>NW_028318099.1:6347500-7050000 GCF_062004578.1 Staurois parvus | reverse complement strand
CACAGAAGATTGGTTTCAGTAATTTTTCCCAGCCACCGCACTGATTACCCACTCTGTCCACATGCAGTTCCCCTTGCTTGGGGGAGAGCGGAGGGGAGACTGCAGGGGCTCCTGGGCAATGCCCAGGGGGTGCCAGTGCGTTAAGAGAGAGAGAGATGCATATACAGTGTACAGTACTTTAAGAAAGATGGAAGTGGAACACCAGTGATGTTAAATGCAATTTTATTAAAGTTGAACAAACTACACTGCAGCCCCTCTGAGCACCAACCCTCTCTAACGTTTCACGCAATACAGACTTGATCACAGAGATCATTTGTTTTCTAATTCCCATTAGTGTTCTCTAGAGGTGTTACATTGCATCTGTTGTTACAAAAACGTGTATTTCTTATGCTCCTCAGTTGTATCTAGTGGGTAGAATGCAATATTTTACTACTGCCCTTTAAAAGGAGCATTTGTTCAGAAGAGAAAATAGCCTAAAAAAACATTTGTTTTCACCCATTTTTGCACAGAATGTATGCACATGTTGATTCAGTGGACCAATTGCTATGCAAGTGCATTATAAAAACAGTTCCCTAGGTGCCAGATGGCAAATAGCCCATGAAACTGGATACAATAGGTGTGTATAGTTCTGTGCCAAGCCTCATATGCAGGTAACACCTAGTGGCTTAGTGGTTAGCACTTCTGACTTGTAGCACTGTGGTCCCGTGTCTAAATCCCGGTCAAGACATTATCTGTGTAGAGTTTGCAACTTCTCTCTGTTCTTGCATAGATTCCCCCAGGTACTTCAGTTTTTTCCCACCCTACAAAGACATGCTGATAGGTAAATTGGCCCTAGTATGTGTACATGCATGTACAACAGGGACCTAAGATTAGAAGCTACTTGAAGGCAGGGACTGATGTGAATGTACAATATACAGTGCTCAACATAAATGAGTACACCCCTTTTGAAAAGTAAGGTTTTAATCAATATCTCAATGTAAACAAGAACAATTTCCAAAATTTTTACAAAACGGAGTTTTATAGAACTTTTGTTTAGCTCATTACATGAAAGAAAGGTTGATAATATAACTTAGATTACAAAATCTTCAGTTTTACTCAAATTAGTTGATGCAAAAATGAATACACCCCACAACAAAAACTACTACATCTAGTATTTTGTATGATTTGTAAGGACAGCACCAAGTCTTCTAGGCATGGAATGAGCAAGTTGGCAAGATATTGCAACATCTATCTTTATCCGTTCTTCAAGAACGGCCTCTTTTAGAGCCTGGATGCTGGATGGAGAGTGATGTTCAACTTGGGTTCAGATCAGGAGATATACTTGGCCACTGAATCACTTTCACCCTGTTCTTCTTCAGAAATGCAACAGTGGCCTTAGATGTGTGTTTTGGATTATTGTCATGTTGGAAATATGCGCGACAACCAAGGGCACGGAGTGATGTAGCATCTTCTCTTTCAATATAGAGCAGTGCATCTGTGAATTCATGATATCATCAATGAAATGCAGCTCTTCGACACCAACAGCAATTGTGCAGCCCCACAGAAGGACATTGCCGCACCACAGAAGGACACTGCTACCACCATGTTTCACTGTAGGCACCATGCATTTTTCTTTGTACTCCTCACCTTTGTGACGCCATACAGTTTTGAAGCCATCAGTTCCAAAAACATTTATCTTGGTCTCATCACTCTAGAGTACAGAGTCCCAGTAGTCTTCTTTTTCAGCATGGGCCCTGGCAAATTCTAGGTGGGCTTTTTTGTGCATGGGTTTTAGGGGAGGCTTCCTCTGTGGATGATAACCGTGCATACCATTCCTCTGCAGTGTATGCCATATTGTGTCACTGGAAACAATCACCCCAGTTTGGCTTTCTACTTCATTAGCTAACTGCAGTGAACTTGCATGACGATTTACTTCAACCCTTCTAATTAGAAGATGCTCCTGTCGAGGTGTTAACTTCCATGGATAGCCTGGATGTTTCTGTGAGATGGTTGCAGTTCCATATTTGTTAAATTTTGTATCACTTTTGCTGCAGTATTCTGACTAATAAGTAAAGCGTTGCTGATATTCTTGTAGCCTTCACCATTCTTGTGTAAAGAAATTATTTTCTTTCTCAGGCCCCATGTTGCCAACCTTCTCAAGTGAAATGTACTGACAAGATGCCAAAAATTTACTGACATCACCAATTTTTTTACTGACACTTCAAAAAATATATAAAATGGACGTTTTCAGTGCAAAACAGCGCAAATATCAATATTTAAGCTACAAACGTAGCTAGTGCTATTAGCAACATGTTTGAATTATAACAACAGTCAAAAACTATGTTTTTCCATTTCCTTGAAGGTCAGGTTAATATAACCCAACACAGAATTCCCCCTTACAGCAGAGTTTGCAGGGTTCCCCTTACAGTGCAAGGGGGAACTGTGTAGACCTGGATGTAATGGAGAACTCTGAGGACTCTGATGTAAAGGATAATGCTGCAGACTCTGGTATGAAGGGAAACTCCCCTTACATCTGAGTTCATAGAGCTCCCCTTACTATCAGACTCCACAGAGTTCCCCTGAACATCATAGTCCACAAAGTTCTCCCTTACATCCCAGTCTACAGAGTTCCCCTTTATATCAGGGGAACTCTGTGGATCTTATATAAAGGGGAACACTTCAGACCATTTGTGATGTAAAGGGGAACCATCATATACGAGAGTTTCTGGCCACCAGAGCCCCCTTATTCCTTACACAAGAGTCTGCGTTATTCCCCCTTACAGTACAAGAGGGAACTGCGGACCAGGGCCTGCTGGAGAAGCCAGGAGAACTCAGGAGAAGGAGCACCATCATTACTGGAGAATAGACTGGTGGTGGATGTTATCCACCATTTCCCTCAATGAAATGACCTACCCTAGCTATCCCAATGCCATTTCAATGTCCACCTGTCATGTCACCAGACATCATTTGCTCTGTTGGAAGATGCAATCTGCCAACCTATGTGATCATTTAATGAATGTCTTGTCTCTCGTCAGTGAGACACAGTGGAGAGCAGGGACACCAGCATGCTGAAGGAGCCATGAGGAGCATCTGCTCCCACTTGTGAGTCCTCCTAGCTCCCCCAGCCTCCCCATGCTGTAATTTGAAGAAAGTGCCAAGCAGTACCACGACGCTACCGTACCTGCCCCCTGCTGAGCTTGGCCGACTTTGGAATGGTGCATTTCAAATCTGGCCCACGGACATATATTTTACGAACGGCCACTGTCTGTAATGGACATTTACAGACAGCTTGTAAATCGCCCGATATTTACAATCTGTCCGGAAATTTACAGAGGATTGGCAACACTGCTCAGGCCTTGTGACAGTTCTCTTCCATGTGGTGCCATTGCTGACAGCATGAAATGGGAAAAGGGTTCTTTGTTAAGTAATACCCTTTTATAAACAAGTGTCTGCTGGACACCTGTTTAACCATTTGACGCCCGGCCAATAGCCGTATGGCGTCCTGAAAAATGTACTAGCTTTCCGAGAGACCGCCATATGGTGTCCTCCCGCACATGCGCAGTTCGCTCGCTTGCAGAGCCGCGCAGCGGCGCAAACTGTCACCGGCCGTGTACCTCGGACACGGCCGATGACAGATCTGAGTACCTGCCCCAGTTGCCAGTACCATGTGACCTGCTGTGACCAATCACAGCAGGTCACATGACAGTTGTATACAATGGATGGCTTCATTCATGCCATCCATTGTATACTAGTGTCTAGCTGTGAATGGTCACAGCTAATCACATGCACATGTCATGTGATTAGCTGTGGCCAAATCACAGCTAAGCACAAAAAAAAACCCCTGAATGAATCCATGTCATTCAGGTAAATGCTTGCTTATAGCAAAGTAATTCTTTGCTATAAGCAAACTGTGTAAAAAAAAAAAAATACTGATCACTTCCCCAAAGTAGTACAATGTTACTATGGTAACATTGTACTACTTTGGACATAGTGAAATATGAAAAACAAATCTTAAAAAAAGAAAAAAAATGTAATAAAATTTTTTAAATAATAATAAAAAAAAAAATATATATATATATATATATTTTTTCACACTGTCACCAGTCAGTGTCCCTGATCACCGCCATGCCAAGTTATATGATGATGCTGTACTGCACTGGTGACAGTATGTAAAAAAAAAAATAGTGAAAATAATTTTCTGAAAAATGACAAAAAAAATACAACTTCAAAAAACTCGCCATGCCTCTTATGAAGTACGTCGGACTGTCTACTTTGCAAAAAGGGGTCATTTGAGGAATATCTGTACTATTCTGACATTCTTGGACCTCAAGAAATTAGATTGGCTGTCAGTACTTCAGGATTGATCAATATTCAGATCTATACCATAGTTTGTGAACTCTATAACCTTCCTACAAACTAAAAAATACATCCTAATTTGGGTTATTTTCACCAAAGACATGTAGCAGAATACATCTCAGCCTAAATTTATGAAGAACTATTATTTATTTGCAAACTTTTATAACAGAAACAAAGAACGTGTTTTTTTTTCAAAATGTTTGGTCTTTTTTTTGTTAATTTAGCAAAAAATAAAAACCCCAGCGATGATTAAATACCACCAAAAGAAAGCTCTAGTTGTGTGAAGAAAATGATAAAATTTTAGTTTGGGTACAATGTTGTATGACCGTGCAATTGTCATTCAAAGTGTGAGAGTGCTGAAACCTGAAAACTGGCCTGGGCAGGAAGGGGGTAAAAGTGCCTGGTATGGAATTGGTTAATTAATAATTAGACCTGTAGTTGAAATCTTATTAGGATTTTGAATTAAAATTTAGGTTTGCTCCTAAGACTATCATTGGGGTGTATTCATTTATGCAAAATGGTCTTGAATGAATTTGTTAGGAAACATACTTTTTTTGTGTGTGCAAATTAACAAACTTAATTTGTTAACTTAACTTGTTTGCAATTAATGGCCAGCATTTGTGGGAGTATTTTGTAGTATAGTGTCCCATAGAAAATATTGATTCTGAAAGCAAAGTAAAGGTTTTCTGACAAATCTGTTGAGGTGTACTCATTTATGCTGAGCACTGTATGTAATGTGTGGAAAAACTTCTTCATTGTAAACTAGTCCCTCATTAGCATTTTTGTGAACTTTGGTCATTTCTTGACACTTTTTATGGTTGTAGCTTCCTTTGAAACATTGTGTTGATTGTAATACTGTACTGTTTATTATATGAGTAATTTGTTAATAATGTAGAAAGACTAGATAAGCCATACAAAAGGCATTTTTTAAATAGTTATGGGAGTGGGTGGAATAAAAGATAATATTTATGCATTGTCGTTATTGTACTACTTTCAGTGCGAGTTAGTCTCTTAAGAAACAGCTTTTACTTTCAGTCTAGTGAGGCAGATGAATTTACGTCAAAGTATTTGAAAAGAAATTATGCAATCTGTAAAAATCGTTTTAGAAAAACTGCAATCAACCCAAATATATATATATATATTTTTTATTCTGAGACACTTGCTTTATTGTACAGTGAAGGAATACAAGGTGGTAGAGAGCAATTGCTCCCTGATCACATTTTTTTTAATAGCTCAGGGCTCTAGCCCCAGGAGCTGTCATGACAGCTGTATATAGTCACTGTGTAAAAACGCATATATTGCAATCAAATTGCTATTGCATACTACTGTTACCATTTCCTCCTTCCTAAGTCAGAAGCCATCCACTTGTAGGATGTACAGTGAGCCTGTAATCTAAAATGATTGGAATTATTGGTAGCCCAGAGCCGTGTGTGTGTATGGTAGGTTTCTGTAAATACTGTAGCCCAAAGCAATCAAAATACACTGTTAAATCAGAGTACATGCTTCTGATTAGCCTTTATGGGCTAATGTACTTAAGAATTACTCTTTAACAGGAAATCTGTATAAATAAGGCACAGGGGATCTCACTTATGTCAGGGGTGTTAGTGTTCACCAACAATTTAAATTTGACTGGTTCAGCAGGGACCAGCTGAATTTCAATCCATGTGTGGCCACTGCAGTTGAACAGGAATTTGTCTACTGCTCAGCTTTTGTTCAACCGCTTTGATGGATAAAAGCCGCTCATTCAGTGGCTGCAGTGCTGGTCTGTGTATTCTAACAGTGTCAGACTACAATAGTGCAACAGGGAGTATTCCCCCATCCACCTAAAATGTGTGGATGGGTGAATTGGTCCTGTTTTTTTTTCATTCAACCCACTGGCTGAACACAAAAACTGACCCATTTATGGCCAGCTTATGCCTCTCATGTCTCTGGTAGCAATACTGTTTATGGAGTCCCCAAGTGTGTAGAAATTATATAAAAATGTGGAAAACCTTTTTTTTTAGTTTTGGAAAGAGTGGAGGAAAGTTAGAACACTTATCAGTTTTTATTACCTCCCCCATTAGGGAGATTCACTTTCTCTGTTTGTCCTGTTTAATGATATCATTAAAAGTGCAAGTAAAAGAAAATCCCAAATTTTGGGTTGACACAAAGACAGTAATATAGGGGAAATCTTCCAATGAGGAGACTAGTTCTGGTGATCCTGTTGACACTTGGGGGATTCTCCTTTTGGAGGGATTTCCTCTTACTTCCTGTTTTGGCTATGCAACAGGAAGTGATAGAAAATCTGCCTATGGGACATAGATGGGAAAAAAACTGACAGGGGTTATAGCCCTCCATCCAAAATGAAAGCAACAATTTTGCCTTTAGTTCTACTTTGAAATAGATGGAAACCTAATCATTAAACATACATATAAGCTTGAACATATTAATGTGATTCCAAAAGACGTAATAAAATCTGCAGCTTTCATTGGAATAATACGTGATGGTCCTTCCATGAAGTTACGTGTTCAGGAACTTTGAATGTCACCCTGAAACAAATGCTCCTGCTGGGGGCTAAAAGAGGGAACATTGTCACCATCAGGAAACTGGTCTGGAGCATGAATGTCAGAGAGAGTATCTATAGACAGGAAGTGGCAAAAAAAGGCAGAAAGAGGTCATCAGCACTAAAATGAAAAAAAAAAAAACTGAACAAGGGATCAAAACAGACTGTTATAAAAGAATTAAAATAACATAAAAAAAATGGCAAGCGGAACTTCAGTCAAGATTTTTTTTTTCACCATACAGTGGGGCTGTGCCTCCACTGCATGGATCAGCTGCTTATTTTTTTCTAGGGGTGAGCACAAAGTTCATACTCACCTGACCCGATGATCCTATGGAAAACTGCTCTCCCCCACGATCCAGCGATGGATTGTTCCAGTCTATGGAGCGTGCTTTGAGCTTGCTGAGGTCCGGAGCAATCCATTTACAAGACCGTTAGATTGTGGGAGGCAGCAGCCGAAGGGACCTGTCTTGTATGGGGATGATCAATGGGGTCAGATGAGTATATCTCCACTGTTCTCTCCCCTAGAGCAAAACAAGCAGTTAACCCATGCAGTGCGGGCACAGCCCCACTGCACGGCCAAAGAAAACTTTTGCCTGGAATTCTGTTTTAAAGCTTATGTCAAGGCAAAAATAAAAACAGATATACAGTATACAGTGCTGTGAAAAAAGTATTTGCCCCCTTTTAACATTGTTTTGCATATTTGCCACACTGAAATGATTCAGATCATCCAACACATTTTATTATTACACAAAGAGTAAATACCAAATTCATTTTTTAAATGATGATTTCATTTATTAAGAGGAAAAAAAGCTTTCCAAACCTGCCTGGCCCTATGTAAAAAAGTAATTGCCCTCTAAACCTAATAACTGGTTGTGCCACCCTTGGCGGTGGCAACAACTGCCATCAAGCGTTTGCAATAACTGGCACTAAATCTTTCATAACACTGTATAGGAATTTTGGCCCACTTTTCCTTGCAGAATTGCTTTCATTCAGCCACATCAGAGGATTTTAGAGTATGATGGCCTGTTTAAGTTCATGCCTCAGCATCTTAATTGGATTTAAGTCTGGACTTTGACTAAGCCACTCCTAAACCTTATTTTCTTTTTTTTAGCCTATCAGAGGTGGACATGCTGGTGTGTTTTGGATTATCATCCTGCTGCTTGAGCTTGAGGTCACAAACTGATGGCTGGATATTCTTCTTCAGTATTTTCTGGTAGAGCGCAGAAATCATGGTTCCATCAATTATGGCAAGTTGTCCAGATCCTGAAGCTGCAAAGCAGCCCCAGACCATCACACTACCACCACTATGTATGACTGTTGGTATGATATTCTTTTTATGAAATGCTGTTAGTTTTACGTCAGATGTAATGGGACACACACCTTCCAAAAAAGTTCAACTTTTGTCTCGTGAGGCCACAGAATAATTGCCTAAAAGTCTTGGGGATAATCAAGATGTTTTTTTTTTCAAATGTGAGATGAGCCTTTGTGTTCTTTTTGTTCATCAGTGGCTTTCAACTCTCCATTGGATGCCATTTTTGCCGAGTCTCTTTCCTATTGTTGAATCATGAACACTTACCTTAACTGAGTCCTGCAGTTCTTTAGATGCTGTTCTGGGTTCTTTTATGACCTCCTGGATTGGAGTCATTTTGGTAGGCTCACTCCTGAGAAGGTTCATCACTGTTCCACATTTTTTCCATTTGTGGACAATGGATCTCACCATGATTCTCTGGAGTCCCAAAACTTTAAAAATGGCTTTGTAACCATTTCCAGACTGTTACATGTCAATGACTTTGTTTCTCATCTGTTCTTACTTTTTTTGCTTTTTGAGATCTTTTAGCGAGCTTCACTTTGTCAGACGACTTCTATTTAAATGATTACTTGAGTCAACAGTTGTGGCAGTAATCAGGCTTAGGTGTGGCAAGTGAAATTTAGCTCAGCTTTAAAAAAAAAATGTCACAGTTCATTCATGATTTAGCAAGGGGGGGTTAATTTATCACATAGGGGCAGGCAGGTTTGTACAGCTTTCTTTCCTTAATAAATTACATAATCATTTAAAAACTGCATTTTGTATTTACTCGGGTTATCTTTGTGTAATTTTAAAATTTATTTGATTTTCTGAATTATTTAGGTGTGACAAATATGTTAAAAAAGAAAAATCAAGAAGGGGGGGCAAATACTTTTTTCACAGCACTGTACCTCTTCAGTACATGCACATTTTTCAATGTTTTATCCTTTTAAAGACCCTGCAAAGACAGAAAGATCCTGTTGTCCTGCCAAAAATGCTCCTAATTATTTCTTGTGGAATGAAACTACAGTACATGCCTTTTTGTGGACTGAAACTGCAAGACTAGGTGTCAGCCCTGCACAGTTGTCTGTTGGTAAGCTACTGAATCTTTCCCATTCCTATAATCTCCACAGCCTGGGGACCAGTTGTAGTACAAGATGAGAATTGGGTGGACTCCTTGAGATATCACAGGAAGTGTGCACAGCACAACAAACCTCTCTGAATTTGATATGATAAATGAGTATTCTTGTACTTATTAAACAGTTATAATTGGAAAGAACAGATAGATTTTACTGAACTTTGTCTGCTGCTAATGGAAATTTACAGATAGATGGAGGAGCAAAATGCCTTACACTTCTATTACAGAGTTTGAATAGATTCTTTATTAGTGAGAATCCAGGGATATGTGTCTCAAAGGCACACAGACCTCATGTAGTTTACTTGCTGGTGTCTTGTGCATGACTGATCTATAAAATGCATGGTTTATGCAGAGCTCTGGTGATTATGGGTAGAAGACATATGAGAAAGAATGAGCTCTCAAACCTGTTTTGCCAACATCCTTATATAAACTAGGAAACAGTCTTTGAAAAAGGAAATGTTTATGTATCTATTCTTTGTTATTTATACACTACACATATAAAAGGAAAATGAATTGTTGCAGAATCAGAGCAAGCAACAATTGGATATGATATAACGTTGTTTGCTCAAGTCATGCTTGCAAGGATGTCCCAGTTCTCTAAGGCCCGGTTCACACCTATGCATGTTGCAATCTGCTGCGAGGAAAGATGTCCCTGACCCTATTCAAAAACACAGCAGCTGAAAATGCATAGATGTGAACATCTCCCATAGGAAACCATGTTAAATGGACTATAGCGAGTTTCTGCAAAATGCAAAAAGCACTGAAAAATGCATAGTTGTGAACCAGGCCTAAATCAATGTCTGTATAGACCTCATGATAGTGAAGGTAAATCAGTAACTTACGAAGTGTGATGTTTTTATCACACGGTAGATGTTATATGGAGAGGAAGCATGAATTGTACAAGAGAAGAGCAGCAGCTGCAAGGTATAGTATACATTTAGGTGTCAAAGTGGATAGATATGTATAAAATAGATCTGAAAAGTGGCATGATAAATGCTCCAAATGTTTAAAAATATAATTCAAATACATCTGGTTTAGTAAGTTGCAGTACTGCTATAATAATCTTCATGTCCATAATCTGGAAGTTTGGCATTTTTCAAGGGTACAATCAAATGCATGAGGGAACATTTTTGATAAGCAATAAAAAAATATTAATTAGATGTGTATGCAGCTTGAAAAGCAAGATCTTCGGTGCAAAATTTTCAAAACAGCCAAAAAAAAAAAGATTTCAAGATATAAATGATGCCACAATCACAACGAGGAATACATGTTAAATATGTTAAAAATATGGAATGTATTTTCAGCATTAGATCAGGGTTGAGCCATGACTAGAAAACCACCCATCTGGCAGCTACCACATCTGTTGACATGCTTGAATTTTTTGTTTCTATAGTTTGATACTAAAGTTCCCATACAGTATTAAAAAGACCTCAAATTCCACCTATCCCATCTGTGTTGTAAACCAAGGGAGAAAGGAAAAATGTTAAACCTTTAAAAAAAAGCTCCTAAAATCTATGAAGCAAGGTGACATTTAGAGGCGTGGGTTCGAATCCCGCTTCTGACACCAGTTCTGTTAGGATACTCAATTTTGTTGCGGCGGCGGCCTCCGTCCAATCACAACAAGTACAAAGTACTTTGGGAATAATACAATTCAGACACTGAGGTGTGAATTGCAGAATTCAAAGTCTTTATTATTTCATAAATACCAAGATAACACCAAATATTTCAGGCTTTGTCTATAAAGCATCAATCAAAATACATTATAGATGTTACAATAACTCACTATATAGTGTGTAATAGAAATATAGCAAACAAAATAAAAAGTTCTGCAAAACTTCAAGTCTGAGGACACACTTGTAGATAACAACATTCCAGTCTCCATGTGAACATATTGTATTGTTTATAAAAAAATAAAAGTTGGTTAGTAAGCACAAAGAAAGGTTAGTTAACTATTAACCCTTTCAATATTCATTTGGCATTTATTTTGCACACTTGTTTATACAAGTAGATAGACCTTTAACTAATTTTTCATTCTAAAACAACAGACTCTACAAATCTGAAGTTTCTTTTGTTATCTCTGTTGGTGCTTCACACATTCATATTGGGCATATTCAGTTTCTTTTCCCTCTGTGGCAACCTTGGCTAGAGAGCCACCCTAACTATTGCTCACCTAAATTGCAGACTGTGGGGTAGACTTACCAAAATTGGAGTACTCAGAATCTGCTGCAGCTGTGCATGGTCAGCTTCTAACTTCAGCTTATTCAAATAATATTTGACAATAAAACCTGGAAGGTGATTGGTTTCTATGTAGAATTGCACAATCGCACTCTCTAGTTTTAGTAAATAACCCCTCTTTGAGTTACAAATTGTGAATTAAAATTAGCATATTAGATCTAATGCTGCCACCCACTCAGACTGGCTACTTAGACAGTATGACAATCTCCTAGTCAAATAATTTTTGGCCATACTGGGCATGGATCTGATGTGGCACCACCTTGAAAACTCCACTGGCCACAACATATCTGGGAACAACTGTCTAAAAGGTTAAACATCCTTGATCAGTTGCTACTTTCTTTCCTTTGATAAACTGGTGCAGGTGTCTGAACACAACTCATTCAGGAATAGAAACTGAGAAGGTTAAAAAACTTTGGTTGGTACGGTCTTCCCTTCAATAAGCTGGCTCTTCAGGTTTCTGGCCACAGCTCATTCAGGAATAGCAATTGGACAAGTTAAAAATCTTGTTCAACTGATACCGTCTTCCCTCTAATGAACTGGCTTAGTATTTGTCTGCAGACCACCTCCCATACCTCTCTGTATTACTAAACATAAAAGGTTGTCCACTAGGATCATTCACATTTAGGAGAACATTGGCCAGGAGAGATAGTAGAACATGGCTTGATTCTGCCTGCGAATCTGACTGCCCCCTACTGTCTATGGCCAGTTTTAGTCTATTTACTGACAGTTGACAATTGCTAATATTGGAATAGAAGTGACTCAGTGTCACTTTTAGCCAGCATCCCAAAACAAGCAATCATTGATGAAAGAGACAGGTATATTTTAACTGCTCTTAGATACTTCTGAAAGTAAATAAGAATATGGTGTAATGTTATAAGAAAGAGCTCATTTTAACAGCAATGCTAAAGGCTGTATGGATAATTCGACTGTAATGAAGCCAAGCATTATCTGGAAGATCAAACTTGCTCTGGGCTTCACTGAACGAAAGAAATCTTTTCTTGCTACAATTTCATAGATCATAGTAACTTCTGATACCAAAGTATTTAAGAAAGGAAGAGCTTAGTTTCTCATTTTTTTTACTTCAACTAAGTGGCTCAATTGGCAAAAATAATGAGAATCTGTAATCTAATCCAAATTCTGCATGAAGTATCCTCCAGGTCTTCTGAGTGCCCTTAAATAGGGGATTACTGTTAATATTTTTCGGTATTAATTTGGTTGTCATTTATAAAGCCTGAAGGGTTCTAATCCTTCTGTCAAAAGAAAATCCACAATCTAAAAGTATATATAGTATTCTGGCAAGTTGTCCATACCAACATGGGTATCATAAGTACCCTCAAATTAAGCATTTTAATATCAGACAGTGACATGCCACTTTCAGTTGGCTTTGGCTCATAATGGTGATCAGGGTTTTGGAACTGCCAAATATAAAAATAGTTTTCAATAAACTATTTTTGAATGAAAAGAAAAAGGATTATTCAAAAGAAGTGCACAAATTTAAAAAGAACAATTACAAAAGGTTCTGATTAGTGACACAAACAGGAATAAAAATAAGGGTGTTTCATGTAGGAAGGTCTTAAGCATGCATTAGTAGATAGGATCCTCAAAAACTTTTACAGTTCGTGATGGCTATTACAAAAGATTCTAATGTCAAATTAAATAACTTTGCAATGATAAACAGTTCCGAGATGTACATTTGTCAATAAGGATCTATTCATAGACTATTCTCCATCTAAAGAGCCTTGGAAAACAACTACTTTATGTGGCCCTTGTAAGGTTTATAACTCACCTCTGGAATCCAAGGGTTTTTGCTACAGGTTTTAAAGTATTACAAACATACTGTATGTTTTCAAATGCATTTTCCATGGCAAGAACCAGTCTTGCATTTGGAGTCCTTGAACCTGAAATCATATGAGCTATTTTGAAACATCAGCTGACATTCTTGATTCTGGACTTCCCCTGTGCAAAGTCCAGTTATTCTTTAGAAAGACAATTTGTAATACAATTCTTAAGTATTCATTCTTAATTAAAAGTAGGACTAGGAGATATCCATAATGGGTTTCAAAATAGATGCAGTAAAAGAATAGTTACTATAAGTCAAGGCGTCACCAGTTTCTAGATCATAGTTGAATGCAACTACAAGCATCAGTGAAGTATAATTTACAGCAGAAAATGGCAACTGTATTTTTAGCAAATGATTTAATTTAATGAGTGAAGCCCACTTGGTCTTATATTCACCTGCTTCCTTGATCCAGTGTGCTGCACTATGGGCCCTGTCAGGAGCTGCACAGCCTTGCTTCAAAAAACACTCCCTATTGGGTTCCTCTTCAGTATGTTCATGAACATTGCAGCCCAATAAATTCCTAAGGGTATCCATACACCTGGGGGGGGGGGGCCTCTAGAGGTCCTGTAGAGCATGGTCTGTGCTGGAATAAGATCCTTTAGCAGCCAAGGCAAAAAGGCTAAAGTGACTGCGTCCCTGAACTGTGAACTGTCTTAGTAGCATAGGTTGCAGATCCTGCCCTTTTTGCACTGACCTCTTTCTGAAGTGCCTAAGGTGGCCACCTCTTCTGTCTATTCCTTAAGACAGCCTTGAGTACAGCTCACCCCTTAGGAACAAATAGGGCCTCGTTCTATATGTACAAGCTGAGGAGGACATTTTGTGAGTCAAGGCTGTGGTTCTCCCAATTGGGCCCATGGTAAAAGATCATTGAATCAAGGACGAAGGTCAGTGTATGAGAACCTTTAATCTGTACCCAGTGAAGGGGCTGCAATCATTAAAGAACAACTTGTGCTAAAAGTGCAGTCGTCCTTTATACCACCTGGTGATGAACTTATTAAAGTATGTGACCATGGGTAAAGCAGGACCAGTCAAGAAGGCAATTAGAACAAATGTTATTTTAACTTAAAGTAGAATAATCTTATTACCAAACCATTCCAATACAAGCATTCTACAAACTGCTTTGTGTTAGCAATTCATGGCTCAATTTAATAACGTCAAATCACAACTGTGACTGGTCAGGAACATATTTACTCCACTGTTCCAATTTTCACATTTTCCAGACTCTGAAAAATAGCCTGTTTATAGAGTTCAGCAGCTGAAACATGAAACGTATACACAAAACTGAATGCATCGGAGTGAAAACCCATCTCCCTCTTTCAAACAGGCAAAGGTAAATGCCCTCCTATGACCCACAAGTGAAGTATGACCAGAAAAAGCTTTGGCCATACTTCTCTTTTAACAGGACAACTCAGTAGGCTGTAAACCTCACAGTGGTATGTGGCTGGACTGGGTACTAGAACTAGGTAAGTATGCATCTGAGGATGGGGACGGTAAATTAGCTCAGTCAGAAGGAAGAGGAGGAAGGGGAAAAAAGAGCAGAGAAACTTTAGAAAACTTTCTTTGAAAGTCTCCTTACTGTTTAACCTCAACTGCCAAACTTTTGGGAATGGCCTTCTTGAGTGGATCAGTCCGATCTTGTTTAAATCTTGATAGCAACAAACCAATTAACTTATGTCTACTTGTGAGGAATAATTTTGAGATTCTATAATTAACCGGAGTTTAAATTTCAGCCGGCATACAACAGAAGCTTATATTAAGTTTGATCAACATCATATATTTTTTTAATACTGAGTTGAAATTTACCTCAGAAACGAAGCTGGAGAAGATTCAATTGTGCAAAAAAAAAAACTGTTAAATGATCAGTATGATTCAGAAAAAATCTCTCTGATCTGCCTTTTCATGGCTTTGTTGTTCATTTCAGATGTCCTAATGTTCTCAGGTTTCCTAGTGTTTGCATAATAAGCCTGCTTCATGCAAACCCCTCAATGCTCCAGGGCTCAGCAACAATAAATATACACATTTAAAAGCTTTTTTATTGTCTCACGGTTCATGCCCCTGCTTTTCAACAGCTTCATTTCAGGGTTTAACTACTTTCAAGAATGGATTTTCTGTTTGAACTATTATTAAGATTGCGTTCTTTCTAAAAACCCCCTAAACTCATTCCCTCCTATTAGCATATCATCATAATCCTAGAATTGTTCAGAAGAAATGTGGGATTCCATCTAACAAGGGAGACTGATGTATGAAAACTGAAGCACAATGGCAATATTGCCCCTGCCCAGAACCAGTAGGTATTAGCTTTCACTTTTAAGCTCATCATTCCATCCACAATATGTAAATAAGAAATAAATGTATATTTGGTATCGCATGATAGAAATTATGAAATTTAAATACATTCTGGCAATGTTGAACTTTACGGTATTTATGTTTTAGCCAACCTCACCATAATATGGCTGGTTATGTTGTCTCATAGCTCCCCAAGACCTAGTTCATGGAATACTTGATGTCCATATCTTACATAAGGATCATCCACCCAGAAAGGACTGTATGCATGTTGGATAATGTCTATAAATGTAAGGCTATAACTGTGTCGTAAACCAGCAGTTCTGAAGGCAACTGGCCACAAGGTCTTAAGTGAATGACCTGCATTGCTCTAAACATTATTCTTTTAAGTATAAACCCTTGCTTTTTTCTGGATGGAAGTGATATGCAAATAACCTCTGTATCATGAAGGCTATTCTATTTCTCAGCATGTAAAGGAAATACGAGTTGTTCATCTGGACAACGCACTTTTCCTTATCTCCAGTTGGGGAATTTTTTCATAGAGCTCCCAGTTTAATTCAGTTGCAGGGGAAAAGTAATCTCAGGCCCTAGGGTTCTCCTTTCATTTGTACTACACATTTTTATATAACATGAACAAAAAGATAATATTGAGTCAGAGAATTCCCGGTCATTGAATAGCTGAAAGTGAACCTATATAACATTTTTAAAAGTCCTGCTGAAAGAGAAACTTTAATGGCTTTGGGTCATTTTTATTTCATTTGTTTAAACTGCTGTTTATCCATACACATCCATGACACAGAATGCCCACAACACAGCAGAAGCAATTTGCTTTCAGACCCTCAGAAGTGGATTTACTAAAAGTAAAGTTGCACTTTGCAAGGGAATTTTCCCCAATGCTTAGAGAATAATGTGACTGCTGAGTTCCATCATTTTTTTTTTAATTTGTTAATTTTTTTTGTTAGATTTCCCTGCATATAATTAGGCATTCACTATACTTTGTGGAATTCAGTATTCCCTTGCAAAGTGAACAGCCTATTTGACAGCAGGAGATGGATTTCCACTCTGGCTAAAGCCTGCTGTCAGCTGCCATCACAGAGCTGTTCCAGGTTATAGAAGGATCCCAATCATATTGTCAGAATCCAACCAGCTGATCGACAGCTGGCTCAAGCTCTAAGTGCGCAGTTGAGAAAAAAGCCAGCTGGGCCCACCCGCTCTCCTGCCCCGTGCTCCAGTGAGTGGAGTGGAGAGCGGTGACTGACAGTTACTGCTCTTCGCTCTGAGAAGACCAAGAAACGAGCGATCAGCAGTCATGTGATTGCTCAGTTCTTGGTCTTAGAGCTGACATGGAAAAGCATTGAGGCGAGTTTGTATGGTTTTTTTTTCAATTAACCCCATACATCTCCTTTAACCATTAAAATGTCATGGAGCGGATAGGCACAGTCATGTTTTTTGTAAGGATAGAGGGTTCTGTACAGCTTCTTGTTTGCATAATAGCAGTTTCATGTTGCAGGAAGAGTAGGTGAAAGTGTTAATTGGTTGTATTTTGTTATTTTAGTCAATCATTGTTTTAAAACATCATTCAATTTAATTAGGCTGAATTTCTCTTTTCTGTGTAAATGTATAATCTTATGTATAATGTTTTTCCCAGAGCATAAAGGACAATGGTGTTTAAAAAAGTGGACTCTTTGGAAGTGAATTTTATAATAGAGTTTTAGAACCGTAATTTTATTTCAATAAAAAACAAAGAGACTGCCATATTTTATATCTCAGGAATACAAGCATTCAGTTTCATTGTAATAGGACTGCAAACACTTGACACCTGAACAGTATTTCTCAATGAGAAGCAAACGAGATCTAGCTTGTTTCTCCCAACATAAAAAAGATAATCAAAGGAAAAATGACAGAGCTTCAAATTACTGAAAAGAATTGTTCTCTTAGAAGAAAATAAATCCTCCCCTACCTGCTCACTGCTATTATAATAATTGAAGTTTTGGAGTGCAAGTATACAGTTAGCTGGAAGTAACACAGATGTGCTCTATCTACCTTTGATCATTTTGATTAAAACATTAGCAGCACAATGACTAAACTTTAAAAGAAACCACATTTTATTTATAAGTGAAGTGTATGCACTGACTAAACAAAGATGAGTTGTAAGATTTCTTTTAACTCAAAAAACATACAGCTTTCTCCTCCTGCCCTGTAAGCTCCTGATTTGTGGACCACATTTCATCCTGGAAACTCTGCAACATAGGAAACAGTTTCCTCCAATTGCACACCATAGATTTGTTTTGTAGTAGCACTTTTGCAAAAAGAATGTCATGTTAATGCCTTTATAGGGCAGCACAAAATCTAAAAGTTGCCTTGATTATTCCGTATATGATGCAAACCAGAATTTGGGGAAAAGTTTGTAACATGTTAAGCAGGCATTAGGAATACTTCAAGCGAAGCTCCATCCAAAAGGGGAGGTTCCGCTTTAATGCTTTGTCACCCGCTCCCCCTTAAGGATTGGCATCTTTGGGGAGCACATACCCAAATGTGACAGGGAATTGCTCCCCACTTCCCATGCGATCGCCTAAGGCGATTGGAAACAGAAGTTGTCCTCCCCTCTCCCTCCCCCGTAGTCTTCTGGGACATGTGACAGGTCCCAGAAGACTACAGGACCATTCACAAAGCACAGCACTACTCGCGCATGCGCATTGGGCATCCGGCTGTGAAGCCGCAAGCTGTCACAGCCAGGTTCTCACACAAATGATGCCGACACTGAGGAGAGAAGACTGCTGGTGAAACTAGCCGTGGCGAGGAAACCGCTAGACTGAGGTAAGTGTCTGTATTTTAAATGTCAGCAGCTACAATTTTTGTAGCTGCTGACTTTTATTTTTTTTTTATTCAACTGGAACTCTGCTTTAAAGTGTTACTAAACCCATAACAGTAAAATCAGTTTGTATATGCTGTAAAGCCTGCTTGTTATACTCACTGTGCAACCTAAGGGGTTAATCCTCTGCATTGTGTAAAAACATGGTTTGATCCTACATTCTCTGATCCTCCACTTCTTTGAGTGTTCCCCTCTTATCTCCTGATAAGGCATATTGTGTGGAGACACTGCACATGCTCAATTTGGTTTGTATTGCTAGAGAGATTTTTTTTTTTTCTTGGGAGTGTGCATGTGATCATGTGGCCAATAAGCACTGTCCAGACAGAGGTCAGGGGTTCTGTATCCTCCTAGAGAAAACGCCATAACCAGTGCTCTGCTGAACACTGATAGAAGTCACAAGACTGCTCTAACTGCTGATGAGAAAAGGTATTTAGCAGTTTATATTTACTAAAATAATTGCATTTCCATGTTCTGTGTATTTTGGGAGACCAGATAGAGTGAATGCAGGGTCCTGGGTCTAGTAACACTTTAATGATATTTTTTAGTTATAGAAGGATTTAGAGACTGGTTAAGCATGCAGTTTTTACCATGCGTGTCCTATTGTGATAACACAGGTCTGCGACTAAAAAGCTGTTTGAATATTTTCATCTAATGTCCATGTATTTTTGTGTGCTGAAAACAAATAAAATATTGAAAAAACTCCTAGACGTCATGATTTGCCACAAAATGCAAAATTGTCTTCAAATTTATCACATTTTTTAAATTTTTGGTATTTTTTTATATTATGAGTTTTAACCAAACTTAAAGTCCAAATTACTATTAATTAATTCACAGAAGTGCATTTAAGATATAAAATGCCAAAAAAACCTTAAAGGGGATGTCCGAGTTATGTAAAAAAAAATATAGCACTGTAAATCTGATGGTCAGCAATATATACATAAGCTAAGCAAGTTTTAGGGAAAAAAAATTCTATTTCCTCATTTCCCTAGTTCTTTTCTGGCCCTTTGTTATTTGCAGGTAAACAATCTCTGCCCCTCCCCCCTGCAAAGGGGGTGAATACAAGTGCTGCTCTGAGTGACATGTCTGACTACTGGGATACTCAGCAGCATGCTGTATGTGCAAGCCTCAACCCTGAGTCTGTGCTTCTAATGGTAGAAGGGGTTAATCTTTCCTGAAGAATCCAGTGGGTGGGATACCAAATACCATTGTTTTCTGTGTCTATGGGACAGTCGAGACCGACAAAATCACTGGACCAAGAAGAGTTGGCAGCCGAGGGTGCTAACAGTCGGTGAAAAAAAATGTCCTCCGAGAAACTTTGGTACCTTCCCATAAAGTTCTTCTACCACCTCTCCACATAAAATTGGGATTGATGAAGCAATTCGTAAAATCACTTCCAAGAGACGGAGAATGCTTCAAATACTTGGTCACCAAGTTTCCAGGCCTGTCGGAGGCAAAATGGAAGGAAGGTGTGTTCGTCGGACCAGACATTAGAAGGCTTATAGTTGATCAAGAATTTGTCAATACCATGACGGATCCTCAAAAAGAAGGGTGGATTGCATTTAAAGAAGTCGTACAGAAATTTTTAGGCAAAATCAAAGATCCTCACTACAAAAAGATTGTCGGACGAATGCTGAAAGCATTTCAAGCTTTAGGTTGCCTGATGAGTTTGAAAGTGCATTTCCTCCAGTCCCACCTTGACTACTTTCCTGAAAATTTGGGAGCTGTGAGGAACAAAGTGAACGATTCCACCAAGACATTAAACAGATGGAAAGGAGATACCAGGGAAAATGGAGCATTACAATGATGGCAGACTACTGTTGGATGCTTCAGAGAGACATTCCAGATGCTACTCACAAGCATAAATGCACCAAGGGGAGCTTCACAGGGAAGAAGAATCGAGTTTAGTGTGTGTAGGTGAGCTCATTTCAGTTCAAAAAAGGATTTTCATGAAAAAATTGTAATACAACTTGCCTTATTTAACATAGTTACCTAAATTGTCAGGAAACGTGATGTCCTATGACAAAATGGAGGTCATTTTCGGATTCAGCGCACCAAAAAACATAAAGATTATGTGGAATAACCAAAACAGCTCTTGAAAAATTTTTTTTTGCAGACCTGTGTAATTTATCTCAATTTCCTGTCCGAAAATCTGGCCAAAGTGAGGAAAGATTAAGTTTTATTCATTTGTCACCATTACAGTTTACATTTTACAACAAAAGGCCCACACTCCTCCTCTTCATTCCTCACTTTCCACATGTCCCTTCCTCCCCAAGATTCTCATGCTGCATCCACCATATCATTTGTGGTCTCTAGTGATGGGGGGATGGAGAATCACACAAGGGGTTTAGAGGCTTAAAATATAGCACATCGAATTGGGAAGAAAACTATTGGACCACACTAAGTATGGTTAAGCGAATGGAGTCTTTTAGACTTAAATACTTGCTCAAGGATTTGGGGCATCAAATAGACAAACCACAAATGACTGGCCCACCTATTGGATTCCCAGTACAAGGGTGAAATGGCCGGTCTACTGTCACCATCCCAAAGGGAGCCCAAAAATGAGTAGATCAAAGGGGTTGCCATATTTACTGATGATGACAGAACCTGCTTCCCATGATCCCTGAAAGGAGAAGCAGTGGTACTGGCGGCTTACTCAGCTCCACTTTTGGGGGTTAATTTTAAATCACAGCAACCAGGCCCAGCTGCAGGTATCACTCACAGACATTGCCCGAATCACATAACGGCTGATGACATCAGGTGCCAGACTGAAGCAGACCCTCTTGGAAGGGCGATGAAACCCCATCCAGAAAAAAAAAAAGAAAATACATGCTACCCCTCCTGGGCTGTTCTAGTACTATAAAGGTGCCACATAATGTTTCTACAGATGAACCTCAGCTGCCAAGTTTCTAATGTTTGCTGTAGGGTAAGTCCTGCTGTGTGTCCCAAAGTTTGTGGCCTAGTCCAGTGCTCTGAAACTGTAAATGACACACAATTTTTCTGCAGCTGAGTCTTAGTTGCCAAAATTCTGGTAGATGCAGGATAAAATGTATTCTGATGTTTGTGGCATATTCCAGTGCTCTAGCACCGTTAAGGTGGGTGGCCCTCAGCTGACAAATTTCTAATGTCAGGAGAAAGCAGCATTAAAAACGCAGCTAAAGTTGCTGTTTTTCAAGCATGTTTAGACGCGTTCAGGCGAGTCAAGAGTTTCAGTATCATTCATTTCAATTTGTTTATTCTGGCTATTGAAACAACTGAACGCTCAATTGCTAAACAACTTAGCATATAAAAGCTTTTAGATGCATTTAGGCGTGCCGGGCATGTTTTGCCCCAAAATGCTCCTCTCCTGAATGCTCTGGCCCTGGTTTTTTTTAACCTTAAATGTAGCATTTTTGATGCCTAGAGCACATGCCTTCTTAATCCTGCTTTGTGTCTCAAGTTTGCAGCCTATTCCAGAACTCAGGCAAGCAAAACGTTTTGTGGGTATTGTCCCTCAAATAATACACTTTAGTGGTTATTGCAAGGTAAAACCTGCCTTTTCACTCCCTTTTCACTGCAACCTTATCAAGCTGCTTACATACTGTAACGTACCTAAGACAGGGTATAACAGGGCACAGAGCAGTATGGGTGCCTGTAAGAGATCTGGGATGGGAGACACTGGAGTAGGTGCAAAACTGAAGACTGTGCAGCAGTCTAGCTGACAAATGCCGGATCTCAGATGTGTGGTCAGGCAGGCAGAAGTTGGTAACAAGTACAATATCAGGAACCAGAAGTGGAGTCAGAGCCAGGCCAAGGTTGGTATTGGGCGGGCAGAGAAAGTACCAGAACAGAAGGCAGGAGACAAGATCAGGTCACAAGCAGGAGTCAGCAACAGGGTTTCAGGAGCAAGCAGAATTAAACAAGCTGGATCAGAACACAGAAGCAAGCATGGGGTCAAGTCATAGGCAGTAGTCGCTGAAGACAACTCAGCAATGTGCTTGAGCCCTTTAAGGAGGCCATTGGGTGCCAAAGTTAGTTCACAAGTGTACACTCAGATGCAAGCATGGCTCTGATTCTGTGCACGGGTCTGTGGATAGTGCCACACACATGCACAATTCTTTGAGCTTGGGCACAAACTCAAAGTTGGTTCACTCAGAATCTGGTGCACCTGTGTATGGTAGCCAATCAGCTTCTAACCTCAGCTTGTTCACTCAAGCTTTGGCAATACAACCTGGAAGCAGATTTCTATGCAGAAGTGCACCTGATTTTGCACTCTCCAACTTTAGTAAATAAACCCCATACTATCCAGCTATGGAACAATATCTGTCCTTCAGATATTACACTCCAATTTCTCTTTCTAAGATAAGACCTGCCTTGTCTCTATCTCTTATATTATATAATATATTATTAAAAAGACTATTTCAAGTTGAAATGAATCAGATCAGAGTGCTACTGTATTTTAGCCAAGCTAAATATATTAATTATGCATTCAAAGTAAATGATGTCAGAGTACGGTGTTACTGACACTGTCTGTGAAACTTGTGCTCTTCCATAATATCACATACAGCTTAAGGGCATCTTTCAAGCAAACAGGGGTGTTCAACGTTTTAACTTTCCTGGGCCACATTTGAAGAAAAGGAATGGTCTTGGACCACACATAAAATACACAAACAATAAGGATAGGCGATGAGCAGAAAAAGTCAGGCAGATCACACGTTATTGATCACTATTATAGATAATGTACCGGAGTATAAAAACTTCATTTTTTTCTAATATTTTTATTATAAAAGTAAAAAAGGACGACATAAAAATAGTTTGATTTGTGACACTGTTTTTGATAAATTAATGCATCAACATCTAGTTTGATGGATGTAGTAGCAATTCTCAATGAATTCTCAAAGTGCTCATGAGATATTTTGGTTCTAATTTTGCCCTTCATGTGCTTCACCCCTGGAAGTAGTTGCTCACAAATATAGGTGCTACTGAAAACTGATTACATAAATAAGGCATAATTGTGAAGAGTGGGATACTGTTTTTTGTGAGGATAAAACGTATAAAAGTCCAGTAAAGAGGCACTGTAAAAATTTTCTTCAGCCACGTTTGCAAAGTGTAAACCTCCGCCCCCCCCCCCAAAAAAAAATCAATATTTAAGTAAGTTTACAGTTTTTTGTTGGGTCACATTCATAGCCATTGTGGGCTGCAGGCTGATTTAGAGTATTGGTGTTTTTCCTATGTCACCCTCAAGATCACATTAAAAGTACCCTCCCCCCGCTTTGTGCTTTTTTTTTACATTTTACAAAATTTTTAGTATCAAGATTTGTACCTCCCACCCATAGACTTCTACAGGGTTTGGCTGCGATGTTTCATGTTTGAGGAATTTCAGGCAGAAAGTGACAAATCCACTGTGATGTGAACTCGGACTCAAACTTGGTCTTTTTGCTGCCGTCACTCTTCTATGCTTCTATAAAAAAGGGCATTAAAAAAGGGCATGGGTAGCTTGCCACTGCCAAGAGGGGCATGTACTGAAGTACAATTTAAAAAATATATAGTTTAGCAGGAAGTGGGTATCTTAAAAAGCTTAAATCAAAAATACATGATTCCTTTAAATAACATGCTAAAGACATTTTTTAAACCTTCATGTGAAGTGTTGCATCTGTACAATGTACTTCTACAAAAGTGACATTAAGAAAAAAAAAACATTCTACTACATATTTTCTGGGCAAACTTTGGTTTGCAAAAAAAAAAAAACAGCATCGGTTCCCCCACAACCCCCGCAAAAAAAAAATCAGCTTGGCCCCCCTAAAGTCCATAACAAACCCCACCCCTTATTCTTGATAAGGGTAATTAATTTGGGGGGGACCCCAATAAAAGAAAAAGCCCCCTCGAATTTCATACCACACCCATGCATACACCCTGGCTGACCAGAAAAATTAGAGTAACCAGTGTACAGCTGCCTTCCCTTCCTAAACTACACAAGGCCACATGCCCTGAAAATTGGGAGGGAACCTTGCTAGAGGGATCCCCCTGGCAAATCACCTTGTCCCTGTGTTGAAGGGGGCAAGAGCCTCATGCCCACATCCTTTGGTGGCTATAGGAGTCTGCGGGGGGGACTGTCCGTGACACTGAATTCCTTGCAAAAGGCCAGAAAAAAAATTAAGATTCACCTTCCATAGACTTCAATTGGGATTTTGAATTTTTCACTTGTTTCACGAATGTCCAGAAAACCAGATTTTGCTTGGTTCACTCGTTGTCAGTCCCAATGAATGACTTCCTGACAGAGTGACATTGCTCACTTTGTGAAACTCCATGCAGGGACCATGTAGTCACCCTGTGCAATATGCCCCTGATCTGATGCCTATATCACTGAGTTCCACCCACACTAAAGAATAACTTCTCCAGAAGTGTCCATTAGGCATTTATGTGAGTGTGACTTCTATAGACTGGGTTGGCTAGCTACATCTCCGAGGGGTGCACTTGCAGCTAGGATGTGGGATGTGAAAGCTTAGGCATATAATCACATGTTCTCTAATTAAGGGAGGGATCAGCCAATCTAAACATTGACTCTCCCCAAAATGTCTAGGCTACAGGTCACACAGCTAATATCAGGGAAAGTAAGTAATTTTGCCATTTGATTACGCTTCATTTATCCATCCTAGTTAGACTCTTACCATAGCTTTAAGCCATAATTTCAGCCTAGGTCTATTATAATTAGCTACATAATAATTGTGTTTTTAAGTACTGTATATGATAATGACTAAAGTCACCAGTAATGGGGAATGCTTTCTACTACATTCATACACATCACTACACAAAATTTGCACTGTTCTCTTGAACTTTTTTTTATGAAATCCCAAGCCAAATGTAGCAAAACCATTCACACAGGTCTATAAATCTATTTTATAGTGTATAAGTATACATGACCTTTAATTATTTTCAAGATGTCCCTGTTGTTTCTATAGTTGACGCATATTGATTTGTACTACATTTATTAACTGCTCCAAATGATGTGTGCTAAAGGACTTAAATATGTGTATACTAAAGAGATGACATTCCACAGTTAATCAGTCGGTTTACTGTTCAACAAATGCAGAGACATTAATGCAAGAGAAAAAAACCCAATTGAAAGCCTCAGGGTATCTCCATAAGTAGATACAGTATTATGCCATTTTTCAGTGCTTAGCATTTTTCTTCAGCAGTCAGGAATCTTTTTATTTGAAGCTCTTGTCTCAAAATGTCTTTTAAAGACTTTATGTATAATTGGAAACATTGTGTCAGTGTAAGCTATGCTGAGATGTACAGAGCTACATGCTGCGTTCGGTCCTCTTCTCGCAAAAATGTTCTTTCTTCTGATAGTAGCAATTGTAGCATGACTGCTTAATTTACTTGGACATCTGTAGCAAGCAATTAAATTCATAGATTTTGCACCTAAGATAAATTACCTGTATTGTGATTAACATATTTCACAATGTGACTTCAAAGTAGTCTTTTGAGAGCTTGTTACTGGATAGAAGAATCAGTTTAATAAGGCAGTGTAAAGAGCAACAATTATATGTAAGGTGCAGAGAGCCATAAAAAAAAAAAAAAAAATCACAATAAGACTTTAGTTTGTTGAAGCCAAACTAATGAGAAGTTTGCTTTGGGGTTAAAGGGCCACTATTACAAAAAATAATCTGTTCTGATAACTGCATGAGGTTAATTTTAGCCTATTCAGTATATTAGTTTTTGTCATTTACTTTTATTCATATTTTTCCATATTTACAACATATATTCAGATCATTACTTGCAATGCTGTGAATATATAAAGTACATTAAAGTATGTCCATAGTGTCCATATTAGAAAAACTTGCCAAAAGAAATATGAACACAAATACTCAGCGTAATCCCTCTTCCACCAAAATAAATCAGTGCTTTGCCATGATCACCGGACCTCTCCTAACGGAGTGTCACTCACTAACTATAATTGCCTCTCATATTTCAGATGGGCAAACACAGCTCAATAGGTGACCCAGTGATAAAATGCGACTCAAAAGAACACTTCACCTCCTCTGCTCCTCATCACATGGGGTAAAATGTAGTGGATATCACATAAAGAAAATGCTCCAATAGAGAAGTATAACTACAAACCTGATTTTATTCCATAACAATTATGCTCACCAGATGAATTTTTGGCATTAAACATATCATATGAAATATATAAACCATAACTGCTACATGAAAATTACTTTGCCACCACAGTATAGGGCCATCTAGGTCTCACCACTATGATCTGCACCAGTATGGCACCACTTCCAGTTGCATCACTTCGGTTTCCACCAAACCATGCCTTAAAACCACGGCCCTGTATTGTTTTGGCAAGGTAATTTTCATGTAACCGTTATGGTTTACATGTTCAATATGATATGCTTAATGCCAAGAATTTATCTGGTGAGCATAATTGTTATTGAATAAATTCAGGATTTGAAATATACTTCACTATTGCAGTGTTTTTCTTTTTATGTGATATCCAATATGCTTACCCCATGCGATGAGGAGTGGAGGAAGTGAAGTGCCCTGTTGAGCGGGATTTGTTTTACCACTGGGTTGCCCATTGAACTGTGCTTGCCTATCTGAAATAAGAGAGTCGGTGAGTGACATTCAATTGGGAGAGGTCTGGTAATTATAGCAAAGTACTGGTGTAGAGGAATTATGCTGGATATTTGTGTTTATATTTCTTTTTGTACGTAATTCTAAAATGTACACTATGGGGGTTATTTACTAAAACTGGAGAATGCAAACTCTGGTGCAACTCTGCACAGAAACCAATCAGCTTCCAGATTTTATTGCCAAAGCCTAATTGAACAAGCTGAAGCTAGACCCTGATTAGCTACCATGTACAGCTGCACCAGATTCTGAGTGCTCCAGTTTTAGTAAATCTACCCATATGGACTCACTTTAATTCACTTTTTTATGGACACATTATGAACTCACAACGCTGCAGGTAATAAGCACTTGTATGTTTATTTCATTGATTTTATGTGTTGACCGGTTTATGTGTAGCAGCAGTGATAACTTTGGCAATTTTCATAAAAAAAAAAAAAGAGGGAAGAGATTTTTATTGTGTTTTTTCAGCGCAGAGTGGGATTTGATAAGTAAATTAAGATCAAGTTAAGGTACAGAACAACAACGGTAAACTTTTGTGGTTTAAATCTAGCCAAGCGGCCTTGGCTGTGTAATATTTTGTCCCAATCCGTGTCACTATTGTTAAATGTCATCGTCTACTTGTAAATTGTAAAAAATATAAACACAATTAAATTAAATAGAACTGATGTACTGAAAAGCCCTACAACATTAATCAACGGCATGCAGGTATGATAACACAACACATTTTGCAATAGAAAACTTAGAATGGATGGTCTGTCTGCTTGCCTTTGGTGTTACAAACATACTGTAGTTAGGAAGAGGTGACAAGATTTCTGTCTATAGTGTAAAAATAGTGCCTGCACCCTGTTTTCTGCTATAACGTGCCTTAAAGGGGTCCTTAAGAATTATTAGCAGTGCATGTAAATGTGTGGTAACATTAATTTTCCTGCGGATTAGTGCTGCTTGGAAGTTCCCACTCCACTTTGCATAAACAAAAAAAAAAAAAGCAGGTCAACAAGAATATGTAAGTTGACACATGTAAAAATGCAGGCTACAGCACAGGACATATGTTCCTGAAAGCACTTAGATGTGCATTTTCATGAATAAAAAAATAAAAGGATAAGCTAGCAGTATTTATTAGACTGTAGCTATTGTGTATACATACTAAAGTAAACAGATCCTTGTGGATGAAAAAAAAATAGAAAAATTATCTGATTGGGTTCAATGTACCATCATAACTTTTTGATAGGCTGGAAGGCTGTCATCCAAGTGCCCTATGTTGCAGACTTAGAGCTGTCATTTAAGGCAGTACAGCAATACTGGAACATTGGCTATTTAGTTTGAGAGACTGTTTCCGTGCCTGCCACTAAAGAGGTGGGTGGGTGGGGGGGGGGGGGGTGGTAGATAAAATAGCTAGGTAAAGGGGAAAAGCAAAACGTTGGAGAGAAAAAGGGAAGGAAAAAGAGGTGAGTTTGTCAAGCCTGTGTAGCATGCCACAAATCTTAAAGGACACTAGTAAAGCCCCTACAACTATTGCAAAAATGTACGTAAATATACGAGGCCCACTGAGGTTCAGTTTTGAAAAGCTGAGCAAACAAAATATAGGATTCCTCAGGATCAACCCTGAGGAAGTCACATATCTATCGTGACGCAACGCGTTGGTACGCGAGGAGGATTCTGGGAGCGCGGTAATGTCATTTCCGGCAGGGCGGCCATATTTGAAACCCCTATATAAAATACCCATGCAAGGCATTCATAGCATGAGGTATAGGAGCCAGATAAAGAAGATTTAAAATGTGAGTGGGCATTTCTTATTATAAATGGATTGAATAAATTGCGGTTTTACACTATGAAAGCTTTCTGTTTATATATGAACCAGGGAGGAAGCTGCTGACAGAGTGTATAGCTCTGGGGAGGATCCTGTGATACATCAGAGTGGTGTCTTATCCTAAGGCAAGCTGACCCTGTGGGGCCAATGTAAGGAGGTGAGGGGCCACTGTAGCCATTGTTTGGATATACACAGTGTGAACACTTGTCATCACATGCATGAAGATTTTGCTTTTTGGACACTATTTATATATGGACTTATTTTGAGTGGTGATCTATATTTGAGTGATTTTGACAGATTTATTGCTGTGATCACTTTGACACTTTGAATATTCCCGATGGGAATACACGTGTTGCACTTTATTTAATTTCTATTTGCACATTTGCACGGATTTTTAGATCACCGATTTATATATTTATTGTAATTTTATGTATGTTATATATTTAGGGTTTAGCGCTGCACCTTTTATTATTGATTGTTAATGTACTCACTTTGGTAGGAGGTTAAGTGTCAGCAGCTATAGAGAATAAGGGCCCCATTTCTAGCGCAGAAGGTCCGTTCTTCAGTATAGCAAAAATATAGGATTGTTCCTGATTACCAGGTAACAAAACACTCCAGATTTTTCCTTCATGACTTTGGTTCTCTCTCCCCCCCCCCCCCGTATTGGTCAATTCAATATTCAAGACATT
Organism: Staurois parvus; assembly: GCF_062004578.1. Lineage (NCBI taxonomy): Eukaryota > Metazoa > Chordata > Amphibia > Anura > Ranidae > Staurois > Staurois parvus. Next base: position 7,020,358 of record NW_028318099.1, on the reverse strand, counting down.
AACTACTTGACCTCTGGAAGATTTACCCCCTTCCCGACCTGCCCATTTTTTGTGTTACGGCTCTGTGTTACTTTAACTGGCAATTGCGCGTTCATGCAATGCAGTACATAAATTACATTTATGTAATTTTTCTCACACAAATAGAGCTTTCTTTGGTGGGGTTTTGATCACCTCTGTGTTTTTCACTTTTTTGCATTATAAACAAAAAAATACCATAATTTTTGAAAAAAGATCTCTTTTTTATTTTCTGCTATAAAACATATCCAATAAAAATGTTAAAAAATCAAATTTCTTCATAAATTTAGGTCAAAATGTATTCTGCTACATATTTTTGGTAAACAAAAATAGCAATAGGTATATATTGATTAGTTTGCACAAAAGTTATAGCGTTCACAAACTATGGGACATATAATAGAATTAATTTTTTTTTTTTTAATACTAGTAATGGCAGCGATCAGCAACTTATAACGGTACTGCGATATTGCGGTGGACATTTTTACACTAACTGACACTTTGTGGGAACCAGTGACACTAATACAGTGATCAGTGCTAAAAATATGCACTGATACTGTACTAATCACACTGGCTGGGAAGGGATTAAACATCTAGGGTGACCAAACGGTTAACTGTGTGCCTAGCTATGTGACTGGTGTACACTAGGTGGTGCTTTAACTAGGGGAAGTGAAGTGCGGCACTTTAATGGTATATATGTATTATTAACGCATTTATATGGGAGCGTGATTAGTGTGGGCGATTCACATTACTGTTTAGATTTATATATTGATAGCAGCTCACAAGATTCACTGATTTTCAATTTTTAATGGTGTGCCTAGCTATATGCTTGTTGTACACTAGGTGGTGCTTTTACTAGGGGAAGTAAAGGATCATGTTCTCAGCTTTACAGGGATACAAGATCCTTCACTCCCCCCCTGTCAAATCAGAGCTCTGCTTTCTTTACATAGGCAGAGCTCTGTTCTGTGTACTGCCTGATGATCGGCGGGTGCCAGCAGACATCTGTTTACCGGCACTCGTTGATCGGCTTCTGCTGTGAGTGTTCACTGCAGAAGCGACCTGCCGGCAGCGCACGCGCATCCCCTATGGCAGAAGTGAAAAATCACATATATATACATACTTTTGCACAGGAGGGCCACCCTGCAGCAGTATAAAATTGATATAGGGTGGACCTTAAGTGTTTTTTTAAACCTGTCAGTATTTAGTGAGCCAGTAACACTAAAGAATCTTGTATTTTGATATTGTCTAGAATCATACAGCAGCAGACGCATAATACAAGTAGCTTATGCTTGGATAACAATACATTTGGAAGCAGCTTTACTACTAACTCAAGTTTATTTCGGAGAAGATACTCTAGTTTAAATAACACTCATAAAAAGAAATTTCAGAAACTGTGTGTGAATGTGCTTTTTTTATTGGTGAATTTAATCCTTTCAAGTTGTGTTGTATGAATTAAATGAAAACAAAATATATCCCTATAATCAAAGCTCACAGTTCTAATATATTTGCTCCAAGGAACTTTGGAACACATCACTGTCCAAGTAAATAGATGAAGAGGTCAATATATACAGTATATATGTGCTCTCTTCTTGGGAAAACAGAACTATTGTCCCTCTATGTTAGGTTTTATAGTCCCATTTTGTTTCTGCTGTTCTAATACAGAAGGTGAATGAACATTACCATCTTAGGACTGGAAATGTTTTACTTTTACAATCAGAAAAAAAAAAAATGCAGCTACCACATTTAAGGACTAGTAAGCTGCAATATATACACTTTTGTTTTTGGGTTTCCAAGGGCATTTTTTTTTTTTTAAGTTCATCTTCCTTCAGGAAACTCCTCATAATCCCAGTGCCACCCTTTCAAATGACACAGGAATTGCACCTTGAGTTTCCCGTTTTCAGTCAGATGACTGCTCAATCATCATTTAGTGACCATTATGTTGTAATTTAAAGTAAAAGGTAGCATGGAAAGCCATTATACTTGCTCATTATGACACACTTACCTTTGGGTCTACTGTCCTCCAGCACTGTGAGGTTTGAGGTCTCATGCCACTCTGTCCCAAGCGTTGCCATTTATCTTCCATCTACAATGGATGAAGGCGAAGTTCACTTTAAAAAAAATAAATGGTCCGTGCTTTTCTTTTAAATACAGTCTATATGATCACCTGAATTAGACTTGTTATTGATCCCAATACCCTATAATTTGCAGTGCTCAAACAGATATGGAGGGGCAGGACTGGGAGTCAATAATGGGTGCTGCATACAAATTCAGCGAGAGAGAGAGCAGAGGGAGCAGAGAGATTATCTCATGAGGCTGTGGCTGCTCTTTTACTACACAGTCAGAAGGCTAGGAGTGGAAAGAGGACACCACTGTATTCCTTAACTGTTAGTGGTGTCATTTACCTGGCCACATAAATCTCAGGAATAAATGGATAAAAACATTTTTGGCAGAAATAACAGTTCCCTATATTTATTTACCCTTGTAGCCATTTGACTACCCTTCAATTTTAAGCTGAAATATATTCATGTGATAATAAAATATAGAGGTTTGGTGACTGCTGTAACAAATTGCTAATGTGCCTCATTGTGTTGAATGAGGATCTTGCAAAACTTTCTATTCACAATGTGATTTTCATTGCAACATAAAAAATATGCATTCTCTCTGTTCCATTGCTATTTTACCTGTAGATTGTTGAAAACGCAATAAAAACTAAACAGAAAAAATCCAGAGGTTTGGACAAGGACTGCATTATGTTCCTTTCATTGTCTGCCCCCCCCCAAAAAAAAAAATTAGGAATTGCTATAAGAAAGGAGTAAAACATTGAAGTGATGTCCCTATTGCCCCTAGTGGATGATCAGCACATTACTGCATATTTTTCAGATGCGTCACCTTTCTTCTACCACCATTGACTCCAGATCAGTAGAACAAAATCAGGTGTAATACTGGAAACCTTTTATAGAGAAGTCATTTTTTTTTATCACTTATCAGACTAATTATTTAGTGCATGCCTGCTTTTATTAGACTTTTATTTCACTAGACCTGCAATATATCTGCAAAACATAGCATCTATTAAAAAAAAAAACCTTCAATTAAAATAAATATGTTGTATCGAAATAATTCTTTGAAGTAATACAGTTAATAGCCTGTTTGATTTCTGCTTGTGAGAGAGTAATAACATCCATTCAAGCTTCATCAATCACCGAGCAGATGTAAGACATCAGACACTGACACCCAGGGGAAAAAAGAGGCAACTCCTGCAAAATAGGGTCTCTAGTAATGCAAAGTAAATACTTATAAACAGATTGAAGAGAGAAAGGGAAGCAATCAGTTCAGGAAAGTTATGTCCTTGAGAAGAGCGGCTTCATTTGCCTATAAAAGCTCATTACTCTATACAGACTGTGCAGCAATAATTAGCCGCATTGCTTATTTATTAACTTCACTGAATTACTGTACTGCTGGTGTAGCATGCATATAAATAGTCGTTGGCATTTTGCAATCCTTATTACCATCAGGGTACACTCTGAAAATTTAAATAACAAAGATTATACAATCAAAATAAAGAACATGGCTTCTTAGTGCACAATGCTTCATTTAAAAAAAACTGCACAGATAATCTGTTGTCAGGTATACTGTATGGCTTGCAGAAACACACTGTGGGTTACGATTCCCTGAAAATCTGACAATATAGATTCATGAGAAAAATGACCTCATGCAAGAACCAGAGGAAGCAAGATTAGTGGTGTTGGTTATTACAAGCAATCAGATTCCAGCTGTCATTTTTGTAGTGCACATTAACAGGCATTAGATAATACAAACATCTGAATAATGCCGAAGGCGCCTCTGTAATTTTAGTGGAATATCACTAATTAAGCTGTAAAATCCTGGGATTGATTTACCAAAGGAGTGGAACATTTTCACCTCACAAAGAAAATTTTAACTTTGGTTAGGGATTTAGATGAAGCAATAATACATTTAATTATCCAATCACATGCAAGCAAAAAATATTTTTTATTTGCACAGGATCGGGTATTGTTTGCAAAGTGAATTTTCATCTTGCTTCACCTTATTCACCAAGCAAAGTTAAAATTCACTTTGCAAAGTGAACAAGCTCTACTACTTCTTCAATCAATTAGTGAATGCACTTTTTCTACTGTGGAATTGTTATTATTATACAGTATTTATAAAGCGCCAATAGTTCGCTCAGCGCTGTACATTTCAAAGGGGGACAGAAAATGTGACAGAACAATACCAATACAATGCAAAACATGAGGGGATCGAGGGCCCTGCTCTTTCGAGCTTACAATCTAGGAGGGAGGGGATAGTGGTACAGGAGGAGATAGCTGTGGGGGATAGAGTTTTAGGAAGAGTGGAGGAGGTCGGCAAGTTAGCAGGGGGGGGGGGGTAGGCTTCCCTGAAGAGGTGGGTTTTCAGGGTGCGCCTAAAGGAGAGGAGAGTAGGTGATAATCTGATGGGTTGGGGCAGGGAGTTCCAGAGGATGGGTGACACCCTGGAGAAGTCCTGGAGGCGGGCATGGGAGGAGGAGACCAGGGAACTAGAGAGAAGGAGGTCTTGTGAGGAGCGGAGTGTGCGTGGTGGGTGGTACTTGGATATTAGGTCAGTGATGTAGTACGGGGCAGTATGGTGGACAGCTTTGGAATGACAATGGACACATCAGGCGCAACTTAAAAACAAACAAAAAAAACCCCAGAATGTTTGATTTCATTACTGTCAGCTTTGAAAAGAGCCTGAAAGTGTTACTAAACCCACAACAGTAAAATCAGTCTGTATATGCAGTAAAGCATGCTTGTTATACTCACTGTGGAACCTAAGGGGTTAATCCTCTGCATTGTGTACACAGGCTTTTCTATCCTGACTTCTCTGCCCCTCCTCTTGTTGAAATGTCCACGCTAATAAAACAGACTGGACCCGTAGCCCTTCTGCACATGCTCAGTTTAGTGTGTATTGCCAGAGAGGTTTCTTTTTCTTCGGAGGGTGCATGTGATCAGCACAGGGCCAATCAGCACTGTCCAGACAGAGGTCAGTGGTTCTGCATCCTCCTAGAGCAGAAAGAAAACTCCTCCTACAAGCTTTAACCAGTGCTCAGCTGGTCACAAGACTGCTCTAACTACTGATGAGAAAAGGTATTTAGCACTTTATATTTACTAAAATAATTGCATTACCGTGTTCTATGTACTGTGGGAGACCAGATATAGTGAATGCAGGGTCCTGGGTTTAGTAACACTTTAATGTTACTTTCCTTGCTGGCCAACCTGATTCAGTGACCCCTGATTTTAAATAAATGTATTTAAAGATAAACTAATTAAAATCATACAAATTGCATAAAACACACTAGCTAAATAAGTTTTTAAAAATGTACAGGTGACAAGCAAGCTAGCAAACTATTACCCACTTACACTACCTGCAACTCAGAACAAAACATTTTCTGCAGCCATGAATTCCTTTATCATTCCTAAAGAAGCTGTAGTGACCTTGACTACAATATGCTTCATGATTTGGGTTTTTAGTCAGCAGTTTATCTGCTAATTGCTACAGACTACTACTGCATGCGGTTTGAATCTAGAATCACAGTCTCCTCCTTTCATTGGGGACTGAAATGCTTAATAACAGAGAAGAATGTAAGCTATTTTTTTCTATTGCTAGGAGCTGGCTATTTTACCAACAACAGAGTAAAAAGAAGAGGTAGGACATCCAGTACTACATAAATCAGCACGTCATACTGACAGATATTGTGCATTCAAGAAATAAATACCTTAATAATACTTTTAATACTATTCTGAAAGACCTAAAAACAGCAGATCTTGTAAAAATGACCTTCATTTTTAAATTTTCATTTGAAGTATATGGTTCATTGCCTTGCCATTGATGTAATTATAGAGAGCAGAGAAAATAAAATTGCCATGGTGTGAATTTACAACAAAATATTTATAAATGTTTTCCCAATGCTGAACAAAAGATTAAAAAAATATATTGGGAACAGCAAACTAAAAATATAAAGTGTGTAATTTTAAAATGTATGTCAAGGCAAAAGAAAACATACATAATATACAGTTGTGTTCAAAATAATAGCAGTCAGACATCACTAACCTGATCAATCACTGTTTTTGGTAGAAATTATATTTCTACAATACTTTACTAGCAGGTGTAGTAGAGTAATCAAAATCCAACAGACCCAACAGTCATGACATGCATGCTGCTGATTCTGTGTAATTGAATCACTAATTGAAAGGGGCATGTTCAAAATAATAGCAGTGTGGAGTTCTATTAGTGAGGTCATTCATTCTTTGAAAAACAGGTGGCAATTATTGCCCTTATTTAAGGAAGGAAGGCAGCAAATGTTGTACATGCTAGTTACAGTGCATTTCTCTCTGAAATTCTGAGGAAAATGGGTCGCTCCAGACATTGTTCAGAAGAACAGCGTACCTTGATTAAAAAGTTGATTGGAGATGGGAAAACATATAAACAAGTGCAGAAAATGATAGGCTGCTCAGCTAAAATGATCGCAAATGCTTTAAAATGGCAACCAAAACCTGAAAGACGTGGAAGAAAGCGAAAAACTACCATTCGAATGGATAGAAGAATAGCCAAAATGGCAAGGACTCTGTGAGTACTGTTACAATTAGAAGGCGCCTATGTGAAGCCGAGTTATCTGCAAGAAGCCCCCGCAAAGTCCCACTGTTGAAAAAAAGACGTGCTGAAGAGGTTACAATTTGCCAAAGAGCACATTGACTAGCCTAAAGAGAAATGGCACAACATTTTGTGGACTGATGAAAGTAAGATTGTTCTTTTTGGGTCTAGTGGCCGGAGACAGTTTGTCAGACGACCCCCAAACACTGAATTCAAGCCACAGTACACTGTGAAGACAGTGAAGCATGGTTGCGCAAGCATCATGATATGGGGATGTTTCTCATACTACGGTGTTGGGCCTATTTATCGCATACCAGGGATCATGGATCAGTGTGAATACATCAGAATACTTGAAGAGGTCATGCTGCCTTATGCTGAAGAGGAAATGCCCTTGAAATGGGTGTTCCAACAATAAATTAAAATAAAGTGCAGCGCTAAAAGATATGGATGATAAATGAAATCAAATGGTCATAAATAAAAGTTTGTTGAGTTATAAAATCGTCCACTCGTCTGAATGTGATATATGGCACAAATAATAACTTCCACAACAGCAGATCCTTCCAAAGCCAGAGACAGGGAATAAATGGCAAAAATGCGCACTCACCGACTGTACATAGGAAATGCGCATATAGATATATATCTCCACCAGATGGGTTATATACAACATGCAGATGGTGGGCTTCCCTCAAAGACAGAAGGTCATCAGGTTTGGGTGTAGTAATGATCTTCTGGATCCAGAGGTCTCCTTTAGGATGACTGGGCAGACATCCTGGATACAGGGCTCCCTCCTCTGGATGTTAGATGGTGTAAAGATAGCTCTGTGGATTTAATCAGCTCCTCCAAAAGGAGCCAAAGAAGAGGGGGTGCCAATAGTGTAGTATTTTGTAGTATTTATTTAATAAATCTAAGTAAACAAACAGGGTGGAGGTACAGTACAAATGTATAAGGAAATGCAGAGCACTGCAGCACTGACCCTTAAGTAAAATGGCCGCCGGACCTCCTCGTGGTCCCGGTAGGCGATGATGTCACACGTTATCAGCTCCTCCTGAGGCCATTTGTGCTAAGGCACATCGTCAGAGGGGGAAGCTAACAGCCGTGCGACTGACGTCCAATGCATTAAGTACCGGAGGTGGCGCATGTGCATTTCCGCACCGCCATTTTCGCAGTACTCTGCATTTCCTTATACATTTGTACTGTACCGCCGCCCTGTTTGTTTACTTAGATTTATTGAATAAATACTACAAAATACTAAACTATTGGCACCCCCTCTTCTTTGGCTTCTTTTGGAGGAGCTGATTAAATCCACAGAGCTATCTTTACACCATCTAACATCCAGAGGAGGGAGCCCTGTATCCAGGATGTCTACCCAGTCATCCTAAAGGAGACCTCTGGATCCAGCAGATCATTACTACACCCAAACCTGATGACCTTTTGTCTTTGAGGGAAGCCCACCATCTGCATGCTGTATATAACCCATCCGGTGGAGATAAATATCTATATGCACATATTCTTTGTGCAGTCGGTGAGTGCGCATTTTTCCCATTTATTCCCTGTCTCTGGCTTTGGAAGGATCTGCTGTTGTGGAAGTTATTATTTGTGCCATATATCACATTCAGACGAGTGGACGATTTTATACCTAAACAAACTTTTATTTATGACCATTTGATTTCATTTATCATCCATATCGTTTAGCGCTGCACTTTATTTTAATTTATTGTTGGAACACCCATTTCAAGGGCATTTCCTCTTCAGCATAAGGCAGCATGACCTCTTCAAGTATTCTGATGTATTCACACTGATCCATGATCCCTGGTATGCGATAAATAGGCCCAACACCGTAGTATGAGAAACATCCCCATATCATGATCTTTTAGCGCTGCACTTTATTTTAATTTATTGTATTTTAGGGTTTGTGTGATTTCCTTTAGTGTACCAGCTGCTACTTATTCATAAGAGAGCTCGCTGAATCATTATACGTTTGGGTGTTCCAACAAGACAACGACCCCAAACACACCAGTAAACGTGCAACATCTTGGTTCCAGACCAACAAGACGTTATGGAGTGGCCAGCCCAATCCCCGGATCTTAATCCAATAGAAAACTTGTGGGGTGACATCAAAAATGCAGTTTCTGAGGCAATACCAAGAAATAGAGAAGAACTGTGGAATGTAGTCCAATCATCCTGGGCTGGAATACCTGTTCACAGGTGCCAGAAGTTGGTTGACTCCATGCAACACAGATGTACAGCAGTTCTCAGAAACAGTGCTTATACAACTAAATATTAATTGATTCAAAAGAAAGCAAAATCTTCAAACATTTTTCAGTTTATATAGTGAATGTTTGAGTTTGTAAAGAAGAATACAAACACTGCTATTTTTTTGAACAGTCTGATATTCACTTTTCTTAAATTTTTTTAGAGGGACAACACAAATTTGATATATTTTTCTTCATGTTTTGATTTGGAATAGAATGTGTAGTGTTCCCAATGCATCTGTGTGCATGGAAATAAAAGCTATTAGAAGGATTTTGAGCTTTATTCACTTTTTTCAACACACTGCTATTATTTTGAACACAACTGTATATGTTCAATACATACACATGTCCTTCTTGTGTTTTATCCCATAAGAGCCTGTAAGTACAGAAAAATACCTGTTGATCTGCAAGAACTGCAAATCATCCCATTGTGGACGGCACCCAGCATTTTTCTAGATTGAGAGGTGTTAGCCCTACTAAAATGTATTTTGCTTAACCACTTGAACCCTTCTAACTAGGAGGTCTGCTTATGCTCCTTGAGATAACACATGAAGTATGCATAAGGCACAGGTCAGCTCTGAATTTCTGCCAAGGTCAATATATTTTTGCACTACAGAAACATCAAAATAAAAAAAAATACTAAATAAAAAAAAGAAAGAAAACACTTTCAATTGTATATTTATCAAAACCCACAAACATAAGGACTTATATTTGTGAGTACTCTGATTCAGTACATGCATTGTAACTCTTTTGAGGAGGCATATTCCTCAACAGCAAACTGCCAGATCAGAGCCCAACCTCAGCCATTTTTTTTTTAAGTTTTGGGTAGAGTAAAGGAGTTAGACATTTCGTAAAGTTTTTATTTCCATTTCTCTACTGGGGAGATTTCTTCTCTTTTCCTGACCTATTGACAGTGTGTTGCATAGCTAATCTATCCAATGAAGACTGTGATGTCAACAAAAAACTCACATAGGAGGGGTAAGAACTTTTTAGCGGTTTGCAATTTCCTGTTCTGATAACACCCCTTCTGAGAACCTCCTCCCCGATTCTGTCAAAAACTAGCAAACTGTTGGTTCAGGTTGAGCTTTAACTTTGAAGCATATCAGATCAAATTTAGATACTTCATTGTGCATTGGATAATGTGACAAAATAACTTTATGACCAATTTCCTTATATCAATTATTTTTATATTTTTTAAGGACATATATGGCTTTAAATTTATACACTGTTTTAATAAATAGTTAGCTCATTTTTATCATGGCATGATCTACCTTTTGTTTTTATATATTTTTGAACACTATAACTACTGTTATTATTACTGGTTCTAACAATGTAGTTATTGCTCTTAGCACTACCTTTTAGGCACAGTACCGTCTGCAAGTTGTGGAGGTTTTGTTTGTTAATAAACCTGCTGGCTGGAGAGGTTTATATGTAAAAAAAAGGTTGTAGGCTGTGCTATGCAGAGTGGACAGGGACATACAGTGGGGATCGAAAGTTTGGGCACCCCAGCTAAAAATTTGTTTTAATGTGCATAAAGAAGCCAAGGAAAGATGGAAAAATCTCCAAAAGGCATCAAATTACAGATTAGACATTCTTATAAAATGTCAACAAAAGTTAGATTTTATTTCCATCATTTACACTTTCAAAATAACCGAAAACCAAAAAATGTGGGCACCCTGCAGAGTTAATATCTTGTACTGCCACATTTGGCAAGTATCACAGCTTGTAAACACTTTTTGTAGCCAGCCAAGAGTCTTTCAATTCTTGTTTGAGGTATCTTTGCCCATTCTTCCTTACAAAAGTCTTCCAGTTCTTTAAGATTTCTGGGCTGTCTGTCACGCACTGCTCTTTTAAGGTCTATCTATAGATTTTCAATTATGTTGAGGTCAGGAGATTGTGAAGGCCATGGCAAAACCTTCAGTTTACGCCTCTTGCTGTAATCCCCCGTGGATTTCGAGGTGTGTTTAGGATCATTATCCATTTGTAGAAGCCATCCTCTCTTTAACTTCAGCTTTTTCACAGATGGCATCAAGTTACCATCCAAAATTTGCTGAAATTTTATTGAATCCATTTTTCCTTCTACTCGTGAGATGTTCCCTGTGCCACTGGCTGCAACACAACCCCAAAGCATGATTGATCCAACCCCATGCTTAACAGTTGGACAGAGGTTCTTTTCATTAAATTCTGTGCCCCTTCTTCTCCAAACGTACCTTTGCTCATTCCGGCCAAAAAGTTCAATTTTAACCTCATCGGTCCACAGAACTTCTTTCCAACATGCATCAGGCTTGTCTATATGTTCATTTGCAAAGTTCAAACGATGATTTTTGTGGTGAGGACGTAGAAGAGGTTTTCTTCTGATGACTCTTCCATGAAGACCATATTTGTACAAGTATCTCTTTATAGTGGAATAGTGTACCACAACTCCAGTGTCTGCCAGATCTTTCTGGAGGGATCGTGCAGTCAAACGTGGGTTTTGAATTGTTTTTCTCACAATCCTGTGAGCTGTTCTGTCTGATATTTTTCTTGGTCTTCCAGATCTTGCTTTAACTTCCACTGTTCCTGATGACTGCCATTTCTTAATTACATTCCGAACAGAGGATATTGACATCTGAAAACGCTTTGCTATCTTCTTATAGCCTTCTCCAGCTTTGTGAGCATCAACTATTTTCAGTTTCAGTTTTCAAGACAACTGCTTAGAAGAAGCCATGGTGCTGATTGTTGGGGCAAGGTCAGATGAGTCTGGGCATTTAAAACCTTTGAGCTTGACATCACCTGGTCTTCCCAGACGATGATTGAGAACAATCCATGACACTGGCAGGTCTCAGCTTTGCAAAGGGGGCAGTGCATGCTATAAATTCTACAGGGTGCCCAAACTTTTGCAGACGCCATTTTTTTGTTTTCTGTTATTTTGAAAGTGTAAATGATGGAAATAAAATCTAACTTTTGTTGACATAATATAAGAATGTCTAATCTGTAATTTGATGCCTTCTTTATGCACATTAATAATTTTTTTTAGCTGGGGTGCCCAAACTTTCAATCCCCACTGTAGCCCTTTGTTCTCTATGGGACAGTTGACTGCCTGTCTATTTCCATCCAACTGTCATCAGAGCCAATTGGCCAGAAGAATAGGAAAGGGCTCCCCATTCGTCTGTTTTTAGCGCACAGAATCAGATGCCGGCGGGTGTCAACAGACACACCTCAACTGACTTATTAATAAATTATATTCACAAGAGTAGTAGTAAAAATGGCATATAATATCCATAGGCAACACAGGGTTAAAAGTCACATGCGAGTTCCATTCAGAAGGGAGATATACTGTTGGTCAAGCTAATGTGTTTCGAAGGGTAATCCCATCTTCTTCAGAGCTGGATTATTGATAGAAATATTCAATTTGGATTCAGTTCCTATTCGTAGGAGGCATTCAGCCACTATGTGTCAGTATTTCTGAATGCCTCCTATGAATAGGAACTGAATCCAAATTGAATATTTTTATCAATAATCCAGCTCTGAAGAAGAAGGGATTACCGTTCGAAACACGTTAGCTTGACCAAGAGTTTATCTCCCTTCCGGATGGAACTCACGCGTGACTTTTAACCCTGTTTTGGCTATGGATATTATATACCTTTTTTACTGCTACTCTTGTGAGTATAATTTATTAATAAATACATGAATTGTTTACTGAGGTAATGCGCAAGGTTGGTGCGCTCTTTTATTTTGTTCTTTACTACAGTCTATATCAAGCTTCCCCAACTTCATGTTAGAGCTGCACAACCTTTGATCAGTATTGTATGAACATACCTTTTCATTGGATTAATCTTCCTCTGATCTGAGCCCCTGAGCGCAGGAGGTGGTGGATGTGTGTCGACACATACACTGATATCCAATCAAGTCTGCTTGAAAGGGGCCTAAAACTTTAGGGGGACCGGACTGTGGCCAGTGGGAGTAGAATTTTTCCTTACATCGGTGAGAGTAAACAGTGTCTCATCTGGTATTATGGCGTGGAATAGTGCCCAATCATTGGTTTCAGTAGGAGGAATAGTTCCCCATCATTGGTGTCAGTGGGAGGAATAGCGCCCCACTGTTGAAATCAGTGGCAGGAATTATTCCCTGTTGGTGTCAATGGGCAGAATAGTGACTTGTATCAGTGGGAGGAATAGTGCCCCAGAGGATGGATAAAGGCAGGCAGAGGGCCACATCTGGCCCCCGGGCCACAGCTGTAGAGGTTTATTTGTAAACAAATCTGCAGGGTGTAGAGGTTTATTTGTAAATAAATGGTTCCAGATAGAAAGTTTACTTGTAAAAAAATCTACAGGCTGGAGAGGTTTATTTAAAAAAAAATCTGCAGCCTGCATATGTTCCCTATGATTGGCTGTCAGGGTAATTACCTGATCAGTAAGCACACTGAATGGTTCCGAATTGCTAGTTTTTGGCCATTGTCAGTGATAAGAGGATAATTTTAACCACTTTTCAACTGCTATAGTCGATAGATGGCTACCGTGCGGTTGTCCAGCTCTGGGAGGGCTTCATATGACATCCTCCCAGAACACGCCCCCGACACTGTCAGTGATAGTTGTGTCCTATGGATACAGCTAATAACATGACTAGGTAAAAGGCCTTTTACCACGCGATCAGCTGTGTCCAATGACACAGCAGATCACAAAGTAAATACAATTTCCGGTTATCAGCAGCACTTTTCTCATGCCGTCACAGTGTGAGGAAGGTACTGCTGATAACTGGCAAATGTCACAGAGCAGATCTGCACAGGTTATCAGTGCCCTGATCAGTGCCCAGCAGTGCCACCCACCAGTAATACCCATCTGTGTCCAGCAGTGCCACCCATCAGTGCCGCCCAGCACTGCCATCCAGCAGTTGCGCCCCTCAGTGCCGCCCATCAGTGCCGCCTATCAGTGCCCATCATTGCTGCATATCAGTGCAGCATCATCAGCGCCACTTCATCAGTGACACCTATCAGTGTCCATCAGTGCTGCCTATCCTTGCCGCCTATCATTGCAGCCTCATCATCGCACATCAGTGAAGGTGAAAAATTACCTGTTTACAAAATTTTACAATAGAAACAAAGAGAAACTTTTTTTTTTCCCAAATTGTTTGCTTTTTTTTGTTTACAGGGCAAAAAATAAAAACCCCAGTGGGGATTAAATACCACCAAAAGAAAGCTCTATTTGTGTGAAAAAAAGAGATACACATTTCATATGGGTACAGTGTTGCATGACTGCGCAATTGTCAAAGTGCAACAGCACTGAAAGCTGAAAATTGGCCATGGCAGAAAGGGGGTAATAGTGCCTGGTAGGCAAGTAGTTAATCTGCAGATTGCAATTATCAAGAAGCTTAGATGTTTTAGGTGTAATAATAATAACAGACAGAAGTAGTATGGAAACCCCCATCGTTTACCCTATTATTGTTACTAGCATCAATGTTCTCAATTAGGAATGTGAATGTTTAGTGACTAACACTGATGATTTGTTGTACATATACAAAGCTTAGTAGCTGACAATCTCATGCTGAAATATTTAGTATAATAAAATATTTTTCTCAAATTCACCAACTATGTTTTTATGTTAAGACACTCAAGGACAAGCTCAAATACCAGTTGTATTTTGAATACACACACTAAAAAAGAAACTCCTATCTTTATGAAGACTCAACAGTGCTCAGCTTAGAAAAGATATATCTATATATTATCAGAAATATAATTCAAACATTATCAGATTTATTCAAACATATTAAGAAAAAAGGATTCCTATCAGCTTTGAAATTGAAAATGTCCCAATAAATGTCATGAAACCACTGAAAACATGATTCCCATTAATTGTGCCCAGAAAATTATTCATTTAAAAAAAAAAAATATATATAATATAATAAATACAAATAAACTTGCATAATGGACTAATATAAATTCTACACAGAACAATAACGATTCTTATAATTTTGAGTGACTAATAACTATTAAATTAAATTTTAAATCATATCAGCATTCATGCTTATTAAACCTTATGAATAGGCATACCCACCAAAACATAATTTTTATCCTCCTATAAGGTTAATAAAGTTCATACACTGATAATGCAGACAATGACTCTCTTTTTTCAATTAATAAAGGATAAGACGTTACTTATGCATAGTAAACAAATAGATCCATCTTACAATGAACATAAAGTAAAGTACTCAACACTGAAGGTAATTGGTACACTCCATGGAAATTGTTGTCTGCATCTTTGAACAGGCAAATAATGGATTTGATTCGACCTACAGAAAAAGCTGATATACTTGAGCAAATGGCACATAAAATTGACATGGCGTATTCATTTTCATGAACAAATTGCAGATTTCCCAAGTGTAAAAAATAAATACACCCTACAGATTTTTACCAATATTACAGATTAGGTGCTGACCATGAGAACATCTAGAGAATATGCAGGTGGAACGGTAAAGGATAGGTTCACCTTTGGAATATGTTACATGTTCCATTCGTATTCAGGGTGAAGCACGTAACATGTTCCATGTCCTGCACCCTCTCCACCCGATCACCAACCACGTTACCTGTGACAGCGGGTGGGGGATTGTCTACCCACACCATCATTCATTCATAGAGCTTTGTGAATGAATGAACTACAAGTACCATCTGCTGCTGACAGCTTTTAGTACTCAATGAACCAAAAGGGTGCTGGTAAGCTCTCCCATAGTTCATTGATTCATCATCCAGCTATTTAGTAACTATCTGCACATATGAGGTAAGGGCAACAGCTGTTCTGAGTGTCTGCAGGATCCTAGCATTGCACCCGTGATATGCTAATCGCAGGTGCAGTGCCTTACAGGCTAAAGAAAATAATAAAAATAATAAAGGCACATTTTTTTTACCTGCAAACAGATGTGCATTCATTTATTTTTTTCTATAAAAGGTGAAATTGGCCTTTAAACCTTGGATATCAAGGGTCTGGTGTTCTCCTTGCTATTGACATGAGTGGTGTCATTATGGCAACTGCAGATCTCTAAGGCCACATAGATTGTCAAATGATAGAAATTAATCAATCCATTGTAAGGACAATAATTTTTAAGTGGCAAACCCACCAAATTAAACCCAAAAGTGGACTGAGACCAAAAGAAGTCCCCACGAACCCCATAATGGGGTGCTTAGGCAACTCTTGCAACAGTTGGAAGTCAAAGTGCATGGATCTGCAATCAAGCAAAAGATTGCACCAAATCAACCTGAAAGGTGTGAAGAAAAAGCCTTTGTTATCCAAAAACAGTTTGCCACTAAACATGCAGGCAAGGACCAGGTATTCTGTAAGTGTGTGCTGAAGACTGATTAATCAATCACAGACTTGCTTGGCAACAGTAGATAGGTTTGCTGAAAATCAAAAACAGTATTTCAGGAAACAAACTTCATAACTGTGAAGCATGGTGGCGGAAATGTTATGGTTTGGGTTTCTCTGATGATTCAGGGCCTGGGCAGCTCACGGTCATTGAGTCAATTATACATTCATCATATCAAAGTGTGCTGGAGAGAATGTGAGGCCCAAATATGAATTTGAACCAGAAATGAGTGTTTCAACAAGTAGGACAATCTATACAATATATAGAGATCAACAGTAATACAGTTTCACTAGCTGGCACAGACAATTACTGGAAGACTTTAGATTCAGACATTTAGACAAATGTTGACAGACACACAAGAACCTAAATTCTCACTTTAAAGGTCCTCAGGGGTTTGAAATGAGTGTCCAAGGGGAAGGGATGGTTAAGAGGGACACTAACTGCATACCATCAGACCAGTTTCTCTGGCTTCAAGGTTCCTGAATCAACCGATAGCTTGTTATATACATTGAAAAATTAACCTGCATCCTACACTCACAGGAAAACAGTTCTTAAAACGTAGGGGATTTATTTTATGCAGGCAGGAGCTGCCATGGTAGTGACTTGGTCTTGATATATTTCAGAATTAGAGTTCCAACATGTCATGCCCATTCCATACATAGTCCACTGTTGCTTATCATATGTATGTGTGTGTTTAGTTTACTTAAAATAACAGTACAAAGAGTTCTGAGGATGTACAACTTCTAGTGATCAATTAATAAGCAGTTAATCATGAGTCACTGACCTAATACATGTCTCCAGATCAGTAAAATCAGATGCCCTCACCTACATAGGGTCAGGAACCAGGAGGCAACAGAAAATGCATTTAAAATCACACCTTTAATAAAATAGTAAATATAACATATTACAGGAACGTATTTAAGACAGAAGCCAGGGTTTGGATGCCAGAAAAGGTTATCAGACGAGCCAGAATCAGGAAACCAGAAGTCAGTGCAGTCAGAAGCCAAAAATCAGGAACAGGAATTGGAAGAGAAGTCAGCCAGACCAAGTTGTACACAGGAACACACTTGAGATCATAGACCACGCAAGGGCAAGGAGGAAATGAGCTAAGCTGCTAAAATAGCAAAAAGGGCTGGCTGTAGGCTGGACTAATGAGGCTGGTAATTGTATCCAGGTGAGTCACTGTGGAGAAAATGAGTGGCTGGTAATTAACTGACAGCTGAGCAGCTTCTGAGCACTCAAAGAAAAGAACCGCTTGTTGAGTAGCAGAAGCCCAGCCCTGACACATAGGTGCTTTAGGTCAGTGATCTAGGGCTGGTGTATACATTGAACAAAAAGACGCTTACTCCTGTACCTCTGCCATTTAGCAAAAACTTTGCATTTTATAATGATTACAAGGTGCTCTCTGTTTGGACAAGGTGGTGATCAAGATATCATCCATCTTTCCTTACTTGTCTCTTCCAGTCAGAGAACACCAACTCCCAGTGTCCAATCTGCCTCTTTGCACAGTGACCAAGCACTAGTTTGTGACAATACAGAAATACATTTAATTAGCATAGTTATGGATGGTGGGATTTACCAGGTGGCCCAATTCCATATGACCTCAACTGGGCTTTGCATATATTGGAGCTCTTTTTTGCACTGTGAGAACATATTCATAAAATGTAAATACAGATGTTAAGTGCAAAAACAAAAGGATTTTGCCAATTGTTAGAAATAATCTGATCATTAAAATTACCACAATTTATATTAAATTATATATATATATATATATTATATTACGAATGCGAATGGTTGACTCAGGAATACGAATGGTTGAGACCATCCGAGTTCCTGCTACAGTGTGTTTGGGCGGCGCTGGTGGGGGGACAGGTCTGTTGGAATCAGTGCCTAACCATGTTGCGTGATGTCTTTGTGCAAGGAAACCAACTGGAGGACTGAAGCCTCGTGTGTGGATCTGCAGGATGGGACCAAGGCAAGCCGGGAGCAGGACTGTCAGTGCTGTTTGGACTGGAGTGGACTGAAGAGACCACTTGGTGTTGAGAGAGACTGTGACACAGTAGGGGATGTGTCATGTCAGTGAGGTGTCATCAACAGCTGTGCTGCTGCACACTGCTGTCAGTGTCACTGTGAGAGTCAATTTCATGTGTGTGTGTGTCTGCCCATTCCAGTGTCTTGCCCTGAGTCCTGTCCTTGAGCTACTAACTTACAAAATAAAATAAGACAAAGATTTTTTGCCTTGATATCTACACTAAATCAAATTGGTAATTGCATAATATACTTGTTTGCAGCTTAAATACTGAAGTTTGCACTTAAAGCTGTAATTATTTACCTTTGCCTGTAAAAACTTGGCTGTGCCAGTAAAATTTGGGTGATGTGTCAGTGAATTTCAGCCTGGTAGGTTGGCAACACTGCATCTGACATAATACAGAGGAACAGTGGCAAGTCTGCACATGCTCTGCTTGGTGTGTATTGCTAGAAAGTTTTTTATTTGGGAGGGTGCATGTGATTAGTACAGGGCCAATCAGCACTGTCCTGACAAAGGGTCGAGGTTATACAGCCTCTTTGGACAGTCAGAGGAGAATGAAAACTCTTCCTCTTCTTACAAGATTAACCAGTGCTTATGGGACACTGATAGAAGTCACAAGAATGCTCTAACTGCTGATGAGAAAAGGTATTTAGTAGTTTATAGTTACTAAAATAATTGCATTTCAATGTTCTGTGTACTGTGGAATACTGGATATAGTGAATGCAAGGTCATGGGTTTAGTAACACTTTATTTTTAACAGTTGCGTTTATTGAAATTGTACAGAAGTATAACAAAGCAAGGTACATGAGAACACGCAAACTTACAGCAGTCAGTAAATCTACAATACTAGTAATAGTAGATTCCAACACTAAAGATCCCACAGAGTCAACTGGCCATCCTGAGTCAGATCGGGTGAAACAGACATATTACACTG
This sequence comes from Staurois parvus, assembly GCF_062004578.1. Taxonomy (NCBI): domain Eukaryota; kingdom Metazoa; phylum Chordata; class Amphibia; order Anura; family Ranidae; genus Staurois; species Staurois parvus. The sequence goes on along the minus strand of NW_028318099.1, from coordinate 7,001,154 downwards.
TAGATAATCATCTCCCACTAAATTAGATGCAGGAAAAAGATCTAAAGGGAGGAGCTGGAGCAGAAAAGAAGAGAAAAAAAGGGGGGGGGGGGGAGAGGGAAGGAAAGGGAGAGGGGAAGGAGGTGGCAAAGAGGAAAGGCAATCCATAAACATAAACCCAAGCAAATAAACAATACAACTGGACTTTCCCGCAAGGTAAAAAACCCCAAGTATTAGACCATAAGGCCCATGGGCCTCCACCCACCCAGCCCATATTCCATCAAATTTAACCAGACAGTTGCGACTCATATAAGTAAGTTTATACAGTGGAAGTGCACTGTTGATTGCTGATTTCCAGCACAAGACTGTTGGCAGGGCAGAATGTTTCCATTTCAACAAAATTTCTCTTCTAGCATAATAGAGAGCATAGAAAACGAACAATCTATTATGCTTAGATGTCTCCATGAGACCCAACAACATAATCAGCGGATCCCTGGGAATAGACAAATGATGAATAACAGAGTTAATAGTATCCCGCACCACGGCCCGATAGGGAAGAAGCTTGGAGCACTCCCAAACCATATGGTGAAACGTGCCCATCTCCATATCACGAGGACAAGTTGCCGATCCTTTCAGGATATATCACAGCCAATCGATGTTTTATATAGTCTATGAATAAATTTTAGCTGCATGAAGCGGTCCCTGGTCTAGATCATGGTAGAGAGGCACTGTAAAAGACAATCCTCCCAGTCATCCTCCGACAGAGAAGGGAGGCCCGTGTGCCATTTATCATAAAGCAACTGCATTCTAGGGGTAGATAGAGGTAGCAACAGAAAATGGAGTGGGGACAACGGTTTTGGCAAATCCTCCATTAACAGCATTTGTTCTAAAGGATCAGTCTGGACGGTAGGTGGAGAAGGAAATTGAGCGGCCACCGCATGACGCAATTGTAAATCTGGAAAAACATCCGGTTAGGCAGGTCATGATTACGTTTGAGTTTGTCAAAGAGAAGCAAGATACCACTAGGCATAACATGGTGCAACGTTTTAATATCATATTGAGCCCACACCACAGGGTCTGGCACCGTATGGAGATGAGGAAGGGCAAGGTTGCCCCAGAGCGGTGTGTGAGGGGAGTATGAGTTATGTACAATGAACTGAGCTCTAGCCTGACTCCACACCCTCAGGGTCGTCTACATAGGATGAGTGATGGCCGAGTTGGACTTTGGTCCTCTATGAATCAGGTTACGGAGTTCTGTATAAGAGCCCAAAATTGCCGCCTCAAGGATCACCGCAGCATTATCCCTAGGCCGGGAGAGCCACCAACGCACCATGACCAGAACAGCTGCCCAGTAATATAAAAGCAGTTTAGGAAGGGCCAGTCTGTCCCGATCAATCAGTAGATGCAAAGTAAAGTGGGAAAGTTTAGGGGTCTTTCCAGCCCAAATAAACTCAGAGATGACACCATCCACCTGACAGAAAAAGGATTGCGGGATCTGCACCTGTGTATGCCGAAAAAAATAGATGAACTTAGGTAGAAATATAATTTTAAAAAGATTGACCCGGCCTATGGTGCTAATAGGAAAGGAAGACCAAGAAGTACATTTAGTCTGCAGCTGTTGCATGAGGGGATGAAGATTGTCTGCTAGATACTTCAAGTCATGTTGCACCGTTACACCCAAGTATTTAAATTGAGAGACCAGTAATACTTTAAAGTGTATGTTACCAAAACATTTCATATTCCTGTTATGTGTATGCTGTACCATGTACTTACATTAAAAAGTCCTGCTGTCTTTGTATCTCTTCCTTTGTGTGAAATATCTGGTGTTTCTGCCAGCCCCCCTGCTTTTCAATTTCAAACTGACCACGGCAGGCATAAAAGCACATCCATCGCAGCTTGGTCAGTTTTCTAGCTGTGCTGGATGCGCAGTCTGCCTGTCCTTTTTTGTGCAACATTTTTTATTCCCCTCACTAAGGAGACATTAAAAAAAAAAAAATAAAAAAAAGGTATTTTTACTCTAGAAAAAATCCATAACAAAAACATAAGAAAAACACTAAACATACCATTAGACATGTTTGTGAAATTGTACTGAATATGGGATCAGTCACAAACTTCAGCCTGAAGCAAATGAACATTTTATAAATACAGTAACTAGCTTTGGTGTCTCAAACAATACAATAGCAAATTTACTTGTGAAGCAATCATTTTTAATTTTTTTTAGAATACAGTGTTGAATATGATGTTTGATTTACTGATAGTATACATTTAGACCAGAGATATCCTACCATTTCTAAAAGAATGAACTACTGCAAAACTGGGTATAGATATTGAAATTGATTTATCATATTTGGGGAAGCCAGTAAATATTCTGCTTTGGTAAATCCAGTATAATGCTCCTGCACTATTTTCTCCTCCTGGACTTACATCTGAAAGACTTTGATAAATGATCTGCTAAAGAGACACAACATGCAATTGATGATGTTCCTGTCAATTTGACGGCAAGATAGCCTTTTATAATATACAGTATGATTGATAGCCTCCTCTATATTTTCCCTTCGCATTGCATTTCCTTGCCAGGGAGTCAGACAACTAAAAGTGGCCCTTAAAATGAAAATATTCCTTTAATACTGTCAAGATTCTGTTGGCTTGTTTACTGTATTCATTGCGATTACATTATATGATTGTCTTCTGGTTGTAGTTACATCCATGTTGTACAGTAGGATTTCACAGTATAGAAATGACAATATAAGCATTGCTATAACATTGAAAAGTAATGGCAGCTTAGCAGCATTAGACCTCATTTATAAAAGTGTATTAAAGTAAAGCTGTCAGATAAATATGTGGGATGCCATTGTCAGTCTCTCAAAAATACCCAATTTCCTGGCTGTTATGATGATTCACTGGCCTAAATACTTTGTGCATTATTGACTTAGTAAACACGTATGCAAATCAGGTCAGGGAAAAGTCAAATTTCTGATACTTGTTGTGGGTTAGTGACTTAAATATTAAAGTCACAGGGTCAACATGACAGCCAGACAGCTGGAAAGGAAATTCAGAAGTTAAAGAATTTCAGAAATGTTTTCCCCATGCAGTGTGGCTGTACCCGCACTGCATGAGTTAACTTCTCGTTTTTGTCTAGGTTTGAGGAGAATGGAGATATAACTACCTAATCTGATGATCCTCAGACAGCAAGATTGGTACCTGCAGCTCCAGTTCCCCCGCATGTTGGCGGTCTTGTACATGGAATGCTCCTGACAATATCATGCCCATATACTGGCTCTGGATGTGAGAACAGCAAGAACAGTCCACTGTGGGATGTGTAGAGCACTGCTTTCAGAAGGATCAGGTAGGTATAGCCTTTCTTTGTACCCCTGGACAAATCAAGCAGTTGCTGCATGGGAAACATTTTTTTAAGGAGTTCTGCTTTAAAGGCTTAGCAATGGCAGCTTCCATGTAAACAATGTGCTATAACATGAGTTTCTTTACTACCTTTAGGAGCAGGCTGCCAGCTACAGTATATTGTAAAAACAATCCAGTGTCTTTACAACCACCTGATCACTTCTACATTGCTCTCAACCCCAAAGTATGGGCATCCAATCTCGGTCCACGAGCTCAGCTACTACTCCTGGGAGCCTTGGACCAAAACAAAACATCTGGATGGTGAGTGGGGAGAGATGGAAGGAAAGGTTTAAATAATCACATTAGTTGTAACATTTACATCATACAGAAGGTATATTACATGTCCATGTAAAAGATACTGTACTCACTGGTATATTTATAATATAGGTTTAACCCAATGGCAGTCTACACTAGTTTGTGAGCATCCATTATTGGTCACACTGTTTTCTGCTTTAGAGCACAATCTTACCTTGGAGATTATTTTAGAAATTGAGATAAAACCAGATTAGCTTGCTACCCTGATATGAGTGGAAAGAGTAAAAGGGTTTTAGTTTTATGGGAACATTGACTGTTACTAAAGCTGAACTCAAAGCAGCACCATATAGGGCCTCTTCCCCACAACCCTGGCTCAGTGGTTATGAAGATGTGGTAGAGGACTATTTAGAATCTGGAAGCTCCCTCTAAAGTAAGGCAGCCCACAGATATCCAGCACCCCCTATGTAAATAAGTAGGGAGTATGTAATACCCCTACTCATTCACACACGTTTTTGAGAAGCCCTTTATAACCTCCAAAAAATATATAAATCCAGCTTCAGTGATGATGATTGTCATCCTCTGGTCATTGACAATAAAAACCATCGATATGCCTCTTGTGTTGCACTCCCGTCGGTAATGACAGCTATCCAGAGCTGTCATTAGGCTTATATAAAAGGGGGTGGAGATGTACTGATATCACTCACCAAATATGAACTTGGCCATATTTGGTCTATGGCCATGACCATATTTTCTCAGTGGTGCCACCGTCGCCCTGCCCATTTAGTACATAGAAGAGAAATCCCCACCATACAATAAATAGTGCCTTTGATGCTACTAGTTGTTAAGAACTTAAAGGCTCCTGCACATGCTGGCATCCGTAACAACAAATCGAAAGCAGGAAGTTGTCATCAGGTAGTAATACCACTATTATACATGATATTTGGCTCCCACCAAACAGATAAATGGTCAGGCATTCCTCTAATCTATAAAACTCAAAAATAATCTTAAATTTCCTGTAATCCCCTGCACAGCAGCAATCAAAGTGGGGCAGAGTTGGTCAGTGCTCGGAGCCAGTAAGGGATCTGTTGCTTTGTACTTACATGTGGGAAAGCAAAATATGCTGCTATTTCTTCACTGTCCAATCACTGCCTGGGGGTGTGATCAGGTTGTTCAACTGTTGAACACATGAAATGTAGGACCTGACTAAACTGCCTGGCAGGCAAGCCTGAAAACCAAGGCTGAATAGACTTACAAATCTTTTGGCAGATGAGATAGTTTTCTGTAATTGGGCCCCAAGCAGAATTGTGAGGATTTTTTCTGTTTTTTTTTTTCCTTTTTCATTATTAGCCTAGGCCAAAATGATGTGTACACGGCTCCGCAGCCTCCCAAAATACTTACATTACAACTCCCAGGAGGCTGCAGGATTGCCATAGATTGATCAGGGTGGAGGATGGCCCAGAGGGCATGCTGGGGGGGGGGGGGCTGGTACTGTGCATCAATGGACCTGGCTAACTGCACCTGGAATAGGTTACCAGCTAAAGAGCACCAGGATGTCAGCGAAGAACCAGTTGTGTGACACCCAAACAGGGGATCTCAGTGTGTCAACACTGGATTGACTTTGTAGGTGAGTATATCCTTTGAAGAGCACTACAGGTAACTGGAAAGACATGGGTGGGGGATAGGGGGGAGTTAAGTATCGATTTAAGAAAAATCGAGTTAAATAGTACCAACAAAAATGAATGCATAAAAAATATCCCCAAACTGCTTTTGATGTTCAACTAGATCTGGGACCTTTAAATAAAACACCCAGATTATGATTGCATGTCTTGCCTATTCCTTTCTGTTGTACAGACTTCCCCCATAAATACTACAATATTTTAAAGATGTGACAATATGAAGGATTGGACTGCTTGAAACACTAAATGTATACAATGAGGCTGACTTGATTAACATATCACAATAAAAATGGTCCATGTGCTTTTTAATACTTTGCATTATCAATGACAAGTATCTCTAGAGAAAAACATTCTTCACCTTAATCTTGCCATGAATAGTTTTCATTATACTTTTCATTATAGAAAATGGTATTTAAAATGAACAGCTTGAATCATAAAGTACTTTGTTGCAAAAATCTTTACAATTTGCAGTCTAAATTGCATTTAACATACTGTTCTTTAGCTGAAGGCAAGGTGGTGTTTAGCAGATTTGGTTAGTGACACTTTATTGCTAATACAGTTATAAAAATAATAAACATATTTTAATTTGTGAACATATTTCATTCAGGGTGTATAGTCTATAATGATGTGCACCTGTGTTAACTAGAGCTTCTGTAGTACAGTGAACCTCAAAGGTAAACCCAGTCTTCTGCACAATCAAGCTTATTTTATAAAGCAGTTTAAAAGGAAAATATTACATAAACTTTAGTTTAAATGTTGGTTTACTGTAAGATTAATATTACATAAATTCTCAGTTGCTCGGGGTTCCCCAGGCTGCAGAGTCTGAGCCCCAGCCTTCTTCTTCACTAGGGTCCCTGATGGTAGGGAAGAACTTGCACCAAGTTGAAACTAGATTGCGCCCCCTAGTTCCGCCCAGCTGATGTTGAGACCACTGACGTGTGCAGAGTATGAACAGCAAGAGACAACAGGGAATCCAGAAGACAAGCCAAGGTCAGAACAGGCAGCAAACAAGCACAAACGGTGGACAAAGCCCAAGATCGGTACATGGGCAGTCAGGCACAGGCAGGGGCGGACTGACCATTTGGGCATTCGGGCACTGCCCGAGGGCCCAGGGTCAGTAGGGGGCCCCATGAGATGCCCCTAGTACCTTTTAATAGGCTTTTTTGGGTGTGGTTTGAGTGTGGATGAGGACACAGGGGCCCCATGATCCCCTACTGCCCAGGGGCCCCATGAGTTGTCAGTCCGCCCCTGGGCACAGAATACACAAGTAGCAAGTGAACAGGAGCTCAGAGAACTGTGAAGTTGCTCAGGTAACATGGGCTACACTGAGCACATCTTATATAGGCAAGAAAATTAGGAGGCAGGCCAATGAAGTGCTGGAAGGGAAGGAAATAAAAGTCCACACAGGGCCCATAAGTGAGCACAGCCAAACCACACATGTGAAAGGAATCAGGGTAGGAAAAGCACTGCAGCAAGGAGGTAAGAATACACAGGCAGGAAACTGCCAGCTAACTTGTGACAATCACTGTACTTTTTGCTTTGCCTTAAAGCCCTATTCCAGCTTCAGCAAAAACACAGACAAGGAACCCCCAAGCAGCTTCGGCTGGCAAATCAATCTAATCTTCGGCACTGCTGCCCAAATACCAATTCACCAAAGTGTAGCCAGTCCTTTTACAGATTGAATGATGCCCACCTTTATTCAGACCACTTTCTGTGAGCTCAGGATGTCATGTCTCTGTCTTCTGTCCTGGACTAGTAGAAGAATGCTGAAGAGAGCTGCACCATGTCATTACGTGGCATTGCTCTCTCTGGCATGTAGGACCCAGCCACTGTCAAGGAGCAAATAAAGATCTATACTGCGATCAGACTGGAATGAAGAAACCTGCAAAAATGCGATACGCAAGATTTTTTTTAAGGCTTTGGTGGGCTTCAGTGGGTTGTGGGGACAGAGTGGTTGGTATGCTTGGGATTGGATTTTAATAAATTGAAACTACTGTCGTGGAGAATATTTAGCAACAAAGTGTAATGGTCCATATGCTCTGCATTTTGCGGTTCACGTCAATGCTACATCAATTTTTATTTTAATGGGTGCCATTACTCCTCCTGCTTTCTCCTTGGTGTATGCATATTTCCACACAATGGGTATTTACTTCTGAATCAAATGCTGGCACAAATGAAGATGCTACTAATCCCCAAAGAGGGATATCAAAATCTGGGTAATCCTTCTTAGAAACGTAAGGACCAGATCTGAAGATCTGAAATACTGACTGATAGAATTTGTTGGTGGGTTTGATGAGGTAAAACAATTACAGCACTATGGACTGGTAATAGTTTTCAGTGGAATGTTGGCTGAAGTCTTCTGATTGTTTTAGTCGAATGCCACTTATTTATCACAGGCACTTATATAGAGCCATCAGTTTATGCAGCACTTTACATATCTATTGTGCACTGACATCAGGCTCTGCCCTCAAGGAGTTTATAATCTAATGTCCCTAACACACATTCATGCATACCCATACTAGGGCCAATTTGAACAGGATCAAATTAGCCTACCAGCATGTCTTTGGAGCGTGGGAGGAAACTGGAGTACCCGGAGGAAACCCACGCAGGTACAGGAAGAGCATGCATACTGCAGGCAGGAAGCATTCTGGTTGAGATTTGAGCTAAAGATCCTTGTGCTGCTAGGTGGAAGTGCTAACCGCTTAGCCACTGTGCTGCCCTCATTACTTTATGTTGGTTTCCATTTGATTTTACAAGTAATTTATCACTAAATTTTGCTAATTGCTGACTTCCTGGCATTTCACGTTTTATCCTTTATGTTTCAGAGTGGTAATCTGGTATTTTTTGTGAGTACTTTATTAAACAAATACAAATATTGAAAAAATGTCTAGATGTGACAAAATCAACAGAACACACCTTTAGAGCGGTTGATAGGATTGTCAAATTATGACTGTTGACTGCCAAGAGTTAGGTTCTCTAACAATACTCGAACCTTCAGCACAGGGAAAATCACCTCAAAGCAAGTCTGTAGAATGGGAACATCACACATCAGGCCTGAAAACAATTACTGTTAAAGTAAATACATGAAACAAAAAAGTGACACAATACTATAACAAAAGAAACTTAATATCTAAGTCAACATCTTATATATATTTTCTTTAATTAGGAAGCTTTGTTTTTGTAACAGCAGCGAAAGCTATGATATACTGTACATTGCCAACACTTCTTGTAATAATACAAAGTATACATCTTTATTTTGAAGGAGAAAGTCAAAGTGTACACTTGTCATAATTTACTTCTGCTTTCAACAACTGAACAATATGATGGCCAATCAAAGAAAGAAAACAGAACGCTCTGGCCTCATGAAGTACGTGACTATTTATTGAAGAAGAATTGAAATAAAGTATACTCACAGCTACTGTGTGATAGTAAATCACATAGATGAAAAATGCTATTCATCCTCACTGGATTACAAAGAAATCCATTTGAAACCATCTGCCACCATCAATAAAGCAGCTCAGTAATAACAGATGCATTTCTGGGGTCACCGTCATTTTTCAGGGCAGGCACTAAAATTTGGGATTCCACAATGAAAACTTCATTGCCTACAAAGTATTTTAAGAAATATTTCTCTCTTCTCCCTGGTGGTACTGACACTTTACGGTGAGTGACCACAGAATATAAGTGGGTAAAGCTAGAGTTTGTTTACAATATCCGTATATTTACATGATCTAAACTTTACCATTGATAGGCTCTGAAATAAAGGGTGATGACCCCCATAAAAAAAGTTCACACATTACGGTGCTGCTTCATTGTTGGTGGTAGTTGGTTTCATGTTAAGCTGCAAGGGCAGGGCCCTCCTAACCCTCTTGTATTGAACTGTATTGTTGCTGTATTGTCTCCCATTATATTGTAAAGCGCTGAGCAAACCGTTGGCGCTATATAAATCCTGTATCGTAATAATAATAATGTTGATTACTTTGTAGTCCAGGGAGGACAAATAGTGTTTTTTTTTTTATTTCTATATGCCTCACTACCCTAATACAAAGAAAAAATAACAAACAAGTAAAAAGAAACACTAGTGCATCTAATCCTTGTTATATACAATATTAACCAATTTACTGTATACGATTGAATATGTGATTCACCTGTGTTGCATTTAATCTCAACTCTGTTAATCATACAATCCATTTTTAAGTGTGTGACCAACTTCACCTTTATTGACATTACTTTGCCAATTTAAATAGATTTAAATGCTATAATGCTGCAAACATAAGCACAAACTTCCAAGGCATAATAAGCAGAATAAAAAACACTTTATACTAGTTATAATATAAAAATATAAATTTAATTTTCAGGAAATTAGTTTCCCCAGGATACAGACACGCACAAATATATATATATATATATATAAAGTTTTATTATACAATATGTTAAAAGCTCTCTCTACTACTTCTCTAATAGAAAAAAATAAAGATCTCAATGCCCTTAAGTGCTATTCACCCTAAACCACCTTCTTTAATGGATATATGAGATGATGGAACAGCTATAAACTTGATGAGCTGATTGATGAAATATCTTATGGAAGGTGGTAAAACCCAACACGTTTCACCAGATAGGCTTCTTCAGGGGTTCAAACCTAGGGAAAGAAAAAGCACTGAAAATATACAAAACCCCATGAAAGTACTCATGTCATAGTAAACTTTAGATTGAATGAATTGATACTAACAAAATTCATAAAGGCCTCAAGGTCCTCATGTGATCTGGCCGATACCATGAATATTTTGTCTATGTATCTGTGCCATGATAAAATGTGGCACAGATCCACCGAAGAACCCACCCCATAAAACAGTGACCGCTCCCACCCCCCAGGCAGAAGTTGGTGTATGATGGGGCACATCGCGTCCCCACCGCCACTTCCTGCACCTGGAGGTAATGGGAGCTGTCAAAAACAAAAACATTCCTTGATAGAATATACTGGAGCAACTCTAGAATTAATTTGTTGTATGCCCACATCAATTGGTCCTTCTCTTGCAGAAAGTTCCCAATCGTGGCCACTCCCAAAGAATGTGGGATGGAATTGTAGAGTGCTTCCATGTCAATAGTGACAAGCCAAGAATTGGTAGGTATAACCATCTCCTCAATGATCCTAAGAAGATCTCTGGTGTCCTGTACATAAGAAGGCAAAGAAATAACGAAGGGTCTCAGATAGTCATCAATTAATTTGCTAGCATTTTCTTAGATTCAGCCAATGCCAGATACTGTGGGCCATCCGGGGGGGTTCACCAGACTTTTATGTACCTTCAGAAATGAATAGAAGGTTGGTGTTACCAGGTGTGGGACATCCAGAAATTCCAAGTTATATTAAGCAGAAAGAAAAACACCTTAAACTAGTTATAATAAAAAAATATAAATTTAATATTCAGGAAACTAATTTGGCAAAAAATTATGCCAAACACATCTCAAAAATTGTGTGAATATTCACTTAAATTATCTAATCAAGTGAAAAGTAAACTCCATATATCCTTTGAATGCCCAGTCATGTGCAGCGCCATTTCACATGACCAGATAACTGAAGTAATTATTAAGAAAATGTTATGAGCGAATATTTTAAACTCCTTTATAAATTAGCCAAGTAATATAGCATAAGGAAAAAAACCTGCTGCTGCTGTTCTTTCTTTAGAAAAAAATGTGAAGATCTGTAAATTTTGTGTCATTTGCTTTAAATAAAAATATAAAAATAAAGATTTAAAGAAAAACCCATCAGGTGTACAAACTTAACTTAAAAAAAAAAATTAAATAAAATTGCCCCCAAACCAGTATAGTTTACATTTAACTGACCTTCCTTCAACATTCTGATTTGTGGCTGTCAAATAAAAAAAAAGACATGAATACTGTATGAAAATCTACACATTCTCAAACACACAGCAAGGAATATTTCAGATCAGCAATTCTGAAGTGAGAAAAGAATTCGGAGAAAATGATAAATGACATTATCTATTTTTTTTTATAGAGTTGGGATATAAAGCGCTCTGTATTGTTGGCACTAAATCTTTGATGGCTTTTCACAAGCACATATTTTTTTTACTTGTTAAAATGAATTGCTGTGTGGGCACTTAAGGATTTCAAATGTTAAACAAATTGGATATAGACAGAGCCAGTAAAAATATAGCTCAGCTATTTAAACTTTTTTTTTCATCCTGACAATGCAGTCACCTGAGCAACATATAACCTCTATAACAGGCTTTGCTGAAACAGAAATGTTTGCCGCTGGGACTTTGGTGCCAGTGGTTTTCAGCACAGGATAATTAAAAGTGGTATTAAACCCAAGACCAAAAAATGAATATATTGCAGCTTACCAGTTTTTACATATGGTGACTGCATTTTGTTTGTTTTTTTTTTTTAAATTATTTTTTCCCCTTTCTTTTCATCTGTTGATCCAGCCAGCGAGTCTGTTATTTTTCAACTTCCTTTAACAGATTAAGCCTTCATAAAAACTGGTAGTTAGAGGTTTGAGACAAACCACTGAACTCTGCCATGGGTGCTTATAATTAGAGATGAGCGAAGAAATGAAAAATTCGATTCGGCTGATTCGGCGAATTCCAGTGTGAAATTCGATTCGATGCGAATTTCTCCGCTACGAAGATGACTTATTTAAAGGGTTTCTAGGCTTCAGAGAGCCTTTAAATTAGTGCAGAACACTGTACCTTTAATTTAAATGCCCTTGGAGATGAGGAAGGAGAAGGAGAAGGATGAGAAGAAGGAGAAGGAGAAGGATGAGAAGAAGGAGAAGGAGAAGGGTGAGAAGAAGGAGAAGGATGAGAAGAAGGAGAAGGATGAGAAGAAGGAGAAGGAGAAGGATGAGAAGAAGGAGAAGGAGAAGGATGAGAAGAAGGAGAAGGAGAAGGATGAGAAGAAGGAGAAGGATGAGAAGAAGGAGAAGGATGAGAAGGAGAAGGATGAGAAGGAGAAGGATGAGAAGAAGAAGGCTGAGAATAAGGAGAAGGATGAGAAGAAGGAGAAGGAGAAGGATGAGAAGAAGGAGAAGGATGAGAAGAAGGAGAAGGAGAAGGATGAGAAGAAAGAGAAGGATGAGAAGGAGAAGGATGAGAAGAAGAAGGATGAGAAGAAGAAGGATGAGAAGAAGGAAAAGGATGAGAAGAAGAAGGATGAGAAGAAGGAGAAGGATGAGAAGAAGGAGAATGATGAGAAGAAGGAGAAGGATGATAAGAAGGACAAGGAAGAGAAGAAGGAGAAGGAGAAGGATGAGAAGAAGGAGAAGGATGAGAAGAAGGAGAAGGATGAGAAGAAGGAGAAGGATGAGAAGAAGGAGAAGGATGAGAAGAAGGAGAAGGATGAGAAGAAGGAGAAGGAGAAGGATGAGAAGAAGGAGAAGGATGAGAAGAAGAAGGATGAGAAGAAGGAGGAGAAGGATGAGAAGAAGAAGGATGAGAAGAAGGAGAAGGATGAGAAGAAGGAGAAGGAAGAGAAGAAGGAGAAGGAGAAGGATGAGAAGGAGAAGGATGAGAAGAAGGAGAAGGATGAGAAGAAGGAGAAGGAGAAGGATGAGAAGAAGGAGAAGGATGAGAAGAAGAAGGATGAGAAGAAGGATGAGAAGGATGAGAAGAAGGAGAAGGATGAGAAGAAGGAGAATGATGAGAAGAAGGAGAAGAAGGAGAAGGATGAGAAGAAGGAGAAGGATGAGAAGAAGGAGAAGGATGAGAAGAAGGAGAAGGATGAGAAGAAGGAGAAGGATGAGAAGAAGGAGAAGGAGAAGGATGAGAAGAAAAAGGATGAGGAGAAGGAGAAGGATGAGAAGAAGGAGAAGGAGAAGGATGAGAAGAAGGAGAAGGATGAGAAGAAGGAGAAGGATGAGAAGAAGGAGAAGGAGAAGGATGAGAAGAAGGAGAAGGAGAAGGATGAGAAGAAGGAGAAGGAGAAGGATGAGAAGAAGGAGAAGGATGAGAAGAAGGAGAAGGATGAGAAGGAGAAGGATGAGAAGAAGAAGGCTGAGAATAAGGAGAAGGATGAGAAGAAGGAGAAGGATGAGAAGAAGGAGAAGGATGAGAAGAAGGAGAAGGAGAAGGATGAGAAGAAAGAGAAGGATGAGAAGGAGAAGGATGAGAAGAAGAAGGATGAGAAGAAGAAGGATGAGAAGAAGGAAAAGGATGAGAAGAAGAAGGATGAGAAGAAGGAGAAGGATGAGAAGAAGGAGAATGATGAGAAGAAGGAGAAGGATGATAAGAAGGAGAAGGAAGAGAAGAAGGAGAAGGAGAAGGATGAGAAGAAGGAGAAGGATGAGAAGAAGGAGAAGGATGAGAAGAAGGAGAAGGATGAGAAGAAGGAGAAGGATGAGAAGAAGGAGAAGGTTGAGAAGAAGGAGAAGGAGAAGGATGAGAAGAAAAAGGATGAGGAGAAGGAGAAGGATGAGAAGAAGGAGAAGGAGAAGGATGAGAAGAAGGAGAAGGATGAGAAGAAGGAGAAGGATGAGAAGAAGGAGAAGGAGAAGGATGAGAAGAAGGAGAAGGAGAAGGATGAGAAGAAGGAGAAGGAGAAGGATGAGAAGAAGGAGAAGGATGAGAAGAAGGAGAAGGATGAGAAGGAGAAGGATGAGAAGGAGAAGGATGAGAAGAAGAAGGCTGAGAATAAGGAGAAGGATGAGAAGAAGGAGAAGGATGAGAAGAAGGAGAAGGATGAGAAGAAGGAGAAGGAGAAGGATGAGAAGAAAGAGAAGGATGAGAAGGAGAAGGATGAGAAGAAGAAGGATGAGAAGAAGAAGGATGAGAAGAAGGAAAAGGATGAGAAGAAGAAGGATGAGAAGAAGGAGAAGGATGAGAAGAAGGAGAATGATGAGAAGAAGGAGAAGGATGATAAGAAGGAGAAGGAAGAGAAGAAGGAGAAGGAGAAGGATGAGAAGAAGGAGAAGGATGAGAAGAAGGAGAAGGATGAGAAGAAGGAGAAGGATGAGAAGAAGGAGAAGGATGAGAAGAAGGAGAAGGAGAAGGATGAGAAGAAAAAGGATGAGGAGAAGGAGAAGGATGAGAAGAAGGAGAAGGAGAAGGATGAGAAGAAGGAGAAGGATGAGAAGAAGGAGAAGGATGAGAAGAAGGAGAAGGAGAAGGATGAGAAGAAGGAGAAGGAGAAGGATGAGGAGAAGGAGAAGGAGAAGGATGAGAAGAAGGAGAAGGAGAAGGATGAGAAGAAGGAGAAGGATGAGAAGAAGGAGAAGGATGAGAAGGATGAGAAGGAGAAGGATGAGAAGAAGAAGGCTGAGAATAAGGAGAAGGATGAGAAGAAGGAGAAGGAGAAGGATGAGAAGAAGGAGAAGGATGAGAAGAAGGAGAAGGAGAAGGATGAGAAGAAAGAGAAGGATGAGAAGGAGAAGGATGAGAAGGAGAAGGATGAGAAGAAGAAGGATGAGAAGAAGGAAAAGGATGAGAAGAAGAAGGATGAGAAGAAGGAGAAGGATGAGAAGAAGGAGAATGATGAGAAGAAGGAGAAGGATGATAAGAAGGAGAAGGAAGAGAAGAAGGAGAAGGAGAAGGATGAGAAGAAGGAGAAGGATGAGAAGAAGGAGAAGGATGAGAAGAAGGAGAAGGATGAGAAGAAGGAGAAGGATGAGAAGAAGGAGAAGGAGAAGGATGAGAAGAAGGAGAAGGATGAGAAGAAGAAGGATGAGAAGAAGGATGAGAAGAAGGAGGAGAAGGATGAGAAGAAGAAGGATGAGAAGAAGGAGAAGGATGAGAAGAAGGAGAAGGAAGAGAAGAAGGAGAAGGAGAAGGATGAGAAGGAGAAGGATGAGAAGAAGGAGAAGGATGAGAAGAAGGAGAAGGATGAGAAGAAGGAGAAGGAGAAGGATGAGAAGAAGGAGAAGGATGAGAAGAAGAAGGATGAGAAGAAGGATGAGAAGGATGAGAAGAAGGAGAAGGATGAGAAGAAGGAGAATGATGAGAAGAAGGAGAAGAAGGAGAAGGATGAGAAGAAGGAGAAGGATGAGAAGAAGGAGAAGGATGAGAAGAAGGAGAAGGATGAGAAGAAGGAGAAGGAGAAGGATGAGAAGAAAAAGGATGAGAAGAAGGAGAAGGATGAGAAGAAGAAGGAGAAGGAGAAGGATGAGAAGAAGGAGAAGGATGAGAAGAAGGAGAAGGATGAGAAGAAGGAGAAGGATGAGAAGAAGGAGAAGGATGAGAAGGAGAAGGAGAAGGATGAGAAGGAGAAGGATGAGAAGAAGGAGAAGGAGAAGGATGAGAAGAAGGAGAAGGAGAAGGATGAGAAGAAGGAGAAGGATGAGAAGAAGGATGAGCAGAAGGAGAAGGATGAGAAGAAGGAGAAGGATGAGAAGAAGGATGAGAAGAAGGATGAGAAGAAGGAGAAGGATGAGAAGAAGGACAGTTCTGTGACAGTTTCTGTCTATTTCTGACAGTTCTGGGACATTCACTCCATACAGCGGTTTCAACCGCTGTATGGAGGGAATGTCATAGAACTGTCAGAAATAGACTATTAATGACAGTTCTGGGACTGTCCTTCCATGCAGCGGTTGAAACATTGTATGTATTTGTTTCCATAAATGGATCCATTTATGGAAACAAATACATACAATGTTTCAACCGCTGCATGGAAGGACAGTCCCAGAACTGTCATTAATAGTCTATTTCTGACAGTTCCATGACATTCCCTCCATACAGCGGTTAAAACAGCTGTATGCAGTGAATGTCCCAGAACTGTCATAAATAGTCTATTTCTGATAGATCTGGGACATTCACTCCATACAGCTGTTTTAACCGCTGTATGGAGGGAATGTCATGGAACTGTCAGAAATAGACTATTAATGACAGTTCTGGGACTGTCCTTCCATGCAGCGGTTGAAACATTGTATGTATTTGTTTCCATAAATGGATCCATTTATGGAAACAAATACATACAATGTTTCAACCGCTGCATTGAAGGACAGTCCCAGAACTGTCATTAATAGTCTATTTCTGACAGTTCCATGACATTCCCTCCATACAGCGGTTAAAACAGCTGTATGCAGTGAATGTCCCAGAACTGTCATAAATAGTCTATTTCTGATAGATCTGGGACATTCACTCCATACAGCTGTTTTAACCGCTGTATGGAGGGAATGTCATGGAACTGTCAGAAATAGACTATTAATGACAGTTCTGGGACTGTCCTTCCATGCAGCGGTTGAAACATTGTATGTATTTGTTTCCATAAATGGATCCATTTATGGAAACAAATACATACAATGTTTCAACCGCTGCATTGAAGGACAGTCCCAGAACTGTCATTAATAGTCTATTTCTGACAGTTCCATGACATTCCCTCCATACAGCGGTTAAAACAGCTGTATGCAGTGAATGTCCCAGAACTGTCATAAATAGTCTATTTCTGATAGATCTGGGACATTCACTCCATACAGCTGTTTTAACCGCTGTATGGAGGGAATGTCATGGAACTGTCAGAAATAGACTATTAATGACAGTTGTGGGACTGTCCTTCCATACAGCGGTTGAAACATTGTATGTATTTGTTTCCATAAATGGATCCATTTATGGAAACAAATACATACAATGTTTCAACCGCTGCATTGAAGGACAGTCCCAGAACTGTCATTAATAGTCTATTTCTGACAGTTCCATGACATTCCCTCCATACAGCGGTTAAAACAGCTGTATGCAGTGAATCTCCCAGAACTGTCATAAATAGTCTATTTCTGATAGATCTGGGACATTCACTCCATACAGCTGTTTTAACCGCTGTATGGAGGGAATGTCATGGAACTGTCAGAAATAGACTATTAATGACAGTTCTGGGACTGTCCTTCCATGCAGCGGTTGAAACATTGTATGTATTTGTTTCCATAAATGGATCCATTTATGGAAACAAATACATACAATGTTTCAACCGCTGCATTGAAGGACAGTCCCAGAACTGTCATTAATAGTCTATTTCTGACAGTTCCATGACATTCCCTCCATACAGCGGTTAAAACAGCTGTATGCAGTGAATGTCCCAGAACTGTCATAAATAGTCTATTTCTGATAGATCTGGGACATTCACTCCATACAGCTGTTTTAACCGCTGTATGGAGGGAATGTCATGGAACTGTCAGAAATAGACTATTAATGACAGTTCTGGGACTGTCCTTCCATGCAGCGGTTGAAACATTGTATGTATTTGTTTCCATAAATGGATCCATTTATGGAAACAAATACATACAATGTTTCAACCGCTGCATTGAAGGACAGTCCCAGAACTGTCATTAATAGTCTATTTCTGACAGTTCCATGACATTCCCTCCATACAGCGGTTAAAACAGCTGTATGCAGTGAATGTCCCAGAACTGTCATAAATAGTCTATTTCTGATAGATCTGGGACATTCACTCCATACAGCTGTTTTAACCGCTGTATGGAGGGAATGTCATGGAACTGTCAGAAATAGACTATTAATGACAGTTGTGGGACTGTCCTTCCATACAGCGGTTGAAACATTGTATGTATTTGTTTCCATAAATGGATCCATTTATGGAAACAAATACATACAATGTTTCAACCGCTGCATGGAAGGACAGTCCCAGAACTGTCATTAATAGTCTATTTCTGACAGTTCCATGACATTCCCTCCATACAGCGGTTAAAACAGCTGTATGCAGTGAATGTCCCAGAACTGTCATAAATAGTCTATTTCTGATAGATCTGGGACATTCACTCCATACAGCTGTTTTAACCGCTGTATGGAGGGAATGTCATGGAACTGTCAGAAATAGACTATTAATGACAGTTCTGGGACTGTCCTTCCATGCAGCGGTTGAAACATTGTATGTATTTGTTTCCATAAATGGATCCATTTATGGAAACAAATACATACAATGTTTCAACCGCTGCATTGAAGGACAGTCCCAGAACTGTCATTAATAGTCTATTTCTGACAGTTCCATGACATTCCCTCCATACAGCGGTTAAAACAGCTGTATGCAGTGAATGTCCCAGAACTGTCATAAATAGTCTATTTCTGATAGATCTGGGACATTCACTCCATACAGCTGTTTTAACCGCTGTATGGAGGGAATGTCATGGAACTGTCAGAAATAGACTATTAATGACAGTTGTGGGACTGTCCTTCCATACAGCGGTTGAAACATTGTATGTATTTGTTTCCATAAATGGATCCATTTATGGAAACAAATACATACAATGTTTCAACCGCTGCATGGAAGGACAGTCCCAGAACTGTCATTAATAGTCTATTTCTGACAGTTCCATGACATTCCCTCCATACAGCGGTTAAAACAGCTGTATGCAGTGAATGTCCCAGAACTGTCATAAATAGTCTATTTCTGATAGATCTGGGACATTCACTCCATACAGCTGTTTTAACCGCTGTATGGAGGGAATGTCATGGAACTGTCAGAAATAGACTATTAATGACAGTTCTGGGACTGTCCTTCCATGCAGCGGTTGAAACATTGTATGTATTTGTTTCCATAAATGGATCCATTTATGGAAACAAATACATACAATGTTTCAACCGCTGCATTGAAGGACAGTCCCAGAACTGTCATTAATAGTCTATTTCTGACAGTTCCATGACATTCCCTCCATACAGCGGTTAAAACAGCTGTATGCAGTGAATGTCCCAGAACTGTCATAAATAGTCTATTTCTGATAGATCTGGGACATTCACTCCATACAGCTGTTTTAACCGCTGTATGGAGGGAATGTCATGGAACTGTCAGAAATAGACTATTAATGACAGTTGTGGGACTGTCCTTCCATACAGCGGTTGAAACATTGTATGTATTTGTTTCCATAAATGGATCCATTTATGGAAACAAATACATACAATGTTTCAACCGCTGCATTGAAGGACAGTCCCAGAACTGTCATTAATAGTCTATTTCTGACAGTTCCATGACATTCCCTCCATACAGCGGTTAAAACAGCTGTATGCAGTGAATGTCCCAGAACTGTCATAAATAGTCTATTTCTGACAGTTCTGGGACATTCACTCCATACAGCGGTTTCCGGCAAAAAGTGTATGTGCAGAGTTCCTCTATTCTGCAGATACACTTAGAGGAGCTCTGCAGATACACTTAGAGGAGCTCTGCACATACACTTTTTTCCGGTTTGGAATTATTCTTATTTTCATCCTACATCTTCTTCTTCTTCTTCATCCTCATCCTCATCCTCTTCTTCTTCTGAGGATGAGGATGAAGAAGAAGAAGAAGAAGAAGAAGAAGAAGTAGGATGAAAATAAGATTAATTCCAAGCCGGCAAAAAGTGTATGTGCAGAGCTCCTCTAAGTGTATCTGCAGAGCTCCTCTAAGTGTATCTGCAGAATAGAGGAACTCTGCACATACACTTTTTGCCGGCTTGGAATTATTCTTCTTTTCATCCTACTTCTTCTTCTTCTTCTTCTTCATCCTCATCCTCAGAAGAAGAGGATGAGGATGAGGATGAGGAAGAAGAAGAAGAATGAAAAGAAGAATAATTCCAAGCCGGCAAAAAGTGTATGTGCAGAGTTCCTCTATTTCTGACAGTTCTCTCACAGCTTCTTCACATGTACAGCGGTTGAAATATCTGTATCCTAAATGGAAACTAATAGATACAAATTGTATCTATTAGTTTCCATTTAGGATACAGATGTTTCAACCGCTGTACATGTGAAGAAGCTGTGAGAGAACTGTCAGAAATAGAGGAACTCTGCACATACACTTTTTGCCGGCTTGGAATTATTCTTCTTTTCATCCTACTTCTTCTTCTTCTTCTTCTTCTTCTTCTTCTTCTTCATCCTCATCCTCATCCTCTTCTTCTGAGGATGAAGAAGAAGAAGAAGTAGGATGAAAAGAAGAATAATTCCAAGCCGGCAAAAAGTGTATGTGCAGAGTTCCTCTATTTCTGACAGTTCTCTCACAACTTCTTCACATGTACAGTGGTTGAAACATCTGTATCCTAAATGTAAACTAATAGATACAATGTTTCAACCGCTAAACATGTGTTCCTTCTGTCAGAGAACTGTCAGAAATAGCGGAGCTCACTGCAGGGACACTTTTGCCGGCTGATCGGGAAATGTTCGATTCGCGCACCCGAAGTAGGCAAAATTTCGGTTTCGACACGAATCGAATATTTCCTGAAATTCGACTCGAATTCCGGTTCGCCTAGTTCGATTCGCTCATCTCTACTTATAATGATCAGCTTTTATTTATGTAAAACCTGTATCTGAAAAGGGAACAAATTGTAGCTGTAACAGCTTAAAAAGTGTTTTTTGGAGTTTGGCTTTAAAAGAGAAATATGGCCAAAGCTCTTTTGACTACACTTCTCATGTGGGTCTCAGGAGTGCACTTACTTGTGTTCTCCTGTGATCCAGTCAGCAGACAGAAGGCTAAAGCCGGCTCATTGTTGACTGATATAACAGAGCCGCTCCAGATTCTGAATGGATCCCAACAACCCATATTCCTGATCGTCAGCTGGCTCAGCCTCTCAGTACGCTGCAGAGCGCCTGAGGCAGCCGCTCCCGTCCTTCTCCTGCCTGGCGGTCCAGTGAGAGCTGGAGGGGCACAGCAGAGTGTGGTGATTGACAATCACTGGTCTCTACTCACACTAAACTGATGCTGCAACAAGTAGGTAAGTATATATGTTTATTTTTGTACACTCCCGTACGTTCTCCTCTAATTTGCTAGTTAAGTCCATCTAAAGCTGGCCATACGTGGATAAAAATTTGTCTGGTTCAGCAGGGACTGGCCAAATCTCGATCCATGTATGGGCAGCCTATTGAGTTTTTCCTGAACAATCAGTGCGCCCATCTATAGCAGGCAACACTGTTCATTGTACTGTGATGGCTGGGAAATCTCCCTGCCATCAGAACACAGTACCACAGTAGAAGGGCTTCTCCCATCCCTCTCAAATATGTGGATGGAGGAATCAGATCATTTTCTTCTCATTCACCCTATCGGCTGAACAAAAAAAATAAAAGATCAATGTAGAAGCTGCCTATATCTAGTAATACATCTGACACTACCCTCTCCCCAGAATGACAATGCTACAACCCAAAAGCATCTCTGCTGCTCATCCAGAGGAGTGGAGACAACTATGATAGGGAGTGTGCTACTGGCTGGATCACAAGTGAAAATAAAGGGGGGAAAGGCAAAGAAAACAAATTCAGCCACCACATTTAGGATGCTAAGCTTCAATATAGCATATATTTTTGTTTTTGGGTTCAATGCCATTTTGAGCACATAGATATTGGGACAATATAACCACTTGCTGACTGCCCACAGTACTTTTACTGCAGGTGGATGGCTTGCACAGGCAGAATCACATACTGTACTTGTACCTTCTTCTGGGTTCAGGGGGAGTGCATGCATGCCCCCCTCCTCCCCGACTTCCGCTGTGATTGGACACAGCGAGATTTTGTCAATAGGTTTCAGACAATAGTTCTTGGCTGAGGCCTGCTGATCGGCTGTGTCCAACCACAGCCCAAAGCCCTGTGTTGACAAACACACAGGGCTCTATACAGAGGAAATGATCAGTTTACAAAGTAGGGAAAAGGAACAAACAGGTATTTAGTAACACAACAGCATATATTACACACTTGTTACTTTTAACACTTGTTAGGCACACACATAACCTCGATTACCCCAAGATATTAACCCCTTCTCAGCCATTGTCATTAGTACAGTGACAGTGTATAGTATTATCAATGATCACTGTATTAGTGTCACTGGTGATGTCAGTGTCAGTCAGTTAGTGTACCTCCCAGCCAGCATCAAGTAGTGTCAGATTTCCCACTGCACTATCACAGTCCCACTATAAGTCGCTGATCACCGCCATTACTAGTATAAAAAAAATGTAAAATTCCAGTATATACTGTACAGTATACAGTACCATAGTTTGTAGATGCTATAACTTTCACACAAAACAAAGAAAATACACTTATTGGGATTTATTGTTTTACCAATGTGATGTAGCAGAATACATTTTGGCCTAAATATATGAAGAAATTTGATTTTTTTTTTTTTTTATTGGATCTGTTTTATAGCAGAATTTTTTTTCATTTTTATAATAAAAAATAAAAAAACCCAATGATGATTAAATACCACCAAAAGAAAGCTCTATTTGTGTAAATAAAAATGGATATCAATTTCATTTGTGTACAGCATTGCTTGACCGTGCATTTACCAGTTAAAGTAGCACAATGCTAAATATTAAAAAAAGGCCGGGTCATGAAGGGGGTACAACCTACCGGTGTTCAGGTCGATAAGATATAGTATGAAGATCATCAGCTTCTGTAGTAAGTATTATTCCCTAAATTATGAAAAATTTTAAAAATATACAATTTATGAGGGAATAAGGGGAGGGGGGCTTGCCTCACTATGGGACAAATTAGCTGACATGAAAATGGCTAATCATTTTTCAAAAGGTACAGATAGGACAGTTTCACAAGCTGGCTTCTGTTTCTGCAACAGACTGAAATTTTTTATTGAGCATTCATTTGTTCTCTGAACAGTGAATAAGCTAAGATATAAAATAAACAAAAAAACCTAAATCCTCTACAATTTGTTGTTTTCTACAAGAACAGAATAAAATCTCCCTTAAAGAACAGCTTTAGCTGCACCACTTTTAAGCTATACCCATTTTTTGTGCTAAACTAATGTCACTGCAAGCAATTATTTTGGAATAATCTGCAGAGACAGAGGGCATGTAAGAGAAGCCTGTGATATTAATGAAGGAAAAATTACATTGTATCTGTGCTAGCAATAACATTTCTTCTGTAAGGATCATTACTGCTAAGTTTAATAGTTACTAAAATTTGTGAAACACGAAAAAAGCAATAGTGCCACATGTCCTATTTATGCTTTCATTAGACTATGTACAATTCAATTACTACATCATTAAATCACACAAACAGAATTAATTGTACCAATGTTTAAAATTAAACATTGCACATGTCAAACAATGTACATTTCCATAGGTGTTTTTTTTTATTTGCAGTATGGGTCCTGCTGGGGAGATTATTCTTCACTTCCTGTCCTGTTGACACAACTGGAAGTGGGAGGTAACCTCTTTAATGTCAGGGAAATGCCCTTTTGAACAGTCATCAGCGTAACAGTTGTTCCCATAGGAGTAATCTACTTAACCTTCTGCCCCCCCCCCCTTCTTTGAACAGTCTGTTATCTAATTCAATTATAACCAGCCAGACCTGGAAAAGGTGAATTTATAGGTTACTTGAACCCTCTCTACTAGAAGGTGATCATTCCTCACATGTGACACATTTATACTTTAAATTCAAATTGTTGATTGCAGCCTAAATATAAACTACCAACTTTTATTACTGTGGATTTATATTTATTGTTCTGTTGCATTGCATTTGCTAAACTAGATACTGTTGTTTGCTTTCTGACAACTGCTGACATACAATATTTCCACCTTGACATCCCAGGAGAAATATAAAAGCTATGAATACTGAAATGTATGGAATTTTTTAAAGGTTTCCTGTGGCAGTAAACCTGTCTGATATTACGCACAATTTATCTTATATTTGAGCTCATCTTTTATATTGATTTTTTAATGGGAAAATAACTTAAATGAGATTATGTGATCTGCTAGAAAATGTTATTGTAACATCTGACAGTATAAAAGCATTAGTGAACTTCTTTCAGGCACAGGTATACAGATGCAATACATACAAGGGGGCAGATTTACATGCCAAAATATTTGTATTTCTTTTCTATTCTTTACTGAGGTTTACTTAGCCCTGCCACACAGCACAGCCAGGTGGATGACACCAATCACATATACTGAATACAGTGGTGTCATTATTTAGAACCAAGCCTGCTAACTGCACAGTAAAAAAAAAATAGCAGTGGACTGATAAGAATGTCCCTTCCCACTTTTCTCTCTCCTCCTATTGAAATATTTCTTATCAGCACATATAACTTGACACACTTTACTCTCAATCCCCTTCCTTTTTCCAGTTTGCTGTGAAGAGGTTTGCATGAGTCTGATGCCAAAGTAAAGTTGCGTACTAACACAGGTTGCATGAAAAATGATTTATTTATTAGGAGGAACTTACAGTATATAGCGCCGACAATTTACACAGCAGTTTACATAAATACATTATATAATTACAACAGTCCCTTTCCTCAAGGAGCTTACAATCTAAGCACCTTAACACACGGCCAATTTAGACAGGAGTCAACCTACCAGCATGTCTTTGGAGTGTGGGAGGAAACCCGAGGACCTGGAAGAAACCCACTCAGGCACAGTGAGAACATGCAAACTCCTGGCAGATAGTGCCGTAGTTGGGATTCAAACCAACGACCCTAGTACTGCCAGATGGAAGTGCTAACTACTTAGTCACTGTGCTACCTAATTGTCACGTACCTGATAGGAGAATGAAATGATGAGGTCGGTCTCACTTGTGTCACTAGCCCTGACCCCAATGGAAGTGGAACAGAGGGTGCCGAGGGACCAGGGGAACAAGAGTGCAAGCAGTTGTTGCCTGAAGAGCTTGCAGTTGGAGTCCTGAAGAGACTGGTGAACTGCCGGTTCAGAAATGGTAGCAATGTTTTGGAATCCCACCTCGGTTAAAAGGGCACTCCGCTTGCACAACAGGATCAGGATAAGTGACATGTCAGATCTCCCAGCTGACTTGAAGCAGGAACAGTTTATGGTGTGCAGAGCTGGTACAATAGACAGCCAGGCGGGCACTCGAGCAGGGCAGGAAGCTGGGATCGGAGACAACAGCAAGGTGACAGGAATAACCAGGGTCATCAATGGGTGGGCAGTGAGGTACCAAATCATAAGCAAGCCGAAGTCAGGAACAGACCCGGGATCAGGAACGAGCAACAATGCAGGAGCGGAATCCAAAGTCAGGTCAGGAACAAGCCGGGTCAGCAACAAGGTGATCATACAAGAACACAGCAGGACACAGGGAAACTTAAAATGGAGCCCTAACCCAAAAGCTGCTGACACTAACCTTATACCCAATAAGTGAAGTGACAAATATATAAAACACAGTGTAGCTCTAAATAATAAGAATATAAATATATGCTAAACATAAATAATACATAAAGTGTGACACTCAATCCCTCTAAACAACACACTATAAGGGATTAAAAAAATGAGTGCAACATGTGACTTCCCTCTAAGGGAACATAACAAGTGCAAGTGATGTACAGTGTCATACAATAAAATAGTGAATATCACACCAAAAATCAAATCCGTAAGCAAATTATACATCATAAATCATATAATCATAATGTGTAAGTCCACAAACAATATATATATAATGATGGTGCTCTAACTTTACTCGCATGCAAGTGACAATGTGTAGGTGACCAATACGTGGCAATCCTTTAGTGGCCAAAATGCCCCCTCACCTCCTTACATCGACCCCACAGGGTCAGCTTGCTTAGGGGATCCCACCGATCCTATTAAGGACAGACTCTTCACAGGCTCCCCTCAGTAGTGGTAAGCGCTCCTCACTCCAAACCTTCATATAGCTCACAGCAAACCTCTCCCAGGATCATAATAAAACAAGAAGATCCTCCATAGTTTAATCTGTATTTATTATTTAATTGTGCATATAAATCATTAAAATGGCCACTCACATGTTCCTTCCTCCCAAAAATGCTATTTCACCTCATGCTGGAGGTGTACTGCATGGGTATCAATAAAGGTGTTCCAATATGGCCCCCATGCCGGAAGTGACGTTACCGCGTACCCGGAAATGCCTCCTCGTGTACAGACGCGT
This sequence comes from Staurois parvus, assembly GCF_062004578.1. Taxonomy (NCBI): domain Eukaryota; kingdom Metazoa; phylum Chordata; class Amphibia; order Anura; family Ranidae; genus Staurois; species Staurois parvus. Next base: position 6,975,086 of record NW_028318099.1, on the reverse strand, counting down.
TGCGTCACGCTTGACATGTGACTTCCTCAGGGTCTGGCGACCCTGTGGGGTCGATGTAAGGAGGTGAGGGGGCATTTTGGCCACTAAAGGATTGCCACGTATTCGTCACCTACACATTGTCACTTGCATGCGAGTCAAGTTGGAGCACCATCATTATATATATATATATATATATATATATATATATATTGTTTGTGCACTTACACATTATGATTATATTATTATATTATATATAATTTAATGTACAGTCATTTCTTTCTGCCTTGCTATATTAAAACAGTCACAATATTCAATCACTTTAATATACAATAATATGTCCTCCAGAGATTCTGGGGTTAGAGCAAAAAGCTTTACTGTATGTTCTGTACCTTAGCATGGGCTGTTTTCATTATTTGTGCAAAGTATCACATTCATTTATAAAATAAATTACTTGCCATTATCAAGATAAACTCTGCTTGTGGGATTTCTTGTGGTAAAGCAGAACTCTGGCACAAACTGTAGTTCTAGATTTACATACATTGGGAAAGGGTTAGAACCTTTATCAAGTTTTTACTGCCGTCTCCCTATCTTGTAGATGTCCCATTGCTTCCTGTCTCAGAGACAGAAGAGGAAACAAGTGACAATTTTCCCAGACTAAGAGAATATTGCACCCTTGACAGCTGTCACTGAAAACAGGTATCCCCACAGGAAGGTGATCCCTCTGTTCCTGTGTTATTGACAGCCATGACATTTTGGATTTCCCCTCACTCTATTCCAATGACAATGGTCAGCAGGACAAATATGGAGTGTGAATATATTTATAAAGCACAGACAGATTCTAACTACCCCATCACTATTTAAAACAAGAAAAAAGTCTTCGCTGCAGCCCTCCTCTAACCAAACCATGCAGTATTTGACACTTATTACTATAAAACTGTACTGTATGTAAAAGTGAACTGACAAAATTATTTCATGCCTCTTATAGTTGAAATACCATTAGCTCTGTAAAAATGTTAATTATTTCTATGAGATGTCTACTGAGAAGATTATAGAACTGAGCTATTTGAGGTCGAAAAAAAATTACATTTCATCAGTAATAAATGCTTCCGATGTTTGAATACACATTGAAAGTGCTAAAGCTGAATTACAGGAATTCGGCTACGAGGGGCATTCAAGTCAAACAAGGACTTTTGAGTTTATACAATAAAAGAACAAATTTCAAGGAGTTTTGCATCATACTCCCCTGCTACATTTATACACTTATCCCAGTGTGCCAAGCTTCGGCATGGAGAAATTTGTCAGTACGCCTTAACCATCCTAGGACAGCCTGCTTCACTTCGTCATCATTATGTTCACCATTCCACAAGCTGAATGTTCCCAGGAATTACTTCTGTGGGGTTGGAACCACCATAACTGGGAACATCACTGATGGACATACAGACATCTTTGAAACGTTTACACCATTCAGATGTCTTACTGCAGCTGAGCGTCTCATCACTGTACTGTGCTTCTGTAGATATCCACGGGTTTTATGCCTTCATTCACAAGAAACTTCATCACCGCAGACTGTTCCATACACATACTAACACTGTTGTCTGCCTTCTGGATTAATGGTCTCTAGATAGGCTGTGCACATGTTGCGGACCAATCAGTAGTAGGACACACTTGCCACTTCACGCTGCCATCCCTTTTTATACCTGTAAAATTAAAAGTCCCGTGTGACAGAGCAGAAATATTATTTTATTTTTGTGTTATTTTGTTGCAATCAACAAGTGTGTCAAGCAGTCAGCTTGTCTGCTTAATTAAATCTATGAGTTCCTGTGCTCCGCAGGGGGTGGGAGGTGAAGTTGATCTCAGTGGGAGGCACAGACAGCACAGTGTACTGCAGCTGGGAAAATCCAGATGTGTCAGCACCAGGGGGCTTAAGGTTTGGTCAAATTGAAAGGACAGTATAAAGTTCCTATGTTGGGAAACTATTCAGAGCTTACTTCAGTGATAGACAGAGGAGCTCATGGATGCAGGTCTCGCGAGAAGATGCATTGAACTGCTGAGACAGATAGTTCTGTGCTTTGCTTTCTGCACTGTTGTAACTTGTAGTTCTGCATTGTCTGTGGCTTTTCAGACACTGGGACTTTACCCTATCCTCTGCTCTTCAGTCAACTGTTGCCTGTGTAGTCTTGAATCTGTGGCCAAGACACACAGCCCTCCTGAGCACCCGTGATGTGTTGGTGAAGAAACTCTGTCTTCTGGACCTTCTTCTCCATGCTACTCTGCCTAGACTTCCTCTGCTGAGGCCACTGTTGGCTGGTGAGTCCCTGAATGTGCTCCTGGAATTTGCTGCACCAGTTTGAGGCCTTTGACTTTGATTGTTGCTCCTTGACTCTGGACTAAGCTTTGTTGTTCTAGAGCAGTGGTTCTCAACCTAATGCCGCGACCCCTTAATACAGTTCCTCATGTTGTGGTGACCCCCAACCATAAAATTATTTTCGTTGCTACTTCATAACTGTAATTTTGCAGTGGGAGGACTAGCGCCCCATCACTGATGTCAGTGGGGGGAGGAATAGTGCCCCATCGTTGGCGTCAGTGGGGGGAGGAATAGTGCCCCATCGTTGGCGTCAGTGGGGGGAGGAATAGTGCCCCATCGTTGGCGTCAGTGGGGGGAGGAATAGTGCCCCATCGTTGGCGTCAGTGGGGGGAGGAATAGTGCCCCATCGTTGGCGTCAGTGGGGGGAGGAATAGTGCCCCATCGTTGGCGTCAGTGGGGGGAGGAATAGTGCCCCATCGTTGGCGTCAGTGGGGGGAGGAATAGTGCCCCATCGTTGGCGTCAGTGGGGGGAGGAATAGTGCCCCATCGTTGGCGTCAGTGGGGGGAGGAATAGTGCCCCATCGTTGGCGTCAGTGGGGGGAGGAATAGTGCCCCATCGTTGGCGTCAGTGGGGGGAGGAATAGTGCCCCATCGTTGGAATTAGTGACACCAATGATGGGGCACTATCCCTCCCACCGACACCAATGATACTTACCTTGCTGACCCCTGCTCCAGCCTGGGCTCGCTCTCTCCCTCTCCTATCTACAGCCTGCATACCTGGCTGCAGCAGCAAAATTTGCACTTACCTGTCAGCTGTCTTCCTTCTCTGGCCTCTCTCTTCACTCGTTCCTGCAGCTCCCTCGATGATCTTCGATCTCCGCGCGCTGCCGCTCGGCTCCTCCTCTCCAAGCTCCACCTTCTCGCCGGTGATTGGCCGCCTGTGTGCCTCTCCTGAGCTACAGTTCCGGTGGCCAATCAGCGGCGAGGAGGTGGTGACAGGGGCAGCATATCATCCCGCCCACACATCGCCGGAGACAGCAGCGGTGTCTCGGTTCCTAAGACCATCGGAAATATGTGTTTTCCAATGGTCTTAGGCGACCCCTGGGAAATGGTCGTTCGACCCCCAAAGGGGTCGCGACCCCCAGGTTGAGAACCGCTGCTCTAGAGTGCCACCCTGTGCCAAGGACTTAGCTGCTGTTGTGCTGGATCCCTGTCCATTCCTGCTGTGTGCCTAGTTCCCTTTGCCTATCAGAACTCTGCTATTTCTGCTGTGTGCCCAGCCTGTGTTATGGATTTAACCCTTTGTCTGGTGGAGTTCTTCCATCCATGCTGTGTGCTCAGCTTGTGTTACAGACTTGACCCTTTGTCTGCTGGAGTCCTGCCATCCCTGTAGTGTGTTCAGCCCCAGGTTGTGGACGTAGCCCTTTGCCTACCAGAACATGCTATGATCAGACTGGACCACAATCCTCCCCACTCCCTGCTGTGACAGATAGTCCCCCCGCTCCCTCGCTAGCTGTCAAATTAAAAAAAAGACATGGCCGTGCAGGGCTCAACCAACCCAGGTGCATCACTCATTCACAGTATTCTGTAAATGGGAAAACTACAAGTCCAGACAGCCTTTGCAGCTGTTTGCTTCTAGTTTTCAATGAACTACCACAGCGTTATACAGCGCCATGGTAGCTCATTACGCCTTCCTGTCAGTAGTATCTGCTTGCTCGTATGGGATGTATGAGTAAGTAGATATACTGACAGGTCAGGGGTAGACCTGCATGGCACCAACAATTTGCTGATTGCTGGTGCAATGCTTTAGAGGCTTCACAAACAAAAAATAATAAATGCACATTTTTTACCTGCAAAAAATGTACATTTATTATTTTTTGTTAAAAAGTGAACTTTAACAGAAAACAGAAAAAACTGAAAAAAAACCTCCTACAATTTATTGATTTGACCCTTCCATGTAAAAGAATGCCACAATATTGTCTACATTTCAGTCATGTAAACTTACACTTCTACCGACAGAAAAAAAAATGCCATATTAAAGCAAACCAGTGCTTTACCCATTCAGACCCAGGCAACAGGTTTGCTTTAATGCTCCCTAGCAGAATATACTAACCTTTACTTTGCTCCTCTGTCATTCTGTTCAGTGCCAGGAGCCATAGAAATTACCTGATGCTCCCAGATATGGTAGATCATGTGTTGCACTCCATGCTTGGCCAAACAGTACTATCTAATGCAGAGTCCATAGCCCTGTGTAAAATTCAACTCCAGCGACACAAAGCTTACACAAGACTTTCTTGCTTTACCAGGGGCTGAATGAAGTGGTGGGGTAGTGAATGCTAAGTTTATGCTGCTCGGGAGCTAAGTTCAAGTAAACCTGTTACTCTGCCCTGCGTGGGTTGGCAGCAAATATACTTTCTTTTGCTCCAGATGTTTTACACATTGGCATAAGTTCCTTCACAGAGGTGCCCTGTAGATTTGTAATTTGCAATTCACCATATTATTAATAATGCATAAATAAGTCAGCACATCATGTCTTTTCAAAATATCCTTACTGGTTAGAAATGTGCAAATATATTTAGAGTTCCACTCACAAAAGGTTTTAGACCAATGTGAGAGGCCTGGGGCCACTTAAAAAGTCTTAGAGTTTACTTGTTTTAAGCAATAATTACTCATCTCCTCCTGCTAGGTTATTTGAAGATCAGTATATGAATATTTTTATTATTCAGTGACAGCTGGGCTTGTAATGCATGGTTTAGTAATACATTGCATGCCCCTGAGGCTCTAAAGAGCTTACAGCCAACATCCACCTTCACCATATCAATGAGTTCATTAGAGGCATGCTTTACATGTCTTTTCATTTACATTTAGTGATTGAACTATTTACAGCTGTTTTAATGATTGGGTTTTTATGTGATAATTATAACAGTACATATTGTTTTAGGATATTGGTAATAATTATTGAAAAACCCATATACAGTTATTCAAACACAGTACACATACACCTGTATAAAAAATAAATGATGCATGCAGAATTAAAGTGTACCTGTAATGTGACACTATAGGATCTCCTATCAATACGACAGCTTGTGCAAAAGCTGAACATAATATTACACCTATATGTTACAGCTCTAAAATGGTCTCCTTATTCCTTCTCCATTATTTAAACTACTGTAGAAAAATGTATAATTATTCTATTATCATAGAATGCTTGTACCTTGGGAACATTAAAAACAATTCAAAGTTGCCATTTACCATACTGATTATTCATCTACTAGTAAATATGATCTTTACACACTTCATGCTTATCATATATTAATATTTATGTATTCAGGAGATGACTTCAGGACGTGACTGCAAGCAAAATGCAACAGGTGCAGGGGATATTTATTTTTTGCTTTATAAATGAAAAAAGATCAAGATTTAAAAAAAAAACAAAAAAAAAACAAAATAAAACATTTTTCTTAGATTCTGTTATAAAATTTTGCAAGTAATCTTAATAATCTTTTTACATAAATTTGGGCCAAATATTTTTAGCTACATTTGTTAAAAATAACCTCAATCAGTGCATAGTATTTAGTCTGTATGAAAGTTATAGAGTCTATAAACTATGGTATATACAGTATATTTGGAAAATCGGTCAATCCTGATGTAATGACTGTCTCTCTCATTTCTTGAAACCATGAAATGCCAACACAGTACAAATACTCCAAACTGATCCTTTTTTGGAGAGTAGGCATTCTTAGATATTTAATAAAAGGCATGGTGAGTTTTTTGAAGTTGTAATTTTTTTTTGCCATCATTTTTTTGAAAATTAAGAAATTAAATTTTTTTTCCCATAAAGTTGTCACTTGAAGTTATTATTCACACACAGCATATTTACAACTACATACTGCGTGCAATATTTTCAAAGCCTAGCCACAAAGAGGGGTCCAAAATCTAAAGAGCACCTTCAGAAATTCTAGGGTCAAAGAAATTACACATCTAATTTTCTGACTGCCTATCACATTTTTGGAGGCCCTGGAGCACCAAGACAGTAGAAACACCCAAAAAAGAAGGCATTTTGGAAAGCAAACACTCCAAGGTAGTTTCTGAAAGCCATACTGATTCTTTTGAAAATGCATAGGTATACTTAGAATTACACCCCAAAACACATTCTACTTCTCCTCCTGAATATGGCAATAATGCATGTGTATAAGGAGGACCTTCAGACTATCTAGTAGCATAAATTGCACATCAAATAATGATCAGGGACACTGTAACTGATGTTGCAGTGATTAGGGCATTATGACTGGTGTGGCAGTGATCAGACACTGTGACAGTTGCAAAGGTATGGCGGTGATTAGGGACACTGACTGGTGACAGTATGTAAAAACAGGTTTTTTTTAAATAATTTTTTTTTTTACATTTTGTTTTTTTTTTTACCAGAGCAGTTCAGTGTTATCATAGTGACACCGTAGTGCTCTGGGGAGTTGATTAGGATTTTTATTTACACTGTGATTACTTATTACAATGATGATAAGCAATTAATAAGACTGTTGAAAGGTTTCATTCATGAAACCTTGTTTATTACCCTGATTGGTCATAGCTATCACATGGTACAGGGCCACTGTGATTGGCTTTGGCACCACGTGATCGCTATGAGTAATCACAGAGGTCATATTGGTCATAGTGATCACATGATACTAGGGCTGCTCATTATGGCCCAATACAATGATCGGTGATCTGCTGTATCTGGCAAACACAGCGAGTACAGGTCCCGCCACTACATGCTCTAGAGAGCAAGCAGGAGCGGCCAACGTGGGAGGATGTTCGGGTACGTCCACCTGCATTGGCGCTGCTCTCTTCTGGGCATATATATTGTATACAGTGAGTGGTTAAAGTGGTTGTAAACCATACGTATACCCAGAAGACTTGCAGATCATAAACAATCTTTTCTAGTACTAGTTTATCATGAATAAAGAAATCTTTTTGTTCATACATCTATTTATTCACACATCACTGACCAACATTTTGGGACTGTGGAGCCTCCCTTAATCAATGCAGTTAGGTTATGACATCACAGGTCCTATCTTTTCCCCTCTGGTGGTGGCAGGGGGTGGTCCTTACTCCCAGGCAAAGCAGTGCTTAGGTTATATGTAAGTGCTGTTCTGTCCAGGGAATACTGTGAACTCTGGTTGGTGTGATGGAGCACCACTAGTGGTTGTGTCCAAGATGGATTAGATTAACAGGAATTGGGCTGAATGATGCTAGGCCATATTCATCCTGGAAGAGGATTGTCATTGGATCACAGAGGAGCAAGTCTACCAGGGAAGATGTTGAAAAGGAGGTGCAAACTGTAGAAAGGCCCTAAATGGCCTTTTTGGCTCAAACCTAGTTCTGAGACCAGAGTGCCAGTGACAGCTTTTCTCAGACCAATGATTGGGAATCCATGAGGATAGTTCCTAGGGTTGCCAACTCATCCCTTTCAACCCAAACACACATTAATTACACAGGCTCTTATCTGCATTAAATTAGCCTCAGAGCCTGTGTAATTAATATGTGTTTGGGTTTAAAGGGATGAGGTGGCAACCCTAGTGATTCTCAACAGTGAGCTTTCCAGAATTCCATTATTTAGAGCTTTTTCTGTGGGCTTGCAATGATCGCAGGTCACCAAGTGCCAAGTTTTTTAGCTTGTTCAAATAAGCATTGCCAAAAAAACCTTGAAGGTTTCAATGCAGAGCTGCACCAGATTTTGCATGCTCCAGTTTTAGCAAACCAAAACCTCGTCTTTCACACATTCCTACTGGCCCATTAACGTAGGAAGCTTTTCTGGCCAAAAAAACCTGCAAAAAGTTGAAAGGGGCAGCCAATCCTTAAAATGTGGTCATGACAGGAAAACTGTAGCTATGTGAAGACTTCTCTAAGTGTCTGCATTCCATTTATCATTCAATTATCTGAACAGACATTTCCATGGCCATTTTGCTGCTAAAATAGTCTACTCAAGTTAGTCGCTCCAAATGTCAAATAGAGACCAGCCACTCCAATCCCATGATGACATAGTGGATTAATAAATAATACACATATACACATGGGGGGGGTGTTAACAAAACTAGAGCATGAAAAATCTGGTGCAGCTCTGCACAGAAACCAATCAGATTCCAGGTTTTATTGTCAAAGCTTAACTGAACAAACTAAAGTTAGAAGTTGATTGGCTGCTAAGCACCAGTTTCTGACCAGCTGCACCAGATTCTGAATGCTCCAGTTTTAGTAAATCTCCCCCAACATGTAACTTTTTTCCATTATGTTTTGAACTAAAACGAATAAAAGAATCTTCAGGAATAAATTTGCTTAGTTGCACAATTGTATATACATGCTAAAAAAAAAGTATTCACTTTAAAGTAATTACTTTAAAAACATAAACATAAAAAAACTTAAACCATTATAGTTTCCCCCTAAGCACGCTGAAACTAAAATCTGACCATGACATGCACAACAGAAACTCTGGTACAGTGGCCATATACATTTAGATTGGGACAGTAGCCATGGTAAAATGTGATCAAACTTTGCTATGATCACTTGAGGAACACAGTTCATGTTTTGGTACCATCATGGTACCTTTTAACTGCCACTGAAGTAAGGGTTACATTGGAAAAGAAATGCTTGCAGCAGGCCTGCTCAGTAATCCTTACAGGAATGCATTGCTGCATTTTCTAAGGCTGTAAACTCATGGTCGCTTCAGTGGCAATGAACTTACTTGCACCCATGAATGTATGTAAAACACAGCCAATGAACTGCAACTCAGTACTGAGCATTCCTGAGTTTAGTGCACTGCAGAATGTCAGCAGAGGAGAGGACAACTGTGTGTCCTCGATCTCTTCTCTCACACCTAAGGAGAACATTGAGGATCTATTTAGACCTCCAATATTTTCCCAAAGAGGACACATCACAGCTAATGTACAAACTGTCATCATAGGGTGTCAAAAAAAAAAAAGAAAAAAGAAAGAAACCACTAAAAAAACCAGAACGATACCCCCCACCCCAACACACACATTACGTATATTATGAAGCAAAAGTATACATTCTTATTGCTTAAGATTACCCCTTGATTGTAACAAGCAACACGTGTAGCGCTGAGTGTTGGTAGTTTTTCTCTGTAACAAGTAACATGTTGGTAAAGGTGAACTCCTAGATTGTATCTCCAAGGAGCAGGACCCTCTTTTCCCTCTTGTATTGAACTGTATTATTGCTGTATTGTCTCCCGTTATGTTGTAAAGCTCTGAGCAAACTGTTGGTGCCAGGGGCGGACTGACCATTTGGAAACTCGGGCACTGCCCAAGGGCCCAGGGTCAGTGGGGGGCCCCATGAGATGCCCCTGGTACCTTTTTCATAGGCTTTTTTGAGTTTGGCCAAGGACACAGGGGCCCCATGATCCCTTATTGCCCGGGTCCAATGAGTTGTCAGTCCGCCCCTGGTTGGCGCTATATAAATCCTGTATAATAATAATAATAACTTATCCTATAAGGTGGTTGTAAACCCTTACATATACCCACGGAAGTGACTGGCCTCAGGTGATACACAGACATGAAACAAATCCTCCTACATAAGTTGCATAAGTTGTACGTGTTTATCTGCAGTTATCTCTTCTGTGCACCCTAAAAAAACACAGATCAAAGGATTTTTCTCACCTCCAGCAGTCAGGATCTGATGTCACATACTGCACATACTAGAGAGGAGAGATCAGAGTAACTTGAGACCTGAGTAACCTGAGACATTAGTCATGCAGATAGCAGATAGAGGCGGGATCATGGAGGAACCAGTCAGCTCTTTGGAATAAGGGTGGTACATTTACATAGACTTTGCTCGTTTCTCATTTCAGACGTTTACAACCATTTTACACATCGGCTGAAGTCCTGGAAAAAGATATGCAGTCACAGACATTGTATGTGCAACCTTCATATTCATAGTCCACTTCTTTGTTACAGCAGTCATGCTGAACGTATAAACAGGACAAGCCTTGTGAGGACACTTGTGTTGAGGTATGTGGCTATTACTCAGCTCTGCCAGCAAAGATCACTCAGTTGTTTAAAGAGGAAGCAGCATTTTTACTGGGATTATAAGGCATTTCCTAGCAAAAATTAACTTTATTGCTGCCTGGGAGGGAAAGGTATAATTGTTTATACTCTACAACATAGAAGAAAATTCCCCAAGAGGTGTCCCAATAGTTGCCACTAACTTATAAATAAAAAAAATAAAGTGAAGTCACTTCCCGTTGCCTACAGCCTTACCCTGATATGTTTCGCTCTTGCGACCTCATCAAAGGATCTTCACATGGTTGTGTGCAGACAAATGGACACTTTATTTTTTTTAAATTTAACTTTTAATTTATTTTCCATATATAATACATATTTCATCATTATTCTCATACAAAAACCATTTCCATATCATTAATTACATTTCTTACTATCTTTATTCTCATTTACCTCCCCCCCTCTATCTAATTTTTCCTCCTCCCTAAATTAAACCTCCCTCCCCCCATGTAAACCCACCCACTCTGCATAGTTCTATTACCTCTTTTCCCAACTAGAATATAGGATATATAAATACTTCCATCTTTCTCACATTGCTACTTCATATATTTCACCATAAATTCTTCCCATTTTCTCCACCTCTTAGAGAACAACCCCATCCTGTCTTCCTGCATATAACACAATCTCTCCATCCTACATATTTGATTTGTTCTTTCCACCCAATCCTCTATCTTCGGCACCTCTGGTCTATACGAAAACTTTGGTATCAGACCCTTCACCGCATTCAGATAGCACCATATACCCGAGTCCTTGTATTTATTTACTGATAACTCTGCACTATGTAGTAGACATACTTCTGGGTCCAGTCCTATCTTTATTTCAGAGATATTCTCAATTAGTTGGGCAATTATCTCCCAGAAACCTTGGATCTTCGGGCACTCCCACCATATATGATATAACGTGCCTATTTTTCCACATCCCCTCCAACACTCTAGTGAATTTTCCCCACATATCTTATACTCAACCTTCGGTGTAATGTGTCATCTCGGTAAACACTTATAATTTACCTCCACCTCTCTCATACGTATATTCTCGTGTATTAGTCTATATATTTTCCTTTGTTTATCTTCATCTATCTCTATTCCCAAATCTCTTTCCCAATTTATTATATACATTGGCTTTGTGTAAGTGTCTAACTCAGTGAGGGTCTTATACATTTTTGCCGTGCCCCGCCTCCCGTCACCTCATGTTTCTAACAACCTCTCAAACAGATAAATGGACACTTTATGATATGGGATAATGGATATATGAACTTTATACTGCTGGACACTATTTTCACTGGGTGTTTTATCTATTAATTTTATTTGTTAATTTACTTTATTCAGATTTTTTTAGCTTGTTAATAGCAACTGTTGGGGAATTTTTTTTCTTCTACGTGGTTGTAAGTTATTCATGATTTATGGTGGCAGCAATACCAGGGGAAAAGAAAACAAATCTTTTAGGTACTTAGGAGATTTGCTTTGAATGCAGGATTATTGATTTATTCTTGGTATTGGTATAATTGTTTGTAGGTTAGACTTAATTTAAAAAAAGTAATTTTACCAGGTGATTGCTCACAAAGAGTCTCAGACGTTTTACTTTTGGCAATGGCTAAAGTTTCCATATTGCCAGTCCAAGCCTGTTTTTTTTTTTCTTATAACTACCAGATTTTCCAGTGTTCTTATTTGCAGCAGTTAAATACATTAAATTCCTGAATCTTATCAATTGAAAATAACTTTGACAGGACTACAATATTACATGATGATATTCTGTTTATCATATTTAGTGAAAAAGTGTTTTCTGATTTCACACCAGGAGGGATTATAATAAGAATGATAAAATATCATTCATAAACAAAACACACCGTGTTTCATTTTTTAAATCAATAATTTTAGCTATAATGTTTGAAATCTTTTATGTACATATATGTGAACATCATTAGTGGTTTTTTATATGAAGTAGTATTTCAGAACTGTGAAAAATAAATTAAACATTATCATATTCTTCATGTTGGTTGCTTGTGTAGTTTCATTTTTCATAATATTATGTAAAATTATTCAGTTCTGAAAAGCATATACTTACAATCCATGCTTCATGCTGGGCAGTCTAATATGAGAAATGCAGGCCTTACATAGTATTCAAGCTTCACAATTATTCTAAATAATGGATGCGATTTAGCCACAAAGAAAGGAACACATTAACCAAGCCTAGTAATAATAATCATTGTACGATTCTCACAAAGTAACATCTCATGCAGAGCTGGCGAGAAAAATCAGAAATGTACTAGGACTTGATTGTTGTTCATTAAGGAACTGAGCCTGAAATCACATTGTAAAATTAATATTGGTTTTCAGAATTTTTTTTATTGTTTAAACAGTTTTTTTTAAGTAGCCTTTGTTTTATGTATGCAGTTTTGATTACAGGACATGTGACAAAACAACATAAAATATTTTAACTGTCCTAAGACACACTTAACCTGCCAAAAAAAAAATTCATTTTCATTCCCATAACATATAATACTCCTATAGCTTAAAGAAACTTTAGACATTTCAATCACTTTGATATGTTACTGCATTTGATTTTTATGCTATATAATACCCTTGGGTGATGTCACACAAAGTCGTCCAATATATTTATTGGGATATGACAAAATAAGGAAGTATACAATTTCTTTGTTGGGTTACTCATGTCACAGGGATGGGGATTTTTGACCCATAGGTGATGATTTATGAACGGCAGTCGTCATAGTCATACATGACTGGCACCATGGTCACGCTATTCCTTCCCTCCCATTTGTTTGACCCTTTCTTTCAAGTGGTCACTTGGAGGGGGAGGAGCCTCTTTGGCCTTCCACATGATCCACCCAATTGGCCTCACATTTCATCCTGCTCCCCTATATAGGCTTCAAACATTTCTAGTTGTTTCAGCTCTGAGGAAGGGAGCTTGTCTCCTGAAACGCATTAGCACACTCGCAAGATCACCATTTGCTGGGAATGTCACATTGGTGCCTTGCTTTTATTTATGACTCTTGGTTTGTCAGTATACACTTTTGTCATTTTCAATAAATTCTTTTTTATCACTGTACTGCACGAGGAGAGTGTGCCCTTTTTTTCAGTATTATCAAGATTCCCTGATCTTTAGAGGGCTGCACCTCAGTGAGTGAATGGTACCGTGTTCCTAAGACGTGTATGGATCTGAGCGCTGGTTTTGCTTTTCTTTCAAAGGCAAATAGATTGTTAACTTTGCAAGGAAAATTGTCCCAGAGTTTAGTGAATGAGGTGAAGTTCTGCTGACTTCCACCATCCAATCATGTGCAAGCAAAAATGCATTTTTTTACATTTTTCTTGCATGTGATTGGGTATTCTTTGCAAAGTGACATTTCATCACATTTATCAAACTCTGAGCAATTTCCTTGCAAAGCGAACAGGCCTTTTGCCTCTAGTAAAACAACCCTTTAGCTTCTACTGGACCAGACATTACCTAGAGGGAGGGCTGGAAGTGAAATGACCCACTAAAGCTCTCAAATCACCTAAGTGAATAGAATTTGCTGAAAAAGTGAATTGCCCCTTCCTGTTAACCTCTAGCTTGAAGTGAAACAATCCAGATTCCTTATAATTTGTTAGACATGCAAATGTATTCCCTCATCTTTGGTTAGTTTTTTTTCAAATATTTATTTTCTCAAATTATTGTCATGTCTTTGTATTACTTATTATTATAGATATTTTATGTTATGTGCTGGATGGTCCAATTCTTTACTATATGAACTTACATCCACTTAATTATGTGTTAAGACATCAATACATCAATTAAAAAAAGTCTTACATAGGGATACTATAAGTTCAGCTGAAATAGTTTATTTCTCTACATTTTGGTAAAAAATCAAGAGATTTCTGCAAAATGCCATGGAGTCAATTGGAAAGGGAAAACTAAATGATTTTTTTTTTTTTATTTCTCATGGTTTTAAGGGTGCTTTAACCCTTTTACTGCCACTGATGTAGAAACTATGTCAGCGGCTTTGGGGGGGGTTGTCAACAACCACCAGGATTATGGGTACATTTTGAGAAGCTGTCTGCTAGCTGTTAAATGATGGAAGTGATCCAGTGGCTTCTACACACCCCCAGTAACTGCTGGCCCCTCCTGCATGCACCTTTACCATGTTTATTGGGCTCTGCACACCCATTCACAGGCTCAAGACCTGCATGAAGGGTCCTGCCGGGTACTGACCCAGAAGCGATATGTAAAAGGTCATTCCTGGGTCCTGGTGTCACTTTCCCCAGCCAATATGGAAGGAAGCTAATGGAAGGCAATCTGTGTTCCAATAGCTTCAGTTGCATCTATTAGACCTCTGATGTGTCAATAAAGGGAACCTGTCACCAAAAAAGTGCATCACATTTGGGATATTTTCACCCAGGTGATTAAAAAACAAGTTAAAAAGCAGTTTCAAAAGTTGCATCCAATCATCTAAAATCTCTCCCCAAAACGTTTTCAGTCCCCTCCACCCCCCATGGACACACAAGTACAAATATAAATGCATGTGTCGAGGGCACCTATGCATACATAATAAATATTGCCACACGCCAGAGTGAGAGAAATAATTCTAGGCCCATTATTCAAGGCTAACTCTAAACTGATGACCTATAAGGATTTTTAAAGTGTTGCCCATGGAAAATATAGGGTACTGAAGTCTGTTGCCATTTCACAAGCACATGCAATTTTAAAGGATAAGTTCACTTTTTAGAACAAGCTATATGCTCCACCCTTATATAGGGTGGAACATATAGCATGTTCCAGCTCCTGCCCTTTCTCTTCCAGATCCCCATCCCTGTGATAGCGCATGGGGGATCCTCTCCCTGCACCCGCTGACAGAATTTAAAACCAGCATGGCTGTGAGGGGCTCCACCCACATGGCCATGCCGTTTATTCACAGAATTATGTGAATGAATGAACTACAAGTACTGTTAGCCACAGCAGCTGATGGATTCTACTTCTCAATGAAATATGAGAGCACTGGTAAGCGCTTTCGTAGTACATTGTTTCGTCCTGCAATTCACGGTCTATCCATATGGGAGGTATGGGCAAACAGCTGACTGAGAGGTAGGATCTTGGCAATGCACCCGTGAATCTGCTGATCATGAGCACAATGTTTTACAGGCTGCAATCTAAAGAAAATAAAAAATGCACATTTTTTTACCTGCAAAAAGACGTGCATGTATTATTTTTTTATCCTTTAAGGTTTGACATTAGTTGGGTATTTATTTACTTGGTGCAACCTCATCTGTTAAATTTTACCAAAAATTGGGTAATTTATTGTTTGTGTGCCCTAAAAATTTTGAAATTTTGTGTTTTTCCTAAACTGTTGAGCTAATATTGTGTGACACAAAAAATTGGAACTGCAACTATTTTATTCTCTGGGGCATTTACTTTCAGAAAATATATAAAACGGGGGAAGGATGTTACGCAATCTTTAGGCCAAAAATTATTTTTCAATCATGTAAACAAAACACAAAAATGGCTCTGGTAATGAAAGGGTTATAGGATTATTGAACAAGTCTCTTTTGTTGAAAAATACCCTAAATAGCAAATAAAAAGGCATATACAATTGCTAGAGAAGCCATATTGTGATATAATGTTATTAACCACTTGCCTACCAGGCACTTATACCCCCTTCCTTACCAGGCCAATTTTCAGCTTTCAGCGCTGCCGCACTTTGATTGACAATTGCGCGGTCATGCAACATTGTACCCATATGAAATTTTGATCATTTTTTTCTCACAAATAGAGCTTTCTTTTGGTGGTATTTAATCGCCACTGGGCGCTTTACTTTTTGCGCTATAAATTAAAAAAAGTGCAAAAAATTTGAAAAAAAAAAAAGTTTGTTTCTTTTATAAAATTTTTCAAACAGGTATTTTTTCTCCTTCACTGATTTGCGTTGATGAGGCGGCACTGATGGGCACTGATAGGCGGCACTGATAGGCAGCACTAAAGGGCACTGATAGGCAGTACTAATGAGGTGGCACGGATAGGCGGCACTGATAGACAGCACTAATTAGGGGTCACGGATAGGCGGCACTGATATGCAGCACTGATAGGCGGCACTGATGATGGGTACTGATAGACTGCACTGACTGGCATCACTTCTGGGCACTGACTGGCGGCACTGACTGGCACAACCCCTGGGCACTGACTGGTGGCACTGACTGGCAGCACTGCTGGGCTGCACTGGTGGGTGGCACTGGTGGGCAGCACTGGTGGGTGGGCACAGGTGGGTGGCACTGGTGGGCACAGGTGGGTGGCACTGGTGGGTGGGCACAGGTGGGTGGCACTGCTGGGCACATGTAGGTGGCACTTCTGGGCACAGGTAGGTGGCACTGCAGAGTGGCACAGGTGGGGGCACTGCTGGGCACAGGTGGGGGCACTGCTGGGCACAGGTGGGGGCACTGCTGGGAATGGGTGGGCGGGGCTAGTGGGCGCACTGCTGGGCGGAACTTGCGGGTGTCACTGCTGGGCACCGATCATCAGGGCACTGATCATCAGTGCCCTGATGATCAGTGCCGATCCCCGCTCTGACAACTGCCAGTTCTCGGCAGTACTTTCCTCACGATCTGACAGCGTGAGGAAAGTGCAGCCGAGAACCGGCACTTGCATTTCCCTGTGATCAGCGTGTCATTGGACACCGCTGATCACGTGGTAAAAGGCCGGTGGGATCGGCCTTTCACCACATCACGTGATCAGCTGTGTCCGTAGGACACAGCGATCACGGAGATCGCCGGGTGCGCGCCCCCTGGGGCGCGCAGGAGAGCGCGTTCTGGGAGGACGTCATATGACGTCCACTCAGAACTGGCCGGCCGTGGTGAAGCCGTCATTCGGCTATGCGCGGTCGGCAAGAAGTTAAAGTTACCTGTCCTTTTCAACCTGCAACCACTGTAATTTTCAGGCAACCTGGGGGTATCCTGTACCTTTGGTTCACAGAATGTCTCCAGAAATGTCATTTCCTGCTTGTGTGATTAGTGGTTTGCACTAAGATACCAGACCCTGCAGCCTTTTCTCATTAGAACACTGAGAGTGCATAAGGTGATTACAATGAACACAGATCCTAGATTTCAGATTCAATCTGAAATATCATGAAACAAACACCCGTTTCTTCAGAGCAGAAAACAGTAGGAATCTGCAACAAATTTTGTTAAAATCCTTGCAATTGACATAAATCATCCAGAGGGTTTTTTATTCCTTTTTTTGAAAAGTTGCAATTATGCTTTAAAGCGGTATTAGGTCCAAAACAAAAAATGTAATATATCACAGCTTACTAATCATCAGATGTGGTGGCTGCCTTTGCTTTTTTAGGCTTTCCCTCTCTGTTTTCACCTGGTGATCTGGCCAGTATCACACCTCCTGTATTACAGTGTCCCCTGGATGGATGAATGAGCGCAGGGGGCACCTTTGGACAGCATCATGTATTACCAGATTTTGATACACTAATTGAAGCTGAACTCCAGCTAATACTTTGTATTCAATACAACAGACATTTTTTTTTCCTTTTGGGATAAAGGTTTTACATAAATAAAAACTGATAGTTGTTAGCACCCCTACCAGTGGTAAATTATTTGCCTCATCGCTGTAACTGCTTGCCCACATGAACATTTACCCCCTTTCATGACCAGGTCATTTTTTGCTATATGGCGCTGCACTATGTAAACTGACAACTGCAACACTGTCATGCAACCCTGTATCCAAATTAATTTCACATAAATAGTTTTCTTTCCGTGGTATTTGATCATCACTGGGTTTTTTATTTTTTGCTCTATAAATGAAAATATACGGAATATTTAAACAAAATATATATTTTTTTTACTTTCTGCTATAAAACATATCCAATAGGAAAATTAAAAAAAAAGTCTATAAATTTAGGGCAAAATGTATTCTGCTACATGTCTTTGGTAAAAAAATCCCAATAAGTGAATTTTAATTGTTTTGCGAGAAAGTTATAGCGTTTACAAATGGCAGAATATATACTGGAACTTCTATTTATTTTTTTTATACTAGTAATGGCAGCGATCAGCAACTTTTAGTGGGACTGTGATAGAACGGTGGGCATTCTGACACTAACCGACACTGAGTGAGAACGGACTAACTGCTACTGACATCTCCAGTAACACTAATACAGTGATCAGTGCTAATAAAAAGCACGGACACTGTACTAATGACACTGGGCAGGTATGTGTCAACATCGGGGGCGATCAAAGGGTTAACTGTTTGTTAAGGAGTTATTTAATTTTGTAGTTTTTTTTACTAGTGGATGTACTGGTTTTTATCTCCCTTCTTTGCAGAGAGATAAAAACCAGCACGTCCCAGCTGACAAGAGAGAAATCTGTGTGGTTTACATTCACAGATCTCTCTCCTGTCGGCTGCTCTTCCGATTGCCGAATCGCTGGCTGGGACTCAGTGATTGACACCTACAGGAGCCAATGACAGCGTGGGTAGGATGTGCGCCCCCTAACGAGAAATGCAGAATCATGTATATATAGATTTGCACAGAGCAGCCACCCTGTAGCAGTTTTACCGGCAAGTGGTTAAACAACAGACTTACTGGCTGGATCACCAGATAAAAATAAAAGAAAGAAAGCTTAATAGAGGAAAACTGATGCTGCCATCACACCTTGGAATTGATAAACTGCAATATTATAAATGTTTGCTTTTGGGTTAATACTGCATTAAATGGCTCCTCAGGATTCTTGAAGCTCTTTCCAACTATCCTGGATCTGTTACTATGCCAAAAAAACATACCCTCATTATTGTAAACGTTTTTGCAGAAAGAAAAAAAAGACAGCGAGAACAAAAAAAACCCACAGAAAAGTGACAGTACTCAAACAAGGATCAAATACACAAAAAAAGAGGAAAAAACACAAATACAAAAAACACTGAGAGGCCTCTTTATAAATATTTTCACACAACTTTCACCCCTGGATTCTCTTATTTTTCAACTGAAGCCAAATGGAAACGTGTGAATCTTGGGTGAAAATTATAAACAGATCCCTAAAAGCAAAAATAAACTAGTCTAATGGTCCCCTAAAAACCCCACACCCTCTGAATGAATAAAAAAAAACAAAAAAAAAACAAAAAAAAAACAAAAAAAACCCCAGCACATTAAACCGGAGCAGCTGGATAAACAAAATTGTGAGTTTCCTCTTCAATGAAATTGGTGATTTTTGTGCAAAATCAATTTTGCTGAAATCCCTCTGCTCATCCTGTCAACAAAATACTTTCAGCTCTACTGCAAGATTTGTCTGCAGTATATATCTATACATCTTGATTGTTCTTTTACAACTTATAAATTGGGAGAACTAGATTACAAGCCTCAAAAACTTTTGGTTATAAAATCAGCCACTAGGCAGGTCTTCTATTTAAAGTCATTTGTGAAACAAAAAACATTATGCCCCATGTAAATATAGCTTTTAAATATAACAATGCTCATTCAACCATAAATGCACAAAAACATACTGATGTGATCCCTGTCTTAAACCATTAACTGTTGGGGCCTTGGATAAAGAACAGATAAATCTGTCATCAACTTTTCCACCAAAAAGTATATATAAGACTTTACATTTACAAAGCCACTTTCTGAGCTTGAGAATTTTGGAGCATATTATTTGAATAAACAGAAAGCCATTTGTTTTCAATCTTCAGGTGCATAAATCAAAATGTCTCTAAAGAAGTGTATTACGGCTTTCGAAATCAAGTGTACTCTGTGTGTGGTTGGAATTTAAATTCCAGTTTAATAATAGCTTTGCATTTTGGCCTCGGGTCAGATCGTATTATTTATATGAAAGTTTAGCAACCTTATCTGGACAAAAGAAATCTGAGAAATGTTGTAATATTTTTGCATTCTGCTTTAGGCGGTGTAGCTCCTGCAGAACAAATAAAAATGTTTAAAACATTCATATGGTCACGTGCAAAAGCATGTTTGCTATACACATTATTATAGATTGATATGTAATAGAGAGGGATGAAGGCTGTGACTCTGAAAATTCTTTGTGCTGTAAATGTAGAATAAATGGGCTACAAATAATTTTTAGAGAACACAGCATGTAAGGCAATACAATGCTTCATTCTGTTCAAGCAGATGAATGCATGAGATATCATGTGGTTTATAGCATAGGCCAGGAAGTTTCACAGTCTCTCAGGGATATGTGAAAGTTGCATTTGATCTGTTAATGACTCGCCTGTCATGATCCCACGATCGCTGCCACCAATATGTCACAATCGCGGCATCAGACCCCAGACCTTCTCACCAAACTTGTGACCGAAGGACTTGCCAATCTAAAACTGCGATGTGACGTGCGTAACAATGCCACACCCAGCTGCACCCTGCACAACGATTTCCCAGCTAATGGGCCACATTCGATGTTCCGGCAGCCTGGGCGATTGTTATTGGGTCAGGTTAATTACGCAATTAATCCTTCACACTGCCACCACCTCCTTTTTGTACAGGGAAAGAGGAAACTTGGCGATATCAGCTATAGCACTATAATGATTGAGATAATCGTCTGTATAAAACGGTCATAACACAGGCCTATTATACAGAGGGTTAAGCAAACAGTAGCGTTCTCTTTAGAGGCAGGGATTTGTAAATTGCAATACAGCGCTATAGAAACAGTCCAACACTTTCAGAAAGAAAGATTTATTACTAAAAGGTCAAACGGGTGCAATAAAAATATTTACAGAAAAAGGATGTAACTAAGATATATATATATATATATATATATATATACATATACAAAGAACCACAGCACAGCAAAGAGATATCAGAGAGAGGTGAAAGGGTTAAAGTACTTGCCAAAGTCCTGGGTTAGCAGATCCAAGTTTCAGAGCAGAAGAGTGCTTTGATCTCCCTATGTTACAATGGTCAATGGGAAAATTCTTCAACTCCTCTAATCTTAGGCCTGACAGCCTGGTTTGTAGTCCCCAGCAGGGGGTGGCTCTGCAGTCAAGGACCAATCTCCACTTAGGGCGTGGAGAGAGGGTTGGATGCCTCAACTAGAGCAAAAATCTCCCATAACTCATTTGGCCCATAACTTTTCATCTGCACAAGTGACATTCGACCCGCGGGTAGATTATTATGCAGACAAGTCTGAGGATCGATTAGATATGAATTATGGAAGTGGACACTAAACGGTTCACGAGATCTATTTTTCTGCTTTCCTGTGTGTCCGAGACAAGGCGAGTGACCCATCAAACGGTTCGCCTGCTCATCATCCATCTGACGATGTGTTCGGTTTTTATGCAAGTCTCTCATATTCCAAGATATGAGACATAGGGGAAAAATGGTTTTAACCGAGGTTATCTGATTCTGTCACCTACGCTGAGTTAAGTTTTATGAGGTTGGAATCTCTCTCAACTCTGGAGAAAGCTTGCCTTATCTCTTCCGAGGTGTGAAATGGTACAGCTGCTTGGGACAGTGAGGCACCTCGTGACTCCCTGGTGGGATCTGGCCTGTGACACTTCTAACACACACATATATTGCCATATGTCACTGGGCCTCTCACAGAGGGAGGGGGGGGGGGAGAATAAGGGAGAAATATATTTGTCAGGACAGTTAACCCCTTTGCCAAGATGGAGGTTGAAACCAAAATGGTTGAACCGCGTCCATCTCTGGGTATACGCTGTTACACCACCCATTTAACGTGGTTGTAAAGGCTGAAGGTTTTTTTACCTTCATGCATTGTATGCATGAAGGTAAAAACATTTTGTTTGCTGCTCCCTCTACAGCCCCTAATACTCACCTGAGCCCCCTCTCACTCCAGCAATGTTCATAAAAGCAGTGGCTGTCCCGGGACTCCCTCTCCTCACTGGCCATTGGCTCCCACTGCTGTTGTTCACGTCCAGTGAGCCAATGAGAGAGCAGGGGCGGGGCTAAGCCCCAGCTCTATATGTCTTAAGGATGCATAGAGTCGGGATTGGGAGTGAGCACGTATTACTGCCCCATAACAAGCAACTTGAGGACACTGGTCAAGGGAGAGGAGCCAGGAGCGCCATCAGGGGAGAAGAAGAAGATCGGGGCTGCTCTGTGCCAAACCACTGCACAAAACAGGTAAGTATGACATGTTTGTTATTTTTAGTATTTATAAAGCCAAACCTTTAATACCACTTTAATTTGTATGTAAATCTTATATATATTTTTTTCAGTATGCTTGGTATCATGCTTTACAGTTTTCATGTATTTACAATTTTCTTAAAGAAGAATTTCAGGTATGGATATTCTATGCATGGTTACAGTGGTCTTGGACCAAAGTAACTATGCATATACTATACCTGGCCAATGCCCCTTGAAGCTGGAAATCACTTAAGTAGACACCTGAATGAATGCAAAATGTTCTCTGATTGTACAAGGTTTAGAGGCAGGGGTGGTGATGTCGCACTCTCCACCAAATCAGAGGATACTTTGCAGTCATTCACAAAATGCTTTGCATTTTTAGAAATGGTGCAAGTGCTGAGCGGCTGACCTCCTGTGTTCAGAATGCAGCAGGGGATCTGCTTAGTGCAGGACCCACGAGCTAGTGGCCTGCTACTTATGGCCTGCCACAGGTCACCCTGAATGCCAGGATACCTTGATCAGAAACAGTTGCACCACCAGGTTCAGGACAGGGGTGTGTGTGTGAACTTTCCCTGTCAAAGGGTGACTAGCAAGTTGGTGCTGTATCCAACAGTGCCAAGAGGTACCCTATATAACCAGCTAAAACTAAACTGCCCCCCTAGGCAGTTACCATTATATAAACCAAGTTTTTGACCTCAATAGCCCCCAGTCTCTGTTAACAGTCCATTCGAGGACTATAACAATCTTCTTAACCTTCCATGTATCAATAATCATACCAGTCTTTTTAAACTCTTACCAGATACTTTATGTTAGTCCGCCTTGTACATGATCTCTTCCTCTTTCCTTCCTCTGTTCTCCCTATGACTCCACACACTCATTATATACTCTTACCCTCACTAGAAAAGTTTTTTGCCACAATATCTCCATATATGCAATGTTGCCAAAAGTATTGGGATGCCTGCCTTTACAAGCACATGAACTTTAGTGGCATCCTAGTCTTAGTCCATAGGGTTTGATATTGAGTTGGCCCAACCTTTGCAGCTATAACAGCATCAACTCTTCTGGGAAGGCTGTCCACAAGGTTTAGGAGTTAGTCTATGGGAATGTTTGACCATTCTTCCAGAAGCACATTTGTGAGGTCAGCCACTGATGTCAGACAAGAAGGCCTGGCTTGCAGTCTCTGCTCTAATTCATCCCGAAGGTGTTCTATCAGGTTGAGGTCAGGACCCTGTGCAAGCCAGTCAAGTTCCTCCATCCCAAACTTGCTCATCCATGTCTTTATAGACCTTGCTTTATGCACTGGTGTGCAGTTATGTTGGAACAGAAAGGGGTCATCCCCAAACTGTTCCCACACAGTTGGGAGCATAAAATTGTCCAAAATGTCTTGGTATGCGGACTCCTTAAGAGTTCCCTTCACTGGAACTAAGGGGCCAAGCCCAACCCCTATAAAACAACCCCACACCATAATCCCCCCTCCACCAAACTTTACACTTGGCACAACGCAGTCAGGCAAGTACCGTTCTCCTGGCAACCGCCAAACTCAGACACGGATTGCCAGACAAAGAAGTGTGATTCGTCACTCCAGAGAACACGTCTCCACTGCTCTAGAGTCCAGTTGTGGCACATTGCATTGCACTTGGTGATGTAAGGCTTGGATGCAGCTGATCAGCCATGGAAACCCATTGAATGAAGCATCTATGCACTATTGTTGGGCTAATCTGAAGGACACATGAAGTCTGGAGGTCTTTAGCTATTGACTCTGTAGACAGTTGGTGACTTCTGCACAATGTGTGCTTCAGCATTAGCTGACCCCGCTATATCATTCTACATGGCCTACCACTTCATGGCTGAGTTGCTGTTGTTCCCAGTTGCTTCTACTTTGTTATAATACCACTAACAGTTGACCGTGGAATATTTAGTAGAAAGGAAATTTCACAGGTGGACTTATTGCACAGGTGGCAACTTATCAAGGTACCATGCTTGGATTCACTAAGCTCCTGAGAGTGACCCATTCTTTCACAAATGTTTGTAGAAGCAGTCTGTATGCCTAGGTGCTTGGTTTTA
The DNA here is from genome assembly GCF_062004578.1 of Staurois parvus. NCBI lineage: Eukaryota > Metazoa > Chordata > Amphibia > Anura > Ranidae > Staurois > Staurois parvus. The sequence goes on along the minus strand of NW_028318099.1, from coordinate 6,950,605 downwards.
TACATCTGTGGCCATGGAGGTGATTGGAACACCTGGATTCAAGGATTCGGAGGGCTGTCCCAATACTTTTGGCAATATAGTGTATATGTGCACTCCTTATCACATAACCAAAGTATCAATGTCCTCGTCTTCTCAAAGTGTTTGCGCTCCTTAAATATTAATAATATCACCACTTGTGTTAAATCCAATCACCAATAGTGCGCTTCACCACCCCTTCAGATCTTGCACGTTGCCAAACACCATCAATCATAAATCTGCACAGACAATGCCTCCACGATATTCTCCACTATATTGCACCTTCTCTCCAGCATCCGGCATATGTAATTAAAATATAGGGACCATAATGCAGCAGTACGTGTAAAAACTTTATCTTCTTAGTTCTACTTACATGAATGATCATCAAAAACCTTTTCCAAAATGGCCACCGCACCACTTCTTTCTGACGTGTTTCATCACTAATCGACTTCCTCATAGGATGAGGATCCTATGAGGAAGTCGATTGGCATTGGTTACTTTTGCCATGCCTGATACACTGCAGACAGAGACTGCAGACCACAACAGGGCTGTTAGCAGCAGGTACATTTGCCTACACTCAATTTTCTGCCTATTCAAGTACCCATATACTGTCCTGATTGTAACCAATTTCTACCAAATACATAAGTGCAGTCTATGTTTTTAATAGTTTGGGAATATTTGGGGATATGGGGGTTAGAGGAATTTCGGGGTTGTCATTTATGCTACACTCAGTTCTGACATTTTGAAACTGTTAAGGCAATCAGTGTGGTGCTGCAAAATAGATGTCAGTTGGAGAGGCATTGGGTGCACGGACACAGCTTCTGCTCCAAATTTTAAACTGTTTTCAAAATTCCAATGAGTTTGATTAATTGGCCCTTGTGAACTGAATCCAAGCACATTCGCTCTTCCCTATTCAAGAAATATAAGAAATATAAGATGCTAGTATGTGCTCTAATTCTTTGTGGCGGACATAACACAACACCACTATTAGCAGGGCTGGGACACTGTGACAGAGGTTTCTGGTCCACTGGGGACACTGACAGATGTTTCTGGTCCACTAGGGACACCAACAAATAATTGATGGTCCACTAAGGACACTGACAGATGTTGATGTTGCAACTGGACATGGAGATGTTGATGTTGCAATGGAACACTATTGCAGATGTTGATGGACATTGGTATGCTGTGACAGATGTTGATGTGCACTTTTACACCAACAGATGTTAATGGAACACTGGTACACTGACAGATGTTTTGTGCATTGGTACACTGTGACAGATATTGATGGGAAACTAGGAACACCGACAGATGTTGACAGTCCATTAGGGACACCAACCGATGTTGATGTTGCAATGGTACACTGACAGATATTGATGTCGCAATGGGACACTATTACAGATATTTTTGTTCACTGGTACACTGTGACAGATGTTGATGGGACACTGACATATTTTTGTACACTGACAGATGTTGATAGAACACTGGTACACTATGATGGGATGTTTTTATGCACTGGTATACTGTGACAGATGTTGATGGGCACTGGTACACTGTGACAGATGTTGATGGAACACTGGTACACTGTGAAAGATGTTGATGGGACACTGGTACAGATGTTACTGTACACTGTGAAAGATGGTGCTTGGTGCACTGCTACATGGTGTGGGATCTGTGTGTAGCTGCACAGCAAAATCAGCAGCTACACAAAGATCCCTGACAGGCTGCAGCTATCCTGCTCTCCCTCTCCTCACTGAACGCTTACTGAGCTCAATAGGAGAACCAATACAGAGGCACATACCCCTGTTTAGATTGTGTGAAGACTATGATTGGACACAGCCATCATATGATCAGGAGGGCCAATCAGAGAGCCCATATCCAGATTTGTTATGTGCTCTATCCGAGGGACACATCAATCACAGAGAGCTTCCAATGCACACCCCAGGGGGTGTGCAGGAGGCATGCTTCTAGGAGAATTTCCATGGATGTCCTCCCAGAACTGAAGCTGTATTTTGGCTATAGTGCATAAGGCAAGTGGTTAAAGCTGAACATAAAGGATATAATCCTGTGTGCACATAAAATGCATTTGCAAACTCAGTAATTACTTTTTTAAAGTAGCAGTGACATCATCACTTGTCTGCATATAGCCTGTGCAGAAAGCAGAGCTATGGGAGGGACCGGGCAGGTCCCTGCACTACAGGCTGCCTGCTGAAAATTACAGGGGATGGAAACAAGACCAGTCACCCAGGAAAAGGAGACTGAATAGCAATAAATTATTTTACAGGAAGCTCCTGCACTGTGGCAAAGTTTCCCACTGGATTAGAATTATTGCATAGATCTGGAAGAGATACACAAAAGGACATCAAGGGGCAAGTAAGAGCACACAAGTTTCTTCTATTGGCACAAAATATGCTTATCTTTCTATTAGGAAATGGCAATTTTGCTCTAGCAAAAGCTACCAAACAGGCAATTTGGAAGTTTGGCATCTTTTAAAGCCTTGGTGGATTAAAGAAAAAAAAATCAGATTTTGGGGTGGATAAAGAAATGATAAAGGTAATTGCAGGCTAAAATCTGCAGGTTAATTAGGTCATATAAGTAAATATATATTATTAACACAAAGTGACCAAGTGTGTGCAAAGTCTATTTTTAGTTTTAGATAGAGTGGTTAGGGGTTAGAGGCTCTATTATTCTTTTGCTGTGATGTCAATTAGCAAGATGTAGTAGATAAAGTGGGTACATACACAAAATATACTGTATGTACATATACAGTTGCAAGAAAAAGTATGTGAACCCCTTGGGATTACGTGGAGTTTTGCATGAATTGGGCATAAAATGTGCTCTGAACGTCATCTAAGTCACAACAATAGAAGAACACAGTCTGCTGAACATAATACTACACAAATATTAGATGTTGCCATGGTTTAATTGCACATAACATGTAAACATTCACAGTGCAGGGAGGAAAAAGTATGTGAGGCCCTAGCTTAATGACTTCTCCCAGAGCTAATTGGAGCCAGGAGTGAGCCAACCTTGACTCCAATCAGTGTGATGATATTGGATGTGTTGCCGACAGCTGTCCTGCCCTTAAAAAACACACACCTGTTTTGGCTTTACTGGTTTCAAGAAGCACTGTCTGATGTGAACCATGCCTCACAGAAAAGAGCTCTCAGAAGACCTACGATCAAGAATTGTTGACTTGCATGAAGCTGGAAAGGGTTACAAAAGTATCTCCAAAAGCCTTGATGTTCATGTGTCCATGGTAAGACAGACTGTCTACAAATGGAGAAAGTTTAGCACTGTTGCTACTCTCCCTAGGCGTGGTCGTCCTGTAAAAATGACTGCAAGAGCACAGCGCAGAATGCTGCATGAGGTAAAGAAGAATCCCAGAGTGTCAGCTAAAGACCTACAGAAATCTCTGGCACATGCTAACATTTTTGTTGACACATCTACAATAAGGAAAACATTAAACAAGAATGGAGTACATGGGAGGACACCACGGAGGAAGCCATTGCTGTCCAAAAAGAATATTGCAGCACGTTTGAAGTTTGCAAAAGAGCACCTGGATGTTCCACAGCACTACTGGCAAAATATACTGTGGACAGATGAAACCAAGACTGAGTTGTTTGGGAAGAACACACAACACTATGTGTGGAGAAAAAAAGGCACAGCACACCAACATCAAAACCTCATCCCCACTGTAAAACATGGCAAAGGGAGCATCATGGTTTGGGGCTGCTTTGCTGCCTCAAGGCCTGGACAGATTGTTGTCATTGATGGGAAAATGAATTCCAGAGTTTATCAAGACATTTTGCAGGAAAACGTACGACCATCTGTCCGCCAACTGAAGCTCCGCAGAGGATGGGTGATGCAACAGGACAATGACCCAAAGCATACAAGTAATTCAACAAAACCATGGCTGTAACAGCACAGAATACGCCTTCTGGAGTGGCCCAGTCAGAGTCCTGACCTCAACCCGATTGAAATGCTGTGGCATGACCTTAAGAGAGCGATTCACACCAGACATCCCAAGAATATTGCTACACTGAAACAGTTTTGTGAAGAGGAGTGGTCCAAAATTACTCCAGATCGTTGTGCAGGTCTGATCTGCAACTACAGGGAACGTTTGGTTGAGGTTATTGCTGCCAAAAGAGGGTCAACCAGTTATTAAGTCCAAAGGTTCACATACTTTTTCCTCCCTGCACTGTGAATGTTTACATGTTATGTGCAATTAAACCATGGCAACATCTAATGTTTGTGTAGTATTATGTTCAGCAGACTGTGTTCTTCTATTGTTGTGACTTAGATGACGTTCAGAGCACATATTATGCCCAATTAATGCAAAACTCCACGTAATCCCAAGGGGTTCACATACTTTTTCTTGCAACTGTATGTGCATGTGAAGTACTCTTCCATTGCAAACAAGCTGGTAAAAAAGTACCACCTGTTTGTATAGGTAATCAATTCACATTCCCATTTTAAAGCAATGTGTATTTTTTTTTAATTAGACTGTAGATGATTACCTAAAGATCTAGTATGCAATTTCTAAGATATAAAGTTACACAAAAATCTTAGTTAGTTACAACAATATTAACAGAAACACATAAAAGGTCAGAAACTATAATGTAATCTATGGAAAACACATTCACATATTTGACCTTGTGCCAGATTTCAAAACATTTCATAGTGAACAAGGTCATTCTGCTAAGTGTTTATGTCCCTTTAAACTACATGGCAGTCTTCATGAATCCAGAGTACATGATGATGTGAGAACCATTCTGAGATACAGCCTGTTGCAGATTGTCAGCTGAGATTAATTCATTCAGTCTGTTCTCTCTACAAAACATGGGAACACACATCTAACATTTCTAAGAATAAAAAAATATGGAACGAGTGCAACTCAGTGAAAGAAAAACATAAACCTGATTGATAAAGATAAAACAAGTATCACAAAATATTCTGATTGTGTTGAAATAACCAATTTCCACATTTTGTTTGTATACATTGCTGCAATTAGAGATAAGTAATGAAATAATTAGCTGTCATGGCCTACCTCACCACTTTTGACACTTTAATTTTTAATAGAAGGGACTTTGTAATGATGTCATCAGACATTCTTTTCTCTCCTCAAACAGGACTAAATAGTGTTAGCAATCTAAAAAACGATTGCCATTTTTTCTTAATTATCAAGATTTTTTTTTTTTTAACAAATCCAATCCCTATTTTTTGTTACTAAAATACTTACATTTATTCAGCTTTAGTGACTGAACTAGATTGTGAGCTCTTGGAGGGATTATGTTATGTAGCCAATCCTTCTCTCCCCTTGTCCATGCATATAAGGCTTTGTACTCTGTTCACATGATGGTCTGTGAGTGGAAAAGGGAAGGTCTTGTCTTTTACCCACCCTTTCTCTCCCCTGGACTATTCAAAGAATATCTGTCATTCTCTGAACAAAATACAAGGCTTTTTGTAAATGAATGAGGGGAGAGGAGGGAGTGGCTACACAATCTCTGTAGTGTATAAAAACTGGAACTCCCAATCGCAGTGCCTGAAAAAAAGTACAAACTTTGGTATCTGTCATTGGCAAAGCTGTCATTTTAACAATGCTCAGCAGCAAGATGGCATTACCTATGTAGCACTACCCCTATAAGTATTGCTGAGTTTTGGGTGCCCCTTTAGTCCTGCACAGCCAGGTAACATGCATTTTCCACACAGACTTGCATCCAAGGGACAGTAACCAGTCTTTGAGCTTGTTTTTTGGGGGTATTTTATTAGGGAAATTGAACTGGGATGGGGTAAAAGGTGTATGGGAAGTCCAAAGGGAACGGCAACTGAGGACAATCTTCCTGGAACTATGTACAAGTCTCTAACAGCAGAAATTATCCTGTTGGAACACTAGCCAGCATCTTCTGGTGTACCACCCCAGATGAATCCTTTCCTTATCCAGCTGTATTGGGTAAATCCCTGGGATTCTTTAAATAGAAGACAGTAGCATGCGAATCCAGTTTCCCACTAGAGTGCTCCTTCCCCTTTCCTGCCAAGGGGGTGTAGGTATACTCGCTCAGTCCTCTCTCTGTGAGCTGATGGGTCGGTGGCTGCTCTCAGGCCTTCTGCTGGGACGCTCCTTCCCTACTGCACAGATGGTCCTGGCTCTGGGGGCTGATGAGGTCCTGATATTTCTTCCTTTCCAGCTCCTTTGCATGTAGGTGAGCCCCTTCCCATCTGGGCTCCCTCCCAGGCTCCTGCACTCCAGGCTCTCACTTCATCTTCCACCCAAATTCTCCTGCTGCTGAGCAGACTCTACCACATTTGAAGGCTGCCCTGGCCCCATGCCAAGAATCCTGCTTGGGAATTGGTCAATGTCCTTCAAGTGTGCAGACCAGCCCCTCCTCACCCCCGCCCACCGCTTCTAGAATCTTCTTCAAGGGAACTTACCAGCAGAACCTCTCAGCTCTGACTGAAATTTGACCTTTCTCTGACTATCACCACAGGCTGCTACAAAGCCTATGACTAACAATTCAACATTAGCTCCCACTAGCTATCTAGAACGGTGCTACTTCTAAAATCACGATAATTAGAGGTAACTCCTTTGTACAGTGCAGAATAAAAAAAAAATCCTGGAGTTTAGCTGTTATGTTAGTTTCAAAAAAAGAAAATGTTTGTTACAGACTTTAAAATAAAAAAATGTTAACTATCCAGAGTAAAATCCACAGATCACTTTTGTTTGAAAAAAAAAAAGGCTACTTTTCACTAAACAAATGTAGTTTTTAATACACCAGCTAGTACAATTTTTCAGCTTCCTGGGTTAAAACAGTAACTTTTTTGGAGGTTTTAAAAACAATCATACATTGCATTTTATTCGAAATAAATGTCACTTATAGTACATTACCTGTAACTATATCCAGCTCTAGGGGCTAAAACACAGGGTCGGTGCCACAACTAGGCGAACTAGACTGCTGCCTAGGGCAAGCCATGGCCCCTGTGGAAGAACAGAGCCCACACAGCACATGTACACTGACATGCTCTCACCTCGCCACAACCACATAAACAGTTAGATGATCCCTGTCCTCATTGCCGCCATTCACAGTTGACCCCTGCTGAGCAATCACATGTGCTGATGTTAGTAGTGGGTGGGCCACAGTTACCTTTCACCCCTGGAGAACCATACAGCATGGATTGCCAGGCCTCAGCACGTGCAGTATCTTCTTCCCCAATGGAGGAGTGAGCGGGGTCCGGTATGCCAGGCCTGGCTTCTTCCAGTCAAGGAGGCGGGATGAAGGGCAATGTGGAGGCGCTGTGCCGGTCACTCTAGGACTTGTATGGCAGCAGTGCAGACTCCAGCTAAGGTGAAGCAGGTGATGTGTGTCCGGGGTCCCTCCTCCTCTCCTTTTTCCTGGGCACATGGATCAGGAGGCTGTGTGTGAGTGGCCAGAGCAGGCTGTGCTGGAGCTGTCAGTGTCAAATCAGCAGATCAAAGTTCTCGGGTCCTTCCTGTGTGTCACTGCAACCTCCGAATCACACCAAGGATTATTTCTGTATCCTGCACTTGTAAGATGACCACCTGACATCATCACCATATGGGATCACCTTACACCACCACCACCATAGGGGGTCACCTGACACCACCTCCACCATAGGGGGTCACCTGACACCACCATAACCATAGGGAGTCACCTGACACTACCATAACCATAGGGGATCACCTGACACCACCACCACCATAGGGGGTCATCTACCACTATCACCGCAGGGGGTCACCTGACACTACCTCCACCATAGGGGGTCACCTGACACCACCATAACCATAGGGAGTCACCTGACACTACCATAACCATAGGGGATCACCTGACACCACCATAACCATAGGGGGTCATCTGACACCACTGTCACCATAGGGGATCCAGGCACTGCAATTTGTAGACCTGAAGGAGGTGGTAGTAGGAGGAGAAGAGAATGCAGTGTGTAGTTTTTTTTGGGGGGGGGGTGCAAGTAGCTGGTCTTGACTAGGGCACAAAATAGTCTAGCACCAGCCCTGCTAAAACAGTAATGTGTATCGCAGAAACAGGCCTCTACTTGTTACTAGCAAAGGTAGAAAGGTAGTTTGCAAGAAATCCAACTAATTTTTAATTGAATGTTTTAAATACTTGTAGCTTTTTTAATACAGAGTTTGGAAATAAATTGACAACTTCAGGACTAAAACAGCAATGTATTTTATTAAACTGCACAAACAAATGCAGCATTAATTACATTGTTATTGTGGATAGTAAGATTTTGGGCATATGGCAGCCACATGTTTTATCAACAAAAACTTTTTTTCCCGAAGGAAGTTTCAGATTTTGACTGTAAATATAGATACCCTGCTCCGGGGACTAAAACAATAAGGTCATCAGTGAAAAAACGGAGAGAAGTAAGCAAGTCCTGATGGGGTCCTTATAATATGGAATATCAATATTAATGGACTTTAATATTAAGTGGATAACATTAAACAGTATCTCCAATTTTATTGAGAAAACAATTCTCCTCTGGGTGATCAGTGTACCACTGGAAGGATTTTAAACTTTATCACAGATTCCTACTTTTTGTTATTCTGAAGAAAAAGCGGTTTGCTTGTCTGTGTTGATGTGAAAAATTAATCTGAATGGAAGTGACTTTAATTATCAATCAGTTGATGCACTTGCAGGTTACTAATGTGGAAAGTGACAGGGTCTGAATCCCCTCAGACATTATTAACTCTTTGGGAGAATCCCACCAAAATTGACATATTTGTTGCAGAGGATGCCTAAAATCTGAACGGTATCTTAGTACAGACTTATGGGAAAATCAGTAAGCCAATCACACAAGCAGGAAATTACATGTTTGGGGGGTGCTCCATACACCAACTGTCTACGGAATACCTCCAAATTGCCATATTGCATTGAATTTTTACAGAAAATTACAGGTCATTTTTAATAGTATTCAATAATTGTATACGCTCTATTTTTATTTACTATTTTATGTTCCCACAAAACTGACATTACCCTTTAAATAATTCCTAATTGTGCAATGCAGATTAATGTTTAATGGAAATCATTATTGAAGAGCAAATTGATTTTCTTCTTTTTGTAACTTTTGATAATTGGGCATTGACCTTGTTAAACCAAGAACTATCCAAAATTATGGATTTACACGCTGAAAGGAAATCCACAGAATTTTGCAATTTACACTTTTTTTTTTTTTTTACACAGCAGAGTAAATGCTTTTTTCCAACATACTTGCCCAGATGGATGCAGACAATTCCCCTTGTAAGTCATCAGGGGTTTATCAGAAGTGCAAATACAAAATTATGTTTAAACAGTCTTAAAGCTACTCATAGCAATTAGATGACCATCATCTGCTCTTTACAGGACTGAGTGACAACTGAGTGATGAGCACCTCCATATCTAAGGGAATACCCCTAACTTCTTGACTTTGGCAGGGGGAGTAGATTATGACTAGCATGCTTTTGTACTCCTTAAAAGATTAATTAACAACCTTCTAAGGTCTATGGTTATCTATAGTTTCCCAGGCCTCATTATCTTTGAACATATTCATTTCTAGAGTGATTACAACCCATCATTACTACAGAGAAATTACCCGTCATTGGCATGGTTAATATGAGCCATTAGTTGAACAGGTATTATAATCCACTAATACCCCAGCAATGAATCATTGGCATATTAAAAAATTCAATTGCCATACGTATTTTTCTGTTACATTCCTTTACAGACTATGACAATCACTGACACAGCAATTACAGTCCATCACTACCATAGAGCTTAACATTTAAACCCTCAGAAGACTCATCTTTGAAGAGTTGACTTTACATGATACAATCTGATTTTACAATATGTTCTAAACTCATTAACAACTGTGTACTAGGAGGGCTTATCTCCTTGAATATAACCTGAATGCATTGTTTATGCAGGCCATGGCACTACAACAATGCAACTATTACTATACAACTACTATAAAAATATGTCCCCTGAAATGCGTTTCTTAGTTATTTCACATGATTATGAGATCTGCACTACTGGGTTGCATTGTCTCAGCCACCAGGGCACCACAACCTGAGATGTCTAGTAGACTCTTTGGGATTGTCACAAAGGCATGACTTTGGTTGCTTATTTCACACTGCTGGCCATGGTATCATCTCCATTCTGTACAGGCTGTTGCCAGACATTTGGTTTGGCTTCACTAGTGGGTGCATGGATAATTTCTTTTGATACACTAATTTCCTGAAACTCGTTTTGCTGTTACAATATTGGGCTACCCCTGTCCCAGGAAGCTGCACATTTTATCCATCACAAATGGTGAGCTTAGACTTAACTCTTAGCTCAGATTTGGATCAGGAAGATCTAATTGTTGGTTTGAACTTGGCAAAGATGTGTTTTATGCATTTGTTTTTGCTTCATGGTACTACATGGTGGATGAATTTAACAAAAATGGGTGTGCCCACTATTGCATGACTGCATTCGTTGACTGAAAGATTGAAACACAACAGCAATGGCAATTGATCCATACTGGACCAAAAGGTGTTTCCTTTAGGAAAAAAAAAAAGCAAATATAGACCTACTTACATACCAGGAACACATTTTGCAAAATGGCACCGCATGCAAATATATATATATATATTTTATATATATATATATATATATATATATATATATATATATATATATATATATATATGTAAAAAATATTGGTATAGTGAGCGCTCTTTAAAAGATAGCAGCTAATGCACTCAAGGAACCCACAGTAACCTCCGAATAACAATAAATAAAGTGCAGCGCTAAAGATATATGATAAATGAAATAAATGAGACAGTGGATAAATAAATAAAAATGTGTTCAAAAGGATAAAAGTTCGTTCAAAGATAAAACGTTCAAAAAAGGCACTGGTGATGTTCTCCAAAACAGCAGATCTCTAGTAAACTAGACTGGAATCAAACGGTAAAATTGCGCACTCACCGAATACGCATGCATAATGCGCATATTAGTATATAACCACCAGGTATGGGTCTGCAGTGGTTGGATGGTGAGCTTCCTCCTGGGTAATGGTCATCAAGCTTAGGTGAAATGAGAATCTGCTGGGTCCAGAGGTCCCCTTAAGGATGGACGGGCACTCAGCCTGGATACAGGGCTCCCTCCTCTGGATGCTGCATGCAAAGGGAACTATCTGTGGGTTGAATAGCTTTTATGCAAAATCACGATACCCAGGACCATGTTCGCTATCAATGATCCCGATCAGGGGCGGACTGACCATTTGGAAACTTGGGCACTGCCCGAGGGCCCGGGGTCAGTAGGGGGCCCCATGAGATGCCCCTGGTACCTTTTTCATAAGCTTTTTTGAGTTTGGGCAAGGACACGGGCCCCATGATCCCCTATTGCCCGGGGGCCTCATAAGTTGTCAGTCCGCCCCTGATCCCGATCTAAATATCATGTGTAGTGGCATAGACATATTGAGGTTGAGTGTGTAATTATTCACCACGCTGACTGTAAAAAACATAGCCACCATGATAACATAATACCTTAATGCTATGGCAGGACGCTTTCTTCCAAAGTCTGACTCAAAGATAAAGCCTTCCATTGCTATAAGTAAAAACTGTGCAAACGTCACTATATTGCCACATCCTGGATACTTTCTGTACAGGACCGCTCCAAATGAATGATGACAGAGGAGCAAACCTTAACCACTTGAAAACAAAATTTTAAAGGTGCCTAGCATAACTCCAGAAAAAGCGAATACACAATCCTAAATTCAAAAAGATTTTATTAGGAGCAACTGGGGTGTTTTGTTGTGGGACCGGCAGATGAGTACACCTACTGATCGGCTAGAAGTACACTGAGGTGACCTTGGTTATTCCCTGTTTAGATATAGTGCTATAGAAACAAGGCTATGGTCATGTATTTGGTGTTCCGATATGAAGAACCATATGAACAAATGAACCATGTGAATCTCGTTGAGACCCGTGACTACCTTCCTGCTCTCTATGCTTCTTCTACACTTATATTGTAACAATAAGTACATGTATAAAAAGAGAAGTTGTTAGTTGTGGCCTAGCAGGATTTTTGCATCAGTTTTATTTACACAGTCGGTGATTGTGTTGGATAGCTTGTTTTTATTGGTATATGAGCTTTTAATGAATAATGTTAATAAAATCATTTTGAATTTTAAAGTTATGTATTCACTTTTTTAGGAGTTACAGTATGCTTGGCACCTTAGAGTCCTTTTTTACGTTTTTAATTATAGCCTTACTAAAAACTTTAGAGATTAGCTTTTTTTCTGTATAGAACAAAGTATATATTTCTGAGACCTTTATGTATGTTTTCATTCCAACAAAAGAAAAGAGTGTATTTTTTTTTCAAAACAGCAGCAATTAGACTAAAAGGAAAAGGATGTTGATAAACTGGTAATTTAGGCTCCTGTTTAGGGTGATTAAAATCAATATTGAAAAGACTTTTTGTTTGGTGGTGCTTAGGTGAAATTCAATTAAAAGCTCAAAACATTGTGGTGTTATTTTAGCACATTACACAGTCCCTGATGATCCAAGCTAGGATCTGTTCACTGAAAGAAATTAATGAATTTCTGTCAGAAGTTGAAAGCTGTTGTCCCACAAATGAAAATCTAAACAGAATTTAGTTTGCGATGTGAACTAGACACTTTTTTTTTACTGTAATTAATGTTTGTTTGCTCTGTTTACATGTTCAGTTAAACATTTAGAGTGAACATATTAGCAAATTATAACTATTTATTTAGAGCAATTTGTCTGAGATCCAGAAAATAAGCAGTGTATTAGATTTGTATCCTGGGCAACTTTCTATTTACTCGAAAAACACTTACTGCCTCCCCAGGGAAAGCTGAAATGATCAATTATCACAATAGTGGCCATTACGGCCCCAGTCTTTCAATGTGACTTATTTTGAAAATGGCTCCTAATGTTATTTATCAAGGCTATTTTTCTCGTGTTTCCAAATTAAAGATGATAAAGCAGATAAAGCAGTTGAACGTTTGGATGTCATTACTTACAGATGTAGTATTTGGGAGATTTATACTGTATTTTCTACTCAAACCCCCTCTTAGTGGATTTCTTTGTGTATTTATTCTTTGCAGTTTTTATGTTTTTTAGGAGTACATTTTATTTATTTATTACAGGTACTTATATATCGCCGTTATTTTACACACCACTTTGCATATATGCAGGGGCGGACTGACCATTTGGGAACTTGGGCACTGCCCGAGGGCCCGGGGTCAGTAGGTCCCATGAGATGCCCCTGGTACCTTTTCATAGGCTTTTTTGGGTGTGGTTTGAGTGTGGGTGAGGACACAGGGGCCCCATGATCCCCTATTGCCCGGGGGCTCCATGAGTTGTCAGTCCGCCCCTGCATATATATATTTATATTGTACATTCACATCAGTCCCTAACCCTCAAGGAGCGTACAATCTAAGGTCCCTAACTCACATTCATACATACAAGGGCCAATTTAGACAGGAACCAATTAACCTACCAGATTTTTTAAGGTTTCTGCTTTCAATTTAATGTTTACTAATACATATTCAATTTGTAATTTTGATGTTTGACTAAATTTTGTGTATTATAAAAATTAATCCAACATCCCCTCCCTCACCATGCTTTGGCCTTCATTGCATTACGTATCAATTCACAGGGCAGACTCTCTCACCCTTAGAACGTGGACAATCTTACTCTCTGGTCAGAGAATGACAGAACCACTTATTCAAATGAGGGAAAGGAAAGGATAGATAATCATAGGGGAAAATTCCTGTACTGCCATTCATGATTATGCAACTTAGTAAATAGGAAGAATTGTAGTTACAATACTTCCTATAAGGTTAAGTGAAGCGATTATATAGGACATTGTTGGAATCACACCTCATAATTCCCACAGAATCACCTGTTTTTGGATGGGACCCTTGTTAAACATAGATTACACCAAGTATCTCATTCCATAATTACCTGTTGTGAATGACACTTCTTTTCCTGATCTCCATGGCTGTTTCCAGTACACATCTGTGCTCAGTAGTAGTGGTGGGTAAATTCACCAAGGGTTCAGTGAAACCTCTTCAAAAGTTTTGAGCCCTAACTCAAGGGTAAATCCAATTAAAGCCTATGGTGGGCAAATCTTGTAGTTAAAGAAGTTATAAATGCACAAACAAACCATGTCCACAATCCAGCTCAGTTTAACTGAAAAAGCACACTGTTCTTGCATTTTGATAAAGCCTTGGCCTTATCTATAGGAACCGCACATTTTTAGACATGTATAGCAAGGGTTTTTTATGAAAATTAGTGAATGGGTACATCTTATGATTCTCCTGCAAACAGAGAGAGGTTCAATTTAATTTTCATGAGCTAGAATAGGACACTCATATAAATGACACAATCTTTGACAGTATTCCAAACATTAGCTTGGATATTATGAAATGCTAATATCAAGGTTTGCCTAGTGATTATCACATAATATAGAAAGGCAAATTGCACTACTGAAAATTAGCATATATGAAAATATATATGTTGCAGAAAGTGTGCTCTGAAATCAACTTTGAAGTCCCAGAGATTATGCTAACGTGCAGATATTGGTGCTTACATCTATTAAAAGAGTTACCCATTTATGGCTGACCTTCGCCTATTCACTTTGGTGGATAACGTGATAAAACAGTGCGTTATAATTAGTTTTATTGTTAAATATAGTTTTATTTTCAATTTCAAAAGGAAAAGGATTACAGAGAATACTCTCAGATGTAAATGTGATACGAGCCATAAGAAATGAAACACGAATACATAGGTGAACAGAACTTGAATGTCCATATCACACTAATAGGTGTTCAAAAGCTGCACACTGAGAACTACCAATGATGTCCCATGACATGGGAAACATTGTGATAACAGGTAATAAATGATACCAGAATTAGGCTTTGGGAAAAGAGGAAAAAAAAGAAACCTAAAAGAATATAGAGACAGAAAGGTAAGTGTAATGCAGACCGGGGCAAATTGTGGCCCCTGTGCCTGTCCCTATCTGGTCCTCAGTGCCTACACTGTCAGCATGCCTCCCAGAGCCTGTCTGCAGTGCCATTTGTCAAACTCTCCAGCCTGGGTTACAAATGCCATGGCCGGAAAGGAAAGCATTGCAACAGCAGCATGTAAACAGCCTGTCTGACTGTTATTTCACAGATCGGGAGGGAAGCCGGGGTGCTTTGCACCAAGTCCATGGCCATCGTGACCTCTGGGTCATTCCGTCAGATAAACTCTATTTCATAACAGCAATCAGTTTTTACCATCCCCCGACTGCCTGTTTGACAGAGACCTATTTCATAAGCAGTTATACCCATTATTCCCAGTGCCAGGTATTTTCTGTATGTTTACATACTTACAGATATTTCCAAATCCAAAATTAAGATTGAGAAGAATTAAGTTCAGCCCTAAGGAAAAGAAGTAAGGCCCCTTAGGAAAATTAATTGAGATACAGAGGTCCTGGTCTGGGAACCTAATGTAAAAAAAACATTAAACTAAAACGTTTGGACATAAAAACTGGTCAAAAATAATTGAACATCTGGCCACTTTAGCCTGCGATCAATTGCAGAAGTAGTGAAAACTTGCATACAAACCAGGTCAAAGCCTATTTAAAGCATCTGATGCAGAAAAAAAATTAATATCTTCAAACAATGGATGATTTGATCACCTGGTATCTATATTGAAAGGCAGTAATTCCTCCAGTCTCATTATTTTGTTCATTAAATTAACCCAGTTTGTCGGTGGGTAGTACTGTTGTTTTCCAATAGAATGGGATCATTTGCCTACTGGCAGAGAGAGAGTGTCTCAAAAATTGTTTTTCGGGCTACTGGACCTGGGAGAATAAATAATAGAGCAATTTAAGTGACGGAGATAAAGATTTACCATAGAGTTAGTTATAGATTTTGTTTTAAAGGAAATATAAAATGTTTTTTGCAGTGGGGCATACAGTATGTTTATCCATTACTGCGGCATTTACCTTAAACTCAACTCCAGGCAGCTATAAAATACACAATGTAATGCAGCTCTGTACTCATGAATACCTATTTAAATTCGTTTTTTAACCACTTGCCCTCCAGAGTATTTACTCCCCTTCCTGACCAGTCCATTTTTTGCGTTACAGCACTGCGTTACTTTAATGGACAATTGTGCGATCATGCAACACTGCACCCAAATGAAATTTACGTCCTTTTCCCCACAAATAGAGCTTTCTTTCGGTGGTATTTTTGTTACCTGTGTGGTCTTTATTTTTTGCGCTATAAAGAAAAAAAAGACCGACAATTTTGAGAAAAAAAACAATATTCTGACTTTTTGCTATTAAACATGTCCAGTAAAAAAATTCATAAAATCAAATTTCATCATAAATTTAGAGCAAAATGTATTCAGCTACATGTCTTTGCTAAAAAAAAATCCCAATACGTGTAAATTAATTGATTTACGTGAAAATTATAGCATTTAAAAATGGTTATATACACACACACACACTGGGCTTTTTAGCATTTTTTATTTTTACTAGTAATGGCAGCAATCAGCGACTTATAGAAGGACTGCGGCGGACATTCTGACACTGGGGGGAACTGACTTGGTGTCACTAACATCCGCAGTGACACCAGTACAGTGATCAGTGCTAATAAAAAGCACTGACACTGTACTAATGGCACTGGGTAGGAAGGGGTTTACATGAGGGGTGATCAAAGGGTTAACTGTGCAGTGTGCCATTTATAACTGTGTCCTATGTCCGTGCTTTACTGTGCGCACACTGCTTTGCATGGCTGTGCTATGCACAGCCATAAAAAACAGTGTGCAGGAGCTGACAAGGGAGAGAACTGTTTTGTTTACAAACAGTTCTCCCCCCCCGTCAGAGATGCTCGGCAATCACCGGGCGCCGGAAATGAATCATTGGCCAGGACCCGGTGATTGACAGCCAAGGCTACAAATGGCCCAGAAATGCAAAATCACGTATATATACACATGGGTTTGAGCACAGCTGCCGCCCTGTAGCAGTATTTCTGCTATGGGGTGGCACTAAAGCGGTTAATGCAAGCAGTTTAGGTATAGGAATTTGACTTGGTAGCAGCCTCTTACAGTTCCTGTACAGCAGAGCTTAGGTTGCGGCCAGTCAGCAATGCTATAATGCTCATGTGAAAGAAACAAACATGCTAATAGGAAGAGAGAGCAGAGTGATAGATCAGTGAGCTATTCAGTGTGCATATCCTCTTTTCACTGTCCATTCACAGCTTGGGGAGAGACAAGATCTGTAAGAATTATAGAACTGCAGCACAGAAAAATCAAGTCGTGCCCCAAACAAACTATTCTGATACGATTTTTTCAGGGATGATAAACTTTAGTGAACTGATTTCTTGAGGGAATATCTGTTTGAGATGCTGTTGTTAAATCAAGGAAAGTGTTTGCACAAGGCTAGTTCTGAAAACAATAGGAATATAGATACTATGTGTGTGTATACTATCAGTACCCATTCACATAATTTGTGTTGGGATGCTCTGGGCTGCATTACCCAGTGCAGCCCCAATGGAAAGACAAGGCAATGTGCCTTGTTTTCATAAGGCGTCAGTTCATACCACTGCGGTATATTCTTAAAAAAAAAAAAAGTACTGCATGGCAGAAAGCTCCACATCCAAATACCGCTGTATGAAAAGAACTTAATAAAATGTCAGTTCTATCAAATTAAAAAAAAAGGAAAGGTAACCAGCGCATTGTACTGGGATGGGTGCTTGAGGTCCTGTATTCATCTCCTGGTGTTTTGTGTGTCCTATGGATCAATAAATATACACTATATTCATCAATCCGCTAGTGTGCGGCTGACCCTTCTTCCTGTTGCATCGTGTGTGGTGGCAAGCCAAAGCCTGCACCCGTCGTGGATTGATCTGGATTGTTTACCTGATCAGTACACCTCTGTTCTTAGAATGGGCGCTTGAGCATTGTGTCCTGTCAGAGCACACGAGCTGCCGTGCATTCAGCACGAATGCTGGTGTGAATCAGGTCTAAAACCTTTGCCAAGAAAGTACACATTCTAAACTGTTCCCATTGTTTAGGGGAGCTCTTGTCAAACACTGGACTCAAGCTTAATTGTAACTTGCCAATAAGAATCAACAATAGACCTTGAACCTTGGACCTTTGGACATATTTGACAGATAGCATTTATGGTACTACACTGCTATGTAGCGTTTGTAGGCAGAACTGCTTTCTTTATTTAAACGGATGTTGGCAGGAAGCAGAAAATGTGGGAATGACTCCCAGACTTTCCAAGATAAAAGGCCAGCAGCAAAAGCTGAAAAGAAAACTGAAGTGCATTTGCTACGAAAGGTATTGCATATTTGTAGTACTTGGTCTTGTTTTGTATTCCTGTAACAATAGTTTGTATATGCAGCATTCTTATTTGGTAAAAGCACATTAATATACTACTTGGTCATTCCCTTAGCTTTACTGCAAGAAGTAGACAAACAGCAAGAATTAGCAAAACAAGTATGAAGTATAGAGATTTGTAGATTAGTCACTAAAGGGAGCTCTCAGTGGTTCAGTACAGCTACTGTGTCTTAACAGCTGCTAAGATCAGATTAAAACCATATTTTTCAAAGAGTCATAAAAAAAATGCAAGAACAAAAGTAAAGTGAAACTATTGTGTAGTTCTGAAAATCAGGAAATCAAGCCTGCATATATGGAAATATATACACAGTTCAGCTATAACCTTATGACCACTGACGGGTAAAGTGAACAACCTTAATTGTCTTGTTACAATGGCATCTGAAAGTGGGACGGATATGTTGGGCAGTGAATATATTGTCTCTGAAATCGATGTGTTGAAAGTAGAAAAAACGGGCAAGCCTAAGGATTTAAGTGACTTTGACAAGGGAAAAATTATAATGGCTAGACAATTGGGTCATAGTATCTCCTAAATTGCAGCTCTTGTGGGATGTTCTTGGTCAGCGGGAAAGGAACTCTTAGCAGCAATAGTTTTGTTTTATTAAAACGTCACTTTATGTGCAGCTTTAAAGTAGCCCCCAAACATTTTATTTCAAGAAAGTGTGTACTTTTAATGTTGCCTTTTAAGCCACTTTAAAAGACCTTCTCTCCACTGGACAGTATTGCATTGGTATACTGCAAGTTCCCATGGGGGTGCCCAACTACCCATGGGGGTGCCCAACTACCTATGGCTATTTTTTGCATTGGAATGACCCCAGTGACAGTGCCCAACTACCCATGACACTTTTATATAAAGCTAAGATCAAGAACATGGGGACATGACATCAAACTAACAGGAGGAAAGTTCAAAACTAATCTTAGAAAGTATTATTCACTGAAAGAGTAGTTGATACTTGGATTAGAATACCAGTTGGCAGTGAGTCAGTCAGCAGGAAGTAGACTCAAACATGGATGTGATCAACATAGATCTATACTTAAACAAAAAGTAAAAAAATCCTACAGTATATATAAAAAAATTGCAGACATGATGAACCACTTGGGTCTTTTTTCTGCCATTACTCTTCTATGTTTTTAACAAGAGCTTGCAAATTGACCTTGAGAAATGGAAAAAAAAATAGAAAAAAAAAAAAAGATTTGTCTCTCATTAGGGTTCCAATTCTATGTGTGGAACTTTCACGCTGGGTTTGTTAATCCTCCCATGTACCAAACCCAGAACAGTTACTTATCATTAATCCTATTTATATGTTTCTCCAAACATTCTAACATTGAAAAAGAATATACTGTACATTCCTTTTAGTCATCCATTGTAATCATATTATATTTAGATCACAGGACACTGGTTTTTATAGGGAGAGGCATTTAGTAATTTATAACAAATCTGGTAGCAGTTTAAGTGAAAAATAATCATTTATGTTTGGTACTTTATTATTTGTCATATCAAAACAACCTTCACTTAATATTCATGTCATAGCTAGGGTGTTCAAAGGATAACAATCAAAGGCTTTAAAACAACCTAAGCATAAAAATAAATGTGATTGACACATTAAATGTGCCCCAAAATAATTTAGGTTGTCCTAGATTGTTTTGACATCAGAAAAATTAATCTAGGTCAGTAGTTACCCATTGTATAGAGATTTACATTTATATGCATTTGGACTTTTATTCATCAGCTATTTCAGTCAATGTGCATTGTGTTAATAGATCCTGTAAGTCAAATTTGACAGACTGTTCCATCACTTCTAATGCCATCATGTATTGATTCATTTGATAAGATTTCATCAATTTTGAAACCCACAAAAAAAGCTTAGTAGTATGATATTTACATCAAGCATTAAGCAATCTTGCACTAATGTACAGCATACAGTTGCAAGAAAAAGTATGTGAACCACTTGGGATTACGTGGAGTTTTGCATGAATTGGGCATAAAATGTGCTCTGAACGTCATCTAAGTCACAACAATAGAAGAACACAGTCTGCAGAACATAATACTACACAAACATTAGATGTTGGCATGGTTTAATTGCACATAACATGTAAACATTCACAGTGCAGGGAGGAAAAAGTATGTGAACCTTTGGACTTAACTGGTTGACCCTCCTTTGGCAGCAATAACCTCAACCAAACGTTTCCTGTAGTTGCAGATCAGACCTGCACAACGATCTGGAGTAATTTTGGACCACTCCTCTTCACAAAACTGTTTCAGTGTAGCAATATTCTTGGGATGTCTGGTGTGAATCGCTCTCTTAAGGTCATGCCACAGCATTTCAATCGGGTTGAGGTCAGGACTCTGACTAGGCCTCTCCAGAAGGCGTATTCTGTGCTGTTGCAGCCATTGTTTTGTTGAATTACTTGTATGCTTTGGGTCATTGTCCTGTTGCATCACCCATCCTCTGCGGAGCTTCAGTTAGAGGACAGATGGTCGTACGTTTTCCTGCAAAATGTCTTGATAAACTCTGGAATTCATTTTCCCATCAATGACAACAATCCGTCCAGGCCCTGAGGCAGCAAAGCAGCCCCAAACCATGATGCTCCCTCCGCCATGTTTTACAGTGGGGATGAGGTTTTGATGTTGGTGTGCTGTGCCTTTTTTTGTCCACACATAGTGTTGTGTGTTCTTCCCAAACAACTCAATCTTGGTTTCATCTGTCCACAGTATATTTTGCCAGTAGTGCTGTGGAACATCCAGGTGCTCTTTTGCAAACTTCAAACGTGCTACAATATTCTTTTTGGACAGCAATGGCTTCCTCCGTGGTGTCCTCCCATGTACTCCATTATTGTTTAATGTTTTCCTTATTGTAGATGTGTCAACAAAAATGTTAGCATGTGCCAGAGATTTCTGTAGATCTTTAGCTGACACTCTGGGATTCTTCTTTACCTCATGCAGCATTCTGCGCTGTGCTCTTGCAGTCATTTTTACAGGACGACCGGGCCTAGGGAGAGTAGCAACAGTGCTAAACTTTCTCCATTTGTAGACAGTCTGTCTTACCGTGGACACATGAACATCAAGGCTTTTGGAGATACTTTTGTAACCCTTTCCAGCTTCATGCAAGTCAACAATTCTTGATCTTAGGTCTTCTGAGAGCTCTTTTCTGCGAGGCATGGTTCACATCAGACAGTGCTTGTTGAAACCAGTAAACCCAAAACAGGTGTGTGTTTTTTAAGGGCAGGACAGCTGTCAGCAACACATCCAATATCATCACACTGATTGGAGTCAAGGTTGGCTCACTCCTGGCTCCAATTAGCTCTGGGAGAAGTCATTAAGCTAGGGCCTCACATACTTTTTCCTCCCTGCACTGTGAATGTTTACATGTTATGTGCAATTAAACCATGGCAACATCTAATGTTTGTGTAGTATTATGTTCAGCAGACTGTGTTCTTCTATTGTTGTGACTTAGATGACGTTCAGAGCACATTTTATGCCCAATTCATGCAAAACTCCATGTAATCCCAAGGTGTTCACATACTTTTTCTTGCAACTGTATGTGTATACAAATATACTGTATATAATCCAAAAGACCAAAATATGAAGTGGCACTCAAGTGGCTTGAAAGGTGAACACACAGTGATGTGCTTTGCTGAGAACCCAGGACCATTTTCTCTTGGATATGTGTGCAGTAGCAACTATATATATTTATTTATTATACACATACACACACACACTAAGGGTGTATTTGTTGTTTGGAAAAATATTTTAAGTAACCATTAAAATAATTAGTTGGCTTCATCAGAGGTCATCTTGGAGTTACATGATTGGTATATTCCAAATGTACAGCATATGCCTTCATACAGTATATACGTATAATGTGTTAATTTAAACAGTGCCTGTATATTCACACATTGCTGTACTAACCCTTTCACATTAGAAATTCGGTTCAAACAGCCACATTTTTGGGTCATTGTGAACCAATACTACATCTACCAGTGCATTTTGGTGTGTGAATGGACACTGAAGCACACAGACAGAATATACAATTCCTTGTAGAGCGTGGGAACTTTTACCAGCAATGCCTATATCTGAGTAAATAAACTACAATACTTTGTATATACACCATATGTTTGAGGCTGGAGTATTTTTATTTTCATTATTATCCTCTGAAATCTAAAACATAAATACATCTTGATTTTGGTCCCTATACCATTCAGATCCACCAATCTATTTATTCATTTTATGACCATTGCTGCACTACTCTTCATGATTATTTGAAAAACTGAAATCCTATTCTGTAACATAACACTTGATAAAAGTGGTGCAAAAATTGAAATAATAAGGAATTAAAATATTTAACAATACTGCTTTGCACATTAGACTAAGCTGCTCATGCAAGAGATTTTCGACTGCCATAAGCCGCTTCTGCTGCAGTGACTGATTATCAGCCAGGAAATGCTAATTTCAAATCATTCCAAGAAAGCTATAATGAATAAGAATGGGAAGCAATGATACCACTTCATTTACTACGCCACTAAGCATTGTAAAAAAAAATAATTAACCTTTCTGATTTTGGCAGAGACAGTGTCAAATTGATTTTTTCGTCTTTACAAATAATCATGTAAAGTTGGATGCATTCAACACTGGACAATTAATATTTATATACATTTATTCTGGGCTTGATGATTTTTTTTGTGTTTGAAAAATATCTGCCTATTAATCCTGTTCCATGTCATGATAAAGAATAATCAAAAAAGAAAGTTGGGATTTTAAATGTTTTTAATTAGAAGGAAAATAATTCTTAAAAGGAATTGATGTGCTAATCCAAAAAATCTCAAATAATACCTACATTATGCAAGCTAACACTCCTGATGTGTGACATGCCCATTCCTGGGTATTCTTTCTTCTGGTCTGTAGTGTAGGAGTGTCCAGTTTCCAATGCTTACATCACTTCCTTTGATGCTGGTGCTGTCTTTGGCCGTTTCAGATGTTCATTATAGCTTGAAGCATTGCAGTGTGTCATCAAGATGGGGATTGGGCTCAAGACCGGTCATGGCTTCCAGAACAGGCATTGATGGGTATCATTTGACAGATGGCTCAGGTGATTTTTTGTTTGTTTGTTTTGGGGGGGGGTGTATGTTTTTATTTAACAGCTTTCACTTGTTAGGCTTTTCACCTAACTTTCCTTTTCTCTGTTTCACTATGTTGTAAATGTTTGATTGCTCAGTGACAAGTATTATACAAAAAATTTGGCAGGAGTTTAAAAAAAAAAAAAAAAAAGGCTCAGCTAACTTTTTCAATGGAATTTGCTTTTACATATTGAAGCCCATAAAAATATAAACTATTTGATTTTTTTCACTTTTCATCCAGTTTAATAGGTAAATAACCATAAAATGCAGTAACCTGTATTTTAAAGTACATATAAATTGCAAGCTTCCCAAGATAGACATAAAACTCAATTTACCCAATTTGTTATCAGCCTCTTCCTGCTTGTATCTGGGATGTTTACACTGTGTTTTTCTGGTATTTAGGTTATTAAGGCTCAAAGTACATCAGAGGCCTAATAAAAAACATAAAGTACACATGGTTGGTGAATGGTCAATTATACCCTGGCATGTATTTACATCTCCATTTTTAACATACATTTTGTGCAATTGTTAAATAACCTCCAGCATACAAAGTAAATAGCAATATTTTCAGAATCTCATGTTTATCATAATACTAAATGAACACATTTATGCTGCATTGTAAAAAAGGCATAATTTAGGCAGTCAAGCTTGGCTTTTCTACAGCATATATCATATTCTGATTATCCTGGAACGCTGGGTAGTTCTTCAACATGTTTTGGCCTAAAATAAGAAACTGCATACATTTAATGTATAAAGCTGGAGCATTAACATTCTTTTATAGTATCACAGTAAAATTAACACTTTTTTATTCCTCCCTGTGTTCTCTTATGCCTGTACATGCTTTTTATTGATGTTCTCCAGTGCAATTAATATATTTGAATACCTGCAGATGGCCATAATGGAACGACTAGGAAAATTAAATAAATACTGTATACAAAGCTGAATAGTTCACCTGCCAACCTTAAATGGACAGAAAAGTTGAGTCAAAACATTAATTTAAATAAAAGTTACAATATAGATCTGATGACCTTGGCGCCTTTTGGAACCATGACTTTATCCTTAATACCTTGTTATGGGTCCACTGAGGGTGCCCGGTGAGATTAACCTTAACTTTATTCTCTCCTACCTTTCTCTCTTTCATGTCTTCTTTTGTCCTATTACTCTCTTTCGTGTTATAATTGGGGCAACAATAGTATTTTTTTATATTTTGGAGTAGCTTTCTACTATAAAAAGGCCATTATAGGTTGATGGTTTCCTATTTGTTTTTTTTTTAAGATATGATGGTCTTCTCTGTTATACCACTTTCATGTTATTGATATGAATATTTAATTTGACTTGCTCATCTTTTTTGGATTGTGACAGGTCATTTGGACACTTATCAGTTTTGTATAATTTTCTTGTTACATATGCTGCCTCATTCTGTTATTCTGGAATGTTGTACTTGATTACATTCTACCTTTGTTTTTGTTATTTTTTTGTCTATTTTATGCCAAAAGTTTAAATAAAAAAAGAAAGTTGTAAAAAAGAAAGCTAAATATCTGTCTCTGGCGCCTAATGTCTATTGAAGTGCTATACAATGTCATAACATTCATTACATTTAAAAGGACAAGTTTACCTTTAAGTAACCCCTCCAATATGATCTTAAAGGGTTTCTAAAGCCTTAAGGTTTTATACCCTAATGCACACTGCAGATTATCTCCTTTATGCTTACCTGAGCCTGACCTTGATCCAACACTGTGCAGGAGAATTGCAGCTCCTCACTTGGCAGATTGATAGCAGCAGGAGCAATTGGCTCCCGCTCCTGTCAATCAAATCCTATAATGAGGGGGCAGGGCCACCCCACTGTATGTGACAGGGTAGCTCAGGAGCAAACCTGCACAAAAGCCCCCATAGAAATCAGATTTCTTTGCGGGCACTCGGAGGGAAGGAGGAGCCAGGAGTGCTGAGGGGGGGGGCGAGAAGAGGAGGATGAGGGCTGCTCCATGCAAAATCATTGCACAGAGCTGAACAGTATAACATGTTTGTTATTTAAATTTTTAAAAAATGGATGCTTTAATACCACTTTAAGCTGAAACCCCCTACCCAGTTGTGTACCTACTGCCTCTAATAATGGAAGATGTCAGTATTGCTAGCATTCTGGCTTGCAAAATCGTATGCAGAAGTGCTCAGTATGACGAACGCGGTGCCCGACCCCGGCCCTTTTCACCAACTCGTGACAAAGGACCAGCCAATCTCACACCACTTGCTTAACAATGCCTCTCTCAGCTGCACCCTACACAAAGATTCTCCAGCTCACGGGACCACAATCTAGGTGCCAGCAGCCAGCAGCAGTATGCAATTAACCCTTCAAACTCCAAACTGCCACCAGATAGTTTAGGGACTATCAACCCTTCACGATGTTAGCACAAACAAATGTGAACAATAAACACACACTGTCACCACAGACAGGTATATTCAGAGGATTATAGTTTACAGTAGCACTCTTCAAGAGACAGGGATTCTTTAGTTTGCATTAAAAGTCTTAGAGATAAATTTTAAAAATGTTCAAAACAGGGTTTAATAATGAAAAGGTCAAATGGTGCAGTTAAATTATTTACAGAAAGGGATGGTACAAGGAGATAAAGAGAACAATAATGCAACAGAGAGATAAAAGAAAGGAGTTAAGGAGTTAAGAAGGAAGAATATTTGCAAAGTCCTTGGTTTTAGCAGTCCAATTGTCCAAGCAAAAACTTTGCCATGGCTCTCTTGGGTGTCCTTTGGTTGATGGTAAAGTCCCTTTTCTGTGAAATCAAAGGGGTGTCACCAGAGACCAACAAGCCGGTTTCAGGGATGGGTACTGGGAGGCCATCATGTTTACGAACAATTCCCAAATACAGTTTTACATTAATATTAACTTCCAATACATGCAGGTGGTATTCTAGAAAATGGCAGAATATTATTCAGAATTAGATGTCTAACTCAGGGATACCAAACACAGAGTACCTTATCACCCAGGAGGGAGGAGACTGCTTTCTCCCCTTTTGTATGTGCTAGGGTAGTCAAGAATTACCTTGATTTGTTCAGTATGATATTCCCCATTCAAATATATACCTAATATTAATGTGTCCTGTTCCTGTTCAATTCTATGAACTGTATGTGGGGTTGTTACATTGTGGAATGGATGTTTTATAGTGCGCTCTGCATTCCTAGAGCCTTAATGGTCCTACAGGTCATGTGTGACGGCTTGACTGAGTTATTATTGTTTTATGATAGGTCAGAGGGAAGTGTTTTTCATGGCTCGTGGAAACAGACATCCTGCCAAGATTAAGCTCTGGCCAGGTCTGGACTCTTAATCTAGTTGTGTTTTAGTTAAGCTAAGAAGCTCTTTTGAAGTTCATTAAAACTTACAGCTACAAATTCCACAGTTTGCAAAGATGGCTGTCGCGTACAGCTCCATGTTGCACAATCATTACACTCACCATCAGCACAGGATAAATTTGAAGGCTAGGGACGGGGATATGAGATATTTCTCTCCGCTTTTTCACTGATCCATATGGTTAAAATAACATCCCATACAGTCTTACCATCATCTCTAAAAGGTTTAAATAGTCCCTCTATACTCAAGTCTTTCCATTGGCCTATCAGTCTGTTTTTTATTATCAGCTTTGTAATAAAACCCCAGTATTTCCAGGCACTGTCATCCCTCATACTAGTGTGACCTCCCTGCCATCTAGTGTTTCCTTAAAAGAGAAGTATGGAAATTATTATTTTTTAAATCATACTTACAGTGCTCAGCATAAATGGGTACCACCCTTTTGAAAAGTAAGGTTTTAATCAATATCTCAATGAACACAAGAATAATTTCCAAAAGTTTGACAAAACTGAGTTTTATAGAACATTTGTTTAGCTCATTACATGAAAGTACTGGTAATAATATAACTTAGATGACAAAATCTTCAGTTTTACTCAAATTAGTTGATGCAAAAATGAATACACCCCACAACAAAAAAACTACTATATCTAGTATTTTGTATGACCTCCATGATTTGTAAGGACAGCCCCAAGTCTTCTAGGAATGGAATAAACAAGTTGGTGACATATTGCAACATCTATCTTTTTCCATTCTTCAAGAATTACCTCTTTTAGAGCCTGGATGGAGAGTGATGCTCAGCTTGTCTCTTCAGAATTCCCCATAGGGGTTCGATTGGATTCAGATCAAGAGACATACTTGGCCACTGAATCACTTTCACCCTGTTGTTCTTCAGAAATGCAACAGTGGCCTTAGATGTGTGTTTTGTCATGTTGGAAAAGTGCACGGCGACCAAGGGCATGAAATGATGGTAGCATCTTCTCTTTCAATATAGAGTACATCTGTAAATTCATGGTAGAATCAATGAAATGCAGCTCCCCGACACCAGCATCACTCATGCAGCCCCATAGAAGGACACTGGCACCACCATGTTTCACTGTAGGCACCATGCATTTTTCTTTGTACTCAC
The DNA here is from genome assembly GCF_062004578.1 of Staurois parvus. NCBI lineage: Eukaryota > Metazoa > Chordata > Amphibia > Anura > Ranidae > Staurois > Staurois parvus. The sequence goes on along the minus strand of NW_028318099.1, from coordinate 6,922,582 downwards.
CTTTGCGATGCCCTCATTTCAAACATACTGTATGTCTTTAAAAATACAAATCTACATTTATGGAATGTATTTACATATATACAATATATGTAAAAATATATGTTAATATGACTTTTTTATATGTTAAAAAAATTTGAAGAATATATTTAAAAAGTATATATTTTTTAAATATACAGGTGAAACTCGAAAAATTAGAATATTGTTTATTTCAGTAATGCAATTTAAAAGGTGAAACTAATATATGAGATAGACTCATTACATGCAAAGCAAGATAGTTCAAGCCGTGATTTGTCATAATTGTGATGATTATGGCTTACAGCTCATGAAAACCCCAAATCCACAATCTCAGAAAATTAGAATATTACATGCAATCAATAAAACAAGGATTATACATAGAACAATATCGGACCTCTGAAAAGTATAAGCATGCATATGTACTCAGTACTTGGTTTGGGCCCCTTTTGCAGCAATTAGCTTCCATGCCATGCTGCATTGAGGCAGTATCAGCCTGTGGCACTGCTGAGGTGTTATGGAAGACCAGAATGCTTCAATAGTCGCCTTCAGCTCTTTTGCATTGTTCGGTCCCATGTCTCTCTTTTCTCTTGGCAATGCCCCATAGATTCTCTATGGGGTTCAGGTCAGGTGAGTTTGCTGGTCAATCAAGCACAGTAATCCCATGGTCATTGAACCAGGTTTTGGTGCTTTTGGCAGTGTGGGCAGGTGCCAAGTCCTGCTGGAAAATGAAGTCAGCATCCCCATAAAGCTCGTCTGCGGTAGGAAGCGTGAAGTGCTTTAAAATCACCTGGTAGATGGCTGCGTTGACACAGGACTTAATGAAGCACAGTGGACTAACACCAGCAGATGACATGGCTCCCCAAATCAACACAGACTGTGGAAACTTCACACTGGACTTCAAGCATCTTGCAGTGTGTGCCTCTCCTTTCTTCCTCCATACTCCTAGGTCCTTGGTTTCCAAATGAGATGCAAACGTTGCTCTCATCAGAAAAGAGGAGTTTGGACCACTGAGCAACAGAACAGGTCTGTTTTTCTTTAGCCCAGGTAAGACGCTTCTGACGTTGTTTGTTGTTCAGGAGTGGCTTGACAAGAGGAATACGACATTTGAAGCCCATGTCCAGGATCCGTCTGTGTGTGGTGGCTCTTGATGCACTGACTCCAGCCTCAGTCCACTCCTTGTGAAAGTTCCCAAGACTTTTTAATGGCCTTTTCCTGACAATTCTCTCCAGGCTGCGGTCATCGCTGCTGCTTGTGCACCTTTTTCTTCCACACTTTTCCCTTCCACATAACTTTCTATTAATGTGCTTTGATACAGCACTTTGGGAACATCCAACTTCTTTTGCAATTACCTTTTGAGGCATTCCCTCCTTATGGAGGGTGTCAATGATGGTTTTCTGCACAACTGTCAGGTCAGCAGTCTTTTTCATGATTGTGATTCCTACTGAACCAGACTGAGAGACCAATTAAAGGCTCAGGAAACCTTTTTAGGTGTTATGGCTTAATTAGCTGATTAGAGTGGGACACTTTGAGCCTAGAATATTGCACCTTTTCACAATATTCTAATTTTCTGAGATTGTGGATGTGGGGTTTTCATGAGCTGTAAGCCATAATCATCACAATTATGACAAATCACGGCTTGAGCTATCTTGCTTTGCATGTAATGAGTCTATCTCATATATTAGCAGGGTGGACTGACCATTTGGAAAATCGGGCACTGCCCGAGGGCCCGGGGTCAGTAGGGGGCCCCATGAGATGCCCCTGGTACCTTTTTCATAGGCTTTTTTTGTTTGGGCAAGGACACAGAGGCCCCATGATCTCGTATTGCCCAGGGGCCCCATGAGATGCCCCTGGTACCTTTTTCATAGGCTTTTTTTGTTTGGGCAAGGACACAGAGGCCCCATGATCTCGTATTGCCCAGGGGCCCCATGAGTTGTCAGTCTGTCCCTGTATATTAGTTTCACCTTTTAAGTTGCATTACTGAAATAAATGAACTTTTGCATGATATTCTAATTTTTTGAGTTTCACCTGTATTCTTCAGAATTTTGTGTCCAAGAATTCTGGGAAAAAAATGACAACTTCAAAAAACTCACCATGCCTCTTACTAAATACCTTCGACTGTCTACTTTCCAAAAGGGGTTATTTGAGGGCTATTTGTACTTTCCTTGCACGTTAGTACATCAGGTGTGAGACATTTTCAATGATTGGTACCATAGCTTGTAGACTCTATAACGTTCACACAGACTAAATAATATAGCCTGATTTGGGGTATTTCTACTAAAGAAATGTAGATGTATAATTTTTGGCTTAAATTTATGAAGAAACATTACTTGAAAATGTTTGCTCTTTTTTCACTTATATTACAAAAAAATTAAAAACCCAGAGTCGTTCAAAGTATGAGAGCACTGTACACACTTGTCCTGGACCTAGCAAAGTTTATGGTTTAGCAATGACAAACTAATGGAGTGAATGGGACCTTCAGCTGTGCTGGAAAGTCTCCACATCAGTAAGGTTGATATAGATACATTATTCTGGCTATCTGGTTTTGGATATCAGCTAATTTTCATTTTAGCAGCCCTCTCAGAGGCTATTTATTAATTTATTTCCATCTCTAAAGCTAAATAGTGATATAAACAGAGTTTTATATTCTTTATTTTTTCTCTCTACACAGACATAAACGCACGTATCTTGATGGACTGCTATTTGCCATTTATAGCTGCATTGAGAATTATGAGTAATAGAATACAGACCATTTAATTAGTAATTTCCTTTCCATACTCAGCCTGCCATCTAAACCTTTCAAATCTGCAGGTACTGGATGTGTGTCCAATATACCTCCAATGACTACAGCACCAGTGGCCAGTCATTGCTCTTCTACAATTGAGGTTTTCTTCAGCGTACTCTGTAGGTCTCCTTACCTTTATTTCTTGCTCAACAAACATCTCAGAGAAGCAATGATGAACTCGACTGACCTCCAGTGGCCGTCTGGCCACTCAGAACAGGAAATGACCTTTGAATAAGCTGTATTTGACCTGAAATGGTTAAATAAACAAATCATTACACTGTGTTACTATATTCACTCTTAGATTTTACAGTTAATATTTCTTTGCTGAGAGTGTATGAGACTGTTTAATATTTGAAAATTTTTAATAATTAACTTAAAAGCTTTATCACCTTTTCATTGAAACACAAAGTGCAAAGGTATGTGGATCCAGTTCCCTCATTATATTTTTCCTGGCTACTTATGTTTGTACAGCAGACTTTCATTATTTTTATTTCTTTTACCTGACATATTGCGCTTGTTCAAATATCACAATGATACAGTGTGAAATGTTATTCCATAGCTTAATAGCTGCTTTGGTACAAAGTTATCAGTTATTATATTGAATTCCACTTTGAAGTTTTCAATCTTTCCTGTCCTCTTATAGCCTCTTGACATAAAAGTCACTTTCAGTACAAGTTTTTTTTTCCTTGCTAGTTCTCAGCAAAAGGTGTAGATTACTTTCCTTTTTATAGCTTTGTTGCCTGACCTCATGTTTCCATGGTCTGAAAATAATACAAACAAAAGTATATATTCAAAACCATGAAATACACCAATGATTAGATTATATGCATCCTATCTTTAGCCAACATTCCACTACAATCAATTATAAAAAATAGAAGAGTTTTCTTTCATTTTTTTAATACATGCTTTATTTCAATAATTTTCCAATTCAGGAAAGTTTGTTGGAGAAAATTGGAGTTAGTTACAGTTTCCAGGAATCTTCCAGGATGGCATACGTGAGAGATGGCTCCACCCACCAAGCAGGAACTACAACCCCCAGAACACTTTAAAAAAGTAGCCCTAATCACTGTTGCCTCAATATGTAAAAAACAAAAACAGATTTAAAAACAGGCAAAACATATAACTTCAACACTAATATAACATTATATAGGGAGTGCTGTCCTGGAATATCCCTAGAAACGGAGTTGGAAGGTAACTAACTCTGGGAGTTATCTCTCAGGACGGCATTCATGAAAGGGTAAACAAGAAATTTTAGAGGGGCAGAAAAGGAAAAACACCACCAATTTAGAAACCATAATCTGGGAGGTTCAAAGTCAACAGGCTAAGCACCATAGATAGGTGATGTGTACAAGGGATATGTATATGCAGGCAACCAAAAGGAACAGCACACAACAGTACCGGGATATATGAAATTATAGAAATACTCTGAAATCCCAGCATGGGTAGAGTCTATACTCCCTTGAGTAATGTCATGTTTCCAACAGTGAAGAAACAGCAAGATGCACTGCACCCATATATATATGAAAACGGTCCAGGGAGTGTGTCCCGATCAAGGAATGACTCAAAGATCAGATGGAGAAATATATTAAATGTGTCCACTTTTTTAGAGGTTGGCAAACAAATCCACGTGAAAATTCACTCACATGAATGAAGGACTATCCCACATCTTCATTTTGCACCATGCCATCCGCTTCTTGATTGGCCACAGGAATGTAAAGCACGTGGATTAGCATCACATCACAGCTCCGCTGAGTGAACATGCGGGAGAGTCCTTTTCTCATGTGAATGAATTTTCTCATGTGGATATATGCCAACCTCTAAGTGGACACATTTAATTTATTACTCTATCTGATCTTTGTGTCATTCTTTGATCGGGACACACTCCTTGGACCATCTTTTTATTTATATATATATATATATATATGTGCAGTGCATTTTGCTATTTAATTACTGATGGAAACATGACATTAAAATCTGAGCATGGGTAGAATCTATGCTCCCAGGAGTAGAGTGTACCTGCCTAAATTCTAAAATTTCATAGTTCCTGTATTGTGCGCTCTTCTTTTTTGGTTGATGTCACTTCCTTATTTGTTGAGTTTGTTAGTTCCTAGACACATGCAACCTGCTCTAAATGGAAGAATAATATACCATGAGCTCTCATGTAAAAAAAAAAAAGAAAGAAAAGGAAGCATTATATATTTACAATGAGCATAACATATCTGTAAATTCATAGAATTTCGCAATGCAATCTAACTTGCCCCAGGCAAATTAACTTGTGAAGTTGTCTTCACTAAAAAAGATGAAAGACACAAATAGTAATGAGGTTCTATAAAACTTATATGTGAAACTTATATATGACCTCAGCATAGCTAATCTATCCTTAAAAAAAAATGTATGGAAAGGAAAAAATCTGCCTTGGTAGTAAGAAAAAAAAAAATACTGCATCACATAGCGGGTGCAATTGTCAAATTCATAACACTGTAATCAAACTGCAGAGGCTCTACATTTTAACAAGTTTACGACCCTGGGTAAAGGCACCCAAACAGAGTGGTCTACTAACTGTAGTAAGGTGTGCATGCCTGTAGAAGCATAGCCAACATTCACCTCACCACTAGGAATGAGTCAAATGCACCTGGGTTCTGTTCAGGGCAGATTCTCAGAACATAAGTAGTAAAGTTTGGGTGATAAATGCAAACCCTATTGAAGCCAATGGGAGGTGAATGTTAAAAACTGGTAATGAACAATTTCTAGGCTAATAGGCAAAAAATTGTCCAACAAATGGTATGGGAGGCTGGATACTACCCTAAACCTGCCAGTGAAGTATATCTGAACGATATATACAAACGATTATAGAAAAACTGAAATTTACAAAGAAAAAAAAATTAGAAGTTAAATTGCTGGAAAATTACAGCTTTACTTCGGTTAGTAAACAAACGATCAGGGATTCTGTTTCATCTATACCAGAATTTTATCCTAGATGAACCCCTCACAAGAAACACATAGGGTTCACAGTAAAAATATATATGACCCTTATCCTTGATGAATGATATAGATGTCAAAGGCGACCCCACGGAAAAAAAAAACACATACAAGCACCAAATTTAAGAGGTACAATAAAATTTAAGAGGAGCAAAAAAAAAACAAAAAACAAACAAAACATGGAAAAACATGAAGTTTCCCACCCAAAAAATTTATGTCAGACCCTAATTTGGGAGTGCAGCTTGGAAGCCCAGAAAGGGGAGGGGGGAGGGGTGGGCATGCACTCTTGCCCTGAACCAAATCAGGCCACATACCATCAACATGGGGGGTAACTTTCCAGGAGGGGCACACCTGGCAAAACACCTTTTTACCATGGTGATGAGGACAAGGAAATCTTCTCCACAACCCTAGTCTGGTGTTTGTGGGAGTCTGCAGGTGGGGTCTTATCAGAATCTTGAAGCCTCCTTTAACAAAAGGAGGGCTCCAGATACAACCAACCCATGTGAATAAGTGGTACATGATACTTCTACTCATTCACAAAAAAAAGTCTATAAACACACGTTTTGATAAATCCTTTAATAAAAACCAAACAACAACAAATCTCCCACTGTTTAATTGCATTGTAAACGGTGACGTCCAGTGACGCAGAGCCTTGTTAGTTACAATGAACACGCCCGATTAAACAGAAAAAATCCTGACAAATCTTGCTAATAATTAACGCAGCCTGCTTACATGCGTATGTGTTCATGTGTATGCTGGGCTGCCCAGCTGAGAGCCCAGCACTAGACTTCCACTTTATGACTGTTCTTGCAGACTAATGCTCTAGAAAGCACCATCTCCACTGAGGAGGAGAAGGGGGGTGGTCCCTCCTTTGAACCATTCAGGTGATTCATTCAGTTGCATGTGGGTAACATTAGATCTTGCTATTGGTTCTGTTGATACAACCCAGCAGTAAACCAGCCCTGAAGTAGCAAACTTCCACTTATCAACTACTTTCTGCATAAGGGTAAATATAAGATGTACACTCACAGGCCACTTTATTAGGTACACCTGTTCAATTAATTTGTAACACAAATTGCTAATCAGCAAATCACATGGCAGCAACTCAATGCATTTAGCCATCTAGATGTGGTGAAGATGACTTGCTGTTAAAACTGATCAGAATGGGGAAGAAAGGGGATTTAAGTGGCTTTGAATGTGGCATGATTGTTGGTTCCAGATGGGCTGGTCTGAGTATTTAAAAAACTTCTGATCTACTGGGATTTTCATGCACAACCATCTCTAGGGTTTAAAGAGAATGGCCTGAAAAAGAGAAAAATCCAGTGAGCGGCAGTTGTGTAGACAAAAATGCCTTGTTGATGTCAGAGGTTAGAGGAGAATATTCAGACTGGTTTGAGATGATAGAAAGGCAACAGTAATTCAAATAACCACTAGTTACAACCAAGGTATGCAGAATACCATCTCTGAACACAAAACATGTCGAACCCTGAAGCAGATGGTCTACAGAAGCAGAAGACCACACTGGGTGCTCCCCTGTCAGCTAACAGGAAGCGGAGGCTACAATTTGCACAGGCTCACCAAAACTGGACAATAGAATATTGCCTGGTCTGATGAATCTCGATTTCAGCTGCAACATTCAGATGGTAGGGTCAGAATTTGGCATAAACCACATTAAAGCATGGATCCATCGTGCCTTATATCAACGGTTCAGGCTGCTGGTGGTGGTGTAATGGTGTGGGGGATATTTTCTTGGCACTAGCAAGGTGTACCTAATAAAGTGGCCGGAGAGTGTTTATGCAATATATTGGTTTACACCCTTGTCCTTTTTTCCCTTATTGTTTCCTGTTGTGTTTTAGAAAAAATTATGTGTGTATTGTTAGGGATTACCTTGGCAGCTGGGTGTGTGTGACTTCCTGTATACATTCATTGCACTTTAAACATCTACAGCAAACATTTCTTGGTGAAACTCACATGCAATTTATTTACAAAAGACCAGCTACACTATGTACAGCAGCAAACATAGAAAAACAAAAATAACACTAGAAAATAAACCCTTGCCACTCATCAACTTACCAATGTTAGCCAACAGACCTGAAGCAACCAACTTCTACTATGCACCTAGCTCTCTGCATATAAAGTTCCTGTCACTTAGGCAACATGAGCTGCATTTCACCACAAGGGTAGTATAGTGCTCCCCGGTCTGACATACACTGAAAATCCCTGAGCAGGCAGGCTTTATATAGAGCCTCGAACCACCAGACCTGGTATATCTAGGCAGCCATTCCAAAAATCTCAGCTCCCACACTTAAAAAATAGCTAGAAACATATTCATCAAATTCCTAGAATTTGGCACATAGAGCTCTGACCAAAAGATTAGAGAGTGAAACAAATATTAATTTTCCTGCCAGGAAACTTGTGCAGTCATCATTGCTTTGCACAAAAAGGGATTCACAGGCAAGGATATTGCTGCTATTAAGATTGCACTTAAATCAACCATTTATCTGATCATCAAGAACTTCAAGGACAGAGGTTCAATTGTTGTGAAGAAGGCTTCAGGGCACCCAAGAAGGTCCAGCAAGCACCAGGACTGTCTCCTAAAGTTGATTCAGCTGGGGGATCAGGGCATCACTAGTGCAGAGCTTGCTCAGGAATGGAAGCAGGTGGCCGTGAGTGCATCTGCAGGCACGGTGAGGTGAAAACGTTTGGAGGATGGCCTGGTGTCAAGAAGGGGAGCAAAGAAGCCACTTCTCTCCAGGAAAAATATCAGGGTCAGACTGATATTCTGCAAAAGGTACAGGGACTGGACTGCTGAGGACTGGGGTAAAGTAATTTTGTCTGATAAATCCCTTTTTCGATTGTTTGGGGCATCCGTAAAAAAAAGAAAAGGTGATTGCTACCATCAGTCCTGTGTCATGCCAAGAGTAAAGAATCCTGAGACCATTCATGTGTGGGGTTGCTTCTCAGCCAAGGGAAACGGGCTCATTTCCAATTTTGCCTAAGAACACAGCCATGAATAAAGAATGGTACAAAAACATCCTCTGAGAGCAACTTTTCCCAACTATCCAAAAACAGTTTGGTGATGAACAATGCATTTTCCAGCATGATGGAGCACCTTGCCATAAGGCTAAAAAGATATGAGAACTTGTGGTCCATCCTCAAGAGGTGGGTGAACAAAAGGCCCCCATAAATTCTGACAAACTCCAAGCACTGATTATGCAAGAACGGGCTGTCAGCAGTTAGGATGTGGGCCAGAAGTTGATTGACAGCATGCCAGGGCAAAATGCAGAGGTCTTGAAAAAGAAGGGTCAACAATGCAAATATTAACTCTTTGCATAAACTTAATGTATTTGTCAATAAAAGCCTTTGATACTTATGAAATGCTTGTAATTATACTTCAGTATACCATAGTAACATCTGACAAAAAGATCTAAAAACATTGAAGCAGCAGACTTTGTGAAAATTAATATTTGTCATTCTCAAAACTTTTGGCCAGGGCTTTACATACTTTTTATCCTGGATACAACTACTAAGTTTTTATTGGCCCCTGAATGCAAGGTGCTTGTACCCATGGGTGATCACCTGTTGCTAACTGTAGGTATTTGCTCCATGTGCAACTACATTCGAACACCAATCTACAGCAGCCGCCATCGCTTTGTGAGCGACTGGAACTATCTATATATTATATCATTAAATTAATAAATTATGTAATATAAATACCTACCAAAACTATCCATTTAGATTGTTTCCAATCAGGATTCTGATTGTACAACATGGTCTTTGTAATGTGTGTGGGATTACCAAGGGTGGGTCTAGCAATCATTTGGGCCTAATAACATGATTTAAGTGCAAACAAAGAATGGATGTGACCAGCTTGAGTTTCTGAGAAAGAAAAAGTATAAAAAGTACCAAACTGTGGTTAAGCTATGTATTTTTCTGTCCCGTAATACCTAACATCACATTTACCTGTATTTAAACTTGCAAAATATGGCACATGATTGGCCATTGTAAAGCAGGATTTGCACAGTAAGCAACCAGTAAAATATGTCAGCAACATTACAATTCAACCAAAGTTCAAAAGAATTGAAAGTATTAACCAGTCATAGCTTATCTCCATGGGATATTTCTTCATTATATACAACACGCAAACAACCATTAATATAATTTTCACACAATAATTTGCTTTAAAAGCAGGTTGGAAATTATTGCAATTTTAATGCCCCTGGTATATTTTCAGCAGCAGGACAAAAAAAAAAAAAAAAGGTATGATGAGCAAAAGAAAAAGTTAAAAAGTGTTTATTTAAAGATTGTCTAATTATTAAACTATTTATAAATAGAATGATAAAATATTCATTTCTTAATATAAAAATATAATCTTTGAAAACAAACTTATTTTAGGCTTTGTCAATTGATTTTGAGGTCTTTAGGAATGTATTTATATATAAAAACAAATTAAAATATTATAAATTACACTAAATGTGTGAGGCTTTAAGATACTAAGGAAAAAAACCCGAAACATTTCCTATCAAATACTTACCAAAATTTTCCTTTCCTGATGGACTCCATGTCCGCATAGTCCCACCCTCTCCAGTCCTATAGGACCCCACTCCCATAAATCTTTACTGCTCGCTAGAGGATGTGTTCCATAACTAGCCTACTCATGGCATTGGGAGGGTACTCCTGCTGCCATGGAGTCTATCAGGAAAGTAAACTTATGGTAAGTATTCCTGACAGGCTCCATGGCAGCATACGTATGGGAAATAAATAGCCATACACAAATGGGTGGGCAGTTACTCAAACAAAGACTTTAATTTGCCTGGTCAACCAACAGGACTTTCAAACCAATATTAACAGAGGGTAAGGAGGCAGGCTCTACACAGTAACGAGCCATAAAAGTGTTGATCGAGGACCATGAGGCCACTCTGCAGATCACCTCAGGGGTGACATGCCAGGAAGCCACCCAAAACATAGCCACACTTCTGGTTGAGTGTACGGTCACCGTCTCTGGAGGCGCCAAGCCCTTAGCTCTGTAGGCCATCTGGATGGCCTGTACAATCCAAGCCGCGATTGATTTGGGAGACGCCCGGTCTCCTTTCTTTTCATCCTTTTCCATGGGAAGAATAAAGGATGCTTTGACCCGCAAGTACAGCCTTAAGGTCTCACCTATGTCCAAGGGGTGAGTGTCATCAACTCCCGAGGCTCTAAATGTTGGCAGGACAATCTCTTCATTCTTGTGGAAGACCGAGGTCACCTTAGGATTAGAACCAAGCATAGGGATGAGGACCACTTGATCTGGTAAGAATGTAAAAAACGGCTCTTTACAGCCAAGGTTCCCAATTTCAGAGACTCTTTGCCGATGTAACTGCCACCAGAAAGGCCGCCTTGATGGAGAGCTCCCACACTATGGGAGGCCCAACTGATACTGGCATGCCTGCAAAGAAGAAGTCTAGGACAAGCGGCAGGTCCCATTTTGGGAATCTCTGTTTCCTTTGGGGCCTAAGCCTTACAGCCCCTTTGAAGAATTGCCGAACCAGAGAGTGGTCAGCCCATGACACTCCAGTGAAGGCTGAGATGGCTGACACTTGAACCCTGAGGGTACTGTTTGACGGGGGGCAGGTCCAGGCCTGTCTGCAGGAATCCCAGGATATCCTGAACTCTCTGATTACTAAAGGACCCATCCACGGTCGAGATATAGTCTATGAACTTAGACCAGATTCTTCCATAGACCCTGTTGGTACTTGGTCTTGACAGCCTAAGGCCATCAACTTCCCCCTCTCAAGAACCAGACAATTAGATGAAACCGGGCTGGGCAAGGGTGAAGAATGGCCCCCTGTAACAGCAGGTCTGGCCTGAGAGGGAGAGGAACCAGATCCCAAAAGCTGAGCTGCGCCAGTAAGGGAAACCATGGTCTGTTCAGCCAGTATAGAATTACAGCCACTACCTCTACCGCTTCTACTGTGTGCCTCTGAAGAAACCTGAAGATAACAGGGGCCAAGGGAAACGCATAGGCCGTGCGAAACCCCCACTGATCCATCAGAGCATCTACCCCGAAGGCATGGGGACAGCGATCCCTGGTGTAGAACATCCTCAGTTTGCTGTTGCACAGGGAGGCAAACAGGTTGACTTCTGGACTGATCCCGAGGGTCAGGATCTACTTGAAAACTTCTGTGTTTAGAGACAATTTGTTGTTGTCCAATTGAACCCTGGAAAGGAAGTCTGCTTGCAAGTTCCGGACTCCAGGGATGTATACTGCCGATAAGTTGGACAGGTTTCTCTGAGTCCAAGCCATGATGAGCTCTACCTCTCGCAAGATGGACAGGCTGTGGGTCCTTCCTTGTCTCCATATGTAGGACACTGCCCTCGTATTGTCAGACCTCAGGAGGACTGATTTCCCATGTAGGTGCTGGAAGGCCTGCAGGGAACAGATTTACAGGACGTTCGACCCCAACCTGTAGGGAAAGCTCCATCTGCCCTGAGCTATCTCTGACTGGCAGAGATCACCCCATTCAGGGTTGTTGGCATCCATAGTGATGGTGACCCAGGAGATGGGGGCAATCGAATGGCAATTGAGCAGGTTCTTCCACTGCAGCCACCAAGGAAAGCTCTCCTTCATGGAGGCAGAAATGTAAATGACCCGGCCCATGCTGCCTGGAATCCACTTTTGAAGGAATCCCTTCTGGAAGGGTCATATTCTCCATTGTGCCCACTTCACCATCAGTGCTGTGAACACCATGGTGCCAATGAGCTTCAGGAATTGGAGGGCCCGAAGGTGTGAGGAAGACAGGGCAGGTAGTATTCGGCTCCGGATCACTGGAGTCTTCTCCATGGGCAGGGAGATAGTGGCGCCGATCATATCGAAATGAGCCCCGAGGAATATTAGAAACTGTGTGGGCTCCAACTGGCTCTTCTCCAGATTCAGCAACCACCTGAACTCGAGAAGGGTCGAGATGCATGGGCCCTGTGCTGTAGTAGCTGTACTTTGCCCTGGGATAGTAGGAGCAGGTCGTCTAGGTAGTGGTGCAGGCAAATGCCTCTGGTTCTGATCAGGGCCACAACCACCAAGAAGACTTTTGAAAACACCCGAGGCGACGTTGAAAGCCCAAAGGGGAGACACACAAACTATAGATGCCGATGGTCCACAGCGAACTGGAGGAATCTATGAAAATCTCTTGCAATGGGCACATGAAAATAAGCGTCCTTCAGATCTATAGACAGGAGCCAGCTGCCTGGCTGAATTACTTGTTGAATTTTGAACAGCGTTTCCATCTTGAATTTTGACTTCTGGATAAATTAATTTAGATGGGCGAGATCTATGACCAGCCTCCAAGCCTCGTTTCTTTTCTGGACCAAAAAGAGGGGTGAGTACATGCCCTGAAATTCTTTGCCATCCAGAACCGGCATGATAGCGCCCTACACCAGCAGAGAGTCCACGTAGGACAGCAGGATTTTGCTCCTTTCTTTGGAGTGTGGAAGGGCTGTAGGGGTGAACCTGAGATGAGGAGGGCTCTTGAATGCCCAAGCATGCCCTAAAGATACCATGTTGACTGCCCAGGCGTCCCAGATTGAAGCTGCCCAGACATGCCAAAAGAGGCGAAGGCATGCCCCCACCTGGCCTGCCTGAGCGGGCCCAATCTCAAAATGACTTTGTGGCCTCATGACCTCCAGAGGTCGAGCCCTTGGAAGATTTCTGAAACGATGATTGGCTTCTCCTCCAGCTTCTCTTGAATTTGCAGCCTGGCTTGTAGAGGCATGGGTCCCTAGCTTGTTATGAGCCTTGACTTCTGGGCTGAGCCCCCTTTTGGCCTAGCAGATGCCGATCCTGTGGCAGGAAAGCGGACCTCCCGTCTGTAGCCTGGGCAATAGAGCTGTCCAGGTTGTTCCCAAGCAGGGAGGAACCCACAAAGGGGATCTTCCACCATGCCTGGTTAGAGGCTAGATCAGTCAACCAGGGCCGAAGCCACAATGTACGCTTGGTCGTCACCGAGGACAGCATAACCCGAGCTAGCAGACGGGTAGGGTCGATCGAGGCGTCCCCCAGAAAGGCAGATACCAACCTCAGGCCCGAATACCTGAATTCCTGACCACCTCTTCCGGAATTCCTCTGAGGGCCGCATATATGTTATCCGACCATATTTCCATAGCTTTAGACAAGGCCGCTAAGGCAAGTGCTGGTTTGCAAACCATAGTGTAGATTGAGATCGGAATCAATTCTTCTTTTGAGGTTGTCCTTCGAAAGGGAGGGTAATGTGTTTGGCTAGTCTCATCAAGACCACATCCTCCAGAGGGGCCGACTCTAGATGTTTGACATCCTCTGACTTGAATGGATAAATCTTGGCTGCTTTATTCAGCAAGGAGGCCCTCCTGTCGACATTGCTCTACTCCTCGGTGAAAATGTCCCAGGGTTCCTCCAGGAACGGAAAGTTTGGAAAATCTTTCCTTAGATGTTTAAAGAATTTCCTGTGTTTAGGGGGAGACTCCACGGCTTCTTCCCACTTCAGGGCCTCTTTGACCACTTTGACTAGAAGCAAGAACAAGGCAAATTCGAAGCCCCGGATCTTCACTCTCCACCTCACTGTCTGAGGCTCCGGCTGAGAGGTGGCTAAGCTGTGAAGGCTCCAATCCCTCTTGGGGATCTTTGGGAGGGGAGCACACCCCGACCGATGAGCTGCGGGCACGACTAGTCCCAATTTATCTCAGGGACTCTTGAATGACTCGTCTGACCAAAGCCTCTACCTGTTTGTTGGCACTTTTTCTCTCGCCGGTCGCCCGTGCAAAGCAGGAGTCACATAATGACCTATTGTCAGGAACCAGAGAATCGCATCCCCTTTTGGAGTGGCTGGAGTGTCCCTTAACGTGATGTCTGGAGGAGGAGCGAGAACTTCTCCGATGATGCCTGTAGCTGGAAGGAGACCTGTAGCGTCCGGATTTGGAGGACAAATGGTGGCGCCGAGACCTAGACGCACCAGACCCGGAAGCAGCATTGCGTTCCAGGCACCCACTAGCACCAGGGAGAGAAAAATAAAGACAAGGGAGCACAAAATGAGACCCAAACATGGGCAAGGAGCACTGCTTACCAACCCCACATAGCCGTGACCGCCTGACTTGAAGACCGCCTTGTCTGATCAAAGCGCTACATGGCCACCCGCTATTAGCAGGCTATCCAGCCAAAGTGCTGCTTGCCCACCATTGGCAGACCTGAGCTCTTCCAGGCACCGACTCCTGCTCACCCATTTCCACCCCGCTTTTAGCTGGGGAACACTGGAATTTGATGAGGGGATATCTGCTCTGCCACTCCCGGCACAGCATCCATCTGCCACGTCCAATACCCTGCCCTTAGCTGGGGACCCATAGAAATGACAAGCAGCGCGTCACCTTGCATCTCCCGGAGAGGCTTACCTGACCTTGGACGCGGACCATCTTGTACAGGAACCAGGTAAAACTTGCACTAGGTCCATAGGAGGATAGAAAAGTAACACGGTCTCTGGCGAGGAGCAAAGATTTATGGGAGTGCAGAGGGCGGGACTCACCCATACGTATGCTGCCATGGAGTCTGTCAGGAAAATTAAATCTACTTTCCCTTAAAGACCACTGTCAAGATTATCATGAAGATAAAAATTAAATTCGCCATCTATGGCAATACCGATTTTTCTTGCCCCATGAAAGGCAAATTTATTAGTACCAAAGAATTATTACCATTACTTAAAGTTGTAGTAGACTCTGTTTTTTTAACTTGTACCTACAGGTAAGACTATAATAAGGCTTACCTGTAGGTACTGTAAATATTTTTTTTTTACCTGTGTAGAGTGCCGGTACATGCACTCTGAAGGCATGGCATGTCCGTGCCATTCCTTCAGAGCTGTGTGCTGTAAAATGTGATTTCCGCACACATGTACGGGAGTGATGTCATCGCGGTTTGGCCATTCAAGCAGCCAGAGCACATGAACCTGAAAGAAGGAGCCAGTGAAGATTGAAGTCCTGTCAGCAGTGACAGCACAGCACTGAAGGGCTGTCACGTACTTGCTAACGGTAGCTCTATGGATCCACAGTCCGGGATTCCCCAGGGCGCGGAGTCTAAGCCCCAGTCTGCTTGTTCACCAGAGCCCCTGATGGTGGGGATGGACTTGGAGCAGGCTGAGACCTGGTCACGGCCCCCGGGTACACCCAACCGTGGTAGAGAGGACCACTAGTGGAACGTAGCTTGGTAAGAGCCTGATGTGAAGAGGCAGCGAAGACCTGAGTGGTAAACGGATAGATCCGTGCAGCATGGATGGATGCAGACACACCGTGAAGCAAGTAGCGGAGTCAGACAGGCCGGGTTAGTATATGGCAGTGTCATGGACTCTCTAACAGTATCTCTATGGGTCCACAGTCTGGGATTCCCCAGGGCGCGGGGTCTAAGCCCCAGTCTGCTTGTTCACCAGTGCCCCTGATGGTGGGGATGGACTTGGAGCAGGCTGAGACCAGGTCTCGGCCCCCGGGTACACTTAACCGTGGTAGAGAGGACCGCTAGTGGAACGTAGCTTGGTAAGAGCCTGATGTGAAGAGGCAGGGAAGACCTGAGTGGTAAACGGATAGATCCGTGCAGGATGGATGGATGCGGACACACCGTGAAGCAAGTAGCGGAGTCAGACAGGCCGGGTTAGTAACCGTGGAGGCAGAATGGAATCAGAGCAGCAGGCAAAGGATAGTCGGGTCACAGGCCAAGTTCAGCAACAGGAAGTCAGATGATCAGGAGCAAGCAGAAGAGTGGTCAAAGGCAAGCCAGGGGTCAGGGCAGGAGACGGTCAGCAGTAATCAGGATCAGGCTGGGTTCGGCAACAAGGTACACTCACAGGATCAGAACACAAGCACAGGATCAAGACCATAAGGCAACTTGGACATTGCAATGGCCAGTTTAAATAGCCCGCCCGGCGCCGACAGGCGTGCCTGGGTCCTAGTGCCTGCCCGGCGCAGTCGTTGGTGACAGGCACGCCTTGGTCCTAGTGCCCGCCTACCTGTATGTTTTGTCGGGATCCTACGCATGTGCAGATTTGTGCGCTGTGGCGATCTTCTTGTTCCCTGACAAGAGCTTTGTTTTAAGGTAAATTTCACATAATGTGCTAGTATACAACTCATACTAGCACATTATGACATTGCCTTGCAGGGTAATTTATTTTTGGAGAGTTTACTACTGCTTTAAAGAAGGTAATATTTCAGCACATCTGAACTGTACTATTCAAAAATCAAATTTAATGCACAAAGTGGGAAAAATTATAGTAAATAGTAACCCATACAATTGTGTAACATATAACAAACAAAATTGATTGTATGATTTTCATTTGCATCTTGATCGGGATTTTTTTTTTTTTTTTAATGACAGATAGTCCAAATAGGGACTTGAATTAGTCTGTGTAAATGTAAAATGTAGTTTATGAATACATAAAATGCAGGTCATAGCTTCATACATAAATTTTATATTATATACACCCCCCCCCCCCCCCCCCAAGATAAAAAATATATATTAAAACTACAAAATACATTCAGGTCAAGTTTTCTTCTTGGATTTATACATTATATGTATATGCAGCTATAATACACAACTATGCTATGCACATAATATTAGAATGGGATTTTCTCAGGATTTGTTGGAAATCTATTTTCTTTGTCCGTGTTTGCAGTTTTGCATTTAACTATTTCATAGACAACTATTTCACTCCTAGTTCCTTTTTGCCATTTACACAAACATTTGCAGGGACTTGGAAGACCTCTAAAACATTCATATAGTACCTGTAACATGTTGATTCAGTAACTGAAAGATACTTTTTACTCCCTAAAGTAGATCTAAACCTGGTCCCTGAATTCTCATATAAACTTTTATATTTTAATCATTTCAGAAGTTGTTTTAAGGTTTTATTAATTTAAATTTACACTCTTACAGTAAAATAAAACCTGGTGATCTTGCCATAAAAGTCCTTGTTGCATGGTTGCCAACATTTCAAAAAAGTTTTTAGGGACACTTTTTTTATTGTATATCCAGAAAGCCAGTGTTGGCGGAGAGTTATGTAAATTAGGGCCGGGACATCAATCGTGGGTGGGGCGTGGAGATAAAAATATGGCACCAAAAGTGGGTGTGGTTTAAATTATGCTAATTGGTGGCTTAAAGGGAGTGTGCTTATACTCTGAGATTTTCTTGTGTTCCCCCATACAATTTTGCTCTTCCCCTCAACAGCCCAAAAAACAAATAAACACAGACGTATCTAAAAAAAAACAACTTTAATAACATAAACATAAAGAGCTGGTCTATACTCAGTGATTGGTTGCTAGAGGTTACAGCACATTACCTCTCACTGATTGGGTGCTAGAGGTTACTGCCATTAGTACAGGGGAGGGTCAGAGACTACAGTAGTACAGGAGATGGTCAGACTGCACACATGGCACAAGGGATGGTCAGAGTACAGTACGCTCCACCATAAATATCACAGCATGCTACACCATAAACCCACACAGTATGCTCCACCATACTGCACCCCCCACACACACACCCTGCACCCCCCACACACACACTCTGCACCCCCCCACACACACCCCACACACACACTCTGCACCCCCCCACACACACCCCACACACACACTCTGCACCCCCCGCCCACACATACCCAACACACATGCACCCCACACACACACATACACTCTGCATCCCCCCCCACACACACACGCACCACACACACTCTGCACCCCCCCCATACACCCACACACATACACCCCCACACACACTCTTCACCCTTTCCCCCACACACACACACACCCCCACACACTGCACCTCCCCCAAACACGCACACACCCACACACTCTGCACCCCCCCCCCCACACACACACACAAACGCTCTCTCTCTCAACTCATCTCTGCTAGAGCGGTATCTGGCCGGTCCACAGCCGCTCTGACAGTGTGTCCATCATTGGTGGCCCTGGTGTTCGTCCTGGGCTTGATCCTTTCGGCAGCAGCTTCCACTGCCTTGCACGTGAGGAGGAAGAAGCTAAGGCGGGCTGGCGCGATTACCCCTGGGCTGGCCACACCCCCTCACCATAACAACCAATCAGCTTGGGAGAAACAGCCACATGACTTCCTTTCTCTCACTGATTGGCAGTCCTAGGCAGGGGGTGGACAGAGAGGGAGTGCAGAGGATCGCAGGGAGGGGGGAAGAATATAGTTAACATATTGCAGTACTAGGCGCCCCGACTGCCATGACCGGCCGTCCATGACAAAATAAAAGCTGTCTGTGACAAAAATCATTTTCTGTGATTCAGCCGGGACAAAGACTGTCCGTGACAAATGTCAGAAATCCGTGAGCGCCCCGGGCAATCCGTGACTGTTGGCAACTATGTTGTTGAAACAATTTTTGTTATGTGGTGATGAATTTCTCCCAGTTTGTGGCTACATTTTCACTGTCACATGCACAGCGGGCATGCAGGCAACATTGCACAGACATAGTCCACTGTTTCACTATCAAAAAGTCAGTTCAGAGCAAATAAGAGTAGCTGGAGAAAGAGAGCGTGCATGTAGACAGGAAGTGGCTGAAAGAGGTTGATGGAGGTCAGCAGCACAAACGGATGAGAAAAAAGAAAATGAAAAAGATGAGAAGAGCATTTTTTTTTAAATTGCTTTTTTTTATGATGCACAGGGGTTGATTTACTAAAGGCAAATAGACTGTGCCCTTTGTAAAGTGCACTCACCATATGTAGTTGCTCCAAAGCTTAGTAAATGAGGTACAGCTTCACTTTGCAAAGTGTACCCAATCACATGCAAGGCAAATTAAAAAAAAAACAGCATTTTTGTTTGCACATGATTGGATGATGGTCAGCAGAGATTCTGCTCACTTACTAAGATCTGGAACAACTGCAATTTCAGAGTGCAAATGCACTTTGCAAAGTGCATAGTCTATTTGCCTTCAGTATATCAACCCCACAGTGTTTTAGCAACTAATGTCATCTAGTTAGGGTTAGATCTACATTAACAAACAACTTAACTAAACAGATACACAGGATGTCTGTGGGTGTTAAGAGAAAAATATTTGCACACAGCCATCGCTACAATCTGCTTTTAAATTAACTCTTAATATTTACATATTAAATGCATTTTTCATGTTTTCATAATATGTTGTGCAACACATTTTTAGGGTCTATTCACACCAGGTAGGTCTGCGCTGGGCAGCTATCCCAGAGCAGTCCCACTGCACCACCACTGCAAGACAAGGCAAAACGCCTTATCTCTGGTATGGCTGATTCACACTACTGCATTGCTGTGGTGTGCGGGCTGTGTGCGCAGTATGAGTCAGCACACACCAGCTGATAGAACTTGATGAAATGTCACAGTGTTACATTTCAATAAAGTTCATTAAAAAAAAAAAAGTGAACAGTGCGATGCAACAGATTGCACCACACACCAGTCGCTGCAATGCAATGCAGTGGCTGGTGTAAATAGACCCTCAAACTTTTGCATGCACCTTTCTGTCCAGGTAGCATGGTAACAGACTAGGCTTCTAGAAAACCATCATGGAAGGCAGAAAACAAAACACAACTGAAATGAATATCAAGCAGCCATATGTGAAGCTCATCCTCCTTACCAACCATTCAGTGTCTGCCACCCCTCTCTGCCAATCCCTTCACTGGCTACTGCTAGTCCAACTAATTAAATTTAAGAGACTTACAACAACTTACAAAGCCATCCGCAAATCAGCCCTCTCTAACCTAGTCTCAAAATACAGACCAAATCGTTCTCTTCATTCCTCCCAAGACCTCCTGCTCTCTAGCTCCCATGTCACCTTCTGGCATGCTCACCTCCAGGACTTCCCCAGAGCCACTCCCATCCTCTGGAACTCCCTTCCCCAATATGTCCAACTATCTCCTACTCTTAGTTAACTTTTAGACAATCTCTAAAAACTCATCTCTTCAGAGAGCCCTATCCTGCCCCCACCTAGCAACTGTACATGTATGTTCTCCATCAGCCCATCCGCCACAGTTATTACCTTTTGTATAAAGTGACCTTCCCCCCTAGATTGTAAGCTCTAATGAGCAGGGCCCTCTGATTCCTCCTGTATTCATTTGTATTATAATTGTACTGTCTGCCCTTATGTTGTAAAGTGATGCGTAAACTGTTGGCACTATATAGATCCTGTATAATATATCCCAGCTGTCAAAATGATAGTTGGGAGTTGTTGTATAAATACAGCAGCTGTAGAAGCTGCTGTCAAAAAAGAGAAGAGAAAGAGAAGGGTCCATACCTGACCACAATGTCATAACAGGAACATCATAGAATATTTGACGTGAATATTATTGCAGAGGGCAAAAGGGGAAAAAATACATGTAATGGGAGGATAAATGAAAAAATCACAACCTGTTTTAAACCACTTGCCGACCACTCACAGTATTTTTACTGTTAATGGGCGGCAGCTACAGACAAAGCAACGTAACGGTATGCTGCTCTGCCTCTACTAACAGGGGTGTTAGTACAGGACACAGTGGAATGTGGATCCTGGTAATCGGGATTGCTATGTGATCACATGATCATAATGCTAGCAAAGCTGTTATGAAGCAGTCTGACAGGTTTGCTTCTGTTCCAGGAGAGCTGTGATTGGCCCACAGCTCTCACATGGTACATGGGACAAATCACAGCACCCTGTATCGTGTGACCAGTGGAGCCAATCACAGATCATTGTATTTTGAACTATCATAAATTTAACCCATTCATGACTGCTCAAAGCAAGCATTGCAATGCAGATCAATAATCTTTACAGATCCTGCAATACAAGGTGTAAAAAAAAAATAAAAGAGTAGTGCATGGTTACTATGGTAACATTGCATTATTCTGATGAAAGCAGAAAAAAATAAAAAAAAGATTTTGTTTTAACTACTTGCCCAATAACAGTGATAAAAAAAATTAAAGGGAAAGTGTAAAAAGAAAAAAAAGAAAAAAATAATTAATTTAAAAAATAACCCTCCGCCCTTCCCCCCTTGCTCACATGCAAAGGCGAACACAAGCCTCGGTCCAGTGTCAGCATGTAAACAGATTTCTCAATGCATGTGACATATCACTGTGAACGTGATCAAAGGTAGGAACTCTACCAGTAGACCTCCTCTGTAAATCTAAAGTAGTAACCTGTAAAGGCTTTTAAAGCATCGCCTATGGATATGAAAAATACAAGAGGTTTGTCGCCATTGCACAGACATGTGTAATTTTAAAGCATGTCATGTTTAATATCTATTTACTCGGGATACATTCTTTTAAAAATTTTACCAAAAAATTGGGCAATATATAGTGTTTGTGTGCATTACAATTTAAAAAAGGTTTATTTTTACAAAATAATTTGCGTTTGAAAAATTGCTGAGTAAATATTGTACAACATCAAAAATTGCAACACCCACTGGTTCTTTCTCTAGGGCCTCTAGCAAAAAATCACTGTTTTTTTATGTAAAGAAAAAGTGACAGAAAGGGTTGACCTTCAAGTGGTTAGAAGAGTGCGTGATGTGTGGTATAAACTTCTAATGTTGGCCCTGAAGTGCCGGGACAGTAGAAGTGACCCCTTTTTTGGAAAGTAGACACTCCAAGGTATTTGCTAAGGGGCATGGTGAGTATTTTGCAGATCTCAGAAGTTTTTAGAAAATGAAGAAAGAAAACAAAAATATATTTTTTCTTTTCTTTTTCAAAACCTTGTGACAAAAAATTATATCTGAAATATACCATACTCACCAAGCCTTTTATAAAATTTCTTGGGGTGTTTATTTTTTAAAAAGGGGTAATTTGGGGGGGGGGGTTGTATTATCCTGGCATTTTAGGGCCTCCTAAGCTGTGATAGGTAGTGAGGAAATGACATAAGGAAATATGCCCTTTGAAAGCCTGAACGTGGTCATTGGATTTGGGGGGCCTGTATGTGGCTAGGCTGCCAAAAAGTCTCTCACATGTGGTATCCCATCCCACTCGGGAGAAGTAGCAGAAAGTGTTTTGGGGTGTTATTCCACATATAGCATGACATGTGTGAGCAATATATCATTTAAGTGACAACTTTGTGTAAATAAAAAAACAAAACATTGTTCTGTCATTTTCCAAAAAGTTTTGACAAAACATAAAATCTTCTATGGACTCAACCTGCCTCTCAGCAAATTCCTTGGGGTGTCTATTTTCCACAAAGGGATAATTTGGGTTTTTTTTGTACTGTCCTGGCATTTCAGCACCCAAAGAAATGCGATAGGCAGTCAGCAGTCAGAAAGTAAAAGCTGCGTAAATTCCAATATATATACCATAGTTTGTAGATGCTATAATTTTCACACAAACCAATAAATATACAGTTATTAGGATTTTGTTTTACCAAAAAATAAATTTTGGCCTAAATGTATGCATACATTTGAGTTTATTAGATATTTTTATAACAGAAAGTAGAACTTTTTTTTCTAAATTTTCAGTCTTTTTTAATTTATTTCACCAAAAATAAAAATCCCATTGGTGATCAAATCTCTATTTGTGTGGAAAAAAATTTAAATTTCATTTGGGTACAGCGTTGTATGACTGTGCAATTACCAGTTGAAATATGACCGAATAGCAAAAAGTGGCCTGGTCAGGAAGGGGGTTATATCTTCCAGAGGGCAAGTGGTTAAGGCAGTAGATTCAGAGTAGAGAAACTACACCTACAGGGCAAAAAACTTTGGAGAGGTATCTGTATCAAAAGCTAGTAATTCTTCCATCCTCACAATATCATTAACTTGAGCAATCCATTTCACTAAAGGCTGGGCAACAGTGGACTTTTAATATTGAGAAATTGTCTACTGGCCGAGAGAAAATGTTGCATTTATAAGAATCACAATTTAGTATAAATTTGAATGGGACAATTAAATAGGACAATTCTAAAATAAAATATTTACTGCACTTTTAATCTACAGTAAAACAGTTTTTTAAATACAGATTTTAAAAGTAATACCTTTTATGTTTTGTTATGATTTTGAATACGGATTACATAAAAAATAACATCATTTTTGTGAGAGAGTATCATCAAGAAAGCCTGGTTTGTCCTAAAAACCTATTATTAACCATATTAAGTAATGACAAAGGTATTTCTGAATCAGTAGACCAATAGAACAATGTTTAAATCGCTTTGGTCCATTGGGGATGTACAGGTGTTAATAAATAGTTCTAATCACTTTATTAGAGATATTTATTAGGGGATAATAACACAAACTATTTAGGTACTTTTATTACTGATATGAGCTTTTGCATTGTTTCAATATAAATGTTCTTTTTTGAATTATTTGTGTATTGCTGCTCTTTATTTTGTATATATTATAGAATTCAAGTAATGGTGATAGCAACAAGTATGTATATTGAATATAATATGTCTATAGTAACACTAGTTTTAAAATGATCACTAGTTAACCTGGAAAAAATGCTTATGTTTTTATTTTTGTTTTATTTCCTTTTGCCTTTGAAAATGTATAGCATGTTGCATGGCAGCAGTGCTTGTATCTCTGTAAAACAGTGACCAATGGACTTGACACCCACTAAAAAGTTAAGTATTCAATATGTTCTTATACATGGGGCTGCTGGTTCAATTTTGTGATCATAGAGACAGGGCCACTTTAACTGTTTAATGCTTACTACATGCCATATACGTACAATAGGAGATTTGGAGAAGTTAAATATATCTTTTGTATTGGTTATAGAGGAAAATATAATAGCCTTTAATCATTGTTAAAAATACATGTAGATAAAAGCAGCCACATTAATAAGCTTTGCAGTAGCTCACTGGAAAAGAATAAAAGGAATAATAAATGGATATAGGGAGCATTAGTGTGGGAAAATTGCTTAACATAAAAATACCCATTCTGAAGAATTGCTACAATAGTTCACAGTGTTTTCAGAGATGTAATTTTACTTGTTCCAAAAAAACTGCTATTAACACACATACTGTTCTGTTTCAATAGATTATTAGAAATAAAATGAAATGGATGATGTTTAGGTTCCTCTTTGCAATAGGTTCACAGTGAATCCTGTGTATACACAGACCCAGTGAATAAGCCAGTCATGCATAGAGCAAAAGTCAGCTGGTTCAGCGGGGCCCAACTGAATTGCAATCCATGTATGGTAACTGATTATATGGCAGTGTCACGGACTCTCTAACAGTATCTCTATGGGTCTACAGTCTGGGATTCCCCAGGGCGTGGGGTCTGCTTGTTCACGAGTGCCCCTGATGGTGGGGATGGACTTGGAGCAGGCTGAGACCAGGTCGCGGCCCCCAGGTACACCCAACCGTGTTATAGAGGACTGCTAGTGGAACGTAGCTTGGTAAGAGCCTGATGTGAAGAGGCAGGGAAGACCTGAGTGGTAAATGATAGATCCATGCAGGATGGATGGATGCGGACACACCGTGAAGCAAGTAGTGGAGTCAGACAGGCCGGGTTAGTAACCGTGGAGGCAGAATGGAATCAGAGCAGCAGGCAAAGGATAGTCGGGTCACAGGCCAAGTTCAGCAACAGGAGGTCAAAAAATCAGGAGCAGGCAGAAGAATATCCAGAGACAAGCCAGGGGTCAGGGCAGGAGAAGGTCACGATAGGCAGGAGCAGGCTGGGTTCGGCAACAGGAAACAACTCAGGATCAGGAATCACAGGCAGAGGAATAAGACCATACAGCAATTTGGATCCTGCAGTAGCCCGTTTAAATAGCCCGCCCGGCACCGACAGGCGTGCCTGGGTCCTAGTGCCTGCCTTGCCATCATTGGTGACAGGCGCGCCAAGGTCCTAGTGCCCGCCTGCCTGTATGCCTTGTCGGGATCCTGTGCATGCGCAGATTCATGCGCCGTGGCGATCTTCTTGTTCCCTGACAGGCAGTATATCTACTGATTACCTCCTGTACAACCACCCTTTTGTATTCTCCCTGCTTGATCAGTGCTGCTGGCTATAGCTTGCAACACTAATCAGTGTATTCTGAAGGTGTGGAAGTCTCCCTGCTGTCAGAATACTATAGCTCAGCAGCGAGGATTCCCTCATCCTGATCAAGTATGTGGAAGGGGGGATCGAGTCAATCCAAACTGGTTGAACAAAAAAAAAAAAACTGACTTATCTAAGGGCTTAACTGAATGTCTTGTAAGTAGCAAAATGTGTACCTTGGAGAATTTGGGGGTAGAGGAGGTTTTTTTACATCTTGGGGCTAATTTTAAAAAAATGCAGTTGGAATCTGCCACTGTGGAGCAACCCAGGCTAGATTTTTTCCACTGGAATAAAGGGGTTGCACAAATAAATAGCTTGGACAAAGTGGGGCTCAGACCTATAGACTTGACGGTGGATACAGGGTTTCTTTTTTTTTTTTGCAGTGCCAGATGACGGCTAGTGCTTGCTGACACCTCGAGCTGCACCGATTACCTAATGTACAATATTTGTGGCTATTGTCTCCCAAATGCACTGTAATTTCTTTTTCAAAATCGGTCTGGTTTTCCCTCTTATATTGTGGCCTGCTTGCATACTATCCAGTCACTGAGTGATATTTGTGGCTATTGTCTCTCAGATAATAAACTCTATTTTTTATTGTGAGATAAATCTACATTGCCTCTTTTTATTTGCTGTCTATTTGAGCATCTTGACACAAGACAATTTCTACCAAACACATAACCAAGTCTTAATTTTAAATATTTTGTAAATAATTGGGAAATACAAGGATGGTCGGGGGTTCAGAATGTAAGATTGTAGTTTTGAGGTGTGCTCTCTGTTTTGATAGTGTAAACTTCCTTAGAGCTTTTAAACCTGCTTTGGCTGCAACTTCCACTGCTCAATTCAGGCCTTTTACCACTTTTCATAGTTGAAATTAATCAGATTGGGGTGCTGCTGCTGTATTTAAGCCAAGCTAAGTGAAAAAAATACAAATTCAATTATACAACTAAAATATGTGATTCTAAAGCACTACAGTGTTGCCAATGCTGTCCTTGAAAATTGTACTGCTCATAACACCACATACAGCTTCAAGGCATCTCCCAAGCATGTCATTTAAAGCATTTTTCCATGTCACCCTCAATTCACATTAAAAGAGCCCTCTCTCCATTGTGTGATATTCATAAAAATCCCTTTGCTTATTGTCCCCCATGGCAGTGTTCAGTTACCGGTACCTTTTTGACAACAGCTTGCTCATTAGACTGGCAAATTATCAAAATTTAGTTTAAAAAGATTTAGACAGTATTGACTTTATTGAGGTTTTCTGCGAAGTTCAGGTTTCTTAGATTTCAAGCAGGATTTAAACCTCCATTGAACACAGACAGATTTGGTTCATCCCTATGGTTATCTGTAAATGTTTCAATGGAAGACTGACAAAGGTTAAAAAAGAATCATATTTCATTGAATAGAATGGAATATGTGTTACATTTATGCAGAATTAGGTTACTGGCTATTTGCCATTTTTCCCAACTACTACCCAGTCAAATTTTTTTTCAAAAATCCATTTGCCAGCCAGATTCTCTCACATATATTAGATGACGTATTATAGCATTTATTCACCACAAATCTGGGATTCCCTTTCTTTAATTTGAAATGCAAGTTATAGTAAGGTTACACCCTCCTTTATCTACGTTACTTCAATTGTTGCAGCTGCTAGCTCCTGCCTGTTTTCAATGCTTGCCCCTTGCAGACTGTGAAATATTGTTTTCTGTTAGCGATCAGCAGTTGATTGCTATGGAGGGCCCGCTGTGCTTACAACCACACACATTTGCCACGCATTCAATCCCTCAAACTGGAGGATTTCAGCCTAAATCCACATTTTTGTTTTTTGCCGTGACCCTTGGAAATTGCTGGAAAATGCACATAATTACCGCAATGAATATTCAGGGCAAATGGTGAGGGACTAGGAGAAAATGTTGGCAAACAAAACAAGTGAAAAAAGCCCCCCCCCCCATCATTTAAAAAAAAATAATTCTGTAGTACTTTTTTTCCTGCGGTCTTGTGGTTGGTGACATCCTGGGTAGGTACTTTTCTCCTGTGGCAGCTGGTGTAATGGTACTTTCTCCTGGAAACCGCAGGACACGATTGCTGCGCTGTGCAGAGCGCTGTGAGAGCAGAAAGGTATGATGACCCACCACCAAAAGGCATGCCCTTAATGGTCTGGGCCGGCCAAGTACCATTCAGTCCTAATGAGAACTGCTTCTTTATAGTAGAGCTGAAAAGCAGTGGTGGACAATGCAAAAAAAAGCATGTGAGCATTTTAGAGCAGTGAGCTTTTACAGTATTTTTACTTTTTAATCGGGCAACAGATTATTTTGGAATTATGGAATCAGACTTTAAAAAGAAAGTGTAAAGATAAAATATATAAACAAAAAAGGAAAACGGTTTCATGTTGATACCAGTTTTCTAAACTGTATGTTAATATGTTGACTGAGAAGGTAAAATCTGACTGAGGAGCCGAGCTTACACGTTTTTTTTTACATATTAAGAGAAGGGGCAGAACAATAAGTTAGGGAAAGTGCCATTTTTTTTTTATGTTGGGGGGGGGGGGGGGCATGGAGGGGCCATATCAAACAACAGGTTTTCTAGTTTACCCACAGAATTGTTCCCCAGAAAGTAGGCATCATTGGATATGCTTATTCAGAACAGCTGTGTTGTAACCAGTATCTAACAATGAACAGTTGCACTTTTTTGCTCAGTAGACTTTTGTTTCCCCAATATAAGACCAGAATACTGAACATGTGTGCCATGCACATAAACATGCACAGTTACAGAATATAAACATGCATATCAATGTATATATTGAGGCAAAGAAAGCCTGTGAGCCTGCCAGTTAATTAGTAACTTCCACTCAACATTTTAGATGTATAGCCAATTCTATTCAGTAACATATGGCTTAACACAGAAATAATTTGTTGTGATTTGAGTATTCTGGACTTGTTACAGGATGGAGAGGCGCAGTATGCTAATATAGCTCAAATATAATGAATCAGCAAGACCCTTTGCTGAAATAAATAAAATGAAGGGCAAGTTCAGCATTGATGGAGTACATTGCATTAACATTTGCAAAAGTGTAAGACAATAGGGATTCCAGTATCAGATTGTCAGTTTGGGCTTTGAAGCATATAGTACTTGAGAGAATAGATTAGCCTTACTGATATGCATGTTTACGTCTATAATCAAGACCAGCATTACAATATGGACTATGTTGCTTCTATATGATTAATAGTTACTGCTTCAAGAGGAAGCTTGACAGGATGAATAAAAGGATGTCAGTTGTACACCACATGTGTAGTGTCTTAAAAGGATGAAGATGTTTTTGTGAGATTTGCTCTGCTTCCAGCTGTGAGGAAGATGATCAAGTTAAGTTTTCTGCAACGAAAGGAAGAGTACAAAGACTTTTTTATTAACTGTGTAGCCAGATGACAATCATGAATGGTGCAAACAAAGCATTTCATTTAATAAAGCATCTGGACAAAAGGCTGTGTTGCTCCTTGCAATCAATGTATTTACAGTGTCATATTTTCTTTTTTTCAGATTGAAAATGGAAATGCCGACTAGTTGCTGGGGCAACACAGACAGTTCCGTTTTCAAATATTTGACATTATAAAATTGGATATACACCCCCTCAGCTACCAGTCAGATCTAAGCCTGCTCTGGAAGAACACAGGGATAAATCAGACCCTAAATACAGCCCCGCACCAACGAAATTCTAAAATAACACAGCACAGGCATTGCAAATTACTGGACATAGCTAAAGATTTTAATGCCAGTGGTGCAATTTGATAGGATGTTCTTTAGTGTAATAGTAAGAGTCTACTATGAAACACTAACATATGATCAATTGGTTGTAAGGTTAAACATTATTGAGGGTACATTGTAATACAAAAAGTATATTAATAACATAATCACTAAAATGTTATATAAACTTTAAAATGTCAATGCAATTTCAAAAGTCATTTTTATTATTTTCAGCTCTGCAGCTAGGAAAATATCTGGCGACCCTGCCATGAAAATCCTTGTACATGAATGTACTGAACTGTCATACAGACCCTCATGCTTAAGCACTTTGAGTCACTCTACTGAAATAAGTACTAAAAAAGGTTGATTATATTTCTTTATAATAAAGTTCTATTCGTGTATTAAAATTACATTCTGAAGAATCTTGTAAAAAAACAGAAATCAAATGAGTCTGTCTTTCATAATCGTATGAGTGAAATTCCTCACATTCTTTTATATATGCATTCATGAGAAATGAGTTATGATAACTTTGAAGTCTGTCTACTTGAAGCTTTTATTTAGTATTCTTTGATCTTCAACCATTAACCAAACTATTTTGTTAACAATAATTCCTAAGTTTCCATTTGTGACATCACATTTGTAACAGCTAGCAAATCCAGGCTCAAATAATTTTTTTGCTACAATTTTATTTTGAATATCTCATAGTATTGGTATGTCAGTAGCAGAAATGTAAACAACTTTAATGCCTAAAAACATCTGGCTACCATAAATACACAGCTCACTAATGCTGGCTATTTGTAGGTCTGTCCATATACCCGTCCACATATTCTATTCTACAGGGTCAGTTACAACGTTGGCCTTCACTTAATTTTTTTTTTTAAACATGCCAAAAAGGAGCAGAAAATAATAAGAAGACCTGTCACTAAGGATAAACAGCCTGGTCTAAGTGGACTTCTGAGTTCCTATTATTATATTATTGTAATAGGTAAACATTAATAAAGTCAAGACAGACCAAGAAGTTACGTGGAGTATCTTAATTCACAAACATTTCCACAGTCAAGGCAAAAATGTCAGAGAAACATATTATTTATTACTTTAAGTATGCTCCTGATGTCTGAGAGAAGGGCTATTGAGTCACAGTGAGGAAGAGTGTTTATCCTTTGTAAGATAGGAAATTTTGGCTTTCTACACTTAAAATTATGAAGCGTAAGGAAGCAACAAAGGAAACATTTCACTAAGGATCAACAGCTTGGTTCAGGTAGACTTCTGGGCTGAACCAGTGAGATCTGTACATGAGTGACATGCTTGGCATGAAAATATCATAAAAATGAACTTATTAAGCATCTATTCAATGCAATAGGCAACAAAGGAGCCAAGGCAGACTCAAACATCACTTGCGTTTTCTTAATTTATAAATCTTATTTAACAAACTAGGCAACAATTTCACATAAACATAGTATTAATAAATGCATCAAAGTATGTTCCTTCAATCTGAATGAAAAGCTATTTGGTGAAAGAGTGTTTTTTCTTTTGTAAGATTGTTAGAATGGTATAAAATGGCAAACTCTAATTACTAAAGGATGTTTGTGAATATCACCAGGAAATGTGTTTATTACAACCATTTTGTATCTATTTTTGCAATAGGCAAAAATTAATTATGGTGTAAGGGCAGACACGGATGTCACATATCACTTGGTTTATTTTAATTCATAAACAATCATTTCTACAGTCAAGGCAAACATCTCACAGAGATCTAGTATTTCAGGTGGTGGTGGGAAATGGCAGCCTTCGTATTTTGCAATGGAAAGGTTTTCATGCAGAGCTAGTCCATATTGCCCTAAACCTACCAAGAGTTAAAGTACTCCTCATCAAATAAAAGTAAGCTCATGTGAAATCAGACCCCAGAATGTGCCTTTGTGCACTTTTCCCAAATTGAAATTTCTTCACCTTATGAAATCTCATAAAACCATACTCTGACTTTCAAGTTTACAGAAATATAAACTTTAAACAAACTACTACTGCATGACATAATGCAGTGTGGGCACATTCCAATAATTGCATGGTAACAAGCCTGCATAACTTTCAACGTTTTTGTCTAAAAAGTTGAATATTGAATATAGGCCTAGGGGCTCTTTCTAGAGATTACTTTTACACATAGTTTAATTTGACTTTTTACTCATCTTCAAATACCACTGCAGTCTTATATATAATTGCAGCATTATCTATTTTCACTTCTAAAGTCGCATCCACCTATCTTGCAGCAGCCATTTCCCTCTCCTTTAGTAGCCAAATCCTCCCTGTGATTTACCAAACCCTCATTCTTGCAGACAATTTTGTCTCCTTACAGCTACCTCTTCATCCTGATCAGTGCCAGTATGTGGAGAGAAATCTTAGGCAGTCTCTAGAAATGGAAAGCAGAGCCCATTGATGTGAAAATTGTTGATCCACTCTACGACGTCACCTATTCCTATTCCCTCTAGTCCTTAGTTCTAAATTAAATACTAAAAGGACATTTGGATATTACATACAGCATTGTAAGACTGCTGTGCTTAGTAACCAGATTCTACAGTATCTGAGCTCAATTCAGAAAACCCTTGATTAGGAGTGGTTATCTTTATCCTCTGGAGAAATGGTAAAGTATTTATGGAATGGCACACTAGGCACAAGATGTAAGAGACACACTGGAAAGACATGGAGAAACATCACTAAACTATAACAACTAGAAATATCAAAAAGCATGGGTACTATGAAACTGTAAACAGTGGGCAGTATGAACAAGCGGCATTGCAACTCGTGAAGCTGTCTTGTTGTGTTAACCAGTGTTTTTCCAGGGCCCACATAACAAAATTTTGGACTTTTTGGCATGCTGACCCTAGGTCATTAACCCCCCAGAAGTGGAGAACAGCAAAGAGTCATTCAGGCGGCACTACAAAGACAGGAGCTGAGCTGCAGAGAGCAAATCCAGAAAAGAAAAGATTACGTCAAATGACAGACAATCAAATCCAAAGTTAGAGTCAAGGTAAGTACACAAGAAGCAAAAGGAAGGCACTGGGAAGCAGCCTGGATGCAAACAGGAAGGAAGCTCCTGTAAGAGGCACATGCTGATTACATCATGGACCAGAGCACTGCCTGAGAATTCTGGAAGCACTTCACATCAAGAGAAAGGAGGCTTGGCAGTATGGGAACAAGGAAGACAAGTGACATTGGACCTACTATGCCTATTGGTAGATTTGGACCGGTTTATGTGTATGTTTTGAATTGTTAGAGTAAATCTATTCAAAGTACAGAAAAAAACAAAGAAAGAGTTGTGTCCTTGGTGGATTAAAAAATTGGCACAATTGGCCAGGTATACAGACTTGCACTTAGTGAAACACAGCCCAACCAGTTTCATGTCAGAGCAAATACTTCCTCACGGGAACAGATAACATGACACACCCAAGTTTCCTCACATTTTTTTTTTAGATACAGTATGTATTCAAGTCTTTTGTTCAAATCTGTGAGGTAATTTTATAGCTGTGTTGACATTATTTTAGAGAGGAGTGGGTAAAGATGATATGTTGAGGAGTTAAATAGCAAATCAGCATAACCTCCACTTTACATTGGAGATACAGAAGGAAATGATTATGATTTTAGATCTGAAATAATATATTGATAAGAGGGGTTTTAACAAACCACAATCTATTATATGTGGAATCCAGGTAATTTTCTTAAAGAACATCATTTTGTATAGACTGCACTTTAAGATTCACCATAAATGTTTCACATTTGAAGAGTTCAAACAACAATTCCAGATGCTGGTAAAAAGGTTTGATTGAAGTGCAATTCCACTTTTTCCAGTCGATTTTGAGAAAGCTCCACTATATCTTTGTTGTTTTCCACACCATACCTAAAAACTTTTGTTTTTAAAATGTCTTACTTTTTTATTGTTTTGAAGAGAAGGTGTCATGGCTGACTGCAAGCATTTCTCAACTAGCTCAACAGGATCTGCGCCAATAGCTGTACTGGATTCCAGATCTTAATATGTAATGTAGATGTTGAGGTTCTAAACTGGTAACACAATGTTCAAACCTAGTACAAATGATTATATTATAGCTGCTTACACAGTACAGACAAGGTAAATTATAGCAAAAAAAGCTTCCCAGGCCCGTCATACCAAAGAGGACTAAGTAGAATATTTCCTTGCCGGAAGTTCCAGAAAAGAGCATCTAAAATTGGTAAGCAGCAAAAAAAAAAAAAAAAATAATATATATATATATATATATATATATATATATATACACATACACACACACATACATAAAAATGAGGGCGAGTCACTGCCTTGTAGATCTCAATCCAAGTTCAAAAAGCAATAGGGAGATTGTATGAATACATCCAATATAAATATCAAATAAATTGAGGATACATACGCCAATATGCGACAGTCTTTACTTCAAAAATGTGTTTATTTTATGCATAAAAACTTGTTTTGTAGTGACTGTACAGTTTCAAGCATCTCTACTCTTCATAAAGCTGTAGGCAAATATTTTCCAAACAAAATCGATCCTATATACTCACACAGGGTGTGACCACACAGGTTCTGTTCCTCCATCAAAACAGAATTGAGTTGGCCCACCCTTTGCAGCTATAACAGCTTCAACTCTGCTGGGAAGGCTGTCCACAAGGTTAAGGAGTGTGTCAATGGGAATGTTTGACCATTCTTCCAGAAGGGCATTAGTGAGGTCAGGCACTGATGTGGGACGAGGAGGCCTGGCTCACAGTGTCCGCTCTAATTCTTCCCAAAGGTGTTCTATTGGGTTGAGATCAGGACTCTATGCAGGCCAGTCCACCACAAACTTGCTCATCCATGTCCTTATGGACCTTGCTTTGTGCACTGATGTGAAGTTATGTTGGAATAGGAAGGGGCCGTCCCCCAAGAACGCTGTTGAACTTTATTCACCATTATTGGATGCTCGTTTTTGCACTAACACCATTTTGTAAGATTGGGGCTTAAACTGATTTTTGCAGATTATAAAGTTGGGGATTGGGTTTGGGGATTTCAAATATGTGCTGGTTTATATAAAATGTCGGATATTCCAAGCCTCTATTAAAAGCCATGTTCCATAAAATATTGAATAAGGATAGAAAAAGAATGCTTCATTATAAGGTTACCAAAAAACAGCACTTCCTTGTTTTTTTAACAAATATAGTGTAGTACTAGTGCTTTGAAGATTAAAGATTTCATTCACAAATACTGGATTATAAGCCTGTGCTGATCATAAACACAAACATATACATTTGGAAAAAAAGAAACCACAGATTTAGTGCGCCTAAAAAATTCTGATTAGGCTAATTAGTTCAAAGTAAATGATATTCTGTTGAGGACACAATATATGTAAATGTTGTTCCTTTGTTGAGAGTGTTTCTCCAGTAATCATTTCCACCAGTAATAGAGAAAATGTTTACATGAGGGATTATATCAATGGTACTACAAGAAATGTTAATTACTTAATACCATGTAGATGTGGCAAACTACTAAAAAAAAAAAAAATTATATTAACCTAAAATGTGATGACACTGAGGACTTTAGATACTTACACATTCTGCTTCCCTTACCTTGATACCCAAGGTTCAATTAATTTATTTTTATCTATCACCTGATATCTTGCTCATATGCAACACTTTGCCTAGAGCATGTGCATAGACATAGGTAGAAGGGTCATGTGATCCACCCCCTTGAAGAAGTGTTTGCTCTGACACCAACTAGTCAGGTGTTTTTCTCACAGCTTCTGTCTTCATACACTGTATGGATTGATAATAATATGAATGTATGCTTTAATCCATTGATTCTAATAGTCGCCGATAATTTGAATCTAACAAATGGCCGATTGTGTTTGTGTGCCAATTTGTAACTTTGGAGTGGCAGGCTCTGTTCATACCATCTAGGGCACATTGTGAGCTGTGGAAACAAGCTAAACTGAGAACTCTGCCTTAAGTGATCCTGAAATGAGAAAAGTTTGGGGACGGCTATTGTGTCTTGTATCGATTTTTTTTGAGTCACAGACCCCAGCATAAGCATCCTGTAAAGGATGTCAGAATTTCTTAGATTTAAACGTATTTGAGGTTATTGACTTAGAAAGCACTGATACCAATGCATCAGCATGACAGCCAGGCAACTAGGATAATTTCAGCAGCAATGATAGCCTCCACAATTCTCTGAAGACAGATTTCCTTTACGGGCTAATTTATACAGGCATCTGCTGTGGACCACTTTTCACAGAGTGCTGTAGGCACAGCTGACAGACATTCAGGAGGCAATAATGCTGCCTTCTTATTGCTGTTTATTTTTTTTTTGACAGCTGAATGGGATATTTGCATGAGATTACCTTACTGTAGATGTGACCTCACATGACCTCTTTGTCACATTTCAACAGGTCAGGTAACAAGCCCAGGTGCTGGTAAAAAGATGAGGTTAAGCAGATGGTCTAAAACTGGGTACACAATGAAATTGGCCGAAAATGGTCGGTGTGGCAGGATCCTTTCGACTTTCAGCGTATGTGTACAGCTGTCTGTTCTACAGAAGCATACAGCCATACTGGATTGGACATTTCGTTATTTGGCTAATACAAGTCAGCAGGATGTATCTGTTTATGTGTTATTGTTCTGCTCTGCCCCTGCGTGGGCATATCTTGAGCTTGTTGTATTCCTACAACAAAACTTTCTTAATAAAAAAATAAAACAGAACAGGCATACTGGCAAACAAGCATTCAACCAGCATTCGATCAGCGGCTGCCAAAAAAAAAAAAAAAAAAAAAAAAAAACTTATAGTGTGTGCCAAGCTTAAGTACCTTTTAAAAATATTTAATAGAGTTTTGAAAAGACTTGCTTCAATTTAGTATTAAAAGTAAGGTAAAAGCATTTCAACATTTATTAAAATGGTACAAGGGCTGTGAAGAATGGGGATATTTTTTTTTGACAGTCAATGGGAATGCCGTGCTGCAACCACAATCTTATAAACAACCTCTGTCAACAATTTTGCAATTTATAAATTTGGACTTTCCTTTTTCAATTCTGATAATCTGGGATCCGTATGTTCATCTCCATCTATTGAAATCAATGAGTAAGAATGACCAAAATTTTTAAATATGTTCCTAACTCTGAAGAATGGTAGATCGCTATCAAAATTGAGTTTCATTATTGCTACTCAGGATTATTGTGAGAAATTCTGGATTATTGGCAAGCACTGAATTTTTCAGGGATGAATACAAAGTATTGTAGAATATATTGGGATTGTAAAAATGAATGCTAGTAATAATACCAACCATTACATAAACAATGCTAATAATCATAATGGTACCACAATTTATGCTAGTAACATCTATAAGGAGTAACATTCATATGCCTAAGGCTGGCCATACAGTAAATGGATAATTTTTTTCCCCTTCAGCCAGTGGGTTGAATGAAAAAAATGAACAGCTTCCTCCATTCACACAATGGAGGTGGATAGAGGAATACTCCCTGCTGAGACTATGGGGTAGATCTACTAAAACTGGAACACAAAGAATCTGATGCAGCTGTGCATGGTAGCCAATCAGCTTCTAACTTCAGCTTGTTCAATTAAGCTTTGGTAATAAAACCTGGAAGCTGATTGGTTTCTATGCAGAGTTGCACCAGATTTTGCACTCTTCAGTTTTAATAAATAAACCCCCATGTATTCTGTCAGCAGGGACTCCAACATTCATTAATAAATAAAATATTGTGCTCTGAATAACAATGTTACAAACTAAACTTACCACATGTATTCATTGTGAAATCACTCATGTCTATGTAAAATAATCAAATCAGTGAAAAAAAAACCCAAATAAATAGTGACGTATAGACCATGCAGAAAACAATAACATCCGTGTAAATGCAATGCTCCACAATCAATAGTGAAGCCGTTTTCCAGTTCGGCGAATGTGAAATTAATGCTGTGAATCCTAATCCATCCAACTATTCGCCAATATGTGCACCACCACCATGTGAATAAATGGAGGCTTACCAGAAACAGAGACCCCTTAATTATAAGGGGTCTTAACCAGCATAGCAATATAAAGTATCATCCAGATTTCCATGTCATGCCATGATCAGATATCTCCCAAGCCTCACAAGCCAGGATGTGAACTCCAATACAATGTCTCCTTACTGCAGTGCTGTTCCTGATTCCTTTCACATGTGTGGTTTGTCTGTGCTCACCTATTCATGCTTGATAGAAATGATAACATAGACTTCTGAGGAGCAGGAACAGACACACAGGGACCAACATTTTCCAGTCCTTGATGGACAAATTTTGATTTATGGTCAGTTTTAGACAGACAGGACACCGCAGAAAGAGACAAAAATATATCAATTTAATTTGCAGAAAAAATAGGTCTTTTTTATAAATGTCTTCATATAAGATACTCGCAGATTCCACGCAAGATTCACATTTTTCTAATTGTAATACATTTGAAAAACGTGCAAATCTTGTGTGAAAGCATTTATCAGTTGACCTTTTACTGTACTGAAAGGCAAAATTCTTTCAACTTGAAACAAAAAACAAAACAAAATAAAAAGCTATATACTATTTCTGAACTATTATCTCAATGTGATTCTTAAGCAAGTACACAGTGTCTTTATCTGAATACCTTAATCCACAGGATATCAAAAGCATATGGCATGTTATAATGTCTTGAAATCAAAGCTAATATGAGGTGGCAAGAAAATACATTTTCTTTTGTACAGTAGTTTATTGTTTTCTGGCCAAAAATAGTCTTTACAACTATTTTTAAAATGTGATTTTCTGCTGACCAAAAAAAAAAAAGACCTTAGTGAATTTACATCTTTACCTAATGGTAAGGAACATTTTTCTTAAAAGTTGTGCTGTGGTTTTATTTAGAAGCCAATGTAATGTTAATATTTAACAGCTTAAAAAAGATCTTTAGCCACTTGCTGTCCGGAGAAATTTAATTTTTCACACAGAATTAAAATCAATTTTTGCTAAAACATTACTTAGAACCCCCAAACATTATATATTTTCTGAAAGCAGAGGCCCTGGAGAATAAAAAGGTGGCTGTTGCAAATTTTGATATCACACAATATTTGTGCAACCATTTGTCAAAAGCAACTTATCAGGGAAATATACACTTTAATGAATATTAGTGCACCCAAACACAATATAATACTCATTTTCGTATGTAGGCTATGAGTAATCTGATCCGAAACATGCCTAAAATTGTGCACACCTGTGAAATGGTGACAAACTAAAAGTACCTAAAAATGTTCATAAATGAAACTTTAAAAGCCTTTATGGTTTACCATTTTAGACTAATTTAGCTAATTTTAGCCTTGTGAATTATGGTGCTAGAATTATTGCTGTCACTCCAATTTTCCTCATGCGTGATGCAATTGCTGTTTACCTATTTCGGCAGGACCTACAGTTTGTGTGCTTTTGCATTAGCGCAGGGAAACAAGGGTGCTTTTACATGTTTTAAACATTTCGTTAGAGTTTCTTTTTTTTCATTTTACTTTATGCGATAGCTATGTGATAGATTTTGGCAGGTGACATGTTCTCTTTTTGGAAACATCAGGTGTCCATCAGACCCCCAGGGGTTCATTTACTAAAGCTGGAGAGTGCAAAATCAGGCTCCCTTCTGCATAGAAACCAATCAGCTTCCAGGTTTTATTGACAAATTTTAATTGAACAAGCGGAGGTTAGAAGCAAATTGGTTTCTATGCAGAAGTGAACCACTCTCCAGCTTTAGTAAATAAACCCCCAGTGTCTACCCTGCCCTCCAATGCAGCTAATCAAGAGAAAGGTGGCACTTCTCAGTTCTGTAAAAGTGACTCCTAGCTGCAACCATAAGCTTGGTACAATCATTTGCTCACAGGAGATACTATATAGCTACATACAGTGGACAGCAAGTGGATAAATGCCCTCTGAACATAAGCCAGCACCTATAAGCATTCTATTTCTTCTACAGAAGGATAAAAATTAAAGTCAAGGAATATTAAAGCCTAACTCAACCTCAAATTATCCATAGGTGATGCTTTATCAGATTAGAGTTACACAGGAGTTCTGACCCTAGAATAATTGCTCTCACTCTCCCATTTGTGGTGATGCTTCACATGTGTGGTGTGATTGCTGTTTACATATGCGTGCCAGACTGATGCGTGTGTTCGCCTTTGTGTGTGAACATGAGGCAACAGGGGGTGCTTTAAAAGTGTTTTTTTATACTGTAACTTTATTGTTTATAACTTTTATTGCTATCACGAGGGATGAACAACATATCTGGTGAAAGCATGAGCCGTAATAGACCCTCTTTATGGAGAGATCTGGGTTTTTTTAGACCCCAGGTCTTTTATCTGACCTCCAAAGCAGCAGATCAAACCAAGATTGGATTGATCTGATGCTTCACAAGCCAGAAATATCTTGCAAACAAACCAGAACTGGAGGTGACTAAATCCTCATTGCTTCTGGTTTCTGACATCCGCTCTTCTCACTATGTCTGGGGAAGCAGATGCCGTTGGTCACATTCTTACCAGGCTCTCTGATCAGAAGGGGGAACCCAGAAAAGGCAGTGGCGGGATTGGGGTGGGACCCCCTTCTGCTGCCTGTAAAAGTAATCCAGCAGCTGTACAGCTGCTAGAATTCCTTTTACAATGTACAAAATCACGCACTGTAAAAAATTATACCAGGATCATGGTTGTAGCCTCAACCATGATCCTGGTACAACTGCTTTAATACAAAGCCATATATATACTGTACGTACAGTGGTATTGAAGCAGTTAAAGTTTTACATGTTAGCTATATTATGCAATGTTTAAAACCCCCTTCAGGTCTGTACCCTGTAGAAGGAATTTCCCTTCACTTTGCATTCATAAGACATATCTGGCAAAGGAAGAAGAAAAGGAAGAGACATTTCATCTTAGACAGTTGCCAGTGAACATGTCCCCCTATTGATTTCCACCTCCTGCTCTGGTGACAGCTAAAAAATTTGGATTTGTCCATCACATTATGGGGTTGATTTACTAAAAAAATTAAAGGAACACTTTTTAAATCAGAGTATAGCATCAAGTCAAGCATCACCTTAGACTGTCCAGGAGCTCAGTGATGCTCTGGTCCAGATCAGGGAGGAAATACCCCAGGACACCATCCGTCGTCTCATTAGGAGTATGTCCCGATGTTGTCAGGCATACATACAAGCACGTGGGGGCCATACAAACTACTGAGCAGCATTTTGAGTTGCTGCAATGAAATTTCAGCAAAATGGACTAGCCTGCTGCATCATTTTTTTACTTTGATTTTCGGGGTGTCTTTGAATTCAGTCCTCTGTAGGTTAATCATTTTTATTTCTGTCAAATGATGGGGCATCCTTACGTTTCTAACACATTACCCAGTCCATATCAGTATAGATATCCAGCATGATATTTTTCCCCATTGAGATCTGATGTGTTTTCAAAGTGTTCCTTTAATTGTTTTTAGCAGTGTACATACCTTTAACTGCATAAACCTAGCTCTATCTGGATATTACTGTGTTTATGCTGTAGGTAACCTGGGAGTCTGTAATATCCAGAGCCTTCATTTGTGGGAATAGTAACTTTTATTTGAAAGTCAAGGCTTTGAAATACCCGATTCCCCACCTTGCACATCACTATTGGTTTCTAAATATGATGAGCAAACTCACTATGCCGTTATGGGAGGCAGTAGGCAGAGCTCTGACTTCTGAGAAGATATGCCACAACCCCTCTGCTTACATGGACTCTGCTGGTACCCTCAGGGCCGGTCCCCACTTGAGCTGCTGGTTGTCGGTCCACCAATTTGCAGAAGGTACAGTGGTGATTTAGCACCTTTAAATAGAGCTTTTGGTGTTCAAGCAATTCTTAAAGTTTTGATTTTTAGAGAACAGTATAAAAAAACCCCAGAGAATGTCATTTTTCTGGTTTAGGCAGCTATTTAACCTGCTAATGAAACAAACAAAAAAGTCTGATGCAAACAAATCATAATAATACAGGTTGAAAAGGACTTTAAAAACTGACAAAATTTTTTTTTTTACTATAACTAGGGTCTATTTTTAATTTCTTGATTAGCTACAGTATCATTGTAAACAATGTCTAATGCAACAATGTCTCTGCTTGGCACAGGAAGACGAACAAGAAAAATTAAAATCTGATGGGAAAAATATGACTTTACTTTCATTGCTTTTTGTTTCCATTATCCCACTGCCAAATATATTATAGTAATATTTTTATTAATAACAAAGTGTGCAAAGGGCACCTGAAACCTGTCTAAACCAGATATAGGGTATTTAAAGCATGGCTGCTTATGACATATCTTGTTACAGGCTGACCAAAGTTTCTTACATTCTGCCATGAATGCTATTAAAGCAAAACCAAGAGTTGTGCATAACAGCATGACAATGAAGGTGCTATTACAGTTAGCAAGACTTGGCAAAATCTTGATTTACTATTTTTACTACTTTTAACTGATTTCCTAAATGTACCTACCTATGAATGTTAAGGTTTCCTTAGCACATCTAATTCATTTGTAAAAATATAAGAGCAACTCCATCCAAAAGAAAACTTGTGTGGAGCAGGGCATGGTTTGGTCTCCACTGAGACTAAAGTCCAGTTCCCAATAAAGGGGACTAATTACACAACCACAAATATCACAGAATCAGAGCTCAGCCAAGTTACTAGAGTCACCAGTCAATGACTTCACATATTGATTAGAGAATCCATTAGAGGGGCCATCATGTCTCCTCTAATAAATTCATTTAAATAAGGAACCTGGGAAACAACAGCTCCTCAGCTGGTGCAATCTTGCACCCTGCCCAACATCAACAATGGCCTCTAAATCCAACCAGCTTTGTTTTAAATTGAAGAAGGGTTCTGATGTTATCCCTGAACCAGTGTGATCATGATGATAATGACCTCCTGTGTTGTGGCCAGCACCTATGTCAGGGCTCCCGGTAAGACCAGAGATGTGTGAACTGACACAGGGAAACGCAGGCTCAAGTACGGTGTAACAATATAATTTATTAAACGTTATACACAAATATAAAATGCACAATATAACAAAACCAAACCTCCAACTGATAACGGAATGAACACAGACAAGAGCAGTCAGGGCTGGTGAGGTGGAGTGGTCAGGCAGGCCGGGTCAGGAACCATCGGGCAGACAAGACACAAAGGAGCTGGCAGAAGAGTGGTCAGGAATAGCCGAGGTCAGGACAGACGGAGTTCGTTCAGAGTCAGGATCAAAGCAGAAACAGGATCAGGCAGGAAACAGACAGGATGCAGGTACAGGGGCTCATGGGAAACATACACCAAGGCACTGACTGCAGGCCTGGCCACTCCTTAAATACACCTCCTGCAATCAGCCTCCGGTGATGACTTGATTGCAGGAGTGAGCTTCTGGCTGCTGAGAGCACCCGCTAGCCAGCCCTGGTACTGCAGCCCACACGGCAGGTGAGTCCCACCACCAGTGGTGAGTCCATTCCTGACAACCTACAGAATCAGGTCACCCAAACTGGAGATTTTTTTTTGGCGATGAAGAGTTACACCATATTACAGTTACTTTCAGGTCTTAGGGTTCCAGTGCTGAGAATTGTGTAGTTCAGTTCCAATGCCTGCACACTTTTAATTGTATTTACAAGGGGGTCCCACTCTCTCAGTATGGTTTTTATGTTACTTTGTTGAGAATGCAGCAGGATGAGTACAGGAGCCTTGAAGTAAGGTGGGTAAATCTTCTCATTGGATGTAAAAAATGAGTTTGTGATTTATCCCATTGGGTTTCATATAAAAAAAAGAAATTGGGCATGACTTTTTAAAAACAAAAATGCACTCCAATGTAGATTATTTGCACCACACATATCCTGTATATCCAAATAATTGATTTATACTGGTGTTGTGTGAAACCACCTAGTACTGTGACACTAATATTGCATGGTTTGTATGTAAGTGGCTAATCAGGAAAATCTAGACACACAGATGTAAAGGTGTTCCCAATAGCATCCAAATGCTTGAATGAATTTTGTAACTGGAGCCAAGCACACCAGCTAAAAGTTGATTGACTGCTATGGGAAGTCCATACATGTTTGCTTTTATAGTCTATGTAGTGAAACACACACACACCACAGTTATGCATTTACAAAAACTATTCTGAGTTCTTTAAGTGAAGCTTTGTCCTCTGTGGTTCATTTGCAGCTTTTAGAACCTGATAAATTTGGAGTACATAAGCTTTAACAGAATGGTTTCAGTCAGAGCTCTCATGCTCAAATGCTGACTGTCCTGAGATGTTATTCATGTATTTATCATACTACATTCTGTTACAAATGTATATTTTAAGCTTTTTGCATGAACAGGATATCAAAAAGGGAAATATTTCTTTATAATTGGAAGCATAAGGCTCTCAAGCACATGTTTTAGATTAAGTATACAATCTTGGGTTGGCGTTTCTACATTGTTTACCAGAATATATAAACTGTGCACATAAAATTTAAATAATAAGCCCATAATAAGTCAATCTAACTAATAGCATACAAATGTTTGCATACCATGGATTTTCTTTTCTTAAATCTAATAGCAGTATTATTTCTGTT
Source organism: Staurois parvus (assembly GCF_062004578.1). Lineage (NCBI taxonomy): Eukaryota > Metazoa > Chordata > Amphibia > Anura > Ranidae > Staurois > Staurois parvus. The sequence goes on along the minus strand of NW_028318099.1, from coordinate 6,878,527 downwards.
CTCAGCACTTTGATGATTATCACTAACTTCTTTTCTTTGAAAAGGCAGTTATTCTATTTTACGGTTTTAAAAAGAGATACATCAAATGACACCCAAGTCCACATAACTTTCTGCTCCTTGAAGGCATATTTATTGCTGATATTTTATGTTCTGAATATAATTTATCTGGGAATGCTGAAACAGCTTATTGTTGGTCTCAGGTAATCAAATATCACAGCAAAATGGAATAGGGAATGATTATATATATTCAGTTAATGAGTCAATATACTTAACACAGTGCAAAAACATCTAAAATATGAATTATGTGTTATCCTGTTCCACATCTAACAGAATCTGTGGTGTGTAAAATCTCTTTTGGGTTGTTTCCAAAACACCAGGTAACAGCCAGTTAGAGGACTATTGTGTACAACAGGTGGCCTGGCATGCTATACTCATGTTTTGTTAGAATCAACTGGATTTTTTTTATCTCAAATGTTGGAAAACAAACCCTATAGCTTCTTAAAAGACTGCCACTAAGGGAAAGTAGGCCAAACTTCTTCAACAAAGCTTCACAGGTAATTAGCAGGAACCAAGAGTTGCACATACTTACAGCAGCCTTACAAACCTTCCCATCTTAGCTGAATTCTGGGTGTTCTGACAGGCAAAAGTTTGACACTTCCAGGTAGTGCCAGATTTTGACACCAAGGGGTTGATTTACTAAAACTGGAGAGTGCAAAATCTGGTGCCACTGTGCATGAAGCCAATGAGCTTTGAAGTTCAGCGTATTCAGTTAACCACTTGAGCTTCAGAAGATTTTACCCCCTTCATGACTAGGCCATTTTGAGCTCTTCAGCAGTACACTACTTTAACTGGCAATTGCATGGTCATGCAATGCTGTACCCCAAACAAAATTTATATCATTTTTTTTCACACAAATAGAGCTTTCTTTTGGTGGTATTTGATCACCACTGGGTTTTTTTATTTTCTGCGATACAAATGAAAAAAAATTAACTTTTGAAAAAAAAACCTCATATTTTTTACTTTCTGATATAAAACATATCTACCGTATTTTCCGGCGTATAACGCGACTGGGTGTATAAGACGACCCCCTAATTTTCCAGTTAAAACATAGGTTTTGGGCTATACTCATCATATAAGACTACCCCCCTTCTGAGGCAACACCATTTAACCCCTAGCCTACAGGGCACTTATACCCACTTCCCCCCCAGGCCAATTTTCAGCTTTCAGCGCCGTCACACTTTGAATGACAATTGCGCGGTCATGCAACACTGTACCCATATGAAATAGGTGGCACTGATGGGCATTGATGAGGAGGCACTGGTAGGTGGCACTGATGGGCATTGACAGGCATCGGTGATGGGCACCGAAAGGCAGCACTAATACATGGCACTGATAGGCGGCACTGACTGGCACTGTTAGGTGTCACTTACTGGCACTGTTAGGAGGCACTGACTGGCACTGATGCACACTGATAGGTGGCACTGACTGGCACTGATAGGTGGCACTGATTGGCAGCACTGATGGGCATTGACAGGCATCACTGATGGGCACCGAAAGGCAGCACTGATACATGGCACTGATAAACGGCACTGACTGGCACTAATAGGTGGCACTGATTGGCAGCACTGATAGGTGGCACTGACTGGCACTGATGGGTGACACTGAAAATCAGCTCAGATGGGCACTGATATGTGGCATTGATGTGCACTGGTAGGCACTGATATGTGGCATTGATGTGCACTGGTAGGCACTGATATGTGGCATTGATGTGGCACTGATGGACACTGACAGCTGGCACTGCTGGGGCTACACTGATCATCAGGGCACACTGATCATCAGTGCCCTGATGATTGGTGTACATGTCTCCTCCGCGGAAAGCCGATTACCGGCTCTCCTCTCCTCTCAAGCTGTCAGCGTGACAGCTCGAGAGGAGAGAAATGCCGTGATCGGTGATACCTGTGTCCGAGGGACACAGCGCATCGCCGCGCATGTGCGGAGAATGGGAGGACATCATATGAGCCAATCACGGCAAGTGACGTATTCTATTAATGAATGCAGAGCCTGCTTGGATTGGCTGTGTCAGAGAGGCGGGCTGATGATGTCACAACTTCAGCCAATCCGAGCAGGCTCTGTATTCATTAATAGAATACATCGCTTGCCGTCATTGGCTCAGCGCGGTACACTGTATGTAGCTGAAGCTACCATACAGTATTACCGCACATCCAGCGTTCTATCCCCGGCGTATAGGACCACCCCCAATTGTTGGGGTATGTTTTTCAGTAAAAAAAGTCGTCTTATACGCCGGAAAATACGGTAATAATAAAAAAAACAAATGTCATCATACATTTTGACCAAACTGTATTCTGCTACATGTCTTTGGAAAAAAAATCCCAATAAGTGCATATTTTAATTGTTTTGCATGAAAATGATAGTGTCTACAAACTATGGTATATATATAGTTTTTTTTTGTTTGTTTTTTTTTACTAATAGCAGTGATAGTGTGGGGGCAATCTGACACTAACTGATGTTGAGGGGAGCTAACTTACTGACACTGACATCACCAGTGACAATATTACAATGATCAGTGATAATACCATACACTATCACTGCACTAATGACACTGGCTAGAAAAGGGTCAACATCTAGGTCAATCAAGAGGTTAAATGTGTGCTTATGTGTAAAGTGTCCTGCTTTCACTTAGAGATCTCTTTATTTCCCATCCCTGCTTTGCAGGGATGAAAAACAGAGAGATTGTTCCTTCTGTACAGGGCTCTGTGATTGTACACAGCTGATTAGCAGGTCCCAGCTATGAATCATTGGCCGGGACTTGCTAACAGACACCGCTGTCTACAATCACAACAGGTGTTGGCTGGGGGGGTGGCGCACATGCTTGTTCCCTATACCCAGAAGCAGGCAGTGATGTACCAGCATGGGCCACCTGTCTACAGCACACTGCAGGTGGGCAGTCCAGAAGCGGTTAAGCTTCAACAAAAAAAAAACTGGTAGCCGACTGGTTTCTACACAGAGCTGCAACAGATTTTGCACTCTCCACATTTGGTAAACCAACCCCAAAGCCTAGTCTTTAACACATTCCTACTGACCCATTAACATAGAGCAGGTAGAGAGGTAGAAAGGGGCAGCTAATCCCTAATATTTGGTCTTAACAGGAAGGCTGCAATTATGTGAAGGCATATCCAAGTGGCTGAAATTACGTGAAGGCATATCCAAGCGCCTGCATTTCATTTATCATTCATTTATCTGGACATACATTTCCATGAATATTTTTATGCTAAATTAGTCTACTCAAGTTAGTTGCACAAATGTCTAATAGAGGGATCAGAGCAGGCCACTCCAATCCCATGATGACATAGTGGATTAATAACAATTCCTGCACCCTGCTGGGTGAGTATATCAAAAGGAAAGATATGGCGATCAGGTTTCCGGGGATTTGTTCAACATGTTATGGCAGATATTTTTAAATGGCCGGGATCCTGGGTACATTTACACTGTAAATTCATGATTATGGTGGTGTCTGTGAACTTACAATTTGAGAAAACGCAGCCAACATAGGCCTTACTGAATAGGCATGCTGCAATTGCTCCTGTTGCAGCGTAATACATTTGTCACTGCCAGAGGAAGTGTTAAGGGGACATTATAATGGTTTGGGCTCCATTTTCTATGTTTTTGTATTGCTAGATTAATATATATTAATTTTTATCTTGAATTGCACTAAAGCCAGGAAAAGACTTTACAGAACAGTGTTGCTTACTACAGAAAGTAACAAGATTATCAGTAGCTGCTCTGACCAAAGCCTAAATGACATATTAAGCCTTTGGACTGCCTCTCAAATTTGGAAAAACCTGAGAGCAGGCTGCTGTCATCAGTTTTTAGCATTTAACTAGTTCACACCATTCCGGTTGTGAGAGCTCTAAGTCCATCGAAAACTCAGCAGCCTGTAGTGATGCCTGCAGGTTTGGCCCTCTTGCTGAGATGGATGGAACTTGAGAGTGAGACCTGAGACTGCTATTTCTGTAATCTGACATCTGTTATCAGTTAAGTAAATGTTATTTTTCATTATTTTTATTGTGTCCTTTATTTCACTGGCACTACATTGGGAGACTTAAATTGAATATATAATCAGTTTTCATGGAGTCACAGCAAATGGAGATCTCTTCAAGACCTGATAATTTAATTCTGAAATAAGCACCATATCACTACAGTTCTTTAACTGTTTTACATATGTGTTTGCTTATTTTAGAAAATCTTTGTTTTACATGTGAACTTTTTAAACAGCATACAGGATTCAACTAGCATCATGGTTTTTCTAACAAGAGAACAGAAAAGAAGCAGTTTGACTTTAGATTTTCCTGGAGACTGACTCATATGGAGCCATCCGAACAGACTAGATATAGGAAGGGGGTAACCCACTTTTTAACAGATACTGTTGTGTATAAATCTCAGCTTGAGCTATTGAGTTTTGTAACCAACAAGCTTTTATCTTAGCAAGGTAGGTAGCATAGCTTGAAAAACACATGATGAGCATCCTAGAGCCCCACCTGCTTGATGGAAATAAAAATACTAAATATGTAAGAGCAATAGTTAATATTTACTCGCCTTCGTAAAATTATTTTTAGTTTTACCATAATAAATAGTTTATGAAACAAAAGCAATATAAAGTTCCTTTAAGCTAGAATTCTACTTGAAAAAGTCTAGCAAGCCTAACAGGACAAATTAGTAAGGCAAACCATTTAAATATATTTCTTGTATCTCACTGCCACCTTATACATACTTGTGTGTGTATGTATGTATGTGTGTATATATATATATATATATATATATATATATATATATATATATATATATATATATATATATATATATATATATCACTGCTTTTCTTTTTTTCCACACTTAAATAAAATAACTTTGCTATCTTATTTTATTCATTTTCCTTTATAGACCCTTTAACTGGTTCTGCGCTAATGGTATTCCCATTCTTCATACACAAATGGCCCAACTTGTAACATTCCAGTGAACTCTGTGAACATAAATCACATTGAAGTCTAACATTTTCACACAGTGAGAAAGATTTCTCTTTTACATACTATTAGTGTCTTTTAAAGTTTGGGATTTAAGAATAAATGACAGAACTTAAGTTTGAAACAGTCCACTTTCAGCTTAGGGAAATGTTGAATATGTTTTAATTTCATGAGTTCAGTGTTATTGAGTAGCTATTAATTCACAGAATCCCTCAAGGTAAATTATTCAGAAAAAAATGAGGAAAAACTTAACTACTCAATTTTTTGAAGGACTATTTCTTGAAAATGTTGGAATAATCAGTAGAAATGTAGGACCATCAATATACAGAGCAGAACGAACTGGGAAATGCACAAAAATGGGAATTTTTAATTTCCCTGAAATTCCTGGGAAAATTGGGGGGTTTTAGCGAAATCTCACATTTTTGGCAAAAAGTCAATGCTGAAGGTGAAAAAGTTATTTTTTCTGGTTTTATTGGGCTTTAAATGGTTCCTAAAGTTTATGGAAACTCCAAAAACAGACCCTTAGCTTTTTATGCTTTTTCAGCAAATGAACAAAAAACCAGGCCATTATAAAAAAAAATAAAAATATAAAGTACACAATGATAAAATACATAATAATAGTAAAATACACAAAAATAAGGGGAAAAAACACAAATACAATAAACAAATCCCCAAATTCATAAAAAAAACAACACCCTCTCAAAAGTAAGAGTGGCACTTTTGCAAAATTAGTAATTTTACTAAAAATTGGCTCTGCAGAATTATGTGTTTTATAATAAAGTGGCTAATTGCATTTACAATGGATATTATTAGAGTTCAATACTCTGAAAATAGGAAAATCATGAACTCTTCAGTGAAAGTGTATGAAAAGTCTGATTTTAGGAAAATGTGAACTTTAATAATCTACTATGTGATGACTTCTGAACACATGGCTATAATCTGACAAGTGAGATTTCTTTAAAATATAAATCTAATAAAAATACACATTTTGATCACCTAATTGTGCATGTTTATGCCTATGGAAGGAGAGAGGGGATAACAAAACTGAACAAACCAGCATTACTATTTCCCCTAGGATCCGTTGGCTGGTGGTATTTTCTGCCGTTTGTTGGTGTCTATGAGTAATTTTTTTCAGCTGGTATGTATTTTTTATGTGAATCCCAGCATATGTAATACTGTTTATAATGTATAATTATTGTATAAAGTAATAATGTTTATATACTTATAGTGGTTCTAAACCTAAGACATGAAATATGAACAAAGCATACCCCTCTATAGAGTGTTTTTGTGTCAATCCAGAGCATTAAGTATCATTTCTGTCTGCTGTCTCCTTCCCTCTTCTATCTTCATAAGTCACTTCTGGAAGGTTTTCCTGACACCAAGAGATAAAAAGGTGTCAGGGGAGGAAGCGCCAGCACACAGCCTGTAATTGATAACCTCAGCTCTGTTTCTGTGTGCTGTGCGGAGGGAGAGTGTGTCCCTTCGCTCCAATCAGCTGTCCTCACTGAGCGTCACAGAATGTAATGTCAGATCACTGCCCCCTTCACTTTGAAAGTTCAAGCTGTATAAATTCTGCATTTTTAACGGATGTGTAGAAGAGAAGACTGCACATAAACAGGTACAACTTATGTGGGAGGATTTGTTTCATCTCTGTGTAGCACCTGAGACCAGTCACTTCACTGGGTATGTAGAAATGTTTACAATCACTTTACGTGCCCAATGCCAGCCTACATTTGTAATCTTTTCATATGGATGTGTCAACTATAGTCATATCAAACTAGACAGAAAAATAAATGTTTGAGCTGTAATGTAGACAGAAATCCACTGTGGGTAGACCTAAATCTTTTCTGGCAAATCCCCAAATAAGGAAAACAAACTACAAGTAAAAGCTGTCTTTATGGCTTTACGGCTTTTTATAAAAATCCTGTTCTATGTCCGACCAGAGACCAAAAGCAAGGTCTATCTGTCAAGGTTTTAGCTCATTTGCATTATAAAGCCGGCACATTTAGAAGGAGAACAAATTATTAGAATGATAGAATTACAAATTACAAATTCTAGAACACATTATGAAGCTGTAGATTTAGAGAAAAAACAAAATTTGATGACAATAGAAGAAGCTAAAAAAAACAAACAAATCCAGGCCATTTGAAAACCACGGATGTTTAAAGGCCTATTAAAAATATTAAAATCAGTTTTTGCTGTAACATTCAACTTCAGTTCAGAGATTTCCCCTGCAGTTGGTTTTTCTAGCCATACACTAAGTGAAAAATCATTTGAATGCATTTTTGAAAAATGAACACATGGCCGTGAGAGCAGACAATATTGCCATCATGTAGTGACTGAATTTTGAATGATAAATCATTCAATAGAAATAAATGAATCAGTTTTTTGTACATTTTTTACTTCTGGATCATATATGCGCAGTACCAACAGTTCGATTGTTTACAAGCAAGAAACACATTAACTTTTCAATGTATCGTTCGATCAGCAGAAGTTTTCCAAACTTTTCCTTCAATTTTTTCCCTCAAAAACGTCACTACAGGTTTTTGATTTGTGCCCATTAACTGGACAAAAAACGAAGGAACTATCCAAATGACAGATTTTTTTAATGATTTTTTGTTTAGTGTATGAGCAACCTTAGCCTGTAAATGCACAGTAAAGAAAGAAGCAGCACCATGATGAGCTCACTTCTTTGTCATGCTGCTCCGTTCAGTATGCATCTTGTCAGCAGAGGAACTGATTGGCTCCTTGTGCTGCTTCTGCTACTCAAGGCTTGCTGTACAGAGACTGCAAGAGGCAGATGCCAGGTCAAATTCAGGTACATAAAATGCTTATATCTACAAAAAAATACATGTAACTATACATTAATGATCACAGAGCTGCATTCATTTTTATATTTTACGCCTGCCTAAACTTCTGCTTTAAGGAAATTCAAGATTAAAAGCTGTAAAATATTGCAGATAATTCCTCTGTCACTGTAGCCAGCCAGAACTAAAGCAAAACCTAGCATAAATAAAACAAAAAAATAAAATAAAATAGTTATATATATATATACACACAAACACACACACACATACATATACATACACACTGTGTATATGTGTGACACACACATATATATATATTTATAAAAACTTTTCTCTCACCTTATTAGTGACTGTGTCAGGATTTTGTTTTATATAATTTTCATTGCTTGGAATGCATGTGTATTCAAAACATTTTGTCAACCTCAAAATTAACAATGGTATCTTTTGCCTGTCATTTATAACAAATAACCATTCAGACAAATTATTGTCAGATCTTAACTAGAACTTCTAAGAATTGCAAGCATCAAATTTACTTTGACAGGAAGTATCACAAGATGATCAGTGGAATATCTGCACTATGAAACTGTTAAAATAATTTTCCATCAACCTACTTTAAGTGAACCTAGTATGCAAAAAAAATAAATAAATAAAAGAACAGTCATCAAAGTGCAATGTACACTTGTGTTCTGCCTAAAACATCTAGATGTATCCAGTAAACTAACCCCATATTTTCTGACGCCATAAAGATTTCCAAATACATGATATTTCCTCTCTGAACATTAATATTCTACTCAGCTGTGTAGCTATGTGGAAATTTAGGGTAAAAGTACACTGTAGAGTTTAATAAAAATCACATTTCTTCATCTCAGGAAAAAGTTGTACAACAGGTTTAAACAATTAAAATTCCTGCAGTGGCAAGTGATCTACAGAAATTGTTTCCATGTTCTGCTTAGAACATATCCAATCATCAAATTTAAATACTTTCTGCTTTTCTATTTCACAGAAGACTGGGATTATTGTTAAATATTTTGAGGATTATTAGTGTTTAAAATCAAATATGCAGGAATAATTATCCAAGTGCAAATTCTTTTTCATTGCACTAATCTATAAATATATTTTCAATAATAAATTTCTGGTATCTCAGTGATCACTTTTCCTGCTCTTAATACACTAAGTATGTTGTCTTTAATATTTGAAGTTAATGTGCCTGTATATATATATATATATATATATATATATATACACACACACACACACACACACACACACACGCATACATACACACACATACATACATTTTTTTAGAGGAATGTGCTAAACTGATATTGGCAGCAGTAACTTTCCATGAGACAGGAAAATCAAAGAACAGTCCATGCAGGTTTAGCCTGCACTTTTATTCAACAAGGCAGCAGATGAGCACAATTTCAGTGAACACAAACAAGCAGCACACTTGTAACTTTTTTCATGTTCTGTCAACCTTCATTCTTTTCATACAGCAGCAGGCTTTCACACAGAGTGAGCAAGAGAGAACGCTGAGCATCAGTCAGTTCACAAAGGCCTGTGCATAACAGGTATGGCTACTAGGTACAGTGCGGGCCTAGAAATGATGGCGTTATCTCACCCAAAGCCCTACAAAGATTCTGGGCTCCAGGATCCAGACCAGAACTTAATGTTTTGAAAAAAATTGTTTGCTTTCTCTACTTCAGTCAAAGCCTGGAGAGACCCTCACCATGTGTAGGTGGGAAATCTAGGTAAAAAATATACAGTACACAATCCTGACAGCCAGTACCTCAAAATTGTAATCTTGGTTACCTCATGTTATGAGGATGAAATCTCTCATCAACTGTTGGATCTTTGGGTGCATTAGGTACTACCCAGTGATTCATTTCTGGGGTTATAGAAAATAATTATTGCTCCTTAAAGATGATTCTCTACAACAGGGCATTATCTTCTAAGGAAATATCCAGTTTACCCTGTCACCCATACAGATGGGATTAATTATTATTATACAGGTTTTATATAGCACCAACAGTTTGCATAGATCTTTACAAAATTAATGCCTGTGAACAATTATGGCAACAAAGTGCTATGTGACTGAAATTTTATTTATGGTACCAATACAGTACTAGGCTTTGTTTTTGAAAATAAATGACTTTTTCTTCGAAGGCAAATATAATGCACAACAGAGGAGTACAGTACTGGGTTTTAATGTCACTCCAGCATGTCACCCCAGCATGCTTGGGTGCATTTATGAGTGGCCTTGAACAACTGTCCCTATTTTCTGATGTCATGCTTTATATGCATTGTTTAGCATGTTGGCGATACATCGATGATGTGTTCACTGTGCGGCAGGGGACATTGGATCCCGCTTTTTCTTATGAATATATTATTAAAGTTCATCTACAAATTCAATTCAATATTACACATAGTAAAGAAGGGCTCTTTTTTTCCAGATACATTGGTGACACAAAGGGGTTCAAATGAGTAACAGATCTGTATATAACAAAGACAGATCGGAATCAATTGCTACCTTATAACAGCTTTCGCCCAGGATGTTCCACAAGCATTTTTAGGACTGATGAGGAAAGGATCGTCCCCTTGTTTGTCATACTCTGAATGTAGAAATTTGATTAAGTGTGATACCTTTCAGGTGGCACCAGGAACTTTAAGGTCAGACATTAACTAACTTTTCAAAGCGCACATTGTATATGTACTAAGATGCCAATGTAATTTGTGCTATGTGGGAGAAATGACCCAGAAGAGTAGGGATAGAATATCCCAGCACAGATATTCTATAAAGCTAAACAGATAGAGTCCTGAGACATTTTATGAAGGCAAACTGCAAGGATACAGATCTTGGATTTTTAAATATTGACCAGATTCTGAAACCTAGACATGGGGAAGGGACCGTATTACCTTGCTGAGACAGAAAGAAGTTTATCAGATATACAAGCTGGATACTTTATCACCGCTTGGTTTAAATTATGATTTTGACGACTTTTTTTAAATGATGGTTATATTTTGTATTTTACGGTGTTTCAGATTTCAACTTTGCTGTTGCCATGGATCAAAGAATGTCTGATCATTGAATGTGTAGCCACACCTATTGTATGATGTATGTAACTAAAATGATCCCATTACCATTTTGTATTGCATTTGATCTGTTGAATCAGAAATGTTCATTTTGTGCACCATGTCCAGTAACTATTACACTTGAGAGATAAACAGTATAATAAACTTGCCTGAAATCTTGTACTGCTCTTTAGCTTAATGAGCACTACATTTTTGGCCTTTTATGCTGCAACCCAGTATGTTTGTGAATATCTATCCATTGGAAATAAGTAGAAGAAAAAGTAGCTTATGGTTGCATAAAAGACTTCATAACATTAATGTTAACCAGACTATATATATATATATATATATATATATATATATATATATATATATATATATATACACACACACAGTGTACTTTACTATTTTTTATATATTTTTTCATTTATTATGATCATGAACACACAATTAAAGTATATTTCAAAAAGGTACCAGTAACTTTACCAAGATTGCCCTTTTCCAAACAAGCAGCTTCTAAAAACAAATGAAAGCTAAAAAGAAATATTCTGTGTTATCTGGATTGATTCCTTAAAAATGTGAGTAATTTTTTTTATTTTCATTATCACAATAGAAGACAATCAAATTAGGTTAAGATCACCAGTAGGCTTGCATAACATCCGGTTTTGTGTGGAAATTTTATTGTGAGCTGCATCAGCATCCACGCTGTTTCTTTTTTCTTTTTTTTTTTTTAGGGTTTTCTCATAACTGAAGTTGAGTTCCCAATCATTGTATTTTGTGGTAGAGAAGGGTCCTCAAACACATGGAGCTGTATCATCATTAAAATGACTTGCGTCATTTTGAAAATGACGTTTGAAAACACAAGAAGATGATGGAGACAGACTATTTCCTGCTACTAGGCCAATATTTTATAGATCATTTTTTTTCTCTCCAACAATTCACCCAAGAGGAAAGCATAGGTAAACATATTTTATATCGTGGTTATAAAAGGCAAAACATTTTTTCTTACCTTAATGTATTCTCTGCATTAAGCTAAAAAACACTTTTCAGAAGTTGCATGGTCCAGCGCTGTGCCTGTCTGCAGCAACTTTTCTCCCCTCTCTTTTTCTCACAGGAGATTTGGCAGCAGCAGTGATTGGTTCCTGCTGCTGTCAGTCAAATCCTGTGAGGAGGCAGCATGGGGCAGGGCCGAGTAGCGCTGTGTGTGGCTAGAAGATAACTGGCAGGGAACCCCAAAATATGATATCTGGGGCCACTCTGTGCAAAGCCATTGCACAGAGCAGGCAGGTATGACATGTTTTTATAAAAAAAAAACAAAACAACTAAAACCTTTAAAATCACTTTATATATTGCAGAATTGTGTTTTATGCACAAATGTCAGCTATAGCAGGTCTAGCTAGGACAAACACCTTATTGATGTTCTTTCCCCAAAACAAGCAATACATTAATATTGTTTGCTAACCATATTTTTTATCATTAGAACATCTACATTTGGCAGGGTGCAAGGTTTGCAGACAAAATTGGTATCTGGTCTCATTTTTTTTATTTGGGTTAGCTTGAGTATCTAAATCCAGGAAAAAACAAAACAAAAAAAAAACAACTTATAGATCACAGCATACCAGTCTTCGATGTAGTGACTGCCTTAGTTTTCTTTTTTTTAACTTTATTTTTACCTGGTGTCCCTGCCAGTAACACATTTCCTTGTCCAGGGGTGACAGCACTCACTGAATTGAATATCTGGATGGGTTTTGTCATCCTAAGATGGGAAGTGTGTTATGCCTACAGAATGCCCCCTCTCCTTATCCCCATAATATAGGTGGAGGCAGGGATGGACTGACAACTCATGGGGCCCGTGTCCTTGCTCACACTCAAAGCACACCCAAAAAAGCCTATAAAAAAGGTACCAGGGGCATTTCATGGGGCCCCCGACTGACCCCGGGCCCTCGGGCAGTGCCCGAGTGCTCGATTGGTCAGTCCACCCCTGGGTGGAGGTGTTCTGTAGGCCTATATTTCTGATATCATAATTTAAGATAGAACTACAGAGTACACAGGTCAGCAGATGGCAGATGTTTACATGGTTACTAAGTTGATAAGGTTGACTAAAGACACCAGTCCATCCAGTTCAACGTGAAAGTGTGTTTATTTATTTTTTGTAACTATTAGTCTTGAGTTTTAGAAAGGGCAATACATCCCATTGTACTGTCTATTGTCTATTTTGAAATGTTCTTGTGGTTTTTTTTTCTTATGTGAATCTTCTGGGTCAGACAATATCGATTTTTCCCTTGTACATGTGGAAAAATGTAATAAACAGATTGGAATATAGAAAGGACTGTACAGAGTAAAACAGTGGGGGTTATTTTACTAAAACTGGAAAGTGCAAAATCTGGTGCACTGAAACCAATCAGCTACCAGGTTTTACTGCCAAAAGCTTAATTGAACAGTATATATTTTTTTTCCATGTTGAAAGCATTTTTTGCCATTCAGTTCAGTAAGAGGTCAATTGATAAATGCTTTCACACAGGATTAGCACATTTTTCAAATGTATTACAATTAGAAAAATGTAAATCTTGGGTGGAATCTGTGACATTTCTTCAAACTAAATTGGCATATTTTTGTTTTTTGCTGCAGTTTTCTGTTTGCCTAAAACTGACCATAGGTGGATTGAAATTTTTCCAGCAGGGACTAGACAAATTTTGATGTATGTGTGGCTGCTCCTGCTTCTCAGAAGTCAATCTTACGATTTCGATCAAGCGTGAATGTTGGAGTCCGTGCTGTCAGAATACATGGGGGTTTGTTTACTAAAACTGAAGAATACAAAATCTGGTGCATAGTAATCAGCTTCCAGGTTTTATTGCCAAAACTTAATTGAACAAGCTGAAGTTAGAAGCTGATTGGCTGCCATGTACAGCTGCATCAGATTCTGAGTGTTCCAGTTTTAGTAAATATCCCTCATTGTGTATTCCACCCATCCTGCTCACCTTACCTGCCCAGTAAACTTACTGCCTCATTTAGGTTCCAGGAAGGGTTTGCATTGTCATGCAGAAAGTGGTTTCTTATCAACAGAGAAGCCACAAATATGATAAATACTGTATACAAAAGGTCCTTCCTTAACCGCTTCCCTACTGCCCTATAGCATAACTACTGCTACAGGGCGGCAGAGCTGCATCATTGGTGGCTACAGATGTCGATCATTGGGTCGCGGCCGGAGATTCCCGACCGGCACCCAACGAGCACCAAGTATCGCTGACAAGGGAGAGACCTGTGTGTACAACACAGGTCTCTCTACTGCCAGCGGTAACATGCAGTATGTTTCCCTAGTAAAAACACACACATCACACAGTTAACCCTTTGATCACCCCAGATGTTAACCCCTTCCTGCCCAGTGTCATTAGTACAGTGTCAGTGCTTTTTATTAGCACTGATCACTGTATTCGTGTCATTGGGATGTCAGTGGCAGTTAGTCAGTTCCCCCCCAGTGTCAGAATTCCAGCTATAAGTCACTGATCGCCGTCATTACTAATATATATATATATATATATATATATATATATATATAAAATTCAGTATATATACACCGCCATTTGCAGACTCTAACTTTCACGTAAACCAATTAATTTACACGTATTGGGATTTTTTTTAGCAAAGACATGTAGCAGAATACATTTTGGCCTAAATTTATGAATTTGATTTTTTACATTTTTTTTTATTGGATATGTTTTATAGCAAAAAGTCAAACATATAGTTGTTTTTCAAAATTGTTGGGTTTTTTTTGTTTATAGTGCAAAAAATAAAAAACGCACAGGTGATCAAATACCACTGAAAGAAAGCTTTATTTGTGGAGAAAAAAGGAAATACATTTCATTTATGTACTGTGTTGCATGACCACACAATTGTCAGTTAAAGTAACGCAGCACAGTATTGCAAAAAATGTCCTGGTCAGGAAGGGGGGTAAATCCTCTGGAGGGCAAGTGGTTAATGTGCATGCTATAACTAGGCATGTTTAATATCTAAAATTTTGCATTGCAAGCAGGCATCTTGTGTTTGATTGGTGTTTTCTCACCTTCTTGGCTAGCTGTTTTTTTTAGATTTTGTTTTTTATTTCTTTATTATTTTTACTGTTTACACATTACAAATATTTATGTCTGCATTGGTTTTATTTGTAAATTGTATTCGCTGCCCAATAGAAAAAACAACAACTTTTACCAGTGTTAGTTTTCAAATGGAACAACTGTTTTAGTAAATCTACCCCCATTTAGAGTACAATAATGCCAGTTTAAATGAGTGTGTGCATTTATATCATTACCAATTCTTGATTTCTGGGAGGATTAACAGGTTTATGTACTTATCAAACAGATATAGCACAACACTTTCAATGGTGTAATAAACAGAGCAAGAAGGGAATGCCCCAGTGTGTTATACATATACACGTTAGCATGCATTGCATTAGGACAGCCTATTCATTTGAACAAATTGCTATACGAAATACCTAGTTCACGCTGAAATGTTCAGCTGCTTCAACAATGCTTCAACAATATTCTACATAATTTATGTCATTTCTTTCAGCGACATGTACTTTATACACCAGAAAACATATATCAAGAGACAACTTGACAGATTTGCAGTCACTGTTGCTTAGACAGTTTTAGACTAAAATCTGATTAATGCCAGTTGGGCAGTGTGACGGGGTGCATTTTCCTGAGCATGTAAACATTTTTATATATTTGCTTTAGGTTTGATTGTAGACATTTTTTCCAGTTGTAGTGCTGGGTTGTTTAACTGTGGTGTTGGCGTGTTTATCTCCATGGCTTGCTCTGCTCCAATTAACCTCCAGTTGCTAGTTTGTGATGATGATTGTAAATGTTTGCGTTAACCATGTAAAACCAAGAGATGAAATGAAGCAGGGCAATCTTGTGACAAACAAAAGATGAAAAGAAATAAAAAGGACTTGTGGACATCTCTTTGCACAGAACACTGACAGCATTCTGGGGGTAGGCCATTTATTCTGGCCGAACGTCTGTGAAAAGGACGGTGCAATTTTTGTGTTAGAAGTAGCTAGCAACCGAGAAGTGTGAGATATGCTCAGGAGATTGCATTTAGGCAAAATTTCCCTGGGCTGTTTTTTGTTTTGTTGTATGAATAAAGTAAAGTCCATCTGGATTGTCTGGCTGCTGCTGCAAAGAACCTAGTGACCTGTGACAGGCAGAATATATAACAAAACTGTAGCATAAAAGTATGTCTTGTTCATTGGGATTAAAGCTTATTTTGCTCAATTTCCACCTTATTCCCATCCATATAAATGTCATTTCTATGAGGCTAACCAAGCAGAAAGCTATGGTAAATGGATGAAATAAAGAAGTTTACTGTCTCAATTTTTTTACTATATCGTTCTTAGCAAAGGCTCCTAAGAAGACAGTCTCTTAAAAAACTACAAACATGCAGCAGCCTCAAAAAGTCTAAATATATGACTCAAGGCCAAGCTGTCCTGATAGGCAAAGCCCTTTCCTGCCTCCAACACATACCTACTGGCTGGTGAGGCAGGCTGTCCAAGTAATGGGCCAATAACAATGCAATCAGGAGGGACTTAGCAGCAGAACTGACCAGAATTCAGTTATATTTAAAGATGTTTTCAGTATGTCATAGGTATTTGCAGATACTTCTAGATGCTTATACCTGTCAGAGCTTTTCTGTATTATTTTGGAGACACGCTCTTTAAAAGGGTAACCTCACTTACTTGGAAAAAGAATCACAAAAAAACTCCCAAAAAACAACTATTATAATGTCAGAGCATACAGTATACAATTGCTATAGAAGCCCTGTTGTAATTTAATGTTATGAAAAAGTTAATTTCCTTTTCAATCTGCAACTGCTGTAATTTTCTATAGGTTCAATATAACATGAGAACCCGGAGGCGTTCTACACACATTTGTTAAGAATGCCCCCAGAAATTTAATTTCTTGCTTGTGTAAAGAACTCCACACTAAGATACTAGTTTCAAGTTTCAAGCATCTTCTGCAACAAAAATGTAACTTTTGGTGAAAAACTCCCCAAGGGTTAATCACTTCTGAAGGAATGCTGACAATGCAACTTTTCTCATCATAAAAGTTGCATCCACTGCTTATAGTGAATTAGTCACTCCCATTCCGAATCAGTCCTACACAAAACATGATCTAACAAAAAGCTATTCCTTCAGAGTAGAAAGAGGTATGAATCAGCATCAAAGTTTGTTCAAATCCTTGCAATGTAAGTTGATACCCCAGAAGGGAATTATTTTTCATAATAAAAATGGAGCTACTCTTTAAAAGGATAAGTTCACCTTTAAACAAAAAACAATCAATGCACATTTTTGCAGGTAAAAAATGTGCATTTAATAATTTTTTCAGTTCACTGGTGCCATGCAGGTCTCCTGCAGACCTGTCAGTATATCTGCTTGGCCGTACGGGATGTACACTGACAGGAAGATTCAACGAACTGCCATGGCGCTCCACAGTACCTTGGTAGTTCATTGAGAACTACAAGCTGACAGCTGCTAAGGCTTCCGGGACTTGTAGCTTCTCATTCACAGAACACAGTGAATGAGTGACACAGCGGAGCCCCGCACAGCCACATTTTTAAAACATCTAACAAGGGTGGGAGAAGATCCCCCACTAGCTGTCAAAGCGGGGGAGCAGGGGCCGGTCTGATCATAACATGTTACACCCTGAACATGTTATGAAAGGTGAACTTATCCTTTAAAGCTAGTCATTAAAGCGAGACTGCCATAGAGAAAACCTAGGAGCTGCCACTGCAGACCTATTCTTAAAAGGTGTAGACTCTGGGGTTTTCAATAATAATAATAATAATAATAATAATAATAAAATTAGGAACTAAAAGTTCACTGGAAAGGTTCTCTGAAGCCCAAATGACTTTATGTGGTATTTAACAAATTGTTTCATAAGTACTTATTGAACTGAAATTTTATTTGAGTTTCCTATATTTGATAAGCTTTATATACTTTAGTCACATCCTTTTAGTATCCACATATTTTAATGTAAGGGTTAACTCTGTATTTGATATTTGTATTTATATCAGACAACTCCATTTACAATATATTTATTTTTAACTACCGCTCTGTCAGATATGTAATTTGTTCTCTCCTTGGCTAATAATAAATTTTTATTAGTGCATAAAAGGAGAATGTATTATAATTTTTATGATTTGCTCCCACTGCATTAAGCATGTCAGCCTGTTTCCTGCTGTGTTGGTCCATCACAATTGTAAGCAATGTGAGTTTAAGGCTAGGTTCACACTAGTGTGGGTTGGGAATGCCTTCAGAATTGTGTGCTTTTCTGACTTGCACAGAAATGCGCTGCCCTTTTGCAGATATGCAGCAGTGCCATGAGTTGTTATTCTGCTAATTTGTGCCTTTGTGCACTTCAAAACACAAGATGCAGCAACACCATGTGTTTTGGTGTGGTGCGACTTTGGAGAACGGTCAGTAACTTCTTGTCTACATTTCTCATGCATAAATGGGATGCCCTACACTAGACATGTGAGAACACACTGCAAACACAAAGAAATGCGTGCTAGCTTAATCACACGCAAGTGAGAACCAAGCCTTAAAGTGCCTGCACTGTGTCCCTGATGAAGTCTATGTGTTTATGTGTGTGTATATATCTTTTAAGCCTAGTGACAGATGTTTTTTGGTCCCTTGTTGTTGTCTCACATGCACTGTACCAGATAACTAAGTCTGTGATACTGTGTGCGGTTTTGTGGTCACCTTGCTGTATGTTTTTAGGTGAACCCATTTCTTGCAATAACTTGCAGTAGCTTCTGTTATTTTAGCATAGGTTACAGTCAGGTTAGGCATCTGACAGTTCTTTAGGCAGATAGATGTCCAGATGCATGGCAGATTAGATGTTACTAGGGACTAAAATGCAGACCAGGTAGGCTGACTCTGAGTTTCAGTATCAAACCATGGTTTCTGATGGTGAGAAGCTGCGTTCCAGGTCAGTTGGACAACGGTTAGAGAATGTCCCCATCATTGGCATTAAGACGGATGCTGCATCACGATCATACACAGGGGCTCTTGTAACTGGACTTTGCTGCCACATTCACCTGGAGGTATCTTTACTAATAACAATATATACCCAGGTATATGTGCATAATTCCCCAGGACTCCTGTTGGACCTTGTGTTGAAAATACCTATTTGTAGATTGGATGTATATGCTGTTAACCTTTTAATGTACAAAGCTTGTATTATTTTTTATACTGGTATGTATTTGCCAACGTTATCAAACCTACCCTTCTACTTAGTGAAGGTTCTGGTTCTCTTAATTACCTACAGGTTTAGAACACTATCCTGTTTGGGGAAGGTGATTTCTTATAACCCCCTCCAAATGAGGGGGGCATTAGTTTATGTCCAGTCATGTAAGTCACAGTTCAAGAATTTGGGGAGGATCATTGGAAGTGGAGTCACTTATATTGCAATGGATTTTTTGTTTTGTGTGAACACTGTGTATTTGGAGGTGTATGAGCACTATATATTTTAATTGATTGCTCTGGACACTTCAGGGTTGTTTTTGTTAAAGCTAACAGGCTGTCCACTTTACAAGGGAAAATTCCCTGAGCTTAAATGTTTCACTTTTAGTCCATAGTACTGGATGATGTTTTTCGTTGGTGTTACATATGTCCACGTTCATTGTGACATCTTGAACTGAGTATGTTTTGTTGCTCTTTATTACTGGAGGTTAAGTTTTGGGTTGCTTTGAAGTCTTTTGCACTGTACTTTATTATATATTTGCATATGTTAAGGTTTTAGGATTTTTTTTTATTAATTTGTAGTAATATTTAATTAGATGTTATAGCACTGCACTTTTTGAATTTGCTTAGTGAATTGCTGACCTGGCATACATATGACATTTGTGCCTTTCAGACTTCAATTGCAAATGTTGCACAATTTAACATATGTCAGTTAACGATGGTCTTTTCAGTGGTTTTATTTATTTTATTTAAAAGTTCAGCCTAATGTAAAACAGCGTGTTTGTGCTTGTTAATGCTTTAAAAAATTTGCCTACTTAAAAAGTAAGTTTGATAATAAAGTTGGCAGTGCCTTCAGCCAGAACAGGACCTCTGTGAACAGAGGGGATCCCCATCCTGGAAAACTAATCAGTAATCTAAACAAAGTAATTGGGAGCAGAAGAACTGCTGCAACCAGGATAGGACATTAACAATAAGCATATAGATGCACACCACTACAGAAATAATACAAGGTTTATACAAGAAGAGATTAATAACAGTACATACATCCAATGTACAAACAGAAATTATCAGCAAAGGGCCCCATAGGAGTCCTATTGGAATTGTGCACATTTACCCAGGTATACATAGTTATGAATAGACATACCTCCAGATGAATGTTGCAGCAAATTCCAATTGCGGAGACCCCTGAGGATGATACAAGATCAGTGGTCATGGGGGAATCCTCCAACGGTTGTCTGACCAGCCTGTAATGAGACTTCTCACTAGCAGGAACTGTGGTGTGGTACTAGAACTCAATCAGCCTAATATGTACTTTAGTCCTTCCCTAGTAGTCTCTAAAATAACAAGAGTGGTATATAAACACTATTGCAATAAACAGATTCACTTAATAATACAGTATACCTCAGGGTGATTGCTAAATACATACAGTAGCAAAGCCACTGTGCAGGTGATATAATAACAAAGACAGGGCAGAGATACTCTGCCTGTCACAAGGATGAGGATGTAGATATACTCTCAGCAGCTGCACCTAAATTGTTAGATCATACAACAGAAGCAACTCCATGGACAGGACAGTTCTCTTTCAGTCTACTTCCTGAAAACTCCCCTTCCAGGAAGTTCTCTAAGTCCTCCAATCTGGGGTTTCTGACCCAGCTAGCAAGGACAGGAAGTGATATGTACAGAAAGCCACTTACAATTACAGTCAGTAGATGACAGTAGATACCTACAAAGTACACAGTTTACTAAATTACTAACTTCTCAAGATTGTGAATGCTGGCTTATGATTTTAATTTGATTAAGTTGTGGTTCTAACATTTACAAATAGTGTATATGCTGAAAGAAAGTTGGCTTGATCAAAAAACTGTACTAAATTAATAAAAGACAAACATGTATTCCACAAAACACCACAAAGAGTACACTATTGCATTTTTAGAAGTCTATAAATGGCATGCAGATTTTTAAATACATTTTTTAACCATTAGCCGCCCGGCCAATGGCCGTTTGGCGGCTTCAAATGTGTCCCTGCATTCCGGGTGCACGCCATTTGGCGTGCTCCCGCACATGCGCCGTTTGCGCTAATGCAGAGCGGCGCAGCAGTGCGATCTGTCACCGGCCGTGCACCTCGGACACGGCCGATGACAGATCCGAGTACCGGCTCCCGTTGCTGGTACCATGTGACCTGCTGTGACCAATCACAGCAGGTCACATGACAGTTGTATACAATGGATGGCTTCATTCATGATGCCATCCATTGTATACTAGTGCATAGCTGCACATGTCATGTGATTAGCTGTGACCAAATCACAGCTAAGCACAAAAAAAAAAAAAAAAGCAAAAAAAAAAAAAAAAGCTGAATGAATCGATTTCATTCAGGTAAATGCTTGCTTATAGCAAAGTAATTCTTTGCTATAAGCAAATTGTGTAAAAAAAAAAAAAAAAAAAAAATACTGATCACTTCCCCAAAGTAGTACAATGTTACTATGGTAACATTGTACTACCTTGGTCATAGTAAAATATGAAAAAAAATCTTAAAAAAAAAAAAATGTAATAAAAAATTAAATATAATAAAAAAAAAAAAAAAATATATATATATATATATATATATTTTTTTCATACTGTCACCAGTCAGTGTCCCTGTTCACCGCCATGCCAGTTATATGATGACGCTGTACTGCACTGGTGACAGTATGTAAAAAAAAAATTGTGAAAACAATTTTTTTAATTTTTTCATTTTCCGAAAAATTATGACAAAAAAATACAACTTCAAAAAACTCGCCATGCCTCTTATGAAGTACGTCGGACTGTCTACTCTGCAAAAAGGGGTCATTTGGGGGATATCTGTACTATTCTGACATTCTTGGACCTCAAGAAATTAGATTGGCTGTCAGTACTTCAGGATTGATCAATATTCAGATCTATACCATAGTTTGTGAACTCTATAACTTTCCTACAAACTAAAAAATACATCCTAATTTGGGTTATTTTCACCAAAGACATGTAGCAGAATACATCTCGGCCTAAATTTATGAAGAACAATTATTTATTTGTAAACTTTTATAACAGAAACAAAGAAAAGTGTGTTTTTTTTTCAAAATTTTTGGTCTTTTTTTGTTAATTTAGCAAAAAATAAAAACCCCAGCGGTGATTAAATACCACCAAAAGAAACCTCTAGTTATGTGAAGAAAATGATAAAATTTTAGTTTGGGTACAATGTTGTATGACCGCGCAATTGTCATTCAAAGTGTGAGAGCGCTGAAACCTGAAAAATGGCCTGGGCAGGAAGGTGTAAAATTGCCCGGTATTGAAATGGTTAAAGATAAAGGATTCCTGCTGAAACTGTTCTATAACTTAAATTCTAAAATTAGAAAACAATTCATTTCTATTTGCATACTACCATTGTGTGAATGAATTTTTCGCACAGTGTATAAATATGTAGTGATGTGCGAATAGGGCAAAATCAAATGCTAGATTCAGTTTTTTTAGGGACTTTTCCTTGCTGATTAAAGTTTCCTTGGGTACTTTTTCCTCTGATCAAATGTTCTTAGAGTGTTTTTTTATTCTCATCTCGTGTTCTTAAGAGTATTTTTTCTTCTGATAATTTTTCTAAGACTGATTTCACACTGAGCAGTTTTTCTTTCGTTTTTACATTTAAAAAATTAGAAGAAAAACACATGACCATTAAATCCTATGAAACTCTTTACACTGATCAGTTGCGGGTCCACTGCATTTTTCAAAGTCCTGCAAGTTGCATTTCGGTGAGCTAAAAAAAAATTGCTCCAAAAACACACCTCCACATTAAAATGAAAAAACATCAAAAACATGGTAAAGAAGTGTCAAAGTTGCATCAATCAGTTGCATTTTTGGTGCATTGATTCACATGTCCTTTTTAACCACTTGCCAACTGGGCACTTATACCCCCTTCCTACCCAGGCCAATTTTCAGTGATGTTGCACTTTGAATGACAATTGCGCGGTCATGCAACACTGTACCTGTATGAAATTGTTATAATTTTTTTCACACAAATAGAGCTTTCTTTTGTGGTATTTAATTGCCACTGGGTGTTTTATTTTTTGTGCTATAAACAAAAAAAGCAAAGAATGTTTGTTTCTATTATAACATTTTGCAAACAGGTAATTTTTCTCCTACATTGATGTGTGTTAATGAGGCTGCACTGATAGGCAGCACTGATGGGCACTGATGAAGTGGCACAGATAGGAAGCACTGATGGGCACTGATAGGCGGCATTGATAGGCAGCAGTGATGGGCACTGATCGGTGGCACTGATGGGCAGCACTGCTGGGCACCGATGCATGGTACTGATAGGCACTGATGGGCACATGTGGGTGGCACTGCAGGGCACAGGTGGGTGGCACTGATGGGTACAGGTGAGTGAAACTGATGGGCACAGGTGATCACTGATCATCAGTGCCCTGATGATCAGTGCCGATCACTTCTCTGACAATTGCTGGTTATCAGCAGTACTTTCCTCACGCTGTGACAGCATGAGGAAAGGGCAGCCGATAACCGGAAACTGTATTTACCCGGTGATCTGCTGTGTCATTGGACACAGCTGATCGCGTGGAAAAAGGTCACTGTGATTGGCCGTTTACTGTATCACTTGATCAGTTGTGTCCATAGGACACAGCGATCATCGGTGGCGCCGGGTGCACACTGCTGGGGGCGCACAGGGGGCGTGTTCTGGAACGACCTCCATGGGCGTCGTCCCAGAACTAGACAACTGCGCTCTAGCCATCTTTCTACTACAACATGATATGGAAGAAGTTAACAGGTGCAAAACGTACTGGAAATGCAGCACAAATGCATGTGTATTTACTGCATTTTTGCAACAAAGCAGTGTTAAAGTAGCCTTAGGATTAAATGTTCTTAAAAGTATTTTGCATCCATTTCTGCTATATGCACCAGAGAAAACCATACAATATCATGTTTATTAGTTTACAAATTTTAATTACCTTCGATTTGACAACATTGGAAAAAATAAAATTCACCAAATGAGTTACAGTCTCCCTGTGATAGACAACTTCAATATCAGAAAAACACATTTTGCCCATTTTAAAAACATTAGCAAGGGTATCGTTCATGACTTTTGTGTGGATGCTGATAAATTCACACAGCAAAGGACTGTGAATCTGGGAAAAATGGTTTTACTGTATTAATAGGTTATCACTATCCTTGAATTTGGATAAAAAACATAACTCTTTTGCCATCATCTTTATTAGCCACATCCAGAAAATTCAGCAGTAGACTTGATAGTCTTATGGATGGAATAGTGCTCATCAACGATTTGTGTCAATTGTATTTTAATGGCTTTCAGCAGCAGAACATCATCAACAAACTTGTAGTAACCCACATTGGTTTCAATTTGGAAAAAAATATCTCACAGGTTATCACTCTTTAAAATATGTGCTGGTAGCTTCTGCCTAACAGTAATTTTGGATTTCCATGACAGCAGTAAAAAAGGAAGGAGTAAAATATCCCTTTCATGTGTAAACAAATGCAGATTTTATATCTATGCAATATTTCAGTTTGTGAATTCAACATTTTGATGAGAAAATTATCTTCAGGGAAAATAAACACTGGTAAAATAACTCCTATATCTTACAGAATTGACCTTAATGCACAGTTTATAGCAGGGAATATTAGTAAACATTTTCTCTAAATCATCAAGCAAAAAGTTAGAGAACGATGATGCCTCTGGCATATCCATGTATGTTCCTTGTATCTGGATATAAAACTTATCTCCAAATAGAAGTGACTGTGATGGAAAATTAATTCCAAAATGTCAGATAGTATATTTTTCCCAATAGTTACTTCTCAACACACTTTACCTCTGCATGGAATTTCACTTCAGCAGGAAATGTTATATCAGAGGGTGTTCTGTACACACACAGGTTGCCATAGTTGGAAGGAAGTAACATTTTACCATTTTGGGATCACAACAATTACAGATTGAAATGGAAAGGTTTGGAAATGTAATTATTGATAACATTTTGGTAGATGCAAAGGCTAAGCATCAAAAATAACCCAAAGCCACTTGTAACAGTGTTTTAGTAATGTTATCATTCATTTTAATAAAATAATTTTAACCACTTGCCCGCCATTTACCCCTTTTCCTGACCAGGCCATTTTTTGCGATACGGTGCTGCGTTATTTTAACTGACAATTGTGCGGTCATACAACACTGCACCCAAATGAAATTTATGTCCTGTTTTTCCCCACAAATAGAGCTTTTTTTTGGTGGTATTTGATCACCTCTGCATTTTTTATTTTTTGTGCTATAAACAAAAAGGGATCAACAATCTTGAAAAAAAAATTTTTTTTTACTTTTTGCTATAAAACATATGCAGTAAAAAAAAAAATTAATTGGTTTACGTGAAAGTCATAGAGTCTACAAGTGGTGGTATATATACTGGAATGTAAAAAAAAAATGTTTTATACTAGTAATGGTGGCAATCAGCAAATTATAGCGTGACTGTGGTGGGCATTCTGACAATGGGGGGAACTGACTAACTGCCACTGACATCCCCAGTGACACTAATACAGTGATAATAAAAAGCACTGACACTATACTAATGGCACTGGGCAGGAAGGAGTTAACATCTGTAGTGATCAAAGGGTTAACTGTGTGCTGTTTTACTAACTGTGCTGTGTGTGTTTTACTTGGAAAATATACTACTGTGTGAGATTACCCGCTGGCACCAGGCGATTGCCGAGGAACAGTGACGGGAGAGACCTGTGTGTAAACAACTCCTGCCACCAGTAACATGCTACTGTGTACTTTTCTGCACAGCAGAGAAATACACAGTACTATATTTTCCTACCCACCAGGCCGGGTGATCGACATCTATAGCCGCCAATGACGGTGCAGATAGGGCGGCACGCACACACCCCACCCGGAAATGCTAAATCACTATATAGACGTGATTTTGAGCAGCTCTGCCACCCTGTAGCAATAGTTCTGCTATAGGACGGCGCGGAAGCAGTTAACAATTTTCACAAACACTCAACCTTGTGTCTCTTTCTATGTGGACAGTGGACTTGGACAACCTGCATTGACGACAGAGCTGGGGCAATCCAAACTGTGCATCGTCATTGTATGTATCGGAGAAAGTGTTTGACACAACCATAATCATAATCTCTGTATAATAAAATGGGTAAGATCTCACCTGCTTACAACACTAAGGCCCTATTCACACTTGAGTGTTTGCGATCTCGGGCAGAATCCACGTGATTCTGCCTAAGATCCCCAACCACTCTGCACAAATGACAAATCAAACCACATCTGTTCAGGTGCCATCCATTTTCAATGTCACCAAGATTATTATTATACAGGATTTATATAGCGTCAACAGTTTGCGCAGCGCATTACAATAAAAAGGGAGACAGTACAATTACAATACATTTTAGTACAGAAGGAATAGGAGGGCCCTGCTTGTGGAGCTTACAATCTAAAGGATTGAAATTACACACTGAAATTATGCTGCAACCACAGCAAGCAACATCACGTGAACTTTACTAGAGCAGGAGCGTCTTTTGGGCGACAAGCCTCATGCAATGTGGTTTGCAGCTATTTATCATGCAACAATCGTGGCAGAACGGCACCACTTTTTGGTGCCATTGAAAATGAATGGCGCCACAACAGGTGCGGTATGATTTGTCATTTGCGCAGAGCGTTTTGGGACTGCGGACACAATCGTGGTGATTCTGCTCAGGATCACAAACACTAAAGTGTGAACTTAAAGTGTAACTAAAGACAAAAGTTCTTTCTAGTTTTGGATAGAGTGCAGAGGAAAAATACTTATCAGTTTTTATTGCTGTCTGTGCCCCCTTTAAAGAGATTCCCTCTATTTGTCCTGTTTACCATTATTATTGAAAGTGAAGAAAAATCCCAAATTTTAGGTTGTTTCTAGAAAAGTAATAGGAGGGTTAGCTAATCCAATGGGGACACTAGTTCTGGTGACCTGGATTGCAAGGACTTACTCTCACTTCCTGTTTGGCTATGGGACAGGAAATGAAGGGGAATCTCTACAATGGGACCCAGATGGTGAAGAAATCTGACAAAATTCTATCCAAAAAAAAAAAAAAAAGTTTTGCCTATAGTTCTACTTTAATGATTCTCTATTGGAATAGCATATAGTGCTGTCAGCTTGACACCTGAATTGACATGATAAATGGGGGAACTGACAGGATCAACAGGTAATTGATCTATATTAGCAACAGACTTATAAGGGTAATATCAATTCGGATTTATTTTTATTATAACTATGTCTGGGTTTTTTTTTCATTTTCAACTTGAGTTCCATTGAAAGTACATGTAATTCTTTAATGAATGGCATTTAGTTCGCCAAAGACCTGCATATTGTCAATAATTGCCAAGCTTTGTTTTTTTTCCTTAAACACTTATATTCATGTTTTTACATTCTTAGTTTCTTTGCCGTTGATATCCTGCAGCTTCTTTGCAAGCATTTCCTGTCTACATGCATGCACTTCACTGATGGCTGCATTGCACTTTTCAGGTTGATTTTCCTGATAATGAAAACAGTGGATCACTTGAAGTTTCCATCGATAGCTGGTGTGACAACACAGGAGTGCAATAGGGAAAAAGATACATAGCATGTCACCCTATAACAGGAAGTGCCCGAACATGGATTTGCCTGGCAGGATTGCCAGGTATTATTTTAATGAAAAATGAAGATTTGAAAATTATATTAACATATTAAAGCTTATATGAGACTTATTGGGTGCATTTACACATTACATTTCATAATGTTTTGTAGCCTTTAAGTGAAAGTCAGGTTTCTTTTACCTGCTTTGGTCACAAAAAACAGACTAGAATGCATGTAAGAGATGCAATCTCAGGCTGCAAGCCAGATGCATTAAAGTGTAACAATGTGAACTGCCCATCTCATGCATATTTTTTTTATATATTTCTCTCCATTGAACACCTGCAAAACCAAAATCTGAGTTACATTTGCCCAGAGCTAGCTTTTATATTTTCACTTTGATCAGTTGTCCATTGATACAGATGGATGCAATATGAAAGAAAATAAAAGCATCCGTGTGTAATGTATTCCATTCTGTGTTCCGATATATAGACTAATATTGTGACAGATTATTTGTACTATACTAGATCTATACCATGTCACATTATGATGCAGAACTGATTAAAGAGACATAATGATTTGATATATTTTTCAATTGGCTGAAAAATACAGCTTTGTAACCAAAACAGTGAGTAAAAATGATAAATAAGCTTTTTTAAAAGCATGGCATATCTGATGAATTTTAGAGAAAATAGGAATGAATCTGTCAGCTTAAAATGGATGTAAAGGCTCAAGTTTTTTTTACCTTTATTCATTCTATGCACGAAGGTAAAAAAACTTCTATGGGCAGAAGCCCCTCCCAAGCCCCTCTTTCATACTTACCTGCGCCTCATCGCGATCCAGTGATGTGCACGAAAGCCTCAGCACTCCCTCCTCATTGGCTGAGACAGCAGTGGATGTCAATCACAGCCAGTGAGCCAATGAGAAGAGAGAGGTGGCAGGGCCAAGCCATGGCTCTGTGTTTGAATAAATATGCAGAACGGTGGCTCTGGAGCAAGCCTGCTTGGGTGCCCCTATAGCAAGCTTCTGGTTCTTGGGGCACTGGGCAGGAGGGAGGGGACAGGAGCGCCGACACGGGACCAGAGAAGAGGAGGATCTGGGCTGCTCTGTGCAAAACTACTGCACAGAGCAAGTAAGTATAACTTGTTTTTTTTTTAAGTAATCGCCTCTAAAATCATTTTAATGTAAAGTTTTTTCAAGATGTGATAAAGGGAACTTATGTTTTTCAGTGAATGTTCAAGCTAGCACATATATAAACTGATGCTTTATATATTTTTGTGTTTATTAAAGAAAATCTTGCAGGATGTATCTATAACAAACACGCTGGGCTTTCTAAAAAGACAGCCCTACACTGTCTTCATGCTTTCTGATTGATTGTATTACTTCATTAATTAAAAGGATCTTTTTGCTCTTTGAAATATGGAGGGTACCATTGCTAAATGTTACTTGCCTGCTTGTAGTGCTGACTTGATGGAGTCAATGGTTTCTGGCTCAATGATTTGGAATTAGAACACAGATCAGGCGTTTTGACTTCATTTAGGATATGTACTTTATATTCCAGGTCACTAATGCAAAAAGTGTTTAAGCCAGAGACAGCCAGGCAACTAGTCTTTAAGAAAGCAGTCTACAATGGGAGCCTATATATTTCACTCAGTACAAATTTCCTTTAAGACATTATAGAAAAGAAGAGGGATTACATTTCTCCTTCAATTCCTTCAGAGCTATTTTTAGCACAACAGTTGTGAGAAAGGGACATCACAGCAAAAACTTGCATACAGCTCACCCTGCTGGCAGAAGGTGGTAAATATGATTAAAGAACAATATTTCACGTTTATCCAAGGAAAAACTACTTACTAAAAAAAAAGACTATATAAAACATAAAAAAATTATATAATATATACACACACATACAATGCTTATATACTATCCTCTAGTTTCAATTTAAGTAATAAAATTGTTCTTTAGTAAATTCTTTCCCACCCCCGAGTGCCTCCTACTAGGACAAATACCTACTTTCAGCTTCAATCTACTCTAGCAGGCTGCACAGGGAATATTGCTGGATTGAAGATGAAGGTGAGAATTCATTCTTGTAGGACACACTCAGGGGGGTGGTTGAAATGTATTAAAGGAACTGCCCTACTGCTTAGTGAACCAAAGGAGGATGTTAGATGGGCATGGGCACCATTCAGAGAAAGCACTTTGTATTTCATCAGTGAATGCAAACCCTTCTCGGACTGCATTGGTGTGAACTGAAACCCTAGGACATAAGGTAGACTGCCTTGTTCTTGTGCTTATTTTCACTTGCGGTTGCATTTTATAAATTTTTAAAATTCTTTTTTTTATTTATACACAATTAAAAAAAACATATATAAAACATATGTGAGATAATGTCTCCTCCATGGCAGAGATTCTAATGCACACTATCCAAAACTAAAAGAAAAACATTACTAAAATATTCACTTCAGTTTTGAATTTCAGAGAAATTTCCATCCATTTTATATCAGAGATTAAAGATATTTATTTTAAATAAACAATACGTGAGCATATATTGTAACCACCGAGACTAATTTAGAAACAAATGCTTTTTTTTTTACACACTGTACAAGCAAATGGTCAAGGTATCAGATATGGAAGTGGGAAGCAGTAAGTAATCATTCTCTGGCTTTACTGGAAAATGCTTTAGAAATCCAAAGAGAATACCTATAATAGTGAGTCAGCATGTGTGCCATTTGTATGTCTCTTCTGGCTCCACAATAACTATGTAATGAATATGATGTTTATAGAGAAAAAAGTGTGTATTTTCAGAAAGTGCTCCTTTTGATCTTTTGTTTTAATATTTACTTGAATAGAATTTCGGACAAAATATTGACATTTTATTTACTTGGTGTCATTATCTACAGTGGGGAAAATAATTATGTGATCCCCTGCAGATTTTGTAAGTTTGCCTACTTACAAAGAAATGAAGGATCTATAATTTTTATCATAGGTGCATTTTAAATGACAGAGACAGAATATCAACCAAAGATCCAGAAAAAAACTTATGATATAAATGTTATAAATTGAGTTGCAGTTCCGTGAGTAAAACAGTATTTGATCCCCTACCAACCAACAATAATTCTGGCTCCCACAGACTGGCTATGTGCTCATGTGGTACACAGATTAGTCCTGTCAATTTAAGAAGGTGCTCCTAATGACAACTTGTTATGTGTATAAAAGACACCTGCCCACAGAATCTCTTTCTTGGGCACCACCATGGGCAAGACCAAAGAGCTGTCAAAAGAACATCAGGGACAAGACTGTATACCTGCACAGGGCTGGAATGAGCTAAAAAAAGACCGTTAGCAAGAAGCTTGCTGAGACAACTGGAGAGAGATAGACAACTGTTGGAGAGATTATTGCTCTTTTATGCCATCCTTCCCGAACAGCAACTCTCTCAAAAGTTGTGAGGTATGCTTCCACGTCATCTGCAGGCATCATCTTTTGCAGGTAATAGCTGGCACACACCATTTTCTGTTCCACTGGCAGCGGATCTGCAGACTCCTTTAATTCCACCAGGTGTTGGGCCACCTCCTTAAGGAGCTCTTGGTCTGTTTGTTGGGCCTCCGTAAACTGGCAATTCGCCTCCTGCTGCGCTGCAGTGGCCTCTGGAACTTGCGGTTGGTTTTCTGTTGGGTTGCAGTGGCCTACAGCAAGGCTCTTATCACCTCCTCCATCTTACCACTTGCTCAGGAAGTTGCCCATTAAATCCACCATATATAGGGGATCACCTTCCCTGGGAAAAGGTAATCCAGACAGCAGGTCTTTCTTAAAAATCTGACTTGTAGCCAGTTGTATTTAAAAGTTTGCATGGATAATAAACAGAACAGAAAATAAATCATTGCCATCCAGACATTAACTAAACAGAAGAGATTTCTATCTCACAGGTAAAGGGCTACTCCCTGTCACCAACAAAACATTGTGCAAACCTTTTCCTTTCATGTATAAAACAAACTTTCTCATCCACAGCTCTCTCAGGCTTCTTGAGTCCCAGGCCAAGAGCCACCTATTGCTCCAGTCCTGCTTTATTTATACCACCTGCTGGTGGTAACAAGTGAAAAGTGAAATCCGGTTTTAGAACCAAGGCAGTCAAGGTGACCTGGAAAACCTGGATCGGATTCCGCCTTAGTTTCCTACATACAAAGGCATGCAAGGTGAAACATAGCCTCAATCACCTCACCTTTCATAATGTCACTATATATATATATATATATATATATATATATATATATATATATATTAATACATACATATGCCAAGCAATATATATGTGAAAGGCACACAAATAACAATAAGAGATATCCATTATAAATAAACCAGTCTGGCAGCAAAAGGGAAAAATGCATGTCATCACAATATAAGATGAAACAAAAAACTGTCCCCTTAGATTATATTCACTTGTAGGTGAGGTTTATGGAGGATAGCCAAACCAAAAATCAAAAGATCAGAAAATCAAAACATAACCTCCCCATTATGAGAACAGTTGTACAGTGAATGCAATATAACCTGAAAAGAAGGGGAAGGGGGACGAAGGCAAAAAATAGGAAGGAAAAAAGAAGGAGAGGAGGGATTATTAAAAGTATTGGGACACCTGTCTACACACTCATGAACTTTAATGGTCTCCCAGTCTTAGTCCGTAGGGTTCAATATTGAGTTGGCCCACCCTTTTCAGCTATAACAGCTTCAATTCTTCTGGGAAGGCTGTCCACAAGGTTTAGAAGTGTGTCTATGGGAATGTTTGACCATTCTTCCAGAAGTGCATTCGTGGGGTCAGGCACTGATGTCGGACAAGAAGGCCTGACTCGCAGTCTCCACTTTAATTCATCCCAAAGGTATTCTGTCTGGTTGAGGTCTGGACTCCATGCAGGCCAGTCAAGTTCCTCCACCCCAAACTGGCTCATCCATGTCTTTACGGACCTTGCTTTGTGCACTGGTGCGCAGTAATGTTGGAACAGAAAGGGACCATCCTCAAACTTTTCCGACAAAGTTGGGAGCATGAAATTGTCCTAAATGTCTTGGCATGTTAACGCGTTAAGAGTTCCCTTCACTGGAACTAGGGGACCAAGCCCAACCCCTAAAAAACAACCCCACACCATAATCCCGCCTTCAAACTTTACACTTGGCAGAATGCAGTCAGGCAAGTAACGTTCTCCTGGCAACCATCAAACCCAGACACGTCCATCAGATTTCCAGAGAAGCATGATTCCTCACTCCAGAGAACACATCTATACTGCTCTAGAGTCCAGTAGTGACGTGCTTTACACCACTGCATCTGAGGCTTTGCATTGCACTTGGTGATGTAAGGCTTGGATGTAGCTGCTCGACCATGAAAACCCATTCCATGAAGCTCTGTACGCACTTTTGTTGTGCTAATCTGAAGTCCACATGAAGTTTGGAGGTCTTTAGCAATTGACTCTGCAGACAGTTGGTGACTTCTGCTCACTGTGTGTTTAAGCATATGCTGACCCTGTTCTGTCATTTTACATGGCCTACCACTTTAGTTGCTGAGTTGATGTTCCCAGTTGCTTCCACTTTGTTAGAACACCACTAACAGCTGGCTGTAGAATATTTAGTAGCAAGGAAATGTCATGGATGAACAGGTTAATACCTATCAGGGTGCCACACTTGAATTCACTGAGCTCCTGAGAGCGTCCCATTCTTTCACAAGTGTTTGTAGAAGCAGTCTACATGCCTATGTGCTTGATTTTATACACCTGTGACCATAAAGGTGATTGGAACACCTGAATGCAATGATTTGGAGAGGTATCCCAATACTTTTGGCAATATAGTGTATATTATACTATTGTTTAAAGACCTTAACAAGTTCGGCCATGATCTTACATTAAAACAATTTTACAATATCAAATCAGCTCAAAACCAATCACCAGCCTAGCAATGATCCAGTTAACACAGTCACAACACACCATAGATGACAACATAGCTTTGTAGCTGTTACAAGAACTATATTTTGAAGGTTCTAGATTTAAGAATATTCCATATATTCTGGAGAAGATATATCCTCATTTACTCAATATCTCTTAGAATCTCCTCCTGTTGACATATCACTTTACATCTCAAAGCCAGCTTCTACCCTACACAATCTAAAGGGACCCAAACTTAGTGAACACTACCTTACTCCACCTGAACGTCAAGCCTTACAGAATCTCACCACTAACACTGATGTAGTCATAAAGCCAGCTGACAAAGATGGTAGCATAGTCATATTAAATAGGACAGATTACATCACAGAGGCCCAATGGCTTTTGTTTGATGTCAACACCTACATTAAATTAAGAGAATACCCATTGCCCAGATTCACTGTGGAGGCAAAAAAAATCTAGTCAATCAAGCTTGTGCTGATAAGGTAATATCCCAAACAGAAGCCTCATTTATATTAAAGGAATATTACAACACTCCTTATTTGTACTATCTTCCCAAAATACATAAGAGCACCACCCATCCCCCTGGTAGACCTATAGTGGCAGATATGAATAGCATCACCAGTGGTTTTTCACTTTATGTCAACATGTTCTTGCAACCATTGGCGCAGGGCCTACAGTCTTACATTAGGGATGGCATTCATTTACTGCAACAAATCACTTCATATTCCTGGGAACCCACATACACCTGGGTTTCCCTAGATATACAATCGTTATATATTTCCATACCCCACGATGTAAAGATAAGAGCACTATAATTCTGTCTGAGGATATGGTGTTCAATCACAGACAAGCCCAATTTATTTTTGATGTGACCTTATTCTGTTTAACTCAGAACTATTTTCAGATCAATGGTGACTATTACCTTCAAACACAAGGCATGGCTATGGGTACAAATTTTGCCCCCTCATACGCCAAACTTACAGTGGGACATTGGGAATCTCTATACATTTGGCACAATAACCCCTATGCGGCCCATATCATATATTATGGTAAATACATTGATGATGTAATAATTATATGGGACGGCAATGTGGCCAGCATACAACAATTTATTTCTCATTGTAATGCTAATGATATGGTACTTACATTTACTTTGGTTGTGGACAAGGACACTCTGGCATTCCTTGATCTACTCATGTGCCATGATGGCAGCCAGATCTTTGCTAAAAATTATTCCAAAGCTACTACAGGTAATTCTTTTCTTCATTATAGAAGTCTCCACCATCCTAGTACATCCACAAAAGTCAGTTTTGCAGGCTGAGGCATAATTGCACTAAACTTAGTGATTATCAACACCAAAGTGCTACATTGAAGAATAAATTCCTTGAAAAAGGTTATCCACCTGCTTTAATCGATGAAGCCAAATCATTGTATAATACCAGACTAGACACCAATAACACTCGTTCTGCGGCTGGTAATTCCACTATTGGGTTCACTACCCAGTTTCATAGCAGTCATACACAGATGGAACAGGTGGTACACAAACATTGGTCAATACTACTGCAAAATCCGTACCTTACACAATCTATGCCAGACAAACCCAGGTTTTCTTACAGAAAAGCCCACAATATCAGGAACAAACTAGCACCCAGTAAATTAAACTCCAAAAGAGATAGTAGAGTCTCCCTTAAGGTTTTTTCTATCATAGGTATGTATCAATGCTATAAACCGCTCTGTTTAACCTGTCCATTTGTTAAACACTGTGTTTCACAGTGACAGGAGCCTTGCAATGATGATGTATTGATAAGCCTGTTATCCTTACCATTGCTGTAAGTGTTTTTATCCGCTTTTTGTTAAAGTTACTGGATATACTGCGCTTAGAAGTGCCTTCTTTTTCCATTTTCTCTCTACATCGAGTCTATTTCATACTCCCAGAAGTGCTGCTCAGAGCATGGTCCAGTCTCGTAGTACACCTGTTGTTATCTCCTACCAAGATGAAGGTCCTCGAGGCAGATGTAGCCTATAATCTCTCCATTAACATACTAGAAGAGACTGCACATCAATGTATAACTAACTCCAGACAAAACTTGTATTACCAACTTTCGGATAGAGTAGTGAAGGGTTAGCACCTCAGTCACATTTTTATTGCTATGTCCCCATTAGGGAGACTCAAAGTCACTATTTGTCCAAGGGATCATTTTTACTGGAGAAAAAAGCACCGAGAATTCCCCCCCCAAAAAAAACCCATCAAACACCGCTTCATGTTGGTCCTTACAAATCTTACCCTGCCAAGGAACAGGTGCAGGTCTGGCTCTTAACCATGGATCTATGTAAAAATATCCAATGGATCACTGAACACCCTTGTAATAAAACCAGCTTCTTTATTACAAATATTTAAAAGTCCAAGACAACATCACAGCACAAAAAAGAATACCTACTAACGCGTTTCACCCCTTTCTGGTACTTAGTAATAACATGGTGTTATGAATAAGCACCAGGAGTTATGAAACATATTAAAACATCTCCAGTTTGTGTGCTGCAATGTTGTCTTGGACTTTTAAATATGTGTAATTAAAAGCTGGTTTTATTGCAACAGTGATCGATCATCCATTTGATATTTCTACACGGAGAATCTAAAACTTTGCAGCAGGCACTGGCATAGAGAAAAGATTGTCCATTAAGGATAGTTGTTCCAGAAAACTGTTGGAAACATTTCAACCTACTTTCTGTTGTGTCTGTGGAGACAGGAAGTTCAGGGGCGCAGACCACAATACAATTTAGATGGAACGAATATCAGTCTTGCACAGTTGTTTAGACACTTCCCCTGTATTGGAATTGCTTACTTAGAAAATCAGAACCTGCAGCAAAGTCAGGTACAGCCTGCTTCATTTCATGGCTGGAGGACCTCCAGCAACATCTAGCTCCTTCCTTCTCAGCCTTACAGTCCCTTGCCCACCCCTTTCATGTAATAGATTTCAGTTCTTTCAATGTTAGAGGTTCAACATCACATGTGGCTGTTCTACAGCTTCCTGTGTTTAGAAGTTATGTACATCATCCTGATGGCCCCTATCAGCCAAGATCTGCTTGCATTACATAGAAAAGCACAAAGGCCTAAAAATTATGTCACTGGGTCAAAATAATATTGCAATGAAAACAAACTTCTTATTTAAAGTGTATGTAAAGGTAAACATTTTTTTTTACCTTAATGCATTCTCTTCATTAAGGTAAAACAACCTTTACGTGGAGCATCCCCACAGCCCACTCTAAATACTCACCTGAGCTTGATCTCGGTCCAGCACTGTGCATGTCTGCAGCAGCTCCTCACCCCTCTCCTGACTCTCACAGGCTTGGCTGAGAGAAGCGGGAGCCATTGGCTCCTGCTGCTGTCAATCAAAACCAGTGAGGAGAGAGCGGGTGTGGGGTCAAGCCAGGCTGTGTGTCGGAACAGATGCAGCAGCACAGCTCAGGAGCAAGCTCGCACAAGTGACCACCACAGGAAGCAACTTCCTATGGTGGGCACTTTCCTGGGGGAGGAGCCAAGAGCACCAGCGAGGGACTCAAGAAGAGGAGGATCGAGGCTGCTCTGTACAGTGCTTTTGCCAGGTAAGTATAACATATTTGTTATGTAATTGGCAAAAACCCTGAAGGTTTGCAACCGCCTTAATAATTTACTTAGCATGTTGATGGGGGTGGGGCAAGAGAAGGCAAAATATCAGCAGATTAAACTTTAACATTATTAACATTTATATACAGTACAGTACCTTAGGCTTTGTGATATTTTAAAGGTATTCTGTACCATAAACACTTACTTAGAGTACTTAGATATTCAGAAGATAATACGAGAAAGTAATTTTCTTATATAAAGTCTCTTTGTTTGTGGAGTAAAGTTACACATAATAATAAGCTCATTTTAGCTCTAACAATATTAAATAATTATCTCTACAGTGTCAAAGCATTATGTTATACTATGTCAAAGCACTCTGTGAAGCTGGAAAATTAAACAAAAAGGTTAAAAAAAATTTAATTTTCCACTACAAATCAATCTACAATGGCAGCATTTTAAATTTTAAAAAATAATAATAAAAGCAAAATCTATTCTATTTTGAATCTGCTCCTAAAAAATAATCTTGCTTTGCATGTCAACAACATGTTACAACAATGCACTCTATAATCAATACATACAAGAATTTAAATTGTAAAAATATTAGGACAATATTACTGCAAACATGCAGTCCAACATCATTGTTTTTTGTTCTAAAATCCAACTTACTCAAACAGGAAACATTACAATGAACACATCACAGCACGTTAAGATTTCAGAGTAACACGTAGAACTGGTTTTAAAAATAACATTCATTAAGCTGTGAAAAGAAAATTTTCCACATTGAAAATGGATCAATATTAACTGTAATTATGTTTTTGGTGCATTTTTCTATTCCTTCTCTTGCTACTTTTAATAAATAAGTGCCAACTGTTTCAGAAGGCTGTTTGTAGAGCACCAAATTAATTATTCCTCCACACACTGAAGATAAAACTAACTCATTAACGATTCAGTTACAGCTGTTGATGTATTCTACCTGGAGGAACATTCCTGATGTCATAATCTGCTAGAGAGGAGCTAGAAAAACAATTTGAGGCACAAAGATCCATTAGATAAATTACAACATATACTGTGTTTCTTCCCCTTTGTTGGGTGTTGGGCAAGATTCCATTTATATTGCATGAAATATTTAGCACTTTACTTATACGGGCAATCCAATTCAGTTTTGAAAAATGTGAAAGTGTCAAGAACTAATATATTCTGAATGTATTTAAAGTGAAGTCGCATATTGTCAATCTTACAAACGGCTACACATACAATAAATCTCTCTGTCTCCATAATATAAATATATATATTTATTTATTTTATATACATACATACACACACACACACACACACACACACACACACACACACACACACTGTCCATCTCTCAGGAACAAGCAAACAAAAACAGCGTTCGTCAGCAAAGTAAAGGCAAACCGTCCATGATCCTGGAACACAGTGGCACACCACCACTATACCAGTCCCACACCAGGGTTTAGGCTCTCCATCTGCTTTGGGGGATTGCAAATTCTGCAGGAGATCAACAAACAAATGTCTCAGTCACCAGACAGTCCACACTTTCTCACTGCTGTAAACTACTTCACTCCACCTCAATCGACAGGTGGCAATTCCTTTCTGCTCCTGTTCAGGACTTCCCTGCAGATAGGTTAATTCATTTGGAACCAATATCCCTATAATCAGGTTTGTAAGCTCTTTCTCCCACTTAAAGTTTCTAAGAGCCTCTGAAATCTGGGTCCCAAATGAGGACTCACCAATCCCGAGAGCACTATAAATCAGTCCTCTACTCTTCAACCAAACTATCTGGGAACCCCTCACTCAGCATGGGTGAGAACCCTTAGGTACATATATCAGTCAATTTGAAAGTGAACCTGTACTTTGCCTATGCAAGGCAAAACAATGGGTTCATTTAATGCCAGGCCCTCTTAGCTGCCAATACTAACTAGCTTTGTTAACAGACAGGCCCGAGTGGGGTAGCTACCTTCACTTCTGATGCTTGCTGGGTCGAGTGAAGTAGCATTCCACCACTTCTGGGTATAGGGGAGCATGTATCTCACTCACTTTTGCATGTGACGGTGTTGGTGTTTGGTCTCTTAGGCAACTTGTACTGTAATACACAGTGGGAGGAAGAACATCCCCAGTGCTGTGATGACTTATGCAAGGCTTCTCTTTATTTCCATGGGTGAACTGGGAAGTGAAGGTGCAACAAGTATAAACATTTGCTAGGGCTATACTGTTGCTCTTTCCTGCTTAAGCAAAACATGGTTTCATGTTAAACTCTTGATTTCCAAGTATAGTACCCATTAGGACTGATACACAAAGCTGTCATGTTGCACAGGGAGCCCATAAGATGAGAAATTCATCCAGTGTTGTAATCAAGAACAAGGGGATCCATAGCTTTCCGAAGCAAAGGAATCAAAGTCATTGTACAGAGAAGGTAACATTCTAAAATCACACACAAAACTGAAATAGGTAGCAATTCAAGATTCAAAATTAATAAGACATTAGCAGCGCATGAAGGTAAGAAGAGCAACCAGCCTCTGTTTTATATTATTATTCTGTAACCCTCTCAGGCGAAGTTGTTTCTTGACCTATTATAATTGTTTTTCGTTAAACTTTTTGTTGAAAAAAAATGTAAAACATTTGAAAACACAAAAGAGCAATCAAAGTGCTTTAGGAAATATCATGATAACATAGCACCTATACTATTTGATCGGGCCTAAGCTACCACCTTAGTACTAAAGTAGTGCTCTAATATGAAGATACTGACAGGCTCCATTGACTGAGAGCTGGGAACTATCTCATTAGGATTTCTTGAGGTGGAAGGAATGAGCCCAATTCTTGACCATAGGCACTAGTCATTTGTGCATATTCGAGACTCCTGGATTTAAGGGTGCATTCTCACTTGCGAATGCACCCTGTGTGCAGTCAGCTTCGAGAGCCCTATTGGGGGTTTCCATGATTTGCTGCGAGAAGGCAGCCCCATCAAAAGCAACAGGAGGCTGCTGGCTCTAGCAGATAATTGTGCCAACTTGCATGTAATCACTCCAAGAGCGGTCACAAGCAAGTGATCTGCCCTGAACACAGGCAGTTCCAGGGAGCTTTAGACCAGAACTGAAGCAACACGCAGTAACCTGACGGTGCCACTGTAGTATATAGAATCTCTGATAGCGTCATCACCCCAGTCATCACCTCAATCCTTCTTTATGTCAGTGAAGTTTGGAGTCCTGTCAGCTACCCAGATCAATCCAAATGAGACTGTGGCCCGATAGAAATATTTCATCTGGAACTCTGCAAGCACCTCCTCCAAGTTTTTCAGAGCACCTCCAACAGTGCTTGCCAGTCTGAGCTGGGCAGCTTTCCCTTACTTCTCGCAGTATGGAAAGGGCTCTATCATACTGGGACCACCTACAAAACAGCAGTCCTAACTCATACTAACATAAAGCCTTACTGACCAAAAAGGACCAGTCCAAACCATGTAGCCTGCAAAAACGCATCAGTGCCTTGTCTATCCCAAACTCCCAACAATTCGGCCTGACAAAATCTCAAATAAATCACATAATGAATGATTCCAAAGAAAAATATGTTGGAGAATGAAGAAATGAAATAAACTCCAATAAATTGTTCAACAGTCACTGCAGAGAGACTACAAACTGGCCCTATACTTGGAGGTGCTAAAAGACCCCAAAGATAGACAGACCCTGAGCCTGTACAGACTGATTGCCCACAGCCTGGAAATTGAATTAGGTCGGCACAGACAGACCTACAAGCCCAGGGAAAGTAGAATGTGTCAGAAATCAGGGGTTCCTGAAGGATGAGAACCACTTTCTGCTACAGTGCCCCAAGTACTCATCAGTGTGGGACACACTTCCAAAGACTATCCAGTATCATCCCGGACTTCAATCCTACAGAAGAGAAGAGGACACTTTAAATTTTACTGGGAGAAGAGGAGTCAATGGTGAAAATAGTTGCACAACATGAAAAACTGTGGACTCATCCCCCCATCCCCCTTCCCATACAAACTCAACTGCTTTGGCAATGCTAAAATGTATTTGGGCCTGCCAATAAAGTTTATTTGAATTTTAATATACGTATAAAGACAATATGATTATTTCAGGCATTTATTCTGTAACTTCCACTAGAAAGATAATGTGATTGGTTGCTTAGGCCAATAGCTCCCCTTTTCTTTCAAACTAATGCTGGCCATACATATACAATTTTCTTATTCAATTTCCTTTAAATTTACCTTTAAGTATGTAGTGCAATCAGGGATGTCTGATTGCATACAAATTAAAAGTGTTTAGGTTCGACCTCATATTATATGGTTTTGGTAAATCTAAAAGAAAATTTGTATAAGAAAATTGTATGATGTATGGCCAGCCTAAGTTCGGCACAGAAAACCATCTTCTTTCCAAGTAGCCCAAAATGTTTAATTTGTGTCACCTGCAAACTAATTAAATTCAGCAGTAATATCTCATAACCAATTAGTTACTTGATTGCATTTGTTATGAACCTTGTAGGTAGTGAGCAATTAAATGTCTTTTAAAAGCATCATCTCCATAAACATAGATGATCCTGCGGACCATTACTGCAAATGACTGCTTTGGAATGTTTCATTTGATAAATAAAGAAGGAAACTGACACCATAGCTTTTCACTGAAGTCACTGTAGTAATAGGATATGCATGCTTGTTTAATGAGTTAGAGAAAAAGGGGAAAATGACAGATTGCTGTGCTCTTTATGTGGACATCTATGCACTCCTTCCAACAATTTTGGCACTTTCTAAATATTTAATAATAAACAGTTACTAGATCATTTCTAACCTCTGTGTCAACCAAATTTGAAGACCAGTCACAAAAAAGGTCAAATTTGCAAAAAAAAAGGCATAAAAGATAAAGCAAATATTACTTAGTAAATCATATGAGCAGGAATCTGCTATGAAGGCAATGTTTTTTTTTCATGTCTGTATCAAAGGAAATGAAATGTTTGCAATATTTTTCGCTTGATAAATTTATGAAAGCATTTGTAGTATGAACACTGCTGACATAAACAGACTGTGACCTGAAAATGATTATATTCTACTCTGCAAGGAACAGAAAGGGGGGGGAGGGGGTAGCGGAGAAGAATATATTCAGCAGTTGGAAACATTGCCACGGGGCCTGAGTAATCCTTAATTAACTGAATATATTAACAGAGAACTATAAAAGGAAGGAAAAGAATTTTGTTTTTATATCACGCCCTTTGAAAAGAAGTCATTCTGTTGCAATTTACAAGCCACTATAAGCAGTAATAGCCACTGGGCATTTTGTACAATAAAACAAGATTGTTTCTGAATCAGGAGGTTAAAGCTGAAGCTTCAGACTCTTGCTTATATATTATTTATTGATTTTGTGGGTGTGCATGTTTTTTTTTTTTTTGCAACATTTTAAGTATCTGCATGTAGCAGTTTTCACTATATGCAAAATAAGATAAGGAGAAAATGTTGAGACATTATTTTGCCTGTCCCAGATAATATTTTTATGCAACAGGAAGGGTATTTATTAAAGGTCCTCTTTTTTTTTTATTGTGGGGGGGGGTCACTATTATTGCATATGTTTGTGTATTTATAACCACTCACTTCACATATAAATTCAATTCCTTACAAGAATATATTCATAGCAAGGAAGTGCCAAGTTTTGATCAAGCAGGTAAATAAGCATTTGTAGTTTAACCAATAGCCGCCCGGCCAACAGACGTTTGGCGGCCGGGAAAAGGCTGTAGATTTCCGGGTGGACGCCATTTGGCGTCCTCCCGCACATGCACAGTTTTCACACTTGCAGAGCCACGCAGCGGCGTGATCTGTACCTTGGACACGGCCGATGACAGATCTGAGTACCGGCCCCCGTTGCCGGTACTATGTGACCTGCTGTGACCAATCAAAGCAGGTCACATGACAGTTGTATACAATGGATGGCTTCATTCATGCCATTCATTGTATACTAGTGTCTAGCTGTGAATGGTCACAGCGATTACATGCACATGTCATGTGATTAGCTGTGGCCAAATCACAGCTAAGCAGGGGCGGACTGACAACTCATGGGGCCCCCGGGCAATAGGGGATCATGGGGCCCCTGTGTCCTTGCCCAAACTCAAACAATCCTATGAAAAAGGTACCGGGGCATCTCATGGGCCCCCTACTGACCCCAGGCCCTCGGGCAGCGCCCCAGTTTCCAAATGGTCAGTCTGCCCCTGGCTAAGCACAAAAAAAAAACAAAAAAAACCTGAATGAATTGATGTCATTCAGGTAAATGCTTGCTTATAGCAAAGTAATTCTTCCCCAAAGTAGTACAATGTTACTATGATAACATTGTACTACTTTAGACATAGTGAAATATGCAAAAAAAAAAATCTTAAAAAAAAGAAACAAACGTAATAAAAAAATAAAAATAATAATAATAAAAAAAAATATATATATATATATATATATATATATATATATATATATATATATATATTTTTTTTTTCATACTGTCACCAGTCAGTGTCCCTGATCACCGCCATGCCAGGTATATGATGACACTGTACTGCACTGGTGACAGTATGTAAAAAAAAAAAATAGTGAAAATATTTTTTAAATTTTTTCATTTTCCGAAAAATCATGACAAAAAAATAC
This sequence comes from Staurois parvus, assembly GCF_062004578.1. Classification (NCBI taxonomy): domain Eukaryota; kingdom Metazoa; phylum Chordata; class Amphibia; order Anura; family Ranidae; genus Staurois; species Staurois parvus. Next base: position 6,834,575 of record NW_028318099.1, on the reverse strand, counting down.
AATTTCAAAAAACTCGCCATGCCTTTTATGAAGTACGTGGGACTGTCTACTTTGCAAAAGGGGTCATTTGGGGGATATCTGTACTGTTCTGAATATTGATCAATCCTGAAATACTGACAGCCAATCTAATTTCTTGAGGTCCAAGAATGTCAGATCTATACCATAGTTTGTGAACTCTATAACTTTCCTACAAACTAAAAAATACATCCTAATTTGGGTTATTTTTACCAAAGACATGTAGTAGAATACATCTTGGCCTATTTATATTTATGAAGAACAATTATTTATTTGCAAACTTTTATAACAGAAACAAAGAAAAACGTGTTTTTTTCAAAATTTTCAGTCTTTTTTTGTTAATTTAGCAAAAAATAAAAACCCCGGCGGTGATTAAAACCACCAAAAGAAAGCTCTAGTTGTATGAAGAAAATCATAAAATTTTAGTTTTGGTACAGTGTTGTATGACCGTTCAATTGTTATTCAAAGTGTGAGAGCGCTGAAACCTGAAATATGGCGTGGGCAGGAAGGGGTAAAAGTGCCCGGTATGGAAATGGTTACGTTTAGATAAATACATAAGAATATAATAATTTGTTTACACAATCAAATCAAATCTATATTTAACACCATTTGTTTTACAAAATGTGACAAAACGGGATATATATATACACACACAGTATATATATATATATGTATATATATATATGTATATATATATATATATATATATATATATATATATATATATGGGATTTTAAAGAGAATTACATTGGAAAAATGCATCTATAGTAAAGTATTTTTATACAGTAAATTAGGCAATATTTTACTTGAAGAAAACACGGTGTATAAATAAGCACAGCTAATTTAATAAGTTTGATGAAATGCAAGAGAGGGATTGATTTAGTGCAAAATCTGGTGCAGCTATACATGGTAGCCAATAAGTTTCTAACTTCTGCTTGTTGAATTAAGCTTTGACCAAAAAACAAAAAAAAAAAAAAAAAAAAAAAAAAAACCTGGAAGCTGATTGATTTCTATGCCGCACTGCACCAGAATTTTCACTCTCCAGTTTTAGTAAATCAACCCCAATATGACAAATGTGTGATTGCCTGCTATGATTTTCTCGTACGTATTTCACACAATAAACAAAGTAAAAATGGCTGGAAAGGATATGATCTTAAAACAACCACACATGTGATGAGAGGTCATGGAAAGGTAGTACAGACAGTTTCAGTTAGAACAGCTATTACCAGCCTAATAAAATCTGCTTATGACCTCAATGAGATTCTACACTAGTGCCTCTGGTGAACGTGCTGCTGATGACACAGGGAGATCTTATTATTGGGAAATCAACCAACGAGCAGGGGGAAGAATTTGGTCATCCAGAGAGGGACACCTCTGAACGATGGAAACTGACTGCTGGAAAACGTAGGTTAAAAAAAGTCTCTTTAGCTGCGTTTGCATACCGCGTTTATGAGCGTTTAGAAGCGTTTTTTAAAGATCACCTCAGGAGACCTTCCAAAATGCCCAGAATGCACTGAAAAATAGTAAAAATATAACTATCTCAGACATTTTGAGAGAAATAGAGAGAGCAGAAGCAGAGAGAGCAGTATGTGTTGAGAATAGCTGTCTTTTTTTGTGGTGTTTGGATGTGTTCCAGCTCATTTCTGTGCAGAAATTATTGCAGCAGTGTCCAACATATTTTTTTCATGCAAAACCTCAAAGTATGGTGTACCAGGTCCATTTGAGTACCGGGAAAATGCTTTGCATGCATTTTTCATGATGAAAAAAGGCTCCGGACATCATTTGGAAATGAAAGAGTTAAAAAAAATTCAAAATGAAAACGCCTATGAACGCAGTAATCTGCGTTTAGCCACGTTTACAAGCGTTTTGTGTTGGAAACGCTGATAAAATCTACTGCTGAACGCAATTTTACTGCTGAACGCAAGTTTTCTGCATTCAAAAAAAGACTGTAAACTCAACTGCCTGTAAATGACTGTAAACGATGATGTGTACATGGACACATAGGAAAACATTAGGGTGAGTTCAGGGGCTCCTGAAAAAAACGCTGAACAGCTCCTAAACGTGAGTTTGTTAGCTGCAGTGTACATGAACCCTAAAGGAGAACAGATCTAGAGAATATCAGTTGCACATTAAAGCAGAACTTCACTCTCTCAATCAACATTGACTATTTTTAATCTTCATGATTTTTTTGCTGCGGTGACCAGACTTCTTGTTAGAGGGTGGCCACAGTCACTCCCCATGGTCCCACTGTATGTAGGAACATAGCTACCCTTTCCTAATCCCAAGATGGACTATGAGAGCTGGACAAGAGCAACCACCATTACCCCTAATAATCTGTCATTCTGATTAATATCCTCCTTATTTAACCCATTAGCTACAGTATGTTTCTGAGATGTGGATGAAAACTGAAACACTCAAATTAAACCAACACAAAACAAGTATGACATACAAAGTATACACAGACAATGTAAGCAAGCAAGCAAATAAAAGAGGAGCTGTTGTTCAGAAAGGTCTAATGCTGGCCTTCATCATTAAACTAAAGTGGAACTTCACTCTCCCAGTCAACACAAACTCTTTTTAATCCTTCTGCAGCTAGTATAGATAGGAAAGTATATTACATTTATCGGTTTTAAACTTTTTTTTTTTTTTTAATTTTTTACATTTCTTCAGTTACTTCCTGGTTTCCATGCTTATGCAAATGATGCCATACATCCGATGAGTCTTCAGGGGGGGTTTCAGCTAAGTACATCCTCCAGCCTGCATGCCTGAGCTAAGGGTAGATGGATCCCAGGAAGTAAATGCCACATTAAATCAGTTGTCTTTACTCAAGATGGCCACTGCCAGAAGTTCTAGGGGAGTGTTTTTTTAAAGTGATTTCTCGGTAAAATAAAAAACATGGAAGGATGGGGGAGTATGCTTTGAATATTAAATATGAATTAAAATTGTGTTCTTGGTTTGTGGTACTCAGATGCAGTGTAGTTTTAATTCTCACTTCTGATTGTAGTGTAAGACTATCAAGCTACATTCTAGACCTAACTTCTGCCAGAAAGAACCTGGTTCCTAGGGATGAGGCCCCACCTTGCTTCCTTTCAAACGTTCATTTGAATATAGTCTTCATTAGCCACAAAACATATAAATCTGCTTTCTGTGCCTTTGCAAAATCAATTATGTGCTGAGTTCACAATACAGTGTACAGCTGCTGGAGTGCATTGCCGTTCCGGCAGCTGTCCATTGCTGGCTGCAGTAGGGGGCAGTGTGGTGTGCAAATCAGCGCATCACACGGCGTCTTTTTTTTTAATACAAACTTTATTTGAAGGGTACCAAACATATATTTCATTCATGACACTGGACAGGAGCACAATACATTGCACTGCCATACAGTTCTTTGCGTTGCAATAAAATGCAGCATGTCTGCATTTTAGCGCAGCCCTAGACTGCATTGCAGTGTGAATGGGACACATAGCAAACAATTCTTTCCCATGTGTCTTTGTGGTGACAGACAGTTTACAATGCTGTAAAATGTCTGTCTCCGCACATAGTGTAAATTCAACTTTTATATGCCTCTTGTATTTAGACAATATTTGCTTATCCTGGAGCTTGGATTTAATTAGCAATCTTAGACTTTCACATTATTAGTTCTACCACAATCATTGCCAGCTACCTACCCAATTGCACTTTATCTTAACCCCCCTGGCGATATTCCCGAGTGTAGCTCGGGGTTAACTTTCAGTACCAGAAGCGGTAATATGAACTACACTCGGGATTACCCTACAGCGTTGCTCCGGGATCCCTCGATCACTTACCTTGTCCTGCGCTCCCGCGATGTCCCCCCTGCAGCGTCCCTGGCCATGTCCTCCTGCCGATGCCGGCATCCGTCTTCCGTTCCCTGCGAGCGTAGGTACATACGGGGGGGCGGAACCAGAGGGTATTTCAAAAATTTAAAAGTTTGACATTCACTCAATACACTAAAATCTGATACTATTCCATTACTGTATCAAACCATTTCACATACATTTTGTCCCTAGTGCTTTGCCCTGTGCCCTGCCTGCATTTTTACTGTTCTTTCTGCCTGGAAACTGAGAAACGTCCATGGCATCCAAAAAGTGTCCCTTTAGGTCAAAAGCAGCTAGAAAACAGCAATAGCAAATTAGAACCACTTGCAGAATTGAGTGATGATTCGTGGGGAAATTCGTCATCAGACACTGAAAACGATTTTGGCGCTATATTTCAAATTTCAGTGTTTTTGGTTTGATTATATTATTGAATTAAATGTATTATTATATTATTATTTTTTATGATTATTTATTATTTTATCATTTATGATTTTGTGTTTCAAATTTTATCATACCCGGGATGTTTACTAGACTCTTGTTCAGACAGATTTCAGTGAGTTATTCGTAAGAATTACAGGCCTACAATAAAAAAAATACATATTTCCATGCAAAACAATGTACCGCTTTGAGCTCAGAAATACTGATGTAATCAGACTGCTAGGGAGGTTAAAGGATAAGTTCACCTTTTGACCAAAAATAATACATGCACATTGTTTTGCAGGTAAAAAATGTGCATTTATTATTTTTGGTTGCAGGAGCCTGTTAAGCATTGCACCAGAAATTGCACCAGAAATCAACAGATCACTGGTGCCATTCAGGTCTCCTGTAGACCTGTTAGTATATTCCTATATACTGTATTTTTCGCCATATAAGACGCTCCGGAATATAAGACGCACCCAATTTTAAAGGAGGAAAATCTAGAAAAAAAAAGATTCTGAACCCAATACTGTAGTAAAATATTTTATATCAACTGTATAAAGTTAACAGCAGTTTAAGAACAATTTTATGCCAACCATGTAACAAATCCAGAAATGAAAGAACTCACGGTTCGGATCGTTCCACGGATCAGGAGTCACGGATCAGATCGGATCAGCAATTGCAGCATTGTTCCCAAAGGTGAACTTCTCCTTTAATATCTTTTTATATCAAACATGGAATTTTTTTTCTCTCTCAATTAAATGTTGCTTTACTGTACCTGGGAAGTTTTGCATTTCACAAACAACATAATGAATATGACATTGCTAAATGCCCACACCCTCAGAGGCAATTATTTAGTGCAATGGATTTTAAGGAGGACCCCATAAAAAAAAAATGCACCCTCTGGTATCCTTACCAATCACTGAAATTGGGAAGCTGTCATTTATATTAGCAGTAGCAATGCCCTATTATACAGGACATTCAGATCCCGACAAACAGGTGGTAAATGCTGTGTTTGAACTGAACCGAACCTTGTCCTAAATGGTCACACCATGTATAAATGAGCCACATAAAAAATTAATGCCATCACAAAGGACATGCGGACCCATCCTTGTGATTAGGAAAAACATTTTACATCTTATTGAGGCAAATTGGATCACACTTTATAAAGGGCTTGTTACCTTTATCTCACCCAAGAGTTAAGTATCTTAAAAAAATGGGTAAACGTCCTACATTTTATGTATTTACAGATTTATTTTTTGTTATGCTTAAATTTACTATGTCCAGTACAGTCTCAGCACTGGATGTTCTAGGATGTTCAAAAATCAAGGCATATAGCCACAAAACTATAATAAGATAAAATCTTCAATTCAAACTCCAGTCCAATGTTTCCCTTAAATTTCAATAAGAGTTGGGAAGAGTTAACCTTTCTGTCAGACTTTTATTGAAGTGACTTCAGTGGTGAGATTTCCCCTCATTTCCCCATTACTTTTTTTCCTGACATAAAATAATGAGTCTTTAACCCTTCCCCAGTATATCTGAACCAAAAAAAAAAATCTTTAGCTGGAGCTGGACTAGATTACAAAGTAATTGTCATATTTTCCCCTTGTAATCTCTGTGCTGTAAGAAATAAGTATGCGTTTGGAAGAAAACCAAGAAAATACACATATAGATAAATTTTAACATTTATCAACAATTACCATGGTGATTATAGTTTCCTAGTTCATATAAACTAATACACATGGAAGCTCATAAAAATCTGAACTCACCGCACAAATGAGCACAAAAGAGACAAATTAGGGACTGGAAAAGATAAATGCAAATATGTTTGTTGAAGACAAAAAAGGTTCTGAGAGCACAGTGCAGATGTGACCTGGGTCATACATTCTTTGTTTTTGCAGCTGTTTATGCCAAGTACATTTTAATTGCAAGGCAAATAGTGTTCTATATTGTAAACGTGAGGTTGATTTCATGTTAAAGCCCAGTGATGCACAAAATAAAGTATGAGGACATTGTGAGGAAAGGTTTTAAGAATGTGACGTCTATGCACCACGAGAAGTAGAATTAATCCATTCCAGGGCAAACAAGCCTAGTATGCTTTGCATCATGAACATAACTTCATTATCTTCATAAATAGGAACTAAAAGAGTAACAGTTGTTCCACGTTAAAACTACCACTGGTAAATGGTTTAATTTTCTACTGGGCAACTAAAGCCATTTACAGATTAAATTAATGCAAACATAAAATATTTGTAATGTGTAAATAGTAAAAATAACAAAGAAAAAAAACCCTAAAAAAAAACCTTAAATAGCCAAGAAGAAAATACCAAACACAAGATGCCTGCTTGCATTTTAGATGATAAACATGCCTAGTTGGAGCATGCACATTAAAGGAGGACTTTTATATATGTATGTATCACATCTCTGGCTTCTCTGGCCACAAGAAACCACTTGCTGCATGACAATACAGACACCTCCTGGAACCCAAATGAGGCAGGTAAGGTTACCGGGCAGGTAAGGCGAGCAGGATGGGTGGAATACACTCTGGAGTAGATTTACTAAAACTGGTGCACTCAGAATGTGTTGCAGATGTGCATGGCAGCCAATCAGGTTCTAACTTCAGGTTGTTCAATTAAACTTTGGCAATAAAACCTGGAAATGGATTAGTTTCTATGCAGAGCTACACCTGATTTTGCACGCTCCAGTCTTAGTAAATGACTGGAAAGAAATCTGGTCTTTTAAATGTATTATTTTCAGTAAAGGTCTGAAAATGAATTCAAGTATAATGGTATAGTCAACAATAAAAAATTTTAAACACTGCTCAATTTTGGAGATGTCAATTTTTTTTATCTTCAGAATCGCAAATCCTTCAACTTAACTTTGCTGATCTACATTAAATCCCACAGTTGCAGTTACTACTGCAGGTATTTTAAGCCAGCTAAACACTTTTAGGTCTTTCATCAAATACAACAATTCAAAAATCAAACATCTACCAACTCTAACTGCAACTGCTGTGGCCATACTTTTAAAACCTAGACTTGAAAGACTTTGCTCTGATTGATTGAATCTGAAAAAATTGTGCCGAGCTATAACTGCAAACAAGTTCTTGTAAGCAAACTTCTAATATCACTTATTCCTCCAAAAGTAAAAGTATGTAGATGTAGTAACTGTGGGCAATGCTCAATTCTGTTATATTGCTAGATAAAAACAAATGCATAAGGGCAGGTGTATTAACTGGCAACATGAGCTAGAGACATTTTTTTGCTACACTTGCACAACATGATATTCATCATAGGAACATGTTATGTACCCATAATGACATCATGAGAGAATTGAAAAACCATCAAAATGGTCAATTGTATGTATAGCCCACTCCATGATTAGTTTTGAAGTAGGAAAGTATTAGAACCTCTGTCAAGATTTTATTGCTATTTGTGTTCTCAATGGGTAGATTCACTACCTGCTTTCAGTGGGGGAACTACCAGGGTTGCAAAGATTGTATTTGCAACCAGGCCCTGGCATACCATCAACATGGGGGGCCCCAAGGTGACCTGCTGTAGAACATGTGAAAAGGACCGTAATAAAAGGACCTGCAATAGGAGTAAAGGGTGCCAGGATCAGTGGGATGGGTACCAGGACTGGAGGAAAAGGCCCCAGGACTAGAAGAAAAGGCCCCAGGACCAATGGAAAGGGCCCAGACATTGCTTTCAGCTAACCTAATGTCCATAAACCACTTGTGTGCTTTATCTGTAGTTGTTTTTGAGTTTGGTGCACCACCCTCGTGTGTTTGAAGTGTGATTTGGAAGTTTAAAAATATAGTTGTCATGGGAAACTGGTATTTTTGTTCAGTGGTGCTAGGCTAGGATTTTTCCTATTGAGAAATGTTAAAAAATATTGTATTTGGCAACTGTACGACTAGAATTTGTATTTTTTTTTCAAAATAGAGACTTACTAAATGCTCACATGTTTTTGAAATGTATTTCTCTTTACATTTATTTTTCATATTTTTCAATTATTTTATACATTTACTTTTCAAAATAGACTTTCCTATCATAAAACTACCTCTGTTAACAATTACAATAAGTTGAAATCAGAAACCGAAATGTTTTACTGTTTTATATGTTGAAAAAAAAAATAAAAGTATTAAAATCATGCTTTTTTTTTAAATTTTTTTTTTTAAAGAGGGGGTCAGGGGGGCCCTTTATGGTTTTTTGTACCAGTGCCTTGAAAGTTCGAGTTACACCTTTGCCTACTTTAATTGTCCTGCTGAGCATTGTTATGGCAAAATCCATAATGTTAGGGTTGTCACAAAACAAGAGGTGAGATTAAGTCTACCAATGGAGACACCTGATTAAGAGTGAAATACCCCTCACTTTGTAGTTATTTTATCACATTTCCTGTTGCGTCCCGGGTCAGGATGAAGAGAAATCCCTCAATGACCAGAGGAAGCAAAAAGTTAACCAACACTAGTCTAAACCCTTTGCTACTCTGTCCAAAAATAAAAAAAGGTTTTGGCTATACATACATTTCAGTGTGATCTGGCATTTCAATTGCCTTTTGTAGGTTGTAAGACCTGTTGCTTTCACACATATGCCTCACAGTGTACTGTAATCCTATGTTCTGAAAAACTGTAGTTCATTACTTCACTCAGTGGGCCAGTACCATCATGTACAAAGTGCTCAAGTTTATCTGAATAATTAAATCCATTAAAAAAAAATGGAGCTGACTGCTAACGTGGCAATATCCACACCCAGGATCAAGACAAATGCCATAACAACTAAGTTTTTGAATTTAGCTATTTAACAATGGTAATTGGCTGAATAATCATGTAGTTTACTAAACAGGTGCAAAGTTAGGAGCAATATTGCAAAACAAATTCAGGATGGAAAAAAACATGCATACACTGTAGAATAATGAAAATTGCACAAACTTATGAAAGCTGCACAAACAGACTGTTCACAGCAATTTCTCATTTAAGGATAACATGTGGCTACATAGGATAGTTTCTAGAACAAAAGTCAAACTGAGAATACAAAGCAGGTGTGGCAGTCTTTTTCAAATCATAGAGCAGAGGGAGGAACATATGCAATTGTCAAGGTGGGGAGGAGGGTGTTTGGACAGTGGACTCACTCAACAATTTTTCAGTCCCAATTTGCTACCTGCTGCACACCTTTCATACTTCTACATCAGGGGTGGAGTAGGGGGTCAGGCTGCCAGCACAGGCACAGCAGAAATAGGCTGGTTTACAAGGAGGCTGGGCAAAAATCAAGCTTTTTTTTAGCACCCTGCGCTGTTCACTCTAAATCCTGTCTCTCAATATCTCACTCACAGGATTTGTGAGTGCGAAATTGAGTAACATGGTCGGCACAGCGACAGACAGCACAGTGCACTGTGCACCCATTCCAAGATTTGCAGCAGGCGGAGCCACCAGCAATGATCAGAGAGGTGTCACTGACAGTTTGGAGATATGCACCCACTCCCAGCCATAGACTCCCGGCAGGGTGGCGGGAGGAGGCAGAGCCATCGGCAGTGATCAGAGGTAACACTGACAGTTTGACAACAACAGGCAGAAGATGCCGCCAGGCTGGTTCCAGCTCAATCACCTATTAACTAGAGTTACTCATGTTCAGTGCAGTTTCCATGCCACTTGTCCTCAGCACTGATAGCAGCATCCCCCTAGGTCGGAGCCAGCCAGTATGGGGCCCCAAGTGCATCTGGGGCCCCTGGGTAGTGCCCAGAGGCACCCATTGGATAAAATGGCACTGCATAAAACAGTACAGAACACAGCTACATGAGATTATCCTCATTCCTCATAGACAGCATGCCCCTCAGTTAAGTCCATGGTAGCTCAGTTAACACAGGCGAACAACTAGATGAATTCAAGGCTGAAGAATAAAACACCACCATACTGGAACTGTAGTACTTTGGAAACCGTTATTGAGGGGCTCCCCACAGTAGCTTAGTCTTCTTGATAAGCTGTATGCTATTAGGCTCTGGCACAGCGCTACTTCCATGCCAGTGTTGACAATGGAGGGCCTCTCACGCAGCTACAGATCACCTGCCCAGTTGTCACTGCCTCATCAAGTGTGGCCTCTCTGAGCTGCCGAGAAGGGGGAATCTGAGGAATTTATCTTCCTTTTCCCTTAACTCCTGTCTGGTGATACACATTATCACTTGGTGGGAAATCTCCCATTACTGTAGCAAAGAACAGCAATAAAAAAAACATACATGAGCTCTAATCTTTCCTCACCCTGTCCAGAACTAAGCTGTACCTTGTGGGGTGTGGTGGTATTGCAGAACTTTGTCATTGGTTTTTGTCTGAAGGAGATTCCAGGTTCCGCATCTCATTCTTTCTGTGAATTTAGTTATGAAGCTCTCCAGTAAATACAAAAAAGCCATGCTTTTCTCACAGGGATCTATCTTGCATGTAGTCCTATCAAAAGGGAAAGAAGAAGACAAAACAGTTAAAAATTTGTTTCTGAATTGTTGCAGGAGGGAAGCAATAGAACAGTAATAGGAACTGGACCACTGCCAAATAAGAAGCATCTTTAACCGGAATTCTAACTTTGACTTGGTAAAAGAATTGTAGTAAAACACTAAAGGAAAAAACTGCATAAACCAACATCTTGATATATTACAAAGGTCAAGACACTGCATTATAAGGGTCAGGCATTGTACATGCCTATGCTGACTTTCAGAAGTTGGTATGTGAAAGTTGGGGGGTTTCAGGATATTCTCATAGGCTAGCATGTAACAAGAGAGGCATCTATGGACACTTAACTCTGCCTACTAGTCTATGCAAGTATTTTATTAAAATAGTTTTGAAACTTTAGGTGCCAAAAGACTATATATTTAAGTCGAGCAATTTGAATAGGTATGCAAATATACCCAAGCAAAATATGCATGGTATGTAGCCTAGCTTCCAAACTAATAAGGTCCCAATTTAAAAACCTTGTCCTACAATTTTCAAGAAATGTATTAATGAAGTTTTCATAAGACAAGAATGTTGCTGTATCAGAAGACTGGGTACATATGCACATGTGCTTTGAGTTGGATGAGATCAGTTCAGCAATAATGATGAATTTAATGTGTTTAAACAATTTTCATGCTCATAATTAGAGTCCAAATACTATGCAGTCAATTAGATTTGGATATTTATGAAGTTTCAAACCAATTACAGATACATATTTCACTTCAATCATATGATTTTGTGGAACTAAAACACCAGCAAGGGGAATATATATGTGTGTGTGTGTGTGTGTGCAGTTATACTGTATATTAGAATACTGATAATCTGTAAAATACTTATATTGTATGCATGTATGTATCACAAAACTGTCTGTTCTATGAATGGATCATGGTACTGCTATGGGATCCAAACAAGGCATTAGCATCTGGATTTATGCGGGAATCACTGAAGTTAGGGATATATTTAGGATATATACATCATGCCCAAATGACTCTTACATTAATTAAGAAAAACTACTACCTTATTTTACAAATGTTGGACAGAGCAGACCACACATCCAGTATTCACAATTTTTAAAACAAGTTTTATTTCTCTCTGAGCAAATGCATCCCACCAGATACAGGCTCCTCTAACACTTTTCACCCTAATGTAAGGTTTAGTTGTAGATATGTTTTAAAATAAAATAAAATAGCAGTAGTACTGATTATTCTTTTAAACACTGGAGGATATCTTTTCCAGGTGAGATGTTTCCTGAAGGGACTGGACACCAGTGTCTGGTTCATATAAGCAAACTTAGTCTGGAAGCAGAGCCATTACCTTGTTTGAAATTATACAAGTTAAGCCTTGAAGTAGACTTAAACTCTCAGAAGAAAATGTATTCAGCCCATCCCCCCAATAGCCAGATCACTGGTCTACTGTACAAACAAAATCATTTTCTAAGTATTTTTATTCATTGAAAATTTTTATTCTTTTTTATTCATTGAAAATGTATCTTCCTGCATGCTTCTGCTGAAAGTTCAGTTTATGTGGACCTGTGCTCCATAGGCAGATGTATAATTACTTATCATGTGACAGTACTGCATTTCCCTGCATGCATGATGCCACGAGTCCTTGCAGTGGCTCGTTGTCAACTTGGATAGCAGCAATACAGATAGAAGGTGCTGCCAATAAAGTTCTACAATCTGCAGGCATGAGGGAGAGGAGACATCAAACTAAGCGCATCAAGGCCACGTGTTCTTGAGACATGCAGAACTGTAGTACTCTGCATAAACAAGCCCCACAGGGTGACACTAATAGGCTCTTGTCACTCAGGGACAGATAGAGGGGATAGGCTTGGGAAATCAGTAAGAAGAGGTGGAATTGCAGATAAAAGCTCCACTGGCCATTTGCAGGAGGGCAGCTACTAAGAGGACATCATTGTAGACAACAGTTTTATTAAATACAAATTTTGCATTCATATACACATTAACCTTTTCACTGCCATTGGTGTAAGTACTGATCTGTGCTTGATCAGCCTTAATGGAGTGCAGGGGCAGGTCTAATATACTCCTGATATTTTCTTAAAGGGAACCCTTCACTGCCACTGTGCTATCACAAAGGGGGCTTGTCAGCTCCTTCTGCGATAGCAATAAAATTAGGTGAAATCAATTCACCTAAATGTAGTAAAAAAGTAGCATTAACCAATATACCAAAAAGCACTTTTAAAGCTCCCCATCCCCACATACACACAAATGAAAGCATGCCTTGGTGAGAGTCAGAGCAATAATTCTAGGGCCATCATTCCCAGTTGACATTAACTATTAGAATGTACATGTGGGTTACAGTATGTGGGCAGAACTACTAGAGAATTAAAAATTAGGTTGAGGGAACACAACAACATTAAGAAAGGGTTTCGCTACCATAGTCTTTTTGAATCATTTCCATAGGTTTCACAACAGGGATCCAACACAACTTAGGTTCTGTGGAATAGGTAGAATTGATAAATATTGGTGAGGTACCAACATGAGGAAAGCCATCTCACAAAACAAAACCAAGTGGATATATCAGTTGCACACAATGGTACCAGCAGGCCTAAGTGTAGAAATATATATTGTTTCTTAACTATTTTTTAGCCCTATTCATCAGCCAGAGTTCATAGAATCATGTAATTGTGGGTTTTATCACTAAAGAGAATGTTTTGTTCTAATTGCATACTGGGTTTATATGGATAGTATTCTTCCCCTATACATACAGTGGGGAAAATAATTATTTGATCCCATTCAGATTTTTTAAGTTTGCTCACTTACAAAGAAATGAAGGGTCTGTAATTTTTATCATAGGTGTATTTTAAATGATAGAGACCGAATATCAACCAAAAATCCAGAAAAAAACATGATACAAATATTATAAATTGAGTTGCAGTTCAGTGAGTGAAATAAGTATTTGATCCCCTATAACCAATAATTCTGGCTCCCACAGACTGGCTATGTGCTCATGTGGTACACAGATTAGTACTGTCAATTTAAGAAGGTGCTCCTAACGACAACTGTATAAAAGATAACTGTCCACAATCGCTTTCTTACATTCAAACTTCACTACAATGGGCAAGACCAAAGAGCTGTCAAAGGACGTCGGGGTCAAGATTGTAGACCTCCAGAAGGTTGGAATGGGCTACAAGACCATAATTAAGAAGCCTGGTGAGAAGGAGACAACTGTTGGAGCGATTATTTTCAAATGGAAGAAATACAAAATCACCATCAATCACCCTCAGTTTGGAGCTTCATGCAAAATTCCACATCATGAGGTAAGGATGATCATGAGAAAAGTGAGGGATCAGCCCAGAACTACACAGTAGGAGCTTGTGAATGATTTCAAGGTAGTTGGGACCACAGTCACCAAACAAACCATTGGTAACACAATACGCCACATGGATTGAAATCCTGTAGCATCTGCAAGGTCCCCCTCCTCAAGAAGGTACAAGCCCGTTTGAAGTTTGCCAATAAACATCTAAATGATTCAGGGAAGGATTGGGAGAAAGTGCTGTGGTCAGAAGAGACCAAAATTGATCTCTTTGGCATTAACTCACCATGTTTGGAGGAAGAAAAATGCTGACTATGGCCCTAAGAACACCATCCCTACAGTCAAGCAAGGAGGTGGAAACATTATGCTTTGGGGCTGTTTCTCTGCTAAAGGTACAGGCTAAATTTGCCGCATTGAGGGGCCAATGGACGGGGCCATGTATTGTAAAATCTTGGATGAGACCCTTCTTCCCTCAGCCAGAACACTGAAGATGGGTCATGGATGGGTCTCTCAGCGTGACAATGACCCAAAACATACCACCAAGGCAACAAAGGAGTGGCTCAACAAGAAGCATATTAAGTTCATGGAGTGGCCTAGCCAGTCTTCAGACCTTAACTGTATAGAAAATTTGTAGAGGGAGCTGAAACTTCAAGTTGCCAAGCAACAACCTTAAGGATTTAGAGAAGATCTGTAAAGAAGAGGTGATGTGTGCAAATCTAGTAGCCATCTACAAGAAAAGTCTTATCTCTATACTTGCCAACAAGGATTTCTTGACCAAGTAGTAAGTCATGTTTTGCTGGGGGGATCAAATACTTATTTTACTTACTGAACTGAAACTCAATTTATAACATTTGTATCATGTGTTTTTTCTGGATTTTTGGTTGATATTCTGTCTCTAGCTTTTAAAATACACATATGATAAAAATTAAAGACCCTTAATTTCTTTGTAAGTGGACAAACTTACAAAATCTGCAGGGGATCAAATAATTATTTTCCCCACTGTAAGTATGTTTTACATACATGTGCATATATGTGCATGCATGTATAAATACATGTAATTTTTATATTTTCATAATTTTATACATTTTTTTTTTTTTAGTGTTGTGAAAAAATCATGGTAGTTATAATAAAGTTCCTATAGGGGGAGCTTTTATGAAATATAAGAGTGTATTGATATACAGTATTATACCAATAGGGGGTATTACAGTTATAAATATTAAAACGTATTATTAAGCGTTTAATAATTTAAAAAAAATGTTTATGTTGTTTATTTGTGTATTCATCAAGATATGATAAGCTGGGTGTACCAATATGGTGACCGCTATTTTCCCAATAATAATGTGAATGAGAATACAGCTTCTGAAGACACTCTGTTGGGGGGCGAAATGTGTTAGATGGGGGTTTCCGGTAACGCCGGATCTGGCCAATGGAACGTACACAGAGGCACACTTCTAGTTTGGCACTTTGTGCCTTTCTCATCTATGCCATTATTATTATTCAGAATTTATATAGCGCCAACAGTTTGCGCAGCACTTTACAATATAACGGGAGTTGATACAGCAACAATAAAGGGGCTAGGAGGGCCCTGCTCCTTGGAGCTTACAATCTGAGTTTAAGCAGTTTCTAATTATATTTAATAAAAAAAATAGCAGAATTATGCTATGCATATCTCTTTGTGATCCTCTTTACATTACATGAACACATATCTTTGAATCTTGCTGTGAATTGGAGGAGCAATGGAGAGAGGAACCTACACTGAAATTTGTTCCATTCAAGTGCATCTTGACTCTTGTGTTTAAGGGTCACCAGCTGGTAAGTGAGGGAACATAGGAGGGGAGCACAGAACTGTTGTTTCTGCACCAACAAAAGTACTGCAGCATTGCACTTTATTATATTATATATATTTATGGACTACACTTATCTCACCTTATTAGACCATAGAGCACATGGACTGAATATTATATGTTAAAAAATAAGATACGCATTGTAAGTGCAGCGCTGTCAACATATGAGTATTTTAGTATTGGAAGGTTTTATCCTTTATAAACAGTGGCAGCCCTAAGATTTTTTGTTATTTCGATTTTTGGTTATTCATATTGCAATTTACATTGCACTTTAATATTGGTATTAGTATTCACTTATTATAGCAGCCTCAGATTCAGATTTTTTAAATTTATATTGCACTTTATTTACACTTGCACTTTATTATTGGTATTCACTTACCATAGTGCGGACATACAATATTACAATTTAGTTTAAAAAGTAGCATTAACCAATATACCAAAAAGCCCTTTAAAGCACCCTGCCTCCACACACACACACAAATGTAAATACATGCAATAGTTAGAATAAGAACAATAATTCTAGGGTCATTAGATTGTAAGCTCCCAAGAGCAGGGCCCTCTTTCCTCCTTGTATTGAACTGTATTGTTGCTGTATTGTCTCCCCTTATATTGTAAAGCGCTGAGCAAACTGTTGGCGCTATATAAATCCTGTATAGTAATAATAATCATTCCCAGTTGACTCTAATTTGATGACCTGTAAATGCTTTTAAAACTTTGATGAAGTGGCACGGGCCCCAAAACATGTAAAATCAACGGAGGTACTATATTAACCCACACACAGATTTGTTCCCCCTCTAGTTCACGCTTGAGATACTTCTAAAAAATCTACAATTTACTTCTTCGGCATCCACCCCAGAATTTTAAGTTTGACGACTTCCTCCCCTTTTGCTGGGTTTTCAATGAGAAGATTTTCTACATCTGTTGGTGGGTCCTGGCATTCATCAAAATGAGTTATTGTTGATGGTCTGCACCGATAAACTCACATCTATTTAAGTGCAATTTTAATTTTATATTATTAAAGTGGTTCTATCCAATGCATGTATATTTGATCTGTGGAGATATATGCAGAGCTGCAAGGACACTTTGAGTTGCTTTGGTTCCAATATATTTGAAGATTTGGTCCTCGATGAATGATATTAGGTACATTTGTCACTGTCCTAGGAGCATAAACAATTTTTGGTTTGACATGATTGGTGTCCATTTACTCAACACAACTTCATCTTTTATATTTAACAGAAAAATAGTAAAATATTGTAATTGTGAACACTAAAATTAACTCTAGTTTTTTTCTTGAAAATATGTTTAATCAACAGCTGAGCGAATATCTTGTGACATTAAAAATACAATTTATACCTTTTTATTCTCCAGGTTCTCAACTTTCGTAAAACAAATCTTTTGGGTTTTTAATCTCCAGACCTAAAATGTGCCTTTTAACATTTGAACTGTTGAAACCTTCTGTAATTCTATATGGAACCTATGCTTCAGTAGTAATACAAGGATATATGTGGCCATTTATGAAAAACTCACACATCAAAACTATAATAGTGTGCTCTGTTAGGCATTTGTTGTAAAACTGTAGGCTGCCCTGGCATCAGCCAAGTCATGGCAACAGATTTTGTGGCTAAACCCAAAAAAATTCTGGCATTAAACAAATACATTTAAATCCTGGATAGGTAAATACTTCAGAAATGTTTCCATTTTCAGTTTTTCCTGTTGCTTTACTATTTACTGTAGACCACTCCTTGTAAAAAAAAAAAAAGGATATTTAGCTATATCAACTTACTATCCCTTCCTGGAACTGGGAGTCATAATTCTGCTTCCAATGACACCTGCTGGCAATACCTGGTATCACTCCTCTGCTAAAAAAAACAGCAATGCCTTTGCTTACAAGAGGGAGGAGAGATCACTTTTAGTGTTATTTCCTAGGAGGAACTAAGGAGGAACTAAGCAGAGACTGTGTCTACTCTTTTTAATATAGCCACTTGTATATTAAAAAAAACTGTAAACGTATATAGGATAACAAAAGCCTATTGTATTAAAAAAAAAATCAACATCTAACAAATGATATTAACGTTTCTACAACTAGTGTGCATGGATCTAGGGAAATTCATTTACTAGCAGACTCTGCAGGTGTTTATGAATAAGACATGTAAGCAATATTTCAACTGTGAAGACATAATTAATCTTCCAGCAAAATCTTCCCCTCCGCCCCAGTTTCAAGGAGTCTCAAATGATACAAAATGTGCATATCTTGCAAGCAATAGCAGAGTTATTCAGGGAAGAAAAGATAAAAGGCTATTTGTTATTGTGTAAAGCAACACCATTCATTAAAAAGATAATTATGCAACCACACCCAAGCAATTATTGTGAAGAAAACAAGACAAATCCCTCTATATAGTACACTGCCACAGCCTTGAGTTAGAAAAAAAAAAAGCATATTAATGTTACAGTCTAATGGATTGCAAGCTGTTTTTATTAAAATCAGCTGAATCCTGTTTTGCATAAAAAGAAACTCTGTTTGCCATCAAGAAATGCATTCACATCAGTATGACTTTGACAGAGTAGAAAAAAAATGCATTAAGATGATGTAAGCAGATAAGACAATGAAAACTCTGTGAGATCGTTTTGGCACAGAAATTTCAATCATGTCCCCACAGGAATGGAACATATTTTACACAGTGTATTTCTGCTTTTTAAATCTTGGTCGGCAGCCAAAAATTAATATACTTTTAAAGCACTTTTTTAATATATTTTTTTCCTCCCCTGCTCTTTGTTAAGAAGACATATCCTGTAAATTACATTTCCTTTGTACAATAACACAAACACATTTTGTTCTGTACACTGAACTGTAATCATCTTGATTATTGTGAGGGACTTTCCAATGTAGAGGAGCAGCTGAAGACAAGGTTTTGGATTACATGGCAATTTAGGAATGCATGAAAAGTCAATCGGTAACCATAATAGAAGTCTGAACAAACGTCATGGTTTTTAGACCAAAGCATAACAACATATGTTTTATACTTAGCTCACATGAAGCCTGTTTTTTAAATAATGATTTTTTTTTTTCTGTTAAAAGTTTTTTTACTCTCATTTTTTTTATATATTTTACCAGAAAATCTAACAATCCAGCTCGAGCTCTGGTATTTTTATTACAACACATTGCTTTCAGCATTAAGGCCTCTCGTTTTAGTTTAGTCATTAAGAGGGAGGCATTGATGGATGAGAATAATGTTGTGGATTTTATGACTAATCAGACTTTGGCAGCTGTAATATTTCCTTACTAGAGAAGCTTTAATATTGCTTTTTCTATTCAGGCCTGTAAAGATTTTTTTTTGAGCTATAACAACAAACTACATATTAAACATTACAACATACTTGTTATATGAACTAAAATAACTTTGATCTAAAGCACAAATATTTAAAACTATTTCAGGCTGTTTTTGAGTAATGATTTATTGCAGGTATTTGCCCGAGTGTAAATTTATTTGTCAAACCTTCCAACACATTTTTAATTAAACTTGTAGCACTTGAGAAAAATAATAGCGTGTGGAGAAATTTAAATAGGTGAATCATTTTTAAGTTAACTTATGAAGTTGTATTTAGGTCTCATTTGTCTTCTTAGAAACTGAATTGTGACAGTGTGGAAAAAAAAAAAAAGATATTTTTGGTAAGCATGGCTGAATGTTTCAGTACATTAATCTTACATTAGGTTAGTTTACATTCTCTGCATGGATGTTTACAGACTTTAATAAACCTTTGAAGGATCTTAACTAACAATATTCAAAGAACGCTTCATTTTTGAGGCATTCTGTTTTTCTCCCAAATATTTGAGATGGACTTCTACAATTTGATGTTTATAGCATTCATTGGGTTTGTTTTGCATTTTCAAGGCACACATTTCTACTTCGGGGCAAACCCATTGATGGTTCTCAGCTTCAATTTTATTTGCTACAAGACCGGTACCATGTACATTCTAATATCTTTAAAATAAAAAATTATATATTGCAGAGAAGAGAAGAAAATGTTGCTGTAACTGCTTAAAAAGTGTTAGTAGTAGGGGTTTGGTTTTAATTTGTTAGTCAGGTACATTAAAATTTGCTAGTACATTTAACACTACCCACTTCCCAGATTGCTCAATGCTGCTGTCCAAAGGTGTACCCATTGCTCCTGCACCTGGAATGGAGACACCCTAGGACAGGAACGTATTACTGGCAGAATCTCTAGGTGAATCAAAAATTGTTTATGGGTTTAGATTCACTTTAAAATAGCTAAAGAACTTTGTGTTCTGATCTAGTAAACTCCAGGAGATGATATGCAATAGAATGAGTTGGAACAGATTATGCTGGACACAGCTGGCCAGTCAATTTTAACCAAAATGACATTTGGATGGCCTTGATAGTCTCAAGGGATCTACATTGTTTTAAGTTAAACAAGTTATTGCTACATATATTTGGTCATACCCAGTCGTAACTTTATTTCCATAAACTAACATATTCGGCAGACCTTAGCTTTCCCTTGTTGGCCACTACGAAAAAATTTGGGCAATCAGATGTTGACAAATGTTTGATTATTCTCTGGTGTCAATAGATGTCTAAGGCCAGCACTGGAGACAAATACGCACAAGATCATTTTGATAACTATTAGAATAAAAAATACATATGAAACAGGCGGTCATCTAAATTATGTAAAATATGGCTACTTAGACTGACAGAACAGCTTGTGAAGGTCTATCATTTTTTTCTTGATCTTCATCTTCTTTGAAACTTGTTCATATTTCAACAGTCTCGTACTTAGGGGCAACTCCCAATTAAATCTATAGGAGGCAGCTCTAGTTATAAAATTCTGGCCATTTTTAGGGTTGATAGGCAAACTACTGTATGCTGGGCACTGCAGTGGGGATAAAGGAAAACAGGGTAACATTGAAAATAAAAAAAATCTTTAAATTACATGCTTTAAGGGTGCCTTAACCGTTTTCCACAGGCCGCAGGCATATATGTGGCCTCTTGGTGGGTGGGCTTTAATGCTGAGTGGCCACATATATGCATCTATATGCAAACAGTTTACTGTGCAGAGAACGTGCTCCCAGCACAGTAATAAACTGTTATGGAAAGCTCTCGATGCATACTTTGCAAATGCTTTTGACCATGACAGCCAATCACATGATCAGAATGCCTGTTTCCGCCTTCCGGCATTTCAAACCACTTGAAGTGCTGGGAGGTGGTAGAGGGAAGAGATCTAAACTATGCATGATTTACATGGATAGTCTGCAACAACATACACTGGCTTTGCATGCATACAGCAACAGTACGTCTATATGAATCATTTGGGTTGATATATGCTTTTTTCCAGGTAGCTTTACCAGTAACACATGCTTTTATGAAATGGTAATAAGCTAGCTTTGACCAGCAGATAGCAATTGGCAAGTAGTTCACGGTCGCTGTCCTTGTTCTGGCTGATGCAAAACTGTCCTGCCACTGGCCAGTTTCTATCAACTCGTAAAATAAATAGGGAGACCAGAGATTATACAGCAATGTAAGATTTGCCAGCATCAAGACATTTTGAATTGAGGAAAACTATCTGGAATGTACCAAAGATAAAAAGTACAGCAGGTACTTTACTATAAGAATTTAGAGACAGCATATGACTCAGCAGTGTAAATATGTTCAGAAGGACAATTTTAAATGGTAAGGCTAGGTCCAAATTTACTAGAGATAAATTGCACAGGCTGGAACTTTGCTGCAAGAATTAAGATATTACATTAACACAGCAGTGTAAAATTTTCCAGCAGCAAGACAGCTTAATCAGGGATAATAAGCTTAACTGGTGAATGCCTAACTTTTATTTTATCTATGGACAAAGGGGAAGAAATGTAAGTAATATAACATGAGATGGATTAGGTGCACATTGTTCTTGGACTTCATTTTCTTTCTTTCAAACAATGCAGTGGTGTGCCAAAAACATAATTAAACTTAATGAACAGATAGTACAAGTGAATGCTTGGCTTTAAGCACCCTAAAATTAAAAAGGCCTTGGGGGCATGGCTTGAGCCCGGAGAAGATGGCAGCTTAGTTCCCAGAGCTCCGACACACGGAGGTAGGAACACGTGACCAGAGCAGGGAAAGACACCGCTGACATGGGGAAAGCGGATAGGAGACCCACTGAACCACGATGGCGGTCTCCCAGCCAGATGAGCGGACCTGCCAGCCGCAGCATTCTGGACTTATTCTGGTCCCAGACTCCAGAGCACATTGAGGCCTCCTCCCATGCTGCCTCCTTCCACTCGCTTCACAGATCGTCCCGATCGCGGAGCAGGAGCCCAGCCGCAGCACCCACAGCCTGCCATTCTGCAGCCTCCCCTCTCACTATAGGGGATTTGAAAGCAGTAGCATCAGATATTAAAGAGACCGTCTCTGCAGCAATTGCAGAGTTACATATCGATATGAAGGCAGTGGCCCAAAGGCTAGAAGCAGTGGAGGATAAAGTTATCACTCAAGACCTTGCCATCCATGATATACGAAAACTGGTAGATACGCACACTATGCACCTAAGAGCTTGATCATCATATCGAGGACCTGGACAACAGGGGAAGACGACATAATTTAAGGGTACGTGGTGTCCCTGAAGCAATTGAAGTAGGCCAACTCACCCAAACATTCTTAACCATTTTTAATGATCTTTTGGAAAGACCACAGGAGTCTCCTATTGAGATCGAACGCCTCCATAGGGCTCTACGTCCTAGGAGGTAGGGACGCTGATCTCCCGAGAGATATAATTTGCTGCTTAGTTGACATCTGACTCAAGGAAGAAATATTGCGCAGAGCGTGAGATCGAAGCCACGTGATATATAACAGAGCAGAAATCAAATTATTTCAAGATCTCTCCCATCTCACCCTACAACGCAGAAAGGATCTACACCATCTACTGGATCTACTAGGGGTATAGCATATCACTGGAGATTCCTATTTGGCCTTTCAGCAACACACATGGGGCGATCAGCTATCCTGAGATTCCCGAAAGATATCGCACCATTTTGCGAGGTCCTAGATATCCCAATAGTGGACCTACCCAACTGGTCCGGTGAATCCCATCTCAGATGGATGGAGGCCCAATCCGCTGGACACCCTGGAGGAGCAAGGCGACGCAGACCATCCCACTGCACCTCGTCTTCTCCTGTATGATGAAGGCTCATCATTGGGGAGAGCTTATCAGCTTCACCAGCTCATCACAAGGCACGTCATGAATGACACTTCTCCTTTCCCCCTCCCCCACCCACCCGTGCATCACCCCCCCACCCCCATCCTATGGCTACTTCCACACCCGACCCAATATATCGTGTGACTCTCTCCTACACCCTGGTTCCATTTCACCTTCAAATGAAAACCTTCTATCCGCCCTTTGCTAAGATGCTAGGGTATGTGTATCTCATTTGTTTGTTCTAACTCTCATGTATACTATCTGTTCATTCTATGTTTATGCCGATTTCGAATGTATATACTCAAGAGTATATTAGCTTTTGCTCTCTGCGGGCTGCATGGTCACGGTGCTAGTAGAACCACGGTTCATAATCTTACTGGTTCTGGAGTTTGTTTGTCTGGACGGTAATGGACTACAGCATTATACTGGTAGCCTCTGTTGAGACTGGAGTTTATCTTTTTTCAGGAGCCAGAGAAGCAGACTGCTCAGTTGCCTCGACGTGGGCCTGCATCCCTGGATCTCACTGTATTTTGCAATAGATGTCTCTATACAGGGAATTTTATACGATTGAGATTTTGAGTCTAAACTACTACGGTTTATTAAGGCCTTCTCGCATTGCCCTTTGTGAACACATTTTATGGTCTATGAGCAATTCCAGAATGAGCCTTCTCACTCTTATTCAGTGTTTATAATGTGGTTTTCTGGTGCTGTTATTGTGTGACCATGTCATACCTTGATACACATCCTGCCCATAGTGTCTCTTCATGAGCATCTTAACTACAAATGAGCTCATAGGAACCTCTTTCCAAATACCATACATTCTTACACGTTCATGATCATCCCCAGATCTACACACGAACACCTGAGATACTATATGCAATGCACTCATACACTGTTCCTTCCCCTCCGCCATCCTCTGTACATCGTCTCCCTCCACCCCATATTTTGGCTGCCTTCACATTCTTCTCAGTATATAGTGTGATTACCTTCGAAACCCAGGTTCCAAGCCATCTTCAAATGCAAACCTCCTAACTGCCCTTGGCTAAGGTGTTAAGATATGTCTAAGGCATAGGATTTCTCTGACTTTTATGCATACTACCTGTTCAGTCTATGTTTATGCAGGTTTCTGATATGTGTACATAGAATATTATGGACCACGCTCTCAACAGGCCACAGAATCAGGATGCCACTCAAGCGGTTTATAACAACCTCGCTTATTCTGGGGTTGGTTTGTACCCGTGGTAGCGGCCTGCTGCACTGCGTGGAATGCCTCGGTTGGGGCCAATATTTCTCTTCTTTCAAGGATTCAGGGATGCAGTTTAACCATATAGTTTGCCCTTTGCCTGAATCCCTGAATCTTACTGCATGATGTAATTGATGTTTCTTTGCAAGGTTTCATATAAGGTTGATATCTTAAGTCTGAACTAACACAGTATAAGGAGACCTTTTCGCACTGTCTTTTGTGATTGCACTTTATGGCACATGGGCAACTACAGAACGAAACTTACTATTAGTGTATACTCTTTATCTTGTGATACTATAGTAATGTAAATGTATGACTATGCCACATCCTGCTACACAGCCCCACCTCGATGCCCTACCAAGACAGTTTTACATACAACTAGACTCATAGGAACCGTCCCTCAGAATACCATACCGTCATACTTATTAGTGAGCATCCCTAGATTTACACACGATTACTCACAATATTATCACCAACACACCTCTACATATAACATCTCCTACCTGTGCCCCCTTATTACAAATTGAATACCTCTCCCTACAAAAATTTGCTGACATCCACCTATCTCCGTGTGTCACTGCTACCTTCTATTGGACCCTATCTTATGCACACTTTTCGTCCTTCAACTACCTAGTAGGTCCTAGACGGTCTTCCTGGGACTCTCTCACTACCCCCCACAGGGGACAATATAGTGAAATGGTCCCCCCGTGCTCAGATGTACCAGAAAAAAGACCTATTGAAATAGACACCTAATCCTATACCTATAGGTCAAAATGGATAATATATAAAAAATGGTGCAGCGCTCCAATATTACAAACCAAAATATATATATGTGACAATGGGTGCACCCATTTTCACATATATATATTTTGGTTTGTGATATTGTAGCGCTACACCATTTTTTACATAATATCCCCCACAGCAGACGCCACTGGGTCCGACTAAACATCTCCGATTTGAATTTCACATCCACCCACAATACATTAATTACCTCACCAACATATACGATTCTCAATACAGGACGGCGTAGCCAGACTACACTGTCTCCAAAGTTTGTTTCATAAGAGAAGTTTTAGGACCACATAATACCGCATTTGTATGTGTTTTTATTGTGGACGCCTAACACTTTTCACCTCTACTATGTTCTGAATTCTTGACTCTTCCTCTCTATTTTTTTCACTCCTATTTCTACTTTTCATTTTCTCTACCCTCTGGGGGGGGGGGGCTGTTTGGTGTCCCCCCTCTTTTTTTTCTCTTCTTCTCCCTCTCTCCCCTCCTCTCGTTTGCCCTTTCCTGTTCTCACACCCATGTGCTGCAATTTATAGACCGTGAGTAGTACTTTTTCTGGAATCCAAGACAATGTCTACTAATCCCACATCCGTACGAGCCCAACATACACTCTCTGTGGCATCGCTTAATGCAAGAGGTCTAAATATACCTGAGAAACGCTCACAACTCCTGACTTACATGAAAACCTTGCGAGCAGACGTGCTCTTCAACCAAGAAGCTCACTTTCATGCTGATTATATCCCTAAATTCTCCAATGCTAATTACCCGACAGTCTACCACGCCGTTAACACAGAGGTGAAAGCAAAGGTGTGTCCATTTTGATCTCCAAAACACTCCCACTCACAATTACGGATTCTCTCGAGGATCCGGAGGGAAGGTTCCTCTTCCTTAAAGGCACCCTCTACAACAAACCACTTACTTTAGCCAATATTTATAGCCCCAATATGGCACAAGTGAGTTTTTTCTGTAAGTTTTCTAAAACAATTGCAACATTTCAATCGGGTATCCTGATTCTTAGGGGAGATTTTAATGTAGCACTGAATCCGCTGGAAGACACTTTGACAGGCTCTTCATCGAAACCCTTCCGAGCACTTAAACAGATTAAACTTGAACTGAACGACCTTCTTCTCCATGATACATGGCGTACCCTACACCCCTCTGACAAAGGCTACACTTTTTTCTCCGCTCCTCAAGCGTTATTCCAGAATCGACTATCTCTTTTTTTCACAAAAAGACTTACACACATTAAAGTCAGCCTCTATTGAACCAATGATTCTTTCTGACCATCACCCGATCATGACGACCATACATCTTCCCGATGCCCCACCTACGTCCAAAACATGGAGACTAGATCCCTTTCTCCTTACGGACTCATCCATTACCCTTCAAATTCGTGAATCTCTGACTAATTATTTTAAGGAAGATGCGTCCCCAGAAACGACACCTCTCATTCAATGGGAAGCACACAAATGTGTGATACGTGGGCTCCTTCTTTCAATCACTGCTTCTCGAAAATGCATAGCTCAGGCATCTTTTACTTCTATACTTCATAAAGTATGTAAACTTGAATGGTCACATAAACGCTCCAAGGCTATAAACTCTGCGACCGAACTTGACCAGGCACATAAACAACTTCGAGACATAGTGGAAAAGAAAACCAAGCGCAATTTTACTTTATCTCAGAAACTTTTTTATGAACATGGAAATAAGAGCGCAAATTTTTAGCCAGGGCCTTGCAATCTAAAAAAGCGTCTCGCACCATTCATCAACTCAACTCCCCACAAGATCACTTACTTAAAACTTCTGTGGATATCGCAGCCGAATTTGAGAAATATACTACCCTCTACAACCTACCCTTAGCCCCAAAACTGACAGGGGATATTAGACCACGTAAGGTCATTATCCAGACTTTTCTCTCCCAATATCTTCCTAAACCTATCTCCCAATCACAAGCAAAAGAACTAGATGGAGCTTTGACACTGACAGAACTACAACAGGCTATCGCACAGTTAAAACCAGGTAAAAGCCCAGGCCCAGACGGACTTAAAACCACATATTACAAATCCTTCATAGACATTCTCGCACACCCATTCCTAAAGGCTTTCAATTCACTAGATACCCCAGGACAGTCCATGCGCCATCTTTCTGAAGCCCACATCATGCTTATACCGAAAGAAAACAAGGACCAGACATCGCCAGCTAACTATCGTCCAATTTCCCTCCTGAACGTTGATCTGAAGATTTTTGCCAAAATACTAGCCAATCGTTTACTACACATCATAGACCCCATTATTTCCACTGACCAGGTAAGGTTTGTACCCGGTAGAGTGGCAAGAGGCAAAACAATCAGGGCAAAAAATGTACATCATTGGTTGACACAGAAGAAACAATCTGGCTTCTTCCTCTCTCTAGACGCTGAGAAGGCCTTCGATAGATTGGCATGGGACTACATGGAGGCCGTTCTGATTGGCCTTGGGTTGCCTACACGTCTCTTGAACTTTATCATATCTTTATATACAGCACCAACGGCTAAAGTTAGAGTCAATGGCCTCCTTTCAGACGCCTTCTCTATAAGCAATGGGACCAGACAGGGATGTCCTTTTTCCCCCCTCCTATTCATTCTTACTTTGGAACCTTTTTTGAACTGCATTAAACAGAATGACAACAAAGGAATGTTTATCAATGGCAAAATCCACAAAATAGTTGCCTTTGCCGACGACATCTTACTTTTCCTGACAGACCCACATGTTACGCTACCTAACTTACTACACGATTTCAAATTATTCCAGTATTTGGCCAATTTTAAAATTAACTTCAATAAATCCCAGGCCCTCAATGTTTCCCTAACCCAAGATACGGTCAGACAGGAGAAAACAAACTTTCCTTTCGCATGGCAGTCCGAGGCCATCACATACTTAGGAATCCAATTACCGACTCACCTTACAGAACTATATACCAAAAACTTTTTACCCATTTTACGTAGCATCACCAAAGATCTACAGACATGGGACAAACTATTTTTCTCTTGGTTTGGCAGAGCAGCTATTCTTAAGATGAACGTGCTTCCCAGACTACTATACCTGATGCAAACGATTCCAATCAAACTGCCCAATTCCTTCTTTAAGACCTATAAAACATTATGTACTTCGCTTCTATGGTGTAATAAACATCCCAGAGTTGGTTTTGAACAACTTACCATGCCTAAGATGGGCGGAGGCATTGGACTGCCTGATATCACCAGCTACTACAGAGCCTGTCACATGGCAAGAATAGTAGATTGGTCTATGAACCGTAACCATAAGGCTTGGGTTAATTTGGAAGCTGCATTTTCGGGGACCCCGCTCGTCACTTCCCCTTGGCTGAAAAATTCCCACATCCCGTCTGAGTTCTTATAGGCCCTACTCTATCGTGTTATCATCTGATAAGTCAGAAAACAGGTTTTTATTCAACCCCTGGTCCACTCACTCCTATCAAAATTAACCCAGACTTCACCCTTGGAATGTCTCATGCCTTTCTTGCTGGGTCTAATCCCCCAGACAATCTGACTCTGCATCAACTTTTCAAAGATGGGATATTCTTACTCAGAGACAACCTTTTGACCAAATGGCCATCCCTAACCCTGATGCCGAGGATGTACAGACAACTACACCACTTTATACATAGCTCCTCACATCTACAATATTATACTAGACCACTCACCCCATTTGAAAAACTTTGCTCCACAGACTCTCCCCAGAAACATGCCTCAAAAACACCATTGACCTTCCGTCTAGGAAAGCTTGCAAGGCCTGGAGCTCTGACTTACAACTCCAACTATCGCCAGAAGACTGGGATCACATTTATGAACAAATACACAAAGGGTCCATATGTGTCTCCACACAAGAAAACAATTTTAAACTATATTCTAGATCAGCAATGGGCAAACTACGGCCCGGCGGACCTTTTAATCCGGCCCGCGGAGCTAGGCTCCCGCTAGGCTCCTCTCACAGTCCGCCCTGAAGACCGGTGTAGCATGAAAATCTGTCTCCAATGAGGATCTGTCCCCCTCGACGTATCTGCGCATGTGCCGGAGATCGCCGATCGGCTGCTAATGTCTGAAACTGGCACATGCGCAGATACGTCGAGGGGGACAGATCCTCATAGGAGACAGATTTTCATGCTACACCGGAACGGCGCGGGAATACGGCGAGAGGAATGCGCGGAGTAAAGGTAAGTGAATTGACACAGGGGGGACTTGGGGACTTAATATGGGGGATGAATTAATATGGGGAATGAATTACTATATGGGGGATGAATTAATATGGGGAATGAATTACTATAGGGGGAATGAATTACTATGGGGATGAATTACTATATGGGGGAATGAATTACTATGTGGGGGATGAATTACTATGTGGGGGATGAATTACTATGGGGGATGAATTACTATGGGGGATGAATTACTATAGGGGGGATGAATTACTATGGGGGATGAATTACTATATGGGGGATGAATTACTATGGGGGATGAATTACTATGGGGGATGGATTACTATATGGGGGATGGATTACTATATGGGGGATGAATTACTATGGGGGATGGATTACTATATGGGGGATGGATTACTATATGGGGGATTAATTACTATGGGGGATTAATTACTATGGGGGATGAATTACTATGTGGGGGATGAATTACTATGTGGGGGATGAATTACTATGTGGGGGATGAATTACTATGTGGGGAATGAATTACTATAGGGGGGATGAATTACTATATGGAATGAATTACTATAGGGGGGATGAATTACTATATGGGATGAATTACTATGGGGGATGAATTACTATATGGGGGATGAATTACTATATGGGGGATGAATTACTATATGGGGGATGAATTACTATATGGGGGATGAATTACTATAGGGGGGATGAATTACTATATGGGGGATGAATTACTATATGGGGGATGAATTACTATATGGGGGATGAATTACTATATGGGGGATGAATTACTATATGGGGGATGAATTACACTATGGGGGATGAATTACTATGTGGGGGATGAATTACTATGTGGGGGATGAATTACTATATGGGGGATGAATTACTATGGGGGATGAATTACTATGTGGGGGATGAATTACTATATGGGGGATGAATTACTATGGGGGATGAATTACTATATGGGGGATGAATTACTATGGGGGATGAATTACTATGGGGGATGAATTACTATATGGGGGATGAATTACTATGGGGGATGAATTACTATATGGGGGATGAATTACTATATGGGGGATGAATTACTATGGGGGATGAATTACTATAGGGGATGCATTACTATATGGGGGATGAATTAATATATGGGGGATGAATTACTATATGTGGGATTAATTACTATATGGGGGATTAATTACTATGCTTACTATGGGGGAATATTACTATACTTACTATGGATGACACATACGCATCATTCATCTACTCTTGGTCCTGCCCCCGGGTCCAATATATGAACCCATTGCGGCCCTCAAGTCAAAAAGTTTGCCCACCCCTGTTCTAGATGGTACAGATTTCCATCCCTGCTTCACAAATTTGACCCCAACATCTCAGATTCGTGTTGGAGATGTCACCAGGCAACTGGTACACTCTTGCATATCTGGTGGGACTGCCCATTGCTGCAGCCTTTCTGGGGGAAAATCCAACCCATAATCACGCAAGTAACTATGTACTCCCTAGACCTCTCCCCCGCACAATTCTTGCTCCACCATTCCACACTTACATTTAGGACGTACCATAAATCACTCACCATGCACATGGTAAACACGGCAAAACAATGTATCTGAGTCCACTGGCGCTCAACACATGTTCCCACTATTCGAGAATGGTTTGCTAGGACCAACAAAATTGAGGAAATGGAGGAATTGATTTCTGTAGCAAAAGACCATCCCGAGAGATTCAGGAAGACATGGGCTTGTTGGAGTCACTTCAAAACCACCACTACCTATCACCTATTATTGCATGAACAGCCTACTCCCCCTGACTAAATAATTGGACACAATGTTATCTCAAAAGACACGCTATCCACCAGTGACACATTTAATGCACAGTTAGATGGATTGAGACTCAACATCATAACCTACCTTTCAGGTTCTCGACCCACATATTGCCCCATTAAATAATCTTACACATGTTAAATCCTAAGCTATATAGCTATCTTTCTGGCTCATACAAAACTTTGTGATTTATTTTATCTGCAGCTACCCATTCTAACATCCCCTCTACTCCTTACCCATTCTCCCCCCCCCCCTTTTTTTTTACCTCATATTCCCCCCTACTACCTCACTCTGCATCTCTTCTTCTATCTATTCACCTCTCTGACTTCTCTTTATCTCACACCTTTTATACACTTTCATCATTCATATATCCCCAACAAACTATAGCATTTATTCTCTCATACAGGTGTGACTAATTTCACATGGATCACACTCTCCCGAAATGGGCATACAAATCATAACGCACACATCATCATGTGCTATTCTTTCCCAGCACTTTACATTCCCTCAACATAAGGGCTTACAAGTAGATAGGTCAGTAATTAATATAACCAGAGGCGGACTGACCATTTGGAAACTCAGGCACTGCCTGAGGGCCCAGGGTCAGTAAGGGGCCCCATGAGATGCCCCTGGTACCTTTTTCATAGGCTTTTTTGAGTTTGGGCAAGGACACAGGGGCCCCATGATCCCCTATTGCCCGGGGGCCCATGAGTTGTCAGTCCTAGAGTTGTCAGTCCTAGAACGATTTATCTATCACACTCTTTGTATCTGCTGGTTTGCTATACACCTCTGATATAAAGTCATACCTCATCTCGATTTGTACTACAGTTCAAACCCATAGCCCGTCTGCGAAACGGGATGCTGCATATTGTGTCTATGTTCGGGCAGTAACCCATATTTGTATATACATTGATCTGCCTTAACCTTTCCAATAAAATTATTTTTGGAAAAAAATATAAAAAGTCCTTATCAATAACCTACAAAAGAAATGAAAACTCAAAATACAACTCACGAAACCAAAGTCCACTTTTGTAATGGGGAAAAAAACTAATCTAAAATAAAGACCCTATCAACATAAAAAGACATAAAAAGAGATCACTATTTATTAGTAAAGTACAGTTTCTTAACTGATAACAATATTTTCCTATGAAGTTTGTCCACTTTCCTTGCAATAGCTTTCACTTAACTGACATGATGACCACTCTGTGCCTCCCTTTTGGAATGAGGAGGCTGGCTTATCCAAAATCCCCTCTTAACTGCCACTCTAAAGCCTGATGATCATAGTTCAAGTCCATGCAGTGCATACTAGTTTTTTTTGTTGACTTTCCCAGGCAATCTGCAAAAAACAGAAATGTCCAGGATTTCAAACCTTGAACCCTTGGTAGTGTTGAACCTTTATCCTCAACTGTGAACACAAAATATTTGTGGGCACCTTAAAACAGTATAGTCGCTCAAGTTTTCATTAGTGTTCCCCATTGACCATAAACGATAGCTCCTTGTATATCCCTGTACGTTAACCAGATTACATTAGTTACCTGTTCAACCCAAAAAAAGTATCAAAACAATATAAAGACAAACACAAACCAAGCTCACCTTCTCAAAGTAATATTTTAGACTGGATTATTTTGCTGGAAGTAGAGGGTTGCTCCCCAATGAGGGATCCATGCAGGAGAATGGCTGAACTGTTCTGCTGCTCTACATACTGAGTGTTTTTTTACTCATAAGCATGCATTTGAATTAGCAAAATTGAGTATAAGGGAGCCTTCCCCATACTTCGTAATAGCCCACATTGGATTTTATTACCTTTTCCGTAAACCAAGGTCCTCTAAAAAAATATTGCTTTAACTATAGCTAAAACTTCTGGTTAAGCAAACCAAGGGACCCTGGTGACCTCTGTCCATACGTGTTTATTACACTTGGCTGGCTAGATCACAGTCCCTGCCTGTGGTCATGCCCCACTTCTTGAAACGTCAGGTTTCAAACTGTAGAAGGGACATCCTAGTTTTTGTGAAAACTAATCAGTGCATCACATATTGCTTTTACCTAGGTGTCTGAAATAATGCAACAAGCTAAGTTGGGACAAACTACCCAAAATCCCAATCAGTTTACTATAGCTATGTCTGTGCATTAAGGCAGTAGAAACCTTCCTACCTGCACCTTGTGATTTTCACTAGAGATGAGCGAATTATTCAAAAAATCGGTTCGGCCGATTCGCCGAATTCGCCGAATAAATTTCCTTCGAGCCGAATATATTCGCTGCGAATTTAACTTATAAAAATGGTGTTTCTAGGCTTCAGAGAGCCTTTATATTAGTGCAGAACACTGTACCTTTAATTTAAATGCCCTTGGAGTCTGCTGGGGAAGAGAAATAATACTGTCAGTCAGTATGACATGCAGATGAGTGCCGTCGATCTTAGAATCACCGCACACTTCACTCATTTGGGCAGTCACGGGGCCAAAACCAGAGTGTGGAGCCACAGTGTGGCGGTGGAGGCAGCAGCAATGGGAGGCCATACAGCACCCTATGACAAAATGGAACCCACCAGCAGTGTGAGGAGACCTGAAAGTGGCACATGGCAGAGTGTGGCGATGGAGACAGCAGCAATGGGAGGCCGTACAGGGACCCATGACACACTCTGGACCTGGCAGCAGCATGAGGAGGCGGTACAGGGGCCCATGACAGATTACGGGCCTGGCAGCAGCATGAGGAGTCGGTACGGGGGCCCATGGCAGATTACGGGCCTGGCAGCAGCATGAGGAGGCGGTACAGGGGCCCATGGCAGAGTGGCGGAGCGTAAGCAGCTAAAATTGAAGGCCATACAGAGGCCTATGTTAAAAAGTCCCCCCAGCAGCAGCGTGGGGAGACGACTATCAAGAGTCCAATGGCAGAGTGGCGGAGCAGAAGCAGCTTCAATTGAAGGCCATACACAGGCCTAGGTTTAAAAGTCCCTCACAGTTAATTCCAATAACGAACTCTACTCCTCCGTGCAATCTACTTACGAGACCCTGGGCAGGTCTGGGTCCAATTTGTGGTAGAGACTGGTTTTGTTCAGCCATGCTTGAGCGAGTAATAACAGGTCTGTGCTGCCCTTTGGTGTCTGGCTTAATGCGCACAACACTGAACGTCCCAGCGTTTGTCAACGATTTGCCGT
The DNA here is from genome assembly GCF_062004578.1 of Staurois parvus. Taxonomy (NCBI): domain Eukaryota; kingdom Metazoa; phylum Chordata; class Amphibia; order Anura; family Ranidae; genus Staurois; species Staurois parvus. The sequence continues at coordinate 6,800,305 of NW_028318099.1, read as the reverse complement.
TAAGTGATGCAAACCCGCTGAACCACGTTCATGAGGAGCCGGTACAGGGGACCATGAATCAGTATGGACCTGGCAGCAGCGTGAGCAGACGACAGAGGCACATGGCGCAGGGTGGCGGTGTAGGCAGCATTATTCTGAAGCCATACACAGGCCTAGGTTAAAAAGCGGAAGCCGTCAGCAGCGTGAGCAGACGACAGAGACACATGGCACAGGGTGGCGGTGGATGCAGCAGTATTCGGAAGCCAAACACAGGCCTCGGTTAAAAAGCGGAAGCCGTCAGCAGCGTGAGCAGACGACAGAGGCACATGGCGCAGGGTGGCGGTGGAGGCAGCAGCAATGCAAGGCCATACAGCACCCTATCACAAAATGGAACCCACCAACAGTGTAAGGAGACCTGAAAGTGGCACATGGCAGAGTCTGGCGATGAAGTCAGCAGCAATGGGAGGCCGTACAGGGACCCATGACACACTCTGGACCTGGCAGCAGCAAGAGGAGGCGGTACAGGGGCCCATGGCAGAGTGGCGAAGCATAAGCAGCTTAAATTGAAGGCCATACAGAGGCCTATGTTAAAAAGTCCCCCCAGCAGCAGCGTGGGGAGACGACTATCAAGAGTCCAATGGCAGAGTGGCGGAGCGGAAGCAGCTTCAATTGAAGGCCATACACAGGCCTAGGTTAAAAAGTCCCCCCAGCAGCAGTGTGGGGAGATGACTATCAAGAGTCCAATGGCTGAGTGGCGATCCGGGAAGTCAGCGTTGTGATTGCAGATGCAATGCAGAAATTTTATGAGGTAATGCCGTGGGTGCGAAGAAGATCATATACCGTCGTACTTCCATCCATAAGACGGAACAACCTGCGAACCGGGAGCTTTATTGCCCTGACCCGCTGAGCAGCTTCTGGGATACCCAAGAGTTTGGCTTCTGTGGGGAATATGGTTGAAAACTGAAACTTAAAGGCATGTTGACGGAAGGGCACCAGTGTCAGTGCTCCGGAGGGAATATAGCTTCAAAGCTGACACTTAAAGGTATATCGACGGTCAGAGACCACAGGAAGTGGAGCTTGCGTCTTAAATCGACTGAATGTGGCAGACGTGAAACGTCTACGGGCCGTATATGAAACGGGTTGTTCCTCTTTCTGGAATAAGTGTTGGAAATGGCCACTCTTTTTGGTGTGGCGTTTTGTCTATTTAATTCCAATAACGGACTCTATTCCTCCGTGCAATCTAGTTACGAGACCCTGGGCAGGTCTGGGTCCAATTTGTGGTAGAGACTGGTTTTGTTCAGCCATGCTTGAGCGAGTAATAACAGGTCTGTGCTGCCCTTTGGTGTCTGGCTTAATGCGCACAACACTGAACACTGTGTCCCTGAGTAACGATTCTGTGTCCCTGAGTAACGATTCTGTGTCCCCGAGTAACGATTCTGTGTCCCCGAGTAACGATTCTGTGGCCCTAAAGTCTCTGTGGCCCTAACTCTGTCCCTTAATACACACAGGTCTGTCTCTCTTGAATGACCGGAGGCTAATGGAGAATTCTAAGATGGCCGCGATTTATAGCTCCACCATTACACAGTGCTGGCTGGCTGCTGATTGGCTAATGCGATCACATGTCATGAATGCATTATGGGTCAGCGCGCCTTGTCTGCGCGCTTTCCCAGAGATCCCCGCCCCATCTTCTCTGTCTATTTTCTCCGTCGCCACACATGTCGCCGCCATTTTTGGGAAAATTCGATTCGTGCATCCGAAGTTTGCTAATCTTCGGATTCGTCGCGAATAGAATTTTTCCAAATCTTCGGAACGAATTCCACTTCGTCATGTTTGATTCGCTCATCTCTAATTTTCACCTTTATAAATTGTGTAGTTTCATGATGCCAAATCTTTACATTCCTGTGTTAGTAGTTTCAATTTGTGATCAACATGAGGCATGCTTCCTGGCACTGTCCAGGTTAAAACATGACCTCTTTCTGAAGTCTACGAACTGACACTTCCTGTGAAGAAACTATATATCCCACAATCCCTGGGTCTTTCAGTCTAATGTTCAGCAGGTGAAAGTTGCATAGTAATTGGATCTGAAACAGGCACAAGCAGGCAGAGCAATAAAGGGAAGAGATGTGTTTCATCACATTACCACTCCCACATTTATGATGCCACATAGAGGAAATGGTGAGGCATGGATTGGACATGGCAGATCCTGGAACAAGAAGTTGCCTGTCCCTTTATCATAAAAAACACTGTCATCGTGGTGTAAAGTCCTTGATGCTGGATTGTATTACACAACAATAGCACCTCAGCCACATGTCGTACAAGTAACTTTATCTGTTGGGTCTAAATACCTACTACTTTATATACTGGTGTATCCACCTTGCATAAGAGAATGTCTAAATTCATAATAAGAAATTTCTTTTTGATGTCTTTTTTCATGCTTAGTATATCAATGAAATGTTTTCATTTAAACATTGCTTTCAAGTGTAAGGATCTGCTGGCCATTACTGTCTAAGTGGCTGTGCTGCCTAATGTTCACAGAGTTCTTTATGTATATCACAGCCTGTCTCTGTGTGTCTGGGTTAGGAACCCCAGTGGGAGGAAGTTCTATGGAGGAGCTACTGTATTGCTAACACAGGCCAAAACCAGGGATTATTAGTCAAGTATTCCTATATTTAATAGTTTACTATTGTGTCCATAGCTTCTGGGTGTATAGCTATATATATTTAAAGACTGATTACAGAGTAAATCTGCCTCCTTTTTGTTAACTCACATGCACTATACCAGCTAGCTGAATCTGTGATAAGGTGTACATGTGTTGTGGTCACCTTCCAGTATATTAGCAGGTGAACCTGTTTATTGCAATAGAGTTTATATACAGCTCCTGTTATTTTATTTAACCTTGTCCCTTCTGGCTTTTGGTTCTATAGCTAGTTTTAGCTCAGGGCTCAATAACAAGCATAGGCTATAACCAAGTTAGGCATCTGATGGCCACGTCTGGTAGAGGTCCACATGCATGACAGATTAGTAGCTACTAGGGACTAGAAGCAGAGTAGATAGACTGACTCTTAGTTCCAGTGCCTTACCATAGTTTCTGCTGGTGCAAAGTTGTGCTCCAGGCTGGTTGGACAATGGTTGGGGGATTTCCCATCACTTCTGATCTTGTCCACAAAGAAGGATGCCACATCATGATCAGTCTCAGGAACTCCTGCAGCTGCACTTTGCTCACAAACTTCTGGAAGCATCTTTATATATACACACTCAAGTGTATGTGCAGAATTTCACTAGGACTGTTTGCTGATATTATCGGTTTGCACATTGGATGTACTATTATTATTTCTTTAATATATAAAGCACATATTGTTTCCATACTAGTGTGCATCTGCATACTTATGGCAATGTAGTATGCTCGCTGCAGAAGTTCCTTTGTGCCTAATTACTTTGATTAGGTTACTGGGTAATTTCCCAGGAAGGGAATCCCCTGAATTCACAGAGGCCCTGTCTTGGGTGGAGGCACTGTCATCTTTTATTATCAAACCCACTCTTCCACTTAGCACAGATTCTGGTTCTCTTATTTACCTACAGGTTTAGTGCACTATCCTGTTTGGGGAGGTCATTTCTCTTAATCCCCCCAAAAGAGGGCTGCACAAGATAACAATCTTATAGGATCCCTGGACATCTGCTCATTGTGTTGCCACTACTACTGTAGTGATGTGGGGATGGCAGGAGGAACCACAGAGGATTATTTTTCATCAGTGGGGCGATGTTTGCTGGCACAAGCAGAAGGAGAGATAAGCAATTACCATCTTCCTTGCAGGCAAATTGTTTTGGCCAATAATTCTCATAACAGGGTAGCTTTAAAAATAGATATTATGAAAAGGAGAATATTTTTATTTGATGCCTACAGTTAAAAATATAATTTCTGATAAAAAATAATCCCCGAGACGATATCTAATACCTAAAGTGACAGTAAATGACATCCTTATCCCCCCAAAATAATTCAAACACATACACTACTTAAAGTGCTATTAAACCAAAACAAAAAATTTAATATACTGTAGCTTACCAATCCTTAGATATGGTGACTGCTTTAGGTCTCATGCACACTGCTGCTCCTAAATGCGAGTTTAAGAGCATTTGGCGTTTCAGTTGACCCAGAAAGGTGGCTAGTACAGGGGAGGAGCCTGATCATGGCGGCTGTGGGGAGCGAGTGGCTCTAGCTCCTTGCTGGGTCCCGCTTCCCGACCCACCCAGTGACCCTCATTAGGTGCTGACTCACCGGAGTCTGGAAGGGGTGGGAGGTGAACCTGGAGAGCCGGAGATGGGAGCTGGTCTGAGGCTGCAGTGTCACGCCGGATCCCCCGGCGAGGTATGAGTGGGAGATCCGTGCGGTGGAGAGGAGAGGAGACGCTGCGGGACCACGTGACCTGCTGTGGAGCATTACTGGGGGAACGAGGAAACCGGCCGGCTTCCTGATGTGACAGGGAGACGCAGGTCGATTGCTGCAAGCTCCCTCTGGCTGGCTGTCCGACCCTGGGTCAGGGAGACCCATGAATGCAAAGAGACCCATCCTGCTTCTCATGGACGAATCCAAAAGAAAAACAGCATCGGAAACCCAGAGGAATCCCCCCCCCCAGGACTGAGCAGCAGGGAAGGCCCTCCACATAAGCCTGGAGCCACAAACCTGGAGCCACCTCCTGAGAAGGGAAGGGTGAGTGAGTGCTGCTGGGGGCTTACTGTGTTGTGGACCCTTGAGTGACACAGGAGTCCAAGGGGTGAAAGAGGGGAGGGGAGGATTCCCAGGGGTTGGAAGAGAAGAAGAGAGGAGGCCCAGGGATCCCAGGAGAGTAAAAACACATAGGAAAAAAAGCAAGCCTGTCTGGTCCATAAAACATAAAGAAGCAGTAAAATCCCATCTTGAGAATATGAAGAATAAAGGTTTCAAGGGAGCAGGGTTCAAAGGGTCCCAAACAGGAACATTAAAGAAATTTACATCATATGGAAATATTACGCCAGAAAGGGCCCAAGGCGCAAGCACAAAAGGGGAAATGGACACTAGCTTAGGAAACAGTCCTAGACTATCATTGGGCATGAATAGCAGTTGTAGCCAACAAATAGTGGATGGCTCGGGAAAAAAAGAACTTGATGGTGAACTACAAGTACCAAATAAGAAGGAGATGATAGAAATGCTTCAAAATTTGGAAAAAACGATAAAATATGAAATGACAGCCATCCGTAATGATTTGGGACACCTGCTAACAAGAATGGAAGAATCAGAGGAGAAAGTTAAAATCCAGGCCCAAAACATAGATAACCTAAGGAAAAAAATAAACCAATTGGAAATCTCCCAGAAAAAATTGATCTATAGGATGGAAGCTCAAGAAAATAAAGAAAGAAGGGGTAATCTCAGAGTACGAGGAATCCCAGAGACTGCAAAAGGGGAAACGCTATATGAACTAGTTAAAAAAATTCTGAACTCCATAAGAGACAGACCTGATACAGATGTTATCGAGTTGGACGGAGTGTTCAGAATAGGAAAGTTCAAACAGGCTACAGAGAAGGAAAGACCGAGAGACATAATTGTCCAGTTCCAAGATGAGATTTGGAAGAAAACTAAGGGAAGATCATTAATTAAGTATGGAGATTGGACTATCCAAATTTATGCAGACTTAACAGCAGAGACCCTATGGAGAAAGAGATCCCTGAGACCCCTGCTGGAGCAAATGAGAAAACAGAATGTGCAGTATAGATGGGGTACCTCAGCATCTCTAATTGGCTGGAAAAACAAGGTCACAGCCTATTTGAGATTCCCGGAGGAACTAAGGGACTTTTGTGATAGACTGGACTTGCAAAGAATGGAGATAGCTGGGTGGGAAGAAGAAGATAAAGGAGATACAGAGAATACAAGAAAAGAGGACTGGCAGCGGGTCAGGGGTAGGGGGACGGAGGCTTCGGGGTTGGGGAGGGAAAGGAGGGAGAATTAAGTAGAAAATAATTTTTTTTTTCTCTCTCTCTCGCCCCCGGTCTCTCCCCCCCCGGAAGTTGAGGTTCTCCAGGAAGCTTCGGTTAAGGGAGAGAAGTAAAGATTCTTTCTGAGTCTAGCTGGTAGAGAGAGGGGATCTGGGGGGGGTCGGAGGAGAGGGGAGCCGTCCATGGGCGGAGCTTACGCCCTAAATTTTAAATCAAAAGGTGGAAACAGATCCACAAATGATTTGTAGGCAGTCCATAAGCCTAAAAATGGGTAGGGGAAAAAGAAGAAGAGGGGAGTGGGAGTGGGAGATGGGGGGTGGGCGGGAGGGACCAGAGGGAGGGGAGGTTGGGTTGATATGCTGCAAGATAGTAGGGGGGCCTAATAGGTGGAGACGAATCAGAAGAGAGAGAGACAGAATCAAGAAGGATGGAAGAAATACAGTTTATAACATATAATGTGAATGGGTTGAACTGTCCTGGGAAAAGATTTAAGTTGTTTAAAGAGTTACATCACAGGGCTACGTCAGTAGTATTTTTACAGGAGACACATTTTGAGATAGAATCAAATGTGAAACTAAAATCCAAATATTATCCAACATGGTATTACGCTGACTCTCCAATTAAAAGAGCAAAGGGGGTGGCAATAGGATTGGCAAGGAATATGAGATTTGAGTTGGAAGATAGAAGGACTGACCCGGAGGGGAGATTCCTGTTCTTGAAGGGTAAATTACAGGGAATTGAGTGTACACTAGCCAATATATATTGCCCCAACAAGAAACCGGAGATCTTTTTGAAGGGTTTGCTGAAAAAACTGATAGAGTTCAAAAAAGGGCGTTTGATAATAGCAGGAGATTTAAACCTTTGCATGGACCCACAAAAGGATGCAACCTCCCTTGTGCAGAGAGAGGGTGGTAGGTCTCTGAGAGCCTTGAAGAAGGCGATCCACGAGTACCAATTGGTGGATACTTGGAGAATGATGCATATAAAAGACAGAGACTATACCTTCTTCTCTAATGCACATGAGATATACTCGAGACTGGATTATATTCTAATAGATCATCAACTCATTGAAATGCTGGTTAAAATAGAAATAGAGACAAGAACTTTCTCGGATCATGCCCCTGTCATAATGAAAATAGGATGGGGAAAAAGGTGGACGGGAGGCTTAGGATGGAGGTTAAATGAGGCTCTTCTCTTGGATGAGGAAATCGTGCAGAAGATCAGGGAAGAGATCAAGGTATATTTCAAGGAGAATGAGACAGAGGAAGTATCGACAGCTACAGTATGGGAAAGTCATAAGGCATATATAAGAGGAATCTTGATTGCAATGGGAGCAAGGAAGAAAAAAGAAAGAAGAGAGAGGGTTAGTGGACTCTTAAAGGAAATCCTGGAGTTGGAGCAGATACATAAGAAGAAAATAACAATAGAAACAAGACAGAAGTTAATGGATAAAAAAGACGAACTAGAGAGATTGATGGAAGAGGAGAGGAGAAGAGTATATAATAAAGTATTAAGTGAAAGATATAGATGGGGAGATAGACCAGGAAAATACTTAATGAGAGCTCTGAATAAAAAGAAAAACAGGAATTATATAGAAAAGATAAAAAGCCCTAAGGGGGAGTTGGTTCACTCAACTAAAGAAATCATTAAAGTATTTACGGAGTATTATAGAAAGTTGTATAACATCAGTCACCAAGGGTCACTAAAAGAAATTAGAGAAGGTATTAACGGAAAAAGGAAGATATATTTAAAAAATGCGGGATTGCCAAAGCTCAGTGAAACACAATTGAACTCCTTGGATGCGGAAATTTCCCAGGAAGAAATAGAAGCAGCATTAAGAAGTACAGGGGGAGGGAAAAGCCCAGGCCCGGATGGTTATACAGTTAAGTACTATAAAACATTTTGTGAAGTATTGTTACCAAAGTTGAGGAAATATATGAATGACCTGGGAGGCGGGATGGAGGGGAGGAGGGAATCCCTTCAGGCCCATGTCGTTCTCATCCACAAGGAGGGAAAAGATCCTTCTCAGTGCTCTAGCTACAGACCAATTTCATTATTAAACACCGATACCAAGTTGTACGCAAAGGTCCTAGCAAATAGGTTGAAAGATCTAATGCCCGAATGGATCCATGGAGACCAGGTGGGCTTTGTCCCGGGGAGAGAGGGTAGAGACAATGGGTTGAGAACTTTCATGCTTATCCAGAAAAGTAGAAAAGGAAAAGCCCCCGGTGGTGCTCTTGTCAATTGATGCCGAAAAGGCATTTGATAGAGTGGACTGGGGCTTTATGATAGACAACTTGAAGGTGTTGGGGATTGGAGAGAGAATGCATGAGTGGATAGGTAAATTATATAGGGAGCCCACCGCAATCATCACGGTAAATGGGGAGAGGTCGGAATCCATTGGGATGTCCAATGGAACAAGACAGGGATGTCCACTGTCCCCCTTGCTATATGTTTTGACATTGGAACCCCTGCTATCAATAATAAGGAATAGTGGAGCGATAAAGGGAATACAGGTAGAAAATATAGAACATAAAGTAGCGGCCTTTGCGGACGACTTGTTGTTTTATGTAGGCAATCCCCGAATAACACTACCAAGTATAATGAAGATCCTGAAGGAATATGGTGAACTATCAAATCTAAAAATTAACCCAACAAAAACAGAGATCCTGAACATTAATATACCAAAAAGTGAAAAAGAAAAGCTACAAAAAGAATTCCCCTTTATGTGGAGAGAAAAAGATATAAAATACCTAGGAATAAAACTTGCTACCTCATATAAACAACTGTATAGACTAAACTATATTTCTCTGATAAATGAGACTAAGGACGAACTAAAAAGATTAGAAGGAGGAAACCCATCATGGTTAGGACGTATAAACCTAATTAAAATGGTAATTATACCTAAAATACTCTATAGATTTCAAATGATCCCAATCAAACTCCCAGAGGCGTTTTTTAAGATAATGAGAAGAATGTTAACAAGATATATATGGAAGAATAAAAAACCAAGAATATCATATGAAACACTAAGTAGGACTAAAGAGAAAGGGGGGATGGGACTACCTGATGTCAAGAGATATTACAAAGCTGTAATTTTAGCAAGAATTTATGATTGGACTTTTAATTATAAGGGGAAAATTTGGGTAAAAATAGAAAATGAATTGAGTGGAATTAATTTGAATAAGATGATATGGGTTCCAGCACACTATAGAAGAATTAAAGAAAGCACAAGTACTTATACTTTAAATGTTTTAAGGATATGGGATAATTTACATAAACACATGAAATGGGAATTTAACTCTATATTAATGCCCCTTGCAAACACGGAGTTCTTCCCTCCAGGAAAAGATGAGATATCAAGGAGATGGTTTAAAAAGGAAGATATCCAACTGAGAGACGTATTGGTAGAGGGGGAATTGAGAACATTTAAAGACTTAAAAGAGAGGGGAGGAGATATGTTTACTAAAATAGATGAGTGGAAATATCATCAATTAAAATGTTTTATTGGAACTCTCCCAAAACCCTTGAGATTAAAAAAGGAGTGGAATATGTTTGAAAGGCTATTAGAAACACGTCGAGATGGGAAACACGGTATCACAAAAATGTATAGAATTCTTACAGAATTAGACACAGACACAAAGTTAATTTTTATAACAAATTGGGAAAGAGATATGGAGGTGGAGATAGATGAGGATCAACAGAATAAGATATTTAGATTAGTTCACGAGAGTGTTAGTATGAGAGACGATGAGATTAATTATAAGTGTTTGACACGATGGCATATTACACCGAGCACTGAGCACAGGATGAGGGAGGAGAATTCAAAAATGTGTTGGAGAGGATGTGGGGAGGAGGGCACGGTGTTTCATATTTGGTGGCAATGTCCAAAAATTCAGGTTTACTGGAAGACAATAGTCAAATTAATAGAAATAATAACTGGAAATGACATAGGATTAAACCCAACCATGTGTCTCCTACATAATGTTGAGACAACAGTAAATAAATATAAAGAATCAGGAGTATGGTACTATTTAAGTGCTGCAAAAGGGTTGATTCCCAAGTTTTGGTGGAAGACAGAGGTGCCGACGGAGGAGGATTGGATCAATAGGGTAAACCAGATTAGTAGAATGGAAAAATCTTATTATACTCAGGAAGACAGGTTGAAACTATACCAATCGCGATGGGAAAAATCAGGATTGAAAGAGAAATATAGAAAACTCTAAACTAGGAAGTTACTTAAAGTTATTGGGCCTTGGGAGATTGGAGACCTTGCAGAGGGGAGGGAGGGGGGAAGGGGGGAAAAGGTGGGTTCGGGAGGGAAGGGAAGGAAAAGAGGTAAATAGAAGGGACAAAGTAGAAATGTATGGATTATTTATATGTATTATGTCTCTTCTTATGAATTTTATGTAATAACATGAAAAATTAATAAATATTTAAATTAAAAAAAAAAAGAGCATTTGGCGTTTTTTTTGCCAAAGCCCCTGAACTCAACTCAATAAAAGCCTATGTGTCCATGCTCGCATAGGCTTTTACCAGAGTTTAGGAGCAGTTAAACGTTCCTCTCCTGAACGCGATTCTTCTGCCACAAAGTGCTAAATACGGCAACAAGTGCTTGGGCATTTATTCAGGGCAATTGAAAATACTGTGGCCAATCAAATGAATAGTTACATAGCTAGACTGGCTGAAAAAAGACAAAAGTCCATCCAGTTCAACCATAAAAAAAAAAAAAAAAAAGTTATAATCTTACACCCACAGTTGATCCAGGGGAAGGCAAAAAACCCAGCAAAGCATGATCTAATTTACTCCTGCAGGGAAAATAATCCTTCCTGATCCCCCGAGAGGCAATCAAATATTCCCTATTTTCCCCCATTTCTCTATAAATGTTAGTAACCAGTTATATTCTGTGCATCCAAGAAAGAATCCAGGACTTTTTTTTTTAAAGCAATCCACTGAGCTGGCCAGAACCAACTCTTGAGGGAGCCTATTCCACATTTTCACAGCTCTTACTGTAAAGAAACCTTTCCGTACTTGGAGATCAAATATCTTTTCCTCCAGACATAAAGAGTGCCCCCTTGTCCTCTGTGATGACCTCAGGGTGAATAACTCTACACCGAATTCACTATATAAACCACTGATGTATTTATACATGCCGATCATATCCCCCCTTAATCTCCTCTTCTCAAGAGAGAATAAATTCAGTTCCTCTAATCTTTCCTCATAGCTGAGCTCCTCCATGCCTCTTATCAGTTTAATAAATATCCAAGTGCTAAATGTGGTACTGTGTTTGCCGCGTTAAGCATTGTTTTGCTGCCAGGAATACTAAACGTCTAGAGGAGTTCATGTGTACACGAGTCCTTAGTTTTCTTTTTTAGACATTTTTGTTTTCACCTGGTGATCCTGCCAGTCAGTCTGATGTTTTTCAAAAGAACACACACAGTCCTACAAATGCAGCAGTTAGAAGGATAAGACAAACAATTTTACACTGACAGGGGTAATTACAAATATCACCTTTTATGTATTCATGTAAAACCTTTATCTCAAAATAAAAACACAGTTGCTGTAATTGCAGTGTGACCTGGAGTTTGGCTTCAATTTGTTAGTGTATCTAAATCTACCAGTGCACCTAATACTCCCCTCCCTCCAAACTGACAATCACTGCCCAAAGGTGCCCCTTGTGCTCCTACATCCAGAATAGGGGCACTCTAAAACATGGTGTGTTACTGACCAGATCACCAGTTGAAAACAGAAGGGAAAAGGCTAAAAGAGAAAACGAATGCAGCCACTACATCGAAGGATTGGTAAGCTGCAATATAGTACAAGTTTGGTTTTGGGTTTAATACCGCTTTAATGGCCCTGCAATCTATGTTTCATTAAACCATTTCTTGCCTCCATATATTGTCTTCTGTGAACTCCTAAACCTCTTTTTCCTCTTACTTTCATTTGTTTGTAAAGAACTGTGCACATTAGTTGCAGTCATGTGCAATGCTTTATACACACTAAACATACCATAGGCCATTGTCTATCTCGGGAACAAAAAAAGAGGATGGCTACGTTCCTACATACAGTAAGACCATGGAGAATAAACATAGTCACCATCTCACAGATAGTCGGATTACAGCAGCAAAAAAAAAAAAGGAATTGAAAGAGGCTGCAAGCAATAGAAGTTAATATATAAATGTAACGACATTTAAAGCTGCTACTGCTGAGATACTCTGACTGTGGAGTAAGTGTGCAGCTTAAATGTCTGAATTAGATATTCCTCATCTACATAATTATTCTAGGTGGGTGACTCAAAATATTGAAACCTAAAAGGGCCACCATGACAGTGACACAACAAGAATCTGAAGAAGGAGAAGCCAGCCAAGGCAGCCCCTATATCTTATAATAAACCTTTTTAGTGTCCATCAAATTATGTGAAAGAAAACCCAAAATAAAGTCCATAAATCGTTCTCCAATTTCTGATTAAACTCGCCGTATGATTCCAATAATTGCTGTGTACCTCAAAGCAAAGAAAACTCAATAGTGTATTATCCTCAAAAATTATTAAATTCATGAATAATCACCAAAAAAATTCCTCATTATTTCCGTGCACAAAAACACACAAAACGTGAAAACACTTGTGATAGTGAAACACTCTGTGTAGTGTTATTATATACGCTTCTCCGTGAACATCTAAGTGGCTGAATCACATACCCTTACCCTAATAAATAATAAACCAGCCTTATATAAATACAGAAATCCAGAGAGGGATATAGATCAACTGGAACCACATGGATGCCTTCTGATCCCTCAATGCTCACTCCAATACTCTCGCCTTCTAATGCTCCATAACATAGAAAGAAAATAAAGCCATATAGTGCAGTATGTACAAAATTATAAAGATCCACGCTTTAATATGTTCTTACATATAAAACCATTAAAATTCACATAGTTTAATCAGAAATTGGAGAAAGATTTATGGACTTTATTTGGGGTTTTCTTTCACATAGTTTGATGGACACTAAAAAGGTTTATTATAATTGATTTACACTTTCAAGGGTGAAAGTGGGACTTTTTAGTATTATTTCACAGGGTAGTATAGAGTGTATAAGTATAAGACACCGATTTATATTTCATAAGGCCCTATATCTTGCTCAGAAACAGCTTGCTTTAAAGCCCTTTAAAAAGCAGTAACACTAAAAATCACTAGGTGTCTCTACTGAGCTGAAGTTTCCATTAAAGTGAACTGTATGCATTGACTAATTGTGCCCAGTACTATTTCATTTCTGAATAGCAGCCAGTGAAGTCTGAAAAGAACTATCGCAGCAGGAATCACTTTATGTACAATGGATGCTTATTTATGCATGTTCCACCAACATCTCCCTAGAATACAGTGCTTCCTCTAATAGTCTTTTTTTTTTCTTGTGTAGTTGCTTAGGGTAACTATGAACTGTTCCTACTATATATTAAATATCAACCATAGATATATTATTACAGAGTATACAGTTCCACGAGCCCAAGGTTTTTCATAATTTAAACTATGCTTTCACCTAGGCATAATTAAAAAATAAAAATATATTTTTCTCTATGTACTAGGTGTGTCCAACCTTTTGCTTTTCCTGGGCTACATTGGAAGAAGAATTATTTTTGGTCACACATAAAATACACTAACAATAAGGATATCTGATGAGCAGAAAAAATCAGGCATACCACAAGTTAACGATCACTGATATAGATACCTATCAGAGTAATCAAACTTATTTTTTTAAATATTTTAGATTATTAAAGAGAAAGAGCAACATAAAACTAGTGTGATATTTGACTCTGTTTTTGATAAATGAATGCATCAGTATCTGATTTGATAAATGTAGTGGCAATTCTCAATGAATTTACAAAAGTGCTCATCAGATATTTTGGCTCTAATTTTGCCTTTGTGTGCTTAATCCTGAAAATAGTTGCTCACAAATATAGGTGCTGCCGACATGAATAAGGCGTGATTGTGAAGAGTGGGAGATTTTTCTTTGGGAAGATAAAAGTTCACTAAAGACAGGCAAATTTTTCTTCAGGCGCATGTGTTTCGTTAAGTGTAAATGCAATTTTACAACCCCCCCCCCCCCCAAAAAAAAACAAAAAAACAAAAAACACTTTTTCTATTTCAGTATTGTTATTAAAGAAGTTTTTGTTTTTATAATACAACAAGCTCATGATATGCCCACTCAGGGGCGGAGCGGAACAATAGCATACATAAGCGGATACAAATCAGCAGGGTGTATTAGCGAAATAACGGAACGTTCAATGACACCAAGGAGGGACGGCAAAAAGCCAAACCAAATAGTAGCAGCAGCAGCAATCCATCATATTACCGAAAAAAACAAACAAACAAAGAGGAAAAACCCCTATCGATAACCATTTCAATACTGGGCATTTTTATCCCCTTCCTTCCCAGGCCAATTTTCAGCTTTCAGTGTTGTCACACTTTGACAATTGTGCAGCCATGCAATCCTGTACCCATAAAAAAAAACATTATAATTTTTTTTTACACAAACAGAGCTTTCTTTTAGTGGTATTTAATCCCCACTGAGTTTTTTATTTTTTGCTAAAAAAAAACCCCCTGAAACTTTAGAAAAAAAAATGCGCATTTTTCTTCGTTTTTGCTATAAAATTTAGCAAATAACTTTTCTTCATAAATTTAGGTCAAAATGTATTCTGCTACATTTCTTTGGTGAAAATACCCCAAATTAGCAAATATTATTTAGGCTGCAGGAAAATTATAAAGTCCACAGACCTTGGTATATATATATATATATATATATATATATATATATATATATATATATATATATATATCTCTATCTGACAATCGTTGAATCAATGTACTGACTCATTTCTTGCAGCCCGAAAATGCCAGGATAGTACAAATACCCCTGAAATTACCCATTTTTGGAAAATAGACAGTCCAAGGTATTTAGTAAGAGGCATGGTGAGTTTTTTGAAGTTGTAACTTTTTTGTTACAATTTTTTGGACAATGAAGAAATAAAAAAAAATATGTATTTTTTTACATGTCACCAGTTCAGAACAGCGTTATTATATAACTGGTGTGGTGGTGATCAGGGATACTGACTGGGGACAGTATGTAAAAATAAATAAATAAAAATTTAATTTGTTTTTCAATTTTTTCAATTATTTTTTTCTTTTTTATTACATTTTCTTTTACCATTTGTTTCAACACACTGTGACCAGAGCAATACAATGTTACCATAGTAACATTGAACTACTCTGGGCAAGTGATCAGGATTTCTTTTTTTTTTTTTTTTTTTTTTTTTTTACACATTATGATTGCTAATACCATTCATTGATATTCATTGGTATTTCATTGATATTTGCAATCATTGTTACTGAATTAAACGGATTCATTCAACCTTTCATTGTGATTAGCTGTGATCAGGCAAAGCTCATCACATGATACAGATGTGCTGTGATTGGCCCTGTCTGTACCATGTGACTGCTTTGACCTGTGAATCGCTGCCACCAATATGTGATGATCCCAGGATCGCTGCCACCAATATGTGACGAACGTGGCATCAGACCCCAGCCCTTCTCTCCAAACTCGTGACCGAAGGACTAGCCAATCTAAAACCGCGATGTCACGTGCGTAACAATGCTGCACCCTGCACAACAATTTTCCAGCTAATTGGACCACAATCTATGTACTGGCAGCCTAAATGTGATTGTTACTGAGTCAGGTTAATTACACAATTAACCCTTCACACTGCCACCACCTCCTTTTTGTACAGAGATAGAGGAAACTCTGTGATATCATCTATAACACTATAATGGTTGAGATAATCGTCTGTATAACACTGTCACTGCAGGCCAGTTATACAGAGGGTTAAAAACACACAGTAGCGCTCGCTCTTTTAGAGGCAGGAATTCGTAAATTGCAATAAAGAGCTATAGAAACAGTTCAACACTTTCAGAAGGAAATATTTATTACTAAAAGGTCAAACGGGTGCAATAAAAATATTTACAGAAAAAAAAAGATGTAACCAATATATATATAAATATACAGAGAACAGCACAGCAAAGAGATAACAGAGAGAAGTTAGAGGGTTAAAGTACTTGCCAAAGTCCTGGGTTAGCAGATCAAGTTTCAGAGCAAAGGGTGCGGGTCTGCCCAGATGGTTCTGATGTTAAACTGGAGAATTCTTCAACTTAACTTTCTTAGGCCTGACAGCTCATTTTGTAGTTCCCCAGCAAGGGGTGTCTCTGAAGTCAAGGACCAATACCCCATTTAGGGTGGGAAGGTCTGGGCGTAGACCTAAACTAGAGCCAAAATCTCTTCTAGTTTATTATAGTCTAGTTTTTTAAAGGAAAGAAGTGGAATGTTATGAAATGGCCAAGTCAATCACCTGACCTGAATCCGATTGAGCATGAATTTCACTTGCTGAAGACAAAACTGAAGTGAAAATGCCCCAAAAACAAGCAGGAACTGAAGACAGTTGCAGTAGAGGCCTGGCAGAGCATCACCAGGGATGAAACCCAGCGTCTGGTGATGTCTATGCATTCCAGACTTCAGGCTGTAATTGACTGCAAAGGATTTGCATCCAAGTATTAAAAAGTGAACGTTTGATTTATGATTATTATTCTGTCCCATTACTTTTGGTCCCTTAACAAGTGGGAGGCACATATGCAAACTGCTGTAATTCCTACACCATTCACCTGATTTGGATGTAAATACCCTCAAATTAAATCTGACAGTCTGCAGTTAAAGCACATCTTGTTAGTTTCATTTCAAATCCATTGTGGTGGTGTATAGAGCCAAAAATGTTAGAATTGTGTCAATGTCCCAATATTTATGGACCTGACTGTATATATAAAAACACACACATGTACATACATACATACACAGTATATTTTATTATATTTTTTAATATATTTTTTCTTGTGCATTGACTTAGAGCTTTCTTTTTACAGCATAATGCCACCTGCAAATTTTAATACAGAAAGGTAAAATAATACACACAGTACAAATGATCTTATTCCATTATGTTTCTGAGCGCATTTGTAATACCCGCTGTGTCTAGTCAGAGAAATATTCTTATTTTGCTTGTTGCCATATGTGAACAAAAATATATATACCAAATACTCTGCACTAGATTCATTCTGCATTCTGCCTAAGCTGCTGCCTTATATCATACATGATAGAATACATTAAAAATGTGCAAAACACAAAACTATCTATAATAAGCAATTCTCCACCCTAAAAATGTGCCAGAAAATCCTTAAAAATACCACTTAAACAAATGTGTAAAAAACATTTACATCATACAGTATACTAACATCAGTAGCACACCAGTAAATATTACATCTTCCAAAGACAATGAGTGCAAAAAAAATTGTAATATAAACGTGATTCAAAATAACCTTTAGCCTCCTTAGCGGTCTGATCATGTCAATATTTCTGTGCTCAAAGCGGTACACTTTTTTGCATGGAAATATGTTGTTTTTTTATTGTAGGCATGTAATTCTTAGGAATAACTCACTGAAATCTGTCCAAACTTGAGTCTAGTAAACATCACAGGTATGATTAAATTTGAAACATGAAATCATACATTATAATATAATAAGTCATAAAAATAATAATAATACATTTAATTAAATAATATAATCAAACCAAAAACACTGACATTTTAAATAGTTCGCACATCACTGAGCTTAGTCGCAAAATCATTTTCAGTGTCTGATGACGAATTTCCCCACGAATCATTATCTAGAAGGACACTTTTTGGACGCCATGGACGTTTCTCAGTTTCCAGGCAGAAAGAACAGTAAAAATGCAGGCAGGGCACAGGACAAAGCACTAGGGACAAAATGTATGTGAAATGCTTTGATACAGTAATGTTATACTATGTTATTTTAGTGTATTTAGTGAATATCACTTTTTAACATTTTTTTTGAATTTCACGCCATTCTGTCCCCGTACGTCCCGCACCCTCGCAGGGAACGGAACCCGGAAGACGGATGCCGGCATTGGGTGGAGGAGATGGCCACGGACACTGCAAGGGGGACATCGCGGGAGCGAAGGACAAGGTAAGTGCAAGAGGGAATTCCTGCAGACCTATCAGTATATCTGCTTGCCATACAGCCACTAAGACTGTCGGGACTTGTAGTTCATTCAAAAGAAATTCTGAAGGACCCTCTGCACACTGGTATATACCCTTTCCAGCAGATTTTGTAATAAAGAATAGGGATATTTGGTTCACACATATTGCAATATATGTTTAAGCTGGCCAACTGCGGCAAAGTAATCCCTCCATGGTCAGTCCTACTCTGCTCTGCCTACTCAGAGGCTGCAGCATTGGGAACATGTTACATGTTCCACCCTAAAAACAGGTGGAACATGTATGTAACATCTTCTCAATGGTGAGCTTAGCATTTAATTATTGTAAAGTGCATAATGTCCATCCATAGTCACTGAAAGCAATAGGGTTGAAAGAATCCTCTGTTCCTCCTTCTTCCAGATCACAGCACTCTACAATGTTCCGCACAGGGGCGTACTGACAACTCATGGGGTCTCCGGGCAATAGGGGAACATGGCGCCCCTGTGTCCTTGCCCAAACTCAAAAAAGCCTATGAAAAAGGTACCAGGGGCATCTCATGGGGCCCCCTACTGACCCCGGACCCTCGGGCAGTGCCCGAGTTTCCAAATGGTCAGTCCACCCCTGGAAACTTCTGCAGTGACTATCATCCATGTGCGCAATGTGTGCAGTGCACATGGGGGCCCAAGAGATGTGGGACCCACTGTGCCCTCACACATTGAACAACAATTGTGAATTGTGGAGAAACAATATTCTGTTCCCTTCTTCTGTGTCTCCACTGCAGCTGTATTTGTCACTGGAGGAAACATGGTTTATGCAGGGCAGGGGGCGGGTACTAAAGGATGGCATGGGGAGTAGGGGGGGCGGGGCTATGATTGGCTGTGATTGCTAGTTCAATCATAGCACCCCCATTCCCTGAGTCAACATTTAGTATCTGCTCCCGTCCCGGCATAAACATACATCATAGCCAATTATAGCCTCGCCCCCTCTCCCCATGCAGGCTTTTAACCAGTTGCCTTCTGCTATATAGCAGAAGTACTACTACAGGGCGGCACGGCTTTTCAAAATCATATATATATATATATATATATATATATATATATATATATATATATATATATATATATATATATATATATATATACAGTCATGGCCGAAATTGTTGGCACCCTTGATATTTCTCCAGGAAATCATGTATTTCTCACGAAACGTATTGCATTAACACATGTTTTGCTATACACATGTTTATTCCCTTTGTGTGTATTGGGACAAAACAAAAAAAGGGAGGAAAGAAAGCAAATTCGACATAATGTCACACAAACCTCCAAAAATGGGCTGGACAAAAGTATTGGCACCCTTTCACAACTGCGGATAAATAAGAATGTTACAAGCATGTGATGCTCCTGTAAACTCACCTGGGGCAAGTAACAGGTGTGGGCAATATAGAAATCACACCTGAAAGCAGATAAAAAGGAGAGACGTTCACTTAACCTTTGCATTGTGTGTCTGTCTGTGCCACACTAAGCATGGACAACAGAAAGAGGAGACGAGAACTGTCTGAGGACCTGAGAACCAAAATTGTGGCAAAATATCAACAATCTCAAGGTTACAAGTCCATCTCCAGAGAACTAGATTTGCCTTTGTCCACAGTGCGCAACATTATCAAGAAGTTTGCAACCCATGGCACTGTAGCTAATCTCCCTGGTCGTGGACGGATGAGGAAAATTGATGAAAGATTGCAACGCAGAATAGTCCGGATGGTGGATAAGCAGCCCCAAACATGTTCCAAAGACATTCAAGCTGTCCTGCAGGCTCAGGGAGCATCAGTGTCAGCGCGAACTATCCGTCGACATTTAAATGAAATGAAACGCTATGGCAGGAGACCCAGGAGGACCCCACTGCTGACACAGAGACATAAAAAAGCAAGACTACAGTTTGCCAAAATGTACTTGAGTAAGCCAAAAGCCTTCTGGGAAAACGTCTTGTGGACAGATGAGACCAAGATAGAGCTTTTCGGTAAAGCACATCATTCTACTGTTTACCGAAAACGGAATGAGGCCTACAAAGAACAAAACACAGTACCTACGGTAAAATATGGTGGAGGTTCAATGATGTTTTGGGGTTGTTTTGCTGCCTCTGGCACTGGGTGCCTTGACTGTGTGCAAGGCATCATGAAATCTGAGGATTACCAAAGGATTTTGGGTCGCACTGTAGGGCCCAGTGTCAGAAAGCTGGGTTTGCGTCCAAGATCCTGGGTCTTCCAGCAGGACAATGACCCCAAACATACATCAAAAAGCACTCAGAAATGGATGGCAAAGAAGCGCTGGAGAGTTCTGAAGTGGCCAGCAATGAGCCCAGATCTAAATCCCATTGAACACCTGTGGAGAGATCTTAAAATTGCTGTTGGGAAAAGGTGTCCTTCCAATAAGAGAGACCTGGAGCTGTTTGCAAAGGAAGAGTGGTCCAAAATTCCGGGTGAGAGGTGTCAGAAGCTTATTGATGGTTATAGGAAGCGACTGATTTCAGTTATGTTTTCCAAAGGGTGTGCAACCAAATATTAAGTTAAGGGTGCCAATACTTTTGTCCAGCCCATTTTTGGGGTTTTGTGTGACATTATGTCATATTTGCTTTTCTGCCTCTGTTTTATATTTGTTCCAATACATACAAAGGGAATAAACATGTGTATAGCAAAACATGTGTTAATGCAATACCTTTTTTGTGTGAAATACTTGATTTTCAGGAAAAATATCAAGGGTGCCAACAATTTCGGCCATGACTGTATATATATATATAAGTGATTTGCCTTTCCGGGATCATCAGTGCCACCCAGCAGTGCCACTCACCAGTGCCCAGCAGTGCCACCCAGTGCTGCCCAGCGGTGCCACCCAGCAGTGCCACCTATCAGTGCCCATTATTGCTGCATATCAATCAGTGCCTCCTCATCAATGCCCACCAGTGCCACCTAATCAGTGCAGCCTATCAGTGCTGCCTATCCGTGCCACCTCATTAGTGCTGCCTATTAGTGCAGCCTCATCAGTGAAGGAGAAAAATTACCTGTTTGAAAATGTTTATATAAGAAACAAAAACTTTTTTTCACATTTTTTGCTCTTTTTTTGTTTATAGTGCAAAAAATAAAAACCCCAGTGGCGATTAAATACCACCAAAAGAACTATTTGTGTGAAAAAAGAATGATAAAAATGTGGGTACAATGTTGTCATTCAATGTGCAACAGCACTGAAAGCTGAAAATTGGCCTAGGCAGGAAGGGAGTAAAAGTGCCCGGTAGGCAAGTGGCTAAGCTATGCCCAATATTCAGTGCAATTAGAAACATGCCCGGTCTTGCAGCGGCGCACTGCACAAGCCACATTTCTTTCATTGCTGCCCAGTGGGCCCAACTTATATTCTTGCACGCAGGTCCACTGCTTTCAAAAAAATCCCCTGGATTCAAGTATTAGCACAAATGTTTTATAGTTTAAAACAAGCTTGCCTGTAAAATAATTTTATCAACATGTAGCTGACAGCACAGATCACCAGCACATACCTCAGCAGAATGGATTTGTGCAATTTTTTTTCTGTATTAAAAATTTTGTTTACTTTTATACGACTGCATGTGGCTCTATTTGACCCAAGTAATCGCCGAACATTCTTAACACAAAACATTTCCAAATAAATTCTACTATTGTTTGGCAAGTGGAATATTGTCTTATTGAAGGAAGCAAACCCACGCTTATTTTAGAAAGTAGCTATGCTCTAGGTCAGGGGTGCTCAACCTCTTGAAAAGCAAGGGCCACTTAAGTGATTTGGTAATAAAAGAAATTGAAAATAAAGTGGTTCAGAAATTCCAATTTTTTATTTTGAATAGCATAATGAACATTTTCCTCCTGCAGAGGAAGGGAGCAGAGGAGAAGCCGGCTTTCTGCGATTTCAGGAGGAAAATTAAGTATATATGTATATGCCACCCCTGCTGCCACTTCCGTCCAAGTGTAAAACAGAAAGTGACAGGGAGGCCACAGGGGCCTCCTGGAGCATGTGTCGGGTTTGCCATTGCACCAGTTGTTGGGTGGGTGTGGTAAAAACACCATTCAGCTATAAGGTTTTACAGCGCCACAAACCGCAAATGTAAACAAGTTCCTCCTGTCCTGAACCCCCTATAAGTTTGCTTTCATACCGATGCACTGCAGTTTACCTGCACTGTGGGTGCAGTGCAGTGCAGCTCCCATTTTCCTGCATGTTAGCTGTGCTTTGCCGTAGACCTGTATGATACCTTGTGGGTGTGGTGCACTTTCTGAAAGAGCACCAAAACTCCTACATTCAGTTTGAGGGCCACATTAGAGGGCTTTGAGGGGCACATATGGCCCAGGTGCCATGGGTTGAGCACACCTGTTCTAGGTAAACTGCATTTGCATATGCAACAGTACCTATGTACTTACATCTTACGTCACCTACTGCTGATGCTCTTTTGAAAACTTGGGATCCATTTATAAAAACTGGTGAAAGAAATGAGAAGAATGGAGTGACAAATCAAAAAATTCTCATCTCTTTTCCCAAGAATATAATAAATGTATCTGCTCACTATAAATAACAAATATTGTTTTGTTCCCATTTTTCTTTTTCCAGGTTGTATAAATGGGCCCCTTTCTTCCACCCACCCCTCCCACCTACCCCTTCCTTTCACTCAC
Organism: Staurois parvus; assembly: GCF_062004578.1. NCBI lineage: Eukaryota > Metazoa > Chordata > Amphibia > Anura > Ranidae > Staurois > Staurois parvus. Next base: position 6,777,603 of record NW_028318099.1, on the reverse strand, counting down.
CCCTCCTTCCCACCAACCCCTCCCTTCCTCCCACCCACCCACCCACCCCTCCTTTCCATCCACCCCTTCCTCCCATCCACCCCTTCTTCCCTTCCATCCACCCCTTCCTTCATTCCTTCCTTCCAACCCTCCCTTCCTTATTTCCACCCACCCCTCACTCTCTTCCTTCCACCCCTCTCTTCTTTTCTTCCTTCCACCCACACTTCCTTCCACCAACCACTCCCTTTCTTCCATCCACCTACCCTTCCTTCCACTTACCCCTTCCTTCCTTCCTTCCACTCACCGCTCCCTTCCTTCCACCCACCCCTTCATTCCTTCCACCTACCCTTCTTTTCACCCCTCCCTTCCTTCCTTCCTTCCTTCCTTCAAGGGAGAGAAGTTGGATGGGGGAGCTGTAAAAATGCAGCTCAGCTGCGAGCTGAACTCTCCCCCCCCCCCCCCACCCAGAAAAAAAAAATTCTACAGCCCTGCCTTTCCCTTAAGTTCACTGAAGTAAAATTGTTAAATCATTTCAAACACTAGAAAAGTTTTCAAATAACTTTCCCATGATTCACACATTACATTTCAATGTAATCAAATTAGAAAAATGTATGAATCCTGGGTGATGATTGTAAATCTTTTGTGAACACATTTTATAGATAGATTTCTTGTGCAGTGCATCATCCCCAATGTGGAACACAAGCATGCATATCAAATTTGCTAATATTAGTGCTCATTTGATACTTCAGGCTTTTTATGCCACAATTCAAATTACGTCACCAGAATATTTTATGAGTAAAACGGCTGTCACCTTTGCTTTGCATAACAGTCATCAAATGCTACATTTGCATGATTCACATATCTTCATGGTGTTGATTTCTTAGAATTTGCCATTTAAAATGCTGTATGTGATTTCTGTGGAAACAGTAAATAGCTCTGACCTTTGTTCTCTGAAAAGGTTGTCATAATGTCTGTTGACTTTAACTATTTTAATAATGCAGTTAAGCAGATTTAAAGAATGATAACATGGAAACAAAAGGGAATGCTTATATTTGACAAGCAACATCCTTTTAATAGAGTACTTTATAATTTTTTAATTTTTCAAACCAAGTTTAAATATACTAAAGGAAGTCAAAAGGAAACATTTCTCTTCTACGCATAGATCTTCTAATATGTAAACACTAGGTTCCATTCACACTTGCAACTTGTCATATGATTTTGGACACTAAAGTCGCATGACAAGTTGCACCCCATGTTTTGCTCAAATATGTGCAACTAAGTTGTAGTGACTTTAAAAAGGTTCCTGCACTACTACTGCAATATAAACATGAAATGTCACATTCACCACTTTCTTGCCTTCCTATAGCAGAAATACTGCTACAGGGCAGCAGGGCTGTGCAAAATCACATATATATATATATATATATACACACACACACACACACACACACACACACACACACACACACACACACACACACACACATATACATACATACATACACACACACATGATTTTGTATTTCCGGGTAAGGGGCCACTCGTGCCCTACACTTGCTGCCATTGGTGGCAGTTGATCACTGGGTCCCGGCTGGTGATTCCCCGTTGGCACCCGGCGATCGCTGAGTATCACTGATGGGGGAGAGACCTGCACATTGCTTTGTATTGCTCTGCATAGCAGAGCAATACAAAGCAATGTGCAGACACAGTGAAAGACACACATAGCACACAGTAAAACAGCACACATTAACCCTTTGATCGCCGCAGATGTTAACCCCTTCCTGCCCAGTGTCATTAGTACAGTGTCAGTGCTTTTTATTAGCACTGATCACTGTATTAGTGTCACTGAGGATGTCAGTGACAGTTAGTCAGCTTCCTCCCAGTGTCAGAATGCCTGTCACAGTCCTGCAATAAGTCGCCGATTGCTGCCATTACTAGTATTAAAAACAAATTCCAGTATATAGATCGCCATTTGTAGACGCTATAACTTTCATGTAAACCAATTAATTTACACGTATTGGGATTTTTTTTCAACAAAGGCATGTAGCAGAATACATTTTGGCCTAAATTTATGCTGAAATTTGATTTTTAACATTTTTTTGCTGGACATGTTTAATGGCAAAAAGTCAAAAATATTGTTATTTCTCAAAATTGTCAGTCTTTTTTTTTTTATAGCGCAAAAAAAAATTAAAACCGCATAGCCGATTAAATACCACTGAAAAAAGCTCCATTTGTGGGAAAAAAGGCGATAAATTTTCATTTGGGTGCAATGTTGCATGACTGTGCAATTGTCAGTTAAAGTAACACAGTGCCGTATTGCAAAAAATAGCCTGGTCAGAAAGGGGGGTAAATCCTCTGGAGGACAAGTGGTTAAAGTCGCATCCTAACGTTATCAATTCAACAGCTGTGCAGCAGTCAAAGCCAAAGTCGCATCTAGGTCGCCCCCATCCAATGTTGCATCAAAGTTGCAATGGAAATCACACGGCTTTGGAGTTGCACAAGTGTGAATGGAACCTAAAGAGCAATGTGTACTGCAAGCATTTACAAAACTTTTAACAAGCTATGATTATCTTTTGGAAGCCCATTACTCCTTCCTGTTCACCATCTGTATATGAACATTCCCCAGCCTGATGCCCAGCGGGGGAGATACATTTATAAATGTTCACCTTTTTTAGAGTCATCAGCTGATACACAGTGTAGCTGGTGGCTCTAATGCTCCATGCACACTGGGCATTTTAAGAACACTGGTAACATTAGCTGTGTAAAGTCACGTTAAAAACATGAAATTTTCCATGTTTTTTAGCGTTTTTGCATTAGCTTTTAGCCACTTTTTTATGTTTGCGGTTTTTAGCATTTTTTAAACCAATAAAACATTTTTTTGCTAAAAAAAAGTCCAAAAACGCTGGTTTGCAACGATTTACCACGGTTTGCTATGTTTTTCAGTGTTGAAGCGTTTTTACAAATACAAAACTCCTCTAGAAACCCACTAGTTTTGGGTTTTTTCCCAGCCAAAAAATGCCCCTGCCAAAAAATGCTGATTACAGTCTATGTGTGCATGGACACATAGGATAACATGCTGGGGAGTTTACTGGCTGTAGAAAAAAACATCAAAAGCCAAAAACAGCAGCTGTAAAAACGTCCAGTGTGCATGAGGACTTAAAGTGGTTGTAAACCCTTACATATGCTCAGTGAAGTGACTGGCCTCAGGTGATACACAGAGATGAAACATTTAATTCTACATAACTTGTATCTGTCTATCTGCAGTCTTCTCTTCTCTACATCCAAAGTACTGAACTCTAAAAGTTTGCCTGAGAACTCACAAAAAAGGGGGCAGAGAGCTGAGGTTACACTCTGCAGAGCTTAGTGAAGGGAGCTCTGAAAGCTGATTGGAGGGAAGAGAGAGACATCCACCCCCCTCAACACAGCACACAGGAAATCTGCTGAAGGTTCCTTCCCTGTCACCATTTTTCTCTTGATGTCAGGAATACTTGTCATACCTCTATCATCTTAGATTGTAAGCTCCAAGGAGCAGGGCCCTCCTATCCCTCTTATATTGAACTGTATTGTTATGGTATTGTCTCCCGTTATATTTTAAAGTGCTGAGCAAACTGTTGGTGCTATATAAATCCTGTATAATAATAATAATAATACTTGATTCATGCTAATAGCAGAGAAACTAAGCAGCAGACAAAAATGACACTTAGTACTCTTAATTGAGACAAGTACGCACTTTAGAGGGATATGCTTTGTTCATATTTCATATCTTAGGTTTACAACCACTTAAACTCTAGCTGTAATGGACAGCTCAGGTCTCCAGTCATCTGATCACTATGCCAGCTATGATATAGTGATTGTATACAGGCCGTAGACTTCACTGATAAAAATGGAAGCCTTCAAACTGAAGATAGATACAGCTACCTACAAGATGTAGTGTTCATCTAGAGTGCTGTATGTTTAACCCTTTTGACGTACGACTATCTCTGAAATGTTTATACTATTCAAATGTCTTACTGCGGCCGAGCGTCTCATCAGTAGATATCTGTGGATTTTATGCCTTCGCGCACAAGAAACTTCATCACCACACACTGTTCCATGCATTTACGCTGTTGTCTGCCATCTTGGAGTAACGGTCTCTGGACTGGACATGTGTGCCTCCTATCATTAGTAGGACACACTTGGCAGTTACTACCACCACGCTAGCATCCCTTTTTATACCTGTAAAATTAAAAGTACCAGTTTGACTTGAATGTTCCTCGTGTTTACCACTAAATGAAAGCCCAATTTTTCAAGAAAAAATAGCACATATTTTTCAAATGTGAACAGCTCTGCCTGCTGTCCATATTTCCCATTGCAGGCTGCTTTACTAGGCAGTTCAAGTAGCAGAAAAAAATGGACCTCAAAACACCTGTTTCTAATGCCAGTGCAAACAGGTCCTAAGAAATTCTTTCTGCAAGAAATTCAAAGTGATTTTTTACATCAAGAAATGGAATTTATATAGCAATGTGTGCTTGCTTTTATAGTTTGTTGTTTTCCATATATATTATCTATACATACCGTATGTTTTGTATTTTCTTAACTTATTATTATTATTATACAGGATTTATATAGCGCCAACAGTTTGCGCAGCGCTTTACAACATGAAGGTAGACATTACAGTTACAATACAATTTGGCACAAGAGGAAACAGAGGGCCCTGCTCGTTAGAGCTTACAATCTAGGAGGAAGGGTTGAGTGATCCAAAAAGGTGATAGCTGTGGGGGGGTTGACCTGATGGAGGAAATAAACGGTGGTGGTTTACTAGGTAGAAGCAGGATAGGCTTCTTTAAAGAGAAAGGCTTTCAGGGATCGTCTAAAAGTGGATAGATTAGGAGACAGCTGGAGAGATTGGGGTAGGGAGTTCCATAGGATGGGAGGAGCTCAGGAGAAGTCTTGGAGGCGAGCATGGGAGGAGGTGACACGGGAACTACAGAGCAGAAGGTCTTGGGAAGATCAAAGAGAGTGGTTTGGTTGATATTCTGAGACCAGGTTGGTGGTGTAGCTGGGGGCAGAGTTGTGGATGGCTTTGTAAGTTGTTGTTAGTATTTTGAATTTTATTCGTTGAGCAAGTGGAAGCCAGTGGAGAGATTGGCAGAGAGGGGTAGCAGACACTGAACGGTTGGTAAGGTGGATGAGCCTGGCAGCAGTATTCATGATGGACTTCAGGGGGGATAGCCTATGTAAAGGTAAGCCAATGAGGAGGGAGTTACAGTAATCAAGTCGAGAGCTTACCAGGGAGTGAGTTAGGAGCTTTGTGGTATCATTGGTTAAAAAGGGGCGTATTCTGGAGATCTTCCGCAGGTTGAGGCGGCATGATTTGGACAAGGATTGGATGTGGACCTGAAAGGATAGGTCAGAATCCAGGGTTACACCTAGCACCCTGACATGCAGGGATGGGTTGATAGTGGTGCTATTGATCCTGACTGAGAAATCAGGGAAAGAGGCACATGGGGGAGGAAATATTATGAGCTCAGTTTTGGATAGATTGAGTTTTAGGAAGTGGAGTGACATCCAGTCTGATATGTCTGTTACTAAATCGGTGATACATGTGGAAATGGATGGGGTGAGCTGAAGAGTAGAGCGATATATTTGTGTGTCATCAGCATAGAAATGGTATTGAAAACCATGAGAAGCTATCAGCTGACCCAACGAAGAAGTGTAGATCGAGAATAGGAGAGGTCCAAGGACTTATTTTCGGTTGTTCCAAAGAGCATATATAAAGAACTGCACAAATATAACAAATACAAAACGAGAAGGACAATGATGAAACATGATTTTTTTTTCATATGCAATGCTTTATGTAAATGAGAAACAAAAAAGATATTCAAACTAAGTTGTCCACGTCAAAACACATCAATTGCTTTCAAATAAAAAGAACAATTTTTATTACACTTTGAATCCACAAAGGGCTTAAAGTGCCTGGGGCCATTTCAGCATTTTGTAAATTAATTATTTCTATGATTTTATTTAATAATGATAGGTTTTCATCTAATATAGATCTTAGAGGAAGACTGCTATAAAGCCAAATATACAAAGGATAAAGGAAACTCATCTGCAGTAGTTTCTGATATTCAAGCCAAGGCTTTGAAGTTCTCCATAAATATGTAACTGTATGTATTTTATGTATTAACAGTGAAACACCACAATAATGGCAATGTTTCTGTAGCTATCTAGACTATTCTGGATTTCTCATGTCTGTTTTGAGACACTGTAGCCAGTGTATAGACCAAATTCCACCTTTGAAAATGTTTTCAGCATCAGATGCAGAATAATTATTTCCAGCTACATATAGTAAATGCTGTAATTTCCTTCCTTCTCTCGACATTACAAAGCTTATCTTTGTCAATGGTAACACGCACATTTGAAAATTTAAAAGACAAGAGACCTAACGTGTCAACGTACCAACTGTGTGCCAAACTGAAAACTCCCTTAAAGCTCACTGGTTTATTATCCATGCTTATGGACTAATAATTACAGCAATGTAGCTGCCTACCACTCCTCTTATATCCTCAGATGGATAAAGATGACAAAAATTACAAACGTTTTAGTGTGATGCTACTAAATAGTGCTACAAAACACCTTCCTTCCTTATGTGCGCAAAACGTACATGTTATGTGTGCTTCCTCCTCAAATAAATACAATAACATGATATTAAAAATGCCAAAATTTTTTTGGTGAACTACAATACACCTCCCTCCACAGAAATACGCTTCTGTGTGGATTTATGCAACAGTGGTTATTGGTGACATCCTCAAATACAATATACAAAAAATACAAACAAGTGCTCTGATACTGCAAGCTGTGTACTGCCTACTACAAGACACCCCCCCTCACTGAAACACTGAATGTGTTCCTGCGTAGAGTCTGAACAATGTCAAAGATTTGTGACATACACAATATGCAATTCCTCCCACAAAGTGCTTTAGTGCAGTCCACTCATGCTCCCCACCCCCGTTGGGTCTGCACTCCCCAAAAATTTAGACTCCCTTTTTACAGGTGAGTCATATGTGTTTGGAATAGCTTCCACCTTCAATTTCTCTGCACCTCCTCTTATTGAACCTCTTGTATCTCCGAATTTCCTTCTCCTCCACTCCACCAATGACTGACAGAGAACCAAAAAGCAGAATTCCAATAGTGTAATACTGTTTATTACACGTCATCAGGAGCGGTTCTGAGCTTACAGCGCTCCTGATGACATCACGCTGACGAAACCGGTTGGGCGGAGCCTTTTGCGGCACTTCCAGTTGCCTACTTCCGGTCCGTGTGACTGTTGGAACACTGAATATCTAGACCTCTGCTTTGTGCTTGAGAACCGTGGTCTGACTCTCTTATGTGCTGGCACCACAGGATATTTTATCTCTTGCTGCAGTGTTAAAAAAAAAAAATAAAAATGGTCCAATATTTACTTTTTATTACTGCATATGTGACCAGGTTGTATGTAATAGTGAGGATTCAAATGGAATTTAAAAAAAGAAGAAAAAAATGCAAAATGCTAAAGACTGTTATTCATAGCCAAAAAGGCAGAGACAAGTGCAGTACCCATCACTATAAAAGAAAAGAGGGCTTTCATATGGTGTACAAATACCACACTGCATGCTTAGATATACTGTACATTTAACATAATTCTTCAAACGTATCCGCTAAATCAATATATAACAATCTCTGTGATATGCATGTATACAAATATACCTTCTTCAAAACATTCCAAGGACACCTGAAGTTATAGAAAAACTTGTGATGTTGACTCATATTCATATAAAGATCTTTCTTTTAACAAATACCACATAATGTAAAAAGTTTTAAAAAAATCTAGTAGTGTAACATCAACAAATCAGTTGGTTTCCTAGTGTATGTTTGGTTTGCTCTCTCCTAATAATCATCAAATGTCTTTACATTATACATAGTTACATGTCTTAATCCAAGATAAAAAAAAAACTGTCATATAAACAGTTTTTGCTGTCAAACATGAAATGTTCAGCATTGGCAGCTCCACATATAAAGAAAAGAAGAAATATTCTGACATGCTTCATGGACAATGTTTGTTTCATCAGAAGAGTTTATGTTTTCTGTACATCATAACGCGGTAACAGCACCATTTTAAAAAGACAAGGTTTCTTACTAGCCCATCCAAGGCCCACTTATATTGACCTTGCGTGCACTCCATGGGAGTGGCTATATAAAAACTCAGTGATTCTAGGTATATGGGAACATGTGGCCTTTCACAAGTTGCAGTACTTGGGCCTAGCGAATCATCCCCAGACCATCCCCAGTAAGGTTTGACACACAGCTTACATGGGATTTGGACAGTAGAGAAATGTGGTACAGGCCCCCTGAATGGGCAAAACAACAAAGTCTATTTTAAACGCTCCATAAAATAAACTTGTGCCAAGATAAATGCCTATTCCAAGAACACCCAGGCCCTGTTCACAGCTCTGCATTTTAGACGAGTTAAAAAAAGCCCCAACTGCAGCATCTTTGACGTGTTTTCATCAAAACACATATTATATAGGGTTCACTGTCATCGCCCCCCCCAAAACACATGTAAAGTGCACCTAACACACAACATACCTAAAATGCTCTGCACAGAAGTGAACTGGAACCAAGGTTGCAAAAATGTTAACTCATTGGATGTCATGCCAACCTTCTAACTTTTTATACTTTAAACTATTTAAGTGGAATAAGCATATAGATGAGAGGTTCTGACGACACTTGCTGCATAAATGTTCAAGGAAAGTAGTTCAGACAATATTTAAACCATTGGATCTACACGGCAGTCAAACAAATAGTATTGTAAGATGGAGATCAACAATGACATATTCGTATTTTTCTCACCATAGGTTTCCTTTAACTGCTCAGGAAATATATGAGCGGGTCACCCACTTGACATATCATAGTTTCAATCACTTTGAAGGTTGCAAAAACTAATATATATATATATATATATATATATATATATAAATAAAAAGACTATACTAAAAAAAAAAAAAACATTTTTAGAAATCAGGGAATCATTAAATTGGTTATATTTTTATATGAAAAGGCATATTGGTGGTTAGACAGATATTTCAAGTATGGGATCCTTCTGAGAAGCAGCAAAAACTATATCAGTCCAAACTAACAACCACATGGAGCTTCACTGATTGGTAATCATAGACAGAATAAATCAAATAATCATGTCTTATTGAATTCCCATTAAAACATTTGTGACAACATAGCTCTCAAAACTCAGCATAAAAAAATATAGAAAATGTACATGTGTTAAACCAGCATGCTATAACTATTTTTGCAGTGAGATTTTCTCAGGAAGTCGGCACTTTCTGCATTGCCATAACTGGCAAGCCAAGGCTTTAGTCTGAGGACTCTACTGTGAGAGCAGCTAGAAGGCAGTTCTGCATCGGTTGTTTTAGTAATTTAAAGAACCTTTTGCCACCATCATTTAAAACAAACCATTTCACCATGGTAAACAAATTGCACTGTAATCAATAAAACAATACTGCTATCAAGATAAGTAGAATTAATTCATTGTTAATTTTCACGGAGCTCTTCATTGGTATTCACCCTGATGCCTGGCTCAGTCTGTTCCACGGCTTACACTTGTTCAGTAATGATTCTATTATTTTTCTCAGAAAAGCTGGTCTTGAGCTGTGACTTGTTATTAAACATACTGAACAAAAAAAATAAAACTTGGTACTTCACTCCTGTGTATACAACCTTGATTAACATTCTTGGGTGAACCTGCCAGGCCAGCCGTTACTTCACAGGGCCAAGATATGGTTTTGTTTTGATGCAAGTACATTAGTATGCTGGATTCTACACCGGTCTACTCTGCCCCAGGACTAGCACTGCAGAAATTGGTTTGAAAAGAAACAAAATCTGAGGGTACAGGATTATAGACTTTGTTCTACGAGACAGAAGTACACAACTATTTCATATATTTCACAGACAAGTGTAAGCACAAGTTCACTAGTACTCCAAAAAGGGGCAATATCCTGTTTCTCCTACTAGAGAGCAGTCCACAAATATTGTACAGATTTCATAGATGAGTGAACGAACAAGATCATAAGTGCTCATCTCTAAAAATCCTGCTTTTTCTACTAGAGAGAGGTACACAGATATTATACATATTTCATACATGAGTGAAAGAACAATATCACTAGTGCTGCTCTCTAACAAGATGGGCAATAACCAAATCAAAAGGAGATATAGGAAATCAAGAGGACATCAATCTTTGTGGCAATCCAAAATTAAGTGATTTGTGGATCTGTGTAGCCTTCTTCAGAACGGATTAATGAACCATAGATTGTATAAGTTGCAAGAAAAAAATATTACCCATGGCCCATAATACAGTAAGTGCTTTAACCACTTCCGCGCCGCTCTATAGCAGAAATACTGCTACAGGGTAGCACAGGTGTGCAAAATCACGTATATATTGTCTGAGCTGATTTCCTTGAACATTTATGCAAAAATAAAAAATAAAAAAGTACAAATCCCGCCAAAAATTTAAAATTTTAAAAAACAAAAATAGTTATAGTTTTATTGTTGCTGTCATTGTTGTTACTGTTCTACTGTTACAATTTTGCTGTTTTATTGTTACTGTTTTATTGTTAACCATTGCCGTTTTCTGCCATTCAGCAGCAGCACCGACCTGTTTATTCTGACAGCAACAGGAACTCACTCTCAGAATATACATAAGTCTGTGTGGGCAGTGCTGTTGGATGAGATTTTTCATCCACAGTTTAAAAAAAAAAAAAAAAAAGAGCATATATGATGAAGCATGGGGACCTGGGGTAGCCAGTGGGTGGATGGCCCCTAAGCTTCGACATATATATTTTATAATATTTTGTGTGTGGATGTAGGGTGGTATATTCTAATGGTGGGCATACCACATACTTTTTCTGGCAGACATTTTTCGTTCAGCCCACAGGCTACATTAAAAAAAAAAAAACCCCAAAACATAGCATATACCATATTTTTTGCTCCATAAGACACACCTGACCATAAAAGACGCACCTAGGTTTTAGAGGAGAAAAACAAGAAAAAAAATATTCTGAACCAATGGACTGCAGACACACAGTACAGGAGATGACCAGAGACTGCGGACACAGTACAGGAGATGACCAGAGACTGCGGACACAGTACAGGAGATGACCAGAGACTGCGGACACATTACAGGAGATGACCAGAGACTGCGGACATAGTACAGGGGATGAACAGAGACTGCGGACACAGGACAGGGGATGACCAGAGACTGCGGACACAGGACAGGGGATGACCAGAGACTGCGGACACAGTACAGGAGATGACCAGAGACTGCGGACACAGGACAGGAGATGACCAGAGACTGCGGACACAGGACAGGAGATGACCAGAGACTGCGGACACAGGACAGGAGATGACCAGAGACTGCGGACACAGTACAGGAGATGACCAGAGACTGTGGACACAGTACAGGAGATGACCAGAGACTGTGGACACAGTACAGGAGATGACCAGAGACTGCGGACATAGGACAGGAGATGACCAGAGACTGCGGACATAGGACAGGAGATGACCAGAGACTGTGGACACAGGACAGGAGATGACCAGAGACTGTGGACACAGTACAGGAGATGACCAGAGACTGTGGACACAGTACAGGGGATGGCCAGAGACTGTGGACACAGTACAGGGGATGGCCAGAGACTGTGGACACAGTACAGGAGATGACCAGAGACTGTGGACACAGTACAGGAGATGACCAGAGACTGCGGACATAGGACAGGAGATGACCAGAGACTGCGGACATAGGACAGGAGATGACCAGAGACTGTGGACACAGTACAGGAGATGACCAGAGACTGTGGACACAGTACAGGGGATGACCAGAGACTGCGGACACGGTACAGGGGATGACCAGAGACTACGGACACGGTACAGGGGATGGCCAGAGACTACGGACACGGTACAGGGGATGGCCAGAGACTGTGGACACGGTACAGGAGATGGCCAGAGACTGCGGACACGGTACAGGAGATGGCCAGAGACTGCGGACACGGTACAGGAGATGGCCAGAGACTGCGGACACAGTACAGGGAATGACCAGAGACTGTGGACACGGTACAGGAGATGACTAGAGACTGCGGACACAGTACAGAAGACCAGAGACTGCAGACAGTGCAGGGGATGACCAGAGACTGCAGACAGTACAGGAAATGACCATAGATTGCAGACAGTAAAGGAGATTACCAGAGACTGCGGACCTTTGGGGAGGGAGGGGGAGCGGGTACCTGAATTTGACAGGTACCTGCTCCCACTTCCGCGGAGTTGTCCTTCCTTCTTCCCACGGCGGCTTCTATGTCAGCCGGGTGCCCACTGCGCATGCGCGAGTAGCGCTGCGCTTTGTGAATGGCCCAAAGCCTTCTGGGACCTGTCATGTGTCCCAGAAAACGCCGGACCATTCACAAAGCGCGGCGCTTCTCGCGCATGCGCAGTGGGCACCCGGCTGTCACAGAAGCCGCTGTGGGAAGACTGCAGCGCTGGAGCGAGGAATAGGTAAGGTCCTGCAGGAGAGAAGAGCTAAGCGGCCGGCCCGATATTCTGACATGGTGGCGGCAGAAATACCGGACCGGCCGCTTTACATTCGCTCCATAAGACGCACTGACATTTTCCCCCCTTTTTTTGGGGGGAAAAAAGTGCGTCTTATGGAGAGAAAAATACGGTATACCCAACAAGGACCAGCGACGTACTGGTACATCACTGGACTTTGAGTGGTTATACAGCTACAGGCATCTTCCTGGTATAAAATTTTTTCAGTTGGCGATCGGCTTTCATGTAAAAGCAATCATAGTGGCTAACTAGCTGCAGGATTGCTTTTACAAGCAGCGGGAGAAGATGACCCTCCTACCCCGCTGCCTTCCACGGCCTTCTTGGGCAGTCCCGTGCCATTGGGGGAACCTGAAAATGCAGCTGGTGTTTCTGCCAGCTGACAATAGAGCTGATTGGAGACTGGAATGGTGCCAACCATCTCTATAGTCTAAGAAATCGGAGGCTACGAGCATTTCATCACTTCAGTTTCGCAGGATATAAACAGCGCCATTTGTAAATTGGGAAAGCATCTGATCACACCGATCTTGGTGAAATTAGATAATGTAAGGGCAGAGGAGATATCTAGAGTCTGATAGATCACAGATTTCTCAAAAAAGAATATGCCCATTGAAGTTATAGGGGATATTTGCATTCCCTGTGATAGCATTAAAAGTGATTAAAAAAAAAAAATAAGGGACATTGTAAAAATAATTTAAAAAATCAAATAAACGTACAAAAAAAAAAAAAAGCACCCTCGCCCCCCCTGCATTCGCGAGCGTTGACCCCGTGCCAGTATGCTAACAGCGATTGCACAATGCATGTGAGGTATCTCCACGAACGTCAGATCAAGGGCAGTAATTTTAGCACTAAACCTTTGCTATAAATCTAAAATGGTAGCTTGTAGAGGCTTTTAAAGTGTTGCCTATGGATATTAAAAATGTATGCAGTTTGTCGATATTGCACGGGGCACATGCAGTTTTAAAGCATGTCATGTTTGATATCTATTTACACGGCATACCATCATCTTTTATATTTTACCAAATAATTGGCCAACATATTGTGTTTTTGTGCATGAAAAGTAAAAAAAAGTTTATTTTTATTTTCAAAATAATTGCGTTTGAAAAATCGCTGCGCGAGTACTAAGTGACATAAAAAATTGCAGCACCCACCATTTTATTCACTAGGGTGTCTACTTTAAAAAAAATATATAATGTTTTGGGGTTCAAAGTAATTTCCTAGCAAAAAATACAGATTTCTTTTTCATGTGAACAAAGTGTCAGAAAAGGCTTGGTCTTCAGGTGGTTAGAAGAGTGAGTGATGTGTGGCATAAACTTCTAATGCTGGGCATAAAATGCCCCCACCTCCCAAAATGACCTCTTTGTGGTAAGTAGACACCCCAAACTATTTGCTGAGAGGCATGTTGAGTCAATATAGAGAATTAATTTTTTTACCGTATTTTTTCGTTTGGGTACAGCATTGTATGAATGCGCAACTACCAGTTGAAATAGTGCAGTGCCGAATAGCAAAAAAAAGGCCTGGTCAGGAAGGGGGAAATCCTCAGGAGGGCAAGTGGTTAAAGGATAAGTTCACGTTTCATAACAACATGCTACACCCAAATTCAGGGTATAACATTAACATATTATGATCAGACTTGCCCCTGCTCCGACAGCTAGTGGAGGATCTTCTCCCCCCCCCCCCCCCGCTAGATGTCAAATTTTAAAAACCGTGGCTGTGCATGGCTCCGCCCACCTGACCGCATCACTCATTCACTGTGTTCTCTGAATGAGAAACGATAAGTTCCTACAGCCTTAGCAGCTGTTGGCTTGTAGTTCCCAACAAACTACCAAGGCACTGTGGAGTGCTGTGGTAGTTCATTGACTCTTCCTGTCAGTATATCGGCTTGCTCATACATCCTGTATGGGCAAGCAGATATACTGACATGTCTGCATAGCACCAGCGATCTGCTGATCACTGGTGCAATGCTTTACAGTCTCCTGCAACAAAAATAATACCTGCAAGAAAATGTGTATTTATTATTTTTTGTATAACGGTGAATGTTTCCTTTAATGTTTCCCCCAACCCATCTCAGTAAAGCCCAAATAGTTTAATGCTTACCTTACATCCCAGGGATGTTTACTTTGTGGCCCTGTCTGGTGGCAATCAGCTTGTACAACAAAGACCTGCATCTGTGTCCAGCTCCTGTTGCACAGAAGTGCCACTGTGCATTCAATCCTATGGCAAGTCTGTCATATTGGTGGCTCCTAGCCATGCCCTAGCCATCCAAAGGTGTATGTACTGAACCATAGGAATGAATGGGACAAATGTTGCACATGCCCAGTAAGAGCTGGACACAGCAGAGGATTTTATTGTAATGGCTGTGTGGTGCCAAACTGGACAGCACCCTAAAAAATTTCAGGACTGGGGATGAAGGCAAGGTATTTAACTAAGTTTGCTTCACTGAGAAGGTAGGGGGAGACTTTAAAGGATAAGTTCACCTTTTAACAAAAAATAATAAATGCACAATTTGTTTGCAGGGAAAAAAATGTGCTTTTATTATTTGTCCTTTGTGGAACTACTAAAGCATTGCACCAGCAATCAGCAGATTGCTGGTACCATGCAGGTCTCCCCCTGACCTGTCCGTATATCTACTTTCTTGTACATCTTGTACGAGCAAGCAGATACTACTGACAGGAAGGCTCAATGAACTACCACGTTGCTGTGGAGCGCCGTGATGGTTCACTTGAAACTACAAGACGCCAGCCGCAAAGGCTGCCGGGACATGTATTCCATTAATTCACAGAATACTGAATGAATCAAGCAGCTGCGGTATTGTTTAAAAAATGACTAGCATGGGGAACTTCTCCCCTTACTGCTATCATACGGTGGGGTGGGGGGGTAATAGGGTGGCTGCAGGATCGGGAACATGTTACATGTTCTACCCTAAAAACAGTTGTTTTCCCATTCACAGGATACTGTGAATGAGTGATACGGCCACGTAGGTGGAGTCCCGCTCCGCCGCGTCTTTTTTTAATTTGACAGCTAGTGAGGGGGGAGAAGATTCCCCAATAGCTGTCACAGCAGGGATCGGGGAGGGGTGGGAGCTAGTCTGATCGTAACATGTTACACCCTAAATATGGGTGTAACATGTAACAAAAGGTGAACTTATCCTTTAAAGAACACTTCGCTAGTAAGTTGTCAACAGAACAAATCTACCCAATGGAAAGTTTCCCCTGTTTATTTTTTATTTTTGCTCTGGTGAAAACTTACAATTCTGCATTTCATTCACTTTCTGTTCTGAAGATGATGGTCACCAGAACAAACAGAGTGAGGATATCTCTGGGGGCACAAATAGCAATAAAAAAAAAAAAAAAAAAAAACTCCCTTTATGCCTTCCCAGCTCTATCCACTCCACCAAATAAAAAATACTTCAGATGCACTTTAATACACAAACGAATAAACCAACCTTTATACAATGCTAGAGTATTCAATAGCATATTTTACTAGCAAATGCTCAATGGAAATCAAATTGTTTTTTCGAACTAAACAAAAACAGAATGAGTGAATTTGCCTGGCTTTAAAAGGATAAGTTCACCTCATTTTTTTGCAAGTAAAAAAATTTTTAATTTATAATTTATTATTTTTTGTAGTAGCAGCCTGTAAAGCATTGCACCAGCGATCAACAGATTGCTGGTGCCATACAGGCCTCCTTCACACTGTCAGTGTATCCGCTTGCTCGTATATCCCATACGGGCAAACCGATACTTCTGACAAGAAGACTTAAAACTACCATAGTGCGTACAGCATTGTGGTAGTCCATTGAGAAATACAAGCCGACAGCCACTAAGGCTGCTGGGACTTGTAGTCCATTCATTCACAAAATACTGAATGAATGATGCAGCTGTGTGGGCGGAGCCTCGCATGGCCACGCTGTTTTAAAAAAATGGCAGCTAGTACGGGGAACTTCTCCCCTTACTGCTGTCACAAGGTGGGGAAATCAAGCGGTGGCTGCAGGATCGAGAACATGTTACATGTTTCACCCTAAAAACAGGTGGAACATGTAACATGTTCCCACAGGTGAATTTATTCTTTAAATTTGCAGGGGTTTAGGGAATCCTGTTTGAAATTCTGTGAACCCAAAACTTAGCAGTGGGTCCTATAAAACCTGTTAGTAAATGATGGTCATTTTTAGGGCTGAAAATGTGTACAATGGCAACACCTATTCAGTGTGAAATTGATTCTTTCTTCTTTTACAATTAGCTTGGCTTATACACAACAGCAGCCCCCCCCCACCTGATTAATTTCGGTTTAAAAAAGTTTTTTTTCTCAGGTAGTTTTAGCAGCCACACACGCTTTCTTTAACGTGTTAAATGTTTTAGTGATGTTTATATAGTTAGTTGGGACCAAGCTATCCAAACAAGCTAATTACTTCAGAGGCAGCAGCTGTGTGCACTGTATAAACTGTATGTAGTCTCAGCTACAAACAGTTATGTGTTCTGGCAGTGCAATGGGAACAGAATCCCACATTTTATGGACAATTCCACTTCTTTGGCAGGAATGTCAAAGAATATTAATTTCTTCAACAAAATATAATTATATACAAAATAATATTCATAATTGAAAATAATACGCCAAACATCAATACATTATAGGGCTCTTGCATCATGGCATATATTGAAGTTTTCAATCAAAAACTGTAAGACCTGTGCCTTTCCAGCCAAGTGGGTAAATATAGTAGAAGGGGGACCCTAGGAGTTACCAGTGTGGGCATATAGGAACACTTACAGAGGTTAAAGAGCAAGCTTACCTAGAAGTCAATAGAAAAGGTTTGCAGAGGAATTTTTTAATATTTTCCTTGATTGGGAAGTTTTTGCAAAGTGAATTTCCACCACATTGACTAAGCTAAGGGAAAATCCCCTTGCAAAATGAACAGCTTTTTTTGCCTTTAGTAATTCAACCCCATAAAGAACAAGTGCTTTGCTCAGAAATTGGGAGATCCCAGATGACACAGCAGTATAAAATTGGCCAACAGCAGGCCAGCTTTAAATAGCAAGCCCAGGTCCACATTTACTAGAGACAAACAGCACAGACTAGGGCAACAGCAGTGTAAAATTAACAGCAGGACAGGTTTAATAGGGCTAAGACAGCCCATAGAGGAGTCCTTTTTTTTTTTTTCTTCCAACCAGCTAATTGAATAAAAAAACTGAATTCTCCCAACCACATCATATGCTCCCCACTGAGCTATTGTTTTTTTTACAGCATGGAGACATCCCCGCTGTTAGAATACATTGATCAGCATTGTAGACTATAGCCTGCAGAGTTGATCGAGCAGGGAAAATTAGACAAGGAGGTTTTACAGAAGCAGATTGGTAGATTGACTTCTGTACAACCTTCCTGCTAATACATGGATTGAAAGTTGGTTGTCCTGATGAGCTAGCTGAATTTTGATCAATGCATGGCCAGCTTAATCAGTGCATGCCTAGTTTTTATTTTATTAATGGGGATGGGGGGGGGGGAGAATGCAGTGTAATGTAATGTGAGGTGGTTTGGATATGCATGGTTGACAAAAAGCAGCCTTAAAAACAGATGGCCAGTAACAAGTGAATGCTACACTCCAAACTATAAAAAAAAGACTCTTTAAACATGCAAGATAAAAATGAAAATCACAAAAGACTGAAAAAGCTGTAAAAGGTCAGTCATAATAGGTTGATTTCTAATTATACCAGTATGTGTCACTTATAAAAGACATGCATCAATTATTTTGATATGCAAGTTTTCAAAGCAACAGAAGGCAAGTATTAAGGTTTCTAAAGGGGAAACAGCTAATGCCCAAATTGCATCTTTAAAAAAATACAAGAAAATGTTTTAATGTTTCAAAAGGGTACATTTAAAAATGATAGCAAGCAAAACAAAATGCATCAGAAAATAGGAATAGAGGACAGGTAACAAATGCCACAAGAGGATAGCCTCTACAGGACCAAATCAGCCCCTTTATGGCCTGACCTCAACAAAAGCTGAATTTCAGGAGCTCCACAAAGCTAGGATTTATGGCAGGGATTCTCTTTGGAAATTCAAGATCAAACCACAAACAAAATTTGATGCAATGATCATAATATCACAAGTAATATGATCTGATGGCTTATCTTTTACCCTATTTCCTACATCTAGCTTGATTTGCTTTTAGAGAAAGCCAAGGTATGCCTTAAAAAAAATATTGCAGACAATTAGAAAAACTGGTGGAGGATCCATAGTGGTATGGGCGGTCATCTTATGTGAGTCAATAGGACCATTGATTGCTTTGTATGATTATATAGCAGCCAAGAAATATGATACTATCTCACAATACTAGATATGCCATTGGTGAAAACAGTCTCTGGTAATATTCTCCTACACAAGATAATACTAAAGTTAGTGTGTGTTTACCTGAACATTGGGATGAAGGCACAATATTCTAAATTCTCCCCCGTCAATTTATATCTGTTTAGCCATTCCTATAAAAGCCAAAAAAAAGAAAAATCTATTTTTCAAATTAAAGAATGACACAAGATTCATAGAAGATTTTGGGCTTCCTAAAGAGGAATCCGTTTGCCTTTAGTCACTCTGGAAGGGATTCAAGAAGGCATTTCTAGTCGTAAGCTTTATGCAAAATTCATGAAACCTATGCAACATTTTCCTTGTTAGTACCAACATATGCAACAAAATCAAGTAGTTCTTATTTGGCACACTTTTACAGTCAGCCACTATTGCTCTGACAAATTCATAAAGAAATAGTATTGCAAGGTAATGAGGAAAGTTGCAGTAAATAAGGTCTCTTTCACATTGGGAGGAAATTGTGTCATACATGTAAGTACCGTGTAGCATCATTGAGACAATTTTGTAACAGATTCATATGTACCTTGCAGGAACATGAAATCTATTGAAAGTTGTGCTATTTGTTGCATTACTGCGAGACAGATTTCTAATGAGTGAATATTGACAACATTTTTTATTTCTCCAATTGAAATGTCCTATTGCTCATTAGTCATCTGACTTGTTTATCTCAGTATAAGTTGGAACTTGAGCTACTGAGCTCTGTAAACAATAGACTTGTTTTCAGAAAACCAAAGTTCCTGTCAAGGTCCTACCTTTTTTCAGAGCTTGTGCATCTCCATGTGCTGGCATCCATCTTGGATTTCTGCAAAGCATGGTGGGAACCTTTATGCCTTCAGGCTTCTGCGGCTCCTCCTCAGAAGGGTGTGGTTGAGCACATTTAAACCTGCTGTCTGCAAGTGCGCTCTGCATTCGTGTCCTGTATGTTTCCTTGTCGCAAGCTCTTGTGTTGTTCCCGTTGCTCCCCTGGTAACCAACTCGGCTTGGACAAGACTATTCTCTGCTTTAACCCTTTACCTGAACTCCCTTTGCTGAACCCGGCCCAAGACCTGAGAATTCTTTGCCTACCGTCTAGTACTGTTTGCTCCGTTGTTATTGACCCGGCCTGTCTGACTACTCTACACGTGTTCCCATCTAGCTTCCACCAGCTGTACGCCATTGGTGGCAGTCGTTACCGCAGCTGGGGTCACTCGGGGGCCGCGACCTGGTCTCAGGCTGCGTCAAGTCCATCCCCACCATCAGGGGCCCTGGTGAAGGGTAGCCTGGGGCTTAGACTCCGCGCCCTGAGGGACTCTGGTCTGTGGGTAGTGGCTGTCGTCAGTCGCGGCGTGACCGTACCATAGGCCTGCCTGCCCATTCCAGCGTTCCTGCCCTGACAGTTCCTTCTGCTGTTCTAAAGTACTATATATTCTAATCATTTAAAATATTTCAAAAACTGTTTTAGTGCATACCTTAATAAACACTGAATGAAAGCAAACGGGACCACTGCAAACCATTAAATATTTATGAAAGGTAATAGAACTGGAGGCATCATACCTGTACAAACAGTTGATGACTTGTATGACAGCATTCCAAGAATGACTGAAGCTGCTCTGAATGCCAAAAGGTACCCTCTCACCTTATTAGTTCAATAATATAATTTATGCATTTGCATGATTTTGGCCATCTATTTACATACTGCTTATACTGTATTTCAATGCGTGCACAAGGATAAACTTAACAACTAAATATAAAACAAACTGAAATAAAGTAACAGCGAGCTGAGCTTGTGAACTTAAAATAATAAATGCAATGCATCCGCTCTGTTTCTCAGTAACAATAAGTTGAATGCCTTTATTGGGAAGAAGGAATTTGCGAATGTTTTACTGCTGAGCTGCCAAGTTTTGTCAAGCTTGGCATTTAAACAATTTTTAAATCTGCAAATGCTTTTAAAGGCACTTTAAAATAAACAGTATGTACCCAATTAGATTACAACAAAAGCTGTGCTTGACAGATATAGCAGAATAACTTAACTGCGACATGATTACCTCCCATATTGTGAGACCACGCAATAATATAATTAATATTTGTATTGGAAGTAACTGTGACAGATATCAGTATGAACTACACAGGTTTTACTGGAAATTTGTGATTAAATTTGATAAGGCTTTTTTTAAACATAGTAGTTAATGCTGTATAAGCTGTATTATGTTACCTTACACAGTGAAGTACTAGAATAAAGAAAACCTCATAAAAGGAAGTTTGTAAGGTAATTTTTTCCCCTCTATCTCTGGCTCACAATTCACTAGCATATCTCCGTTCCCTTTGATCCTATTCTTAGCAAGAGGGGACTGGAAAGGGGTAGTAAATCCATAAAGACATTGTAGTTATGAATAAAACCTCAGGTTGATGGATATACTTCCTTATTGCACAGATTCATGGTCCCCTTACACATTAAGAAAGCTAATTCACTGATGACATTGTGTCATAGACACTGAATAAAGTGAAACTCCTCTTTTAGAGACAAAAATATTAAACAATCAAGGTTAGTTAATGGTTGCTTTCAATCAAGAGATGTGCAAAAAAAAATCTTGTCAAAAAGCTGAGCCTTAGCTATCAGGATTCCTTAACATATCCTCAGAAAGAATAAGGCCTGGAGCTAGACGGGCAGCATAGGCAGAAGGCCTGAAATGACTAGGTTTGCAGGACAGGCCAGAGCAACATAGGGTTAATAAAGGAGATTTTGTTTAAGATGGGAAAAAGTGTATTAGCTGATTGGAGGAAGTTTGGGTGTGGCTTAAGAGGGTCTGGGTGGCTTGTGTGGAGCAAGTTGGGTGGTGCCAAAGTGGTCGGAGTCAGTCAGAGCTGATACAGCATAGAACAAGCGTCTTCTCCCTTGCTGTCCTGCTGACGAGGCCCGTAATGGGTGACCTGGAGAGTATGACCTCGCAAATTTGTGCAGCTGCGGTGGCTAATAGCCCCCAATGATTGCAGGCTCAGCTTTCTGGTCTGCTGCAGGGGTCCGGGCAGGCACCTGCCTCGCTTGCCCCTGAGCGCCCATGTGCTAGGAGGTCTAGGCCTCCTGAGTGCCTTAGCCCTGATTCGGCCCCTAAGGTTTGCTGCTGCTCTGGGAGCCCCTCAAGGGACCCTTCAGCTCCAGCAGCAAAGAGGAAGCCTCCCTCTTCAGCTGTGAGTGTCGGGAGGAATTCCCATTGGAGGTGGGAGATTTTCAATTGCCTCCTGCTCCCATGTCCATCCTTCATCCCCTCCAAACCCCCCCACTGTAAATACGGCCCAGCGAGGGAATAATGCAGCTACTGGTGCTTGCCAGCAGTTTGGGATGGCTGGGACTACCCAGAGGACAAGCTGAGGTGCCAATGTGAACCCCGCCGTGCTTACCTTTCTATAGGACCAGCAGTCAGCGGCTGCTGCCGTATCCCCATGGTAGTGCGCTCTGCAGGATCAGAGGAAGGGGACTGTCAGAGGCTCCGGACCAGCTCCCAGTGGTGATGTGATCAGGCGGTGCCTGCTGGTCACAGCTCCGGTGGCAGGAGCTGCTTCTCCCCTCGTGCATGGCGCCAGAGATCTAGAGGAGGACCGCTCTGAGGGGGAACTGTCAGGCACAGAAGAGGGCAAAGTAACTCCTGAGGTGGCTCCAACGACAGTGGTATCCGGTGGCACGGCTGAGTGGAGTGAGCCCCCTGGCCAGCCTGGTAAGAATTGTCCTGTCATTTCTGTCGCTTTACCTTCTCCTGTCTGTGTGGGGTCTGTCCCTTCTCCTTTACTTTCTGGGGTTGTTTCTGGTGGGTCACATGCGGTTTACGTTGGTGTGGCTGTACCCGGTGGGGTGGAGGGTGCCAGGGAGGGGACTCAATGCGCACTAGTGGCTCTGCCTTCAGGTCAGGAGGGGTTGGTGTCGGTGATACAGACGTTGTCTGGTTTTAGAGAAGCATCACACTGTGAGCCTGGGGGTGTTGTGGCTGCTCTGGTGGGGTACCCAATGACTGTGTGTTCAGTTGTGCCGATTTAACCTGTTCCTGTGGTCCCTGCGTGGATTTCCAGTCCTGCCTCTGTTCAGTCTGAGACCTTGGGGAGCTCCCCTCTGTCCTCATTGGTGCCTCCAGCTGGGGACAGTGTAGTTCCTGATGCTGCTGCTGCGGCCATGACAATGGCTGTTTTAGTGGGTTTGCCACCGTCAGGGTCTGATGGCAAAACAGCAGACACGGATAAGGTGGGCATGCGGTTGTCTGATGCCGCAAAATGTGAGATTTAGGGCTGCTTTGAGGGTCCTCTTGGTGTGCACTTAAAACCTGATCTCAGAGAAAAAATATGGAGAGGTATGTGGAGATTTTCTTGTTATTGCCGTTAGAGAAGTTCAACGTCGATAGGGTTAAACCGGACGAGAGCAAGAGGGAGGAAGAAGAAAAGCGATGCTATTGGTTGATCCCTAGAACCTTCTCTAATTGGCTACAGGCTTTCAGCATCTTAGCCAGTGTGATTGAGGAAAAAAAAAACTCCATTAGCGAAGCCCAGCGGATATACAGAGGTTAGGCATGGCTGTGCTATGACAAACAATTCCGACAGTGCAAGGCGGTCAGACCTTCCCTGAGATGGGACCACAAGGATATTAGCCTGTGGATGAAATTTATGATTCAGGCGAAGGGTGCTAGTTCTTACTTTCAGGGTGGGTCCGGGGCACGTCCACCTCAACACCTTCAGCCACAAAATGAAAGGGGTACTGCTAGCAGTTTAACAAGGGGGCCTGTAGATTTGGATGATCCTGACACTTTTGGCATGAATGCTTGGGTTGTGGCAGAGCACACCCATTGTTCAGGTGTTTCAAACAGGGTAGGGGAAGCGGTGCGGACACTGGAAAAAGGGAAGATGCCGGTGACAGTGGAAAAATTGGCCCCGTTCCTAAGTTGGTATCCAAACTGTGAGGCTGCTAGGCTCTTGTTACTAGGTTTTTCCAAGGTTTTCCTGATTCCTTTTACCTTAACTGTCATCCCTCCTGTGGCTGATAATTTGCAGTTGGCCAAATCTCATCAGAGCGTGGTTTTGGCTAAATTGCTCAAGGAAGTTTAGTTGGGTAGGATGGCGGGCCCCTTTCCTTCTCCCCCTTGGCTTATTTAGTCGTGCCCCTTTAGTGGTGGTTCCAAAGATGGAACCCAATCAGTTTTGTCTTATACACCATCTTTCCTGCTGCTGGCTCAGTCAATGATGCCATTGACCCTGCATTGTGCGCTGTGTCATATGCTTCTTTCCATCAGGCAGGGGTCTGGGTGCACAGGTTTGGAAAGGGAGCCCTGATGGCTAAGACAGACATTAAGTCAGATTTTCATTTGCTGCTGGTGCCCCCGACGAGTCTCCGTTTGCTTGGCTGCCGATGGTGGGGTGAACACTTTGTGGACTGTTGCTTACCCATGGGTTGCACAATCTCTTGTTCATTGTTTTGAAACTTTTAGTTCTTTTCTGGAATGCGTGGTGAAGGATGTTTCAGGTTTGACCTCCATTCTACATTATCTGGATGATTTTTTGATGATCGGCCCACCTGTTGATCTGCACGATGTTGTTGGCTACGTTACAGCATGTTTTTTCCCATTTTGGGATCCCCCTGGCTCATAACAAAATGGAGGGCCCTTGCACTGAATTGCATTTTTTGGGCATTGTCATTGATACTGTGGCAATGGAATGTCATTTGGAAGTGGACAAGCTGGAGGATTTGCGTGCGACGGTGGCTGCGGCCATGCATTGAAAAAAACTCCCATGGGGAGGGTTTTTTGCCGCTGTTTGGCTGCTGCCACGACTGGCTATAAAGCTTCTCATCATTACATCAGGATGTCCAGGGCACATTTGACAGTGTGGAAGATGTTTCTGGCATCTTACAATGGACGCCCTTTGCGATTGGAAGCCCCAGTGTCTAATTTTGATTTGGAATTGTTTATGGACACGGCTAGTTCCACGGGTTATGCGGCATATTTTTGTGGGAAGTGGAGCGCTGGTAGTTTGCCGGATTCCTGGAGAGAGTCTGCTTTGCTGAGTAATCTGGTGTTGCTGTAATTATTCCCCATTGTGTTGTTCCTGATTGTGGGATCAGGAATTTAGGAGTAAGTGGGTTAGATTTAATTGTGACAATATGGGAGTGGTGCAGGCCATCAACAGCATCTCTGCTTCTTCCCCTCCAGTTATTAGATTGCTTCGGCATCTGGTGTTACGATGTTTGTAACTGAATTCTTTTTTCTATGCTGTTCACGTGCGGGGTTACTAACACTGTGGCTGACATTTTGTCTCGATTCCAGTGGGACAGGTTCCGTTGGCTGGCACGGGAAGCAGAGCAGCATGGGATTCCCTGCCCTGGGCATTTGCGGACCATCGCCTTGCCACCGTAGTTGGATTGATACACCAATTTGTGCGTTCTTCCACGTGGACTGCTTATGAAAACGTCTGGCGTAACTGGTATGGGTTGGTAGGGGGATGTTTTTGGGATGAAGACAGGTTGCGCATTTTGCTCTATTTTATAGGGAGGAACTTTGAGGAAGGGGGGGTCTGTCTCTTCAATGAATCGCCAGATGACGGGTTTGGCATTTTTGTTTCAGTTGTCTGGTTTTTATGATGTTACTAAACATTTCCTAGTTAAAAAGGCTATGCAGGGTTTCCGGAAGGGTTGACTGATTCCAGGTACCCGGTCTTGTTCGAGATGCTTAGGCGTATTTTGGAAAAATCGCCTGTAGTCTGTTCCTCCTCTTATGAGGTGGTGCTTTTTAAAATGGCGTTTATTTTGTCTTTCTTTGGTACTCTGCGAATAGGTGAGCTGGGTAGGGCCTCCAGGTGTGGTGTGGGGGGTTTGTCATTTCATGACTTGATGGTGTTGGGCGATAAGATTCGCTTGAGGATCCGGACATCCAAGACCGATCAGTTGGGGCATTGTTTTTTTTTTTATTGGGTGTGGTACTGTCATGTGGATCTGTATTTTTTCCTATTGTTCCCTGTCATTTTTGTGTTTGTTACTGGTTGTTGTAGTTTGGGGCAATCTCAGTTCTTTGGCAAGCTTTACTCCTTTTCTCTTGCAGGTACGTCAGAATGTTTGGTTTGGATCCTTGGCCACTCGTATGTCTTTTGGGGTGCCAAGAGAGCAGCTGTGAGGACTGAGGGCCAGCAGTCGGGTTTTAGGCATCAGGAGGTCAGAGTTCACTGGGTGGGGATCCTGGGCATGTTATGGTCTAGAGTGCTACCTGAGGTGCACTGGTATGCCAGGCTAGATAGACCCCCTGATATTTTATGGTTACACATTGGGGGGATAATGACTTGGGGCTGCACTCCATGCGTGAATTGATCAGGGATATAAAAAAGAGCAACTTTTTGAGACTGAGGTCGTTTTTTCCTGACACTGTTATAATGTGGTCGGACATTGTGGCCAGGACCTGTTGGCACCTAGCTTGTTCAGTGGTTGGCCTGAATAAGGCTAGGATAATGGTCAACAAGGAGGTGGCCATGTGACTTGCGGTTCGCCATTTGGAGCTGGAGAAGGACACTGCTTTGTATTTGCACAGTGATGGAGTTCACCTTAGTGCGGTCGGTATAGATATGTGGTTCTTGGGTCTGCAGAAGGGCATACAGCGAGCACTTAGGGTTTGAAGGGCCACCCAAGCAGTAGGTTTCATGCTTGGGCGCTCATGGCAGGGGTCTCAGGGTCTTGGAAGGCAGTGACGATTTAAATTTTGGAGAATTGTGGGTTGGGCCCATCACAGGTATGGGTGTACCTACCCTGGTAAATTTCTGGCAGTAATGGTTCAAGAGTAAGTTGGCTGTATCAAGGATATTTTTCAGTAAATCGTCCCTTGAAGTCTATGTTGGTGGTAGATACAGCTGGTTGGTCAATATACAAGTTGCCTTCTAAGACTCTTCAACTCCAAAGCAGGCCAGTGTCCTCTGTCGTTTGGGAAGGTCACAAGAGTAGGTTGCGGTTTAATAAGGAGAAGAGCAGCCGTAATATCTGCAATACCTTAGTCAAGGCACACTTGTCTTGTGGATCAACCTTCCATGACTCTCAGCTAAAAAGTCATCATCAGCTCCACACAGTCAGATTCAGCCAGATTCCGCTCACCCACAGCTGTCTTAATGTCCTTTCAACTTTATTTTTCAAGGAAAACGTATAAAATACAACACTGGTGGAGTAAATGAAGCAGAAAAATGCTTCTAGTGCATTAATTTTATAAAAACTAGAAATCTCAAAAAACATCTAAAATTTGTACGTCCTCTGTTAAAATCTGAAAGAAGAAACCAACCAAGCATACTTTTTAAATTACTGTGTAAATTAATAATTGTGTATTCATTACTTTATAGATTTTTCTTTTGTTAGACCTAATGTTTTACAGGAGAAGAAACAGCTCCAGAAATGAATAATAGAGTATGCACCACAAAAGAACCCCCCGCGCGCCAACAATTGTCGTACTAAATAAAATATATTAGGTGAATGTGTTGCCACTAGCAACTGTCATGTGTAAACCACATCAGAATGTGGGACAAGGTTTGGAGTAAGCAGTAGCAGCGAGAGGTGGTGGCGGTGAAACGCACGGGTGTTTTTAAGCTGAAGCATGCATGGTAAACACGCATGTTGATATTTATAATTATTTGAAGCAGGTTATGGAAGAAGATTTGTTTCAAGAGTGGGGCAGTTATTTATTAAGGAGTTTATATTAACTTTTATTTGAGTGGGTCACTTTTTTATTATTTATTTTCTTATTCCTTTTTATTCAATTATTATTGTCTGTATAATTATAACTACATATTTTGAACTACTTGTTTTTAGACACATTTATATTTCATTTTTGCACATTGACATACATTCATTTAATCTTGTTGCACAACACTGTTTTATATGTGAAATATTAGTGTAAGAGCAGCGCAAAAAAAAAAAAAAAAAAAAAAAAAAAAAAAAAAGCGGTCCATCGAGCCTGCTCCTTTTTTTAATTTCCTGAGATGTTTTTGTTTTTCAAACTTTTTGGCATAGTATAGAAATTATGTTTGTATTCACTAATTGTTCATATTGAAAATGCTGCCCCCCTGAACCTTATTCACACCTTAATGCATTTAAAAGGTTCAGTCATGCCCCCCCCTCCCTTTTCTCAAGGTTGTACTTAATAAATTCATGCAGTTTCTCCTGATATGTTTTATCCTCAGACCTTTCACCATTTCTGCTGTCCATCTCTGGACTTATTCTTTCTTATTAATAACTTTTTGTATCTCCAGACCTGGACACCATATTCTAAATGAGGTCTAACTAAAGATCTATATAGCTGATCAGAACCTCCAGCTGGTGACCCCTCTAGTGGTGCACTCCAGAATTCTAATTGTTTTTCCCATGTCCTGGCCACACTGTTTGCACTCATCTGAAATAAGCAACCCAGATCTTTTTACCCCTGTACTTCTGGTCAACACTATACAACCAAATATTATACTTTATCTGAGAAAATAAGAGAGGGGTGCCAGACTAAGTGCAGTATTAAAAGGTAATTTAATTGCACAAAATAACTGGGTAACTCACTAGATAGTAGTGGATAAAGGCATGCGTCTCAGAGTAGACGTTGTCCTGGTAGAGATCCCGGCTGATGGAGAGGATGGATGGACATCTAGGGGAGCCAGGTCTGCAGATTCACATTATTCACGTCCAGTGGCTGTGGTAGAAACCAAGCTGGAACGCAGATGGCTGCCTGGCGGATATGATGTCGCCACGTGAGCGTAGTGCCGCTATGACCCTCAATGATCAGGAAAAACTTACTTAAAGAGATTTGTGCTATTACAAAATCTTAGGGTGCCATAGCTGACCTCTTCTTGAAAATTCTAGTTGCAATAATTATTTCTGCTGTAATATCCTAGATCTGGACTATGCAGATCAATAAAGTCAGAACACCTTATCTCGGGCTGTAAGCCCTGGTTCACACTGATGCGGTGCGGAATTTACAGCGTTTTCAGTGCGAATTCCGCACCGCATCAGAATCGCACCCCGTTCATGTGAACCGTTGCGGGTGTGTATATTAACAACATCCCGAAAGCGGTCCGCAAAACGCAGTGCGATGTGAAGAATTGGATCGCATAAGTGTGAATACCTATGCGATCCGCTTCTAGTGCGGACCTAAAAAAGGGTCCTGTGCATTTTCGGTGCAGGTGCGGTGCGAATAGAGCCATACAAAATGTATGGCTCCAATCGCACCGCACACAAATAGCATGTGATTTGCACAGGAATGCAGTGTGGTTCCTGTGAATCACATGCGATATACCGAGCTGCATGTATGTGAACCCAGGCTAACAGTACAGAAGCTATTATTATATCAGACAGGGAACTAGCATTTTCAAAAGGAGAGGTCAGCAAAAGCATTTCACTTCCCTCTTGGTAGGATTCAGTATTTCAGATGGCAAGCTAAGATACTCTAGCTCTAAATAATGTATTTATCATTCTAAAATTCTATTATCTTACAATTGGTCAGCAACAAGTCTCAAACTAGGGCATTGCTTGCTCTGCTCACAGTAATTTGAAGGGAATAGATAAAATCCAAGTCTTCATAAAGTCAGCAACATTAAACTCTAATATTTCATTTATTTATCTAAAGATACTGAAAAGTTAAGAATGCTATTTAATGCAAGTACAGGTGACTAGTAATAGAATAATGCCCCAGGTGGAAACGTTTAATGAATTTAGAATTCATATCCTTTTATATTCAGATTTAATAAGAAGCAAAAGATAATTCCAAATACTTGATGTTATGTGATTAAATTGCACACTGCGTGATAGTGAAAGAACAGGGCCATCCATCGCTCATTAAATTAACACAAAGCAAAGAAAGTGGGCAATCACATAAAATTGTAGTTTAGTGCCTAAAGATGGCCCATATAGTCTTAACCCAAGTGTATTAAATGCATTTTTCATAACATGAAACTAACTGCAGTTCATTTCTTACCTTTCTGATGGATTGTGTGTGATGTTTCCAGCATAGTTTGTGTTCAGCAGCGAGACACAGGTGTGATGTAATGAATGTCAGGTGCTCACAGAATCTCAGGTGTTTCATAATTTAGAATTAATGGATTACTTCTCTGAAATGTTTGAGGGCCATATAACACTAATAATTCTGGCAACAAATCACTCATATGGCATCACTCCCTTGCTGGACCAGCAGGATAGAAATCTGCAGCTTTATGGCCACCAAGAGAATAATGTCCATTTGGTAAAGCGAAGTTGAAATTTTTCAATACTGCCACTGGTGAGCTGTCACAAGCAGCAGAAACACCAATGTGACATCAGTTTAAAGAACACTTTCCTTTTTAGGGAAAGTGCCATATACCTCTCCCCTAGCACACCTAGAGTATAAATTATAGCTATATATTAGCCATGGATTTATGTTACTTGGTGTGCTTCCTGATCTCTGCTGGCTGTGCATGTGCAGTAGTCCTCCATAGATTTGAATAGGACTACCTCCTGAGAGTGAAGATGTTCAGGAGACAGTGCCATTTTACTCCTTGGTGGACTACTACATCTATGAGACCAGTGGGATAAAGACAGGTTGTGTGTGCTCAGGAAATCTGGGAGGGGGATTGTTTACTTATCTTGTATGTTGTTTGACTATATTGTAAAAATACAGTATTAGTGATGAGTGAACAATCTACAAACAGCGAGCATACCACCTGAACCCTATTAACATCCTTGAGAGCCAAATCTTGTAATTTTTTTTCAGGCATTTTTCAAAGCTCATTTTCAAGCTTTTGATAAAAAAAGAGCATGGGTCTTTGGGCGCTACCATAGGAAACATGTTCCAAAGCATAAAAAAAATTAAAAAACATCATCCAGCAGCCAGAGGGTCTTTTAATGTGGCATAAAGGAGAACATTAAAAATACACAATTTAACCCCTTCCTGACGCTGCCTCCCAAACCTTTAACAGAATCTAAAGGCAGGAAAGTGGAGGCAGGCATTTCGATCATGTGACTGCTGTGATTAACAGCTAGTATGCATTGGGAGCTTTCCATTACCCGCTTGTTACTGTGCTGGGAGCATCAGGGAGTGCAGTCTCAGGACAGAAAAGTGTTTGCATATATACGACCAGTAGACATTAAAGCCCACCTGCTGAGAGGCCATATAAATGCGCCAGGTCGGCAGGAAGTGGTTAAATAACATATTTGGGAGATGGCTTTAACCTACACCTGAATTGATGAACTACAGCAAAATAGCAATATGAAAAAATAAATATATAAATGTATACTAAATTCCTTCCCTGATGGCTGTACAAGCAGATTCTGCATGGTTAAAGGATACGTTCACCTTTTGGGATAAAATAATAAATGTACATATTTTTGGAGGAAAAAAATGTGCATTTATTATTTTTTCCCTAAGGAGCCTGGAATACATTGCACCTGTGATCAGAAGATCAGGAGAGCAATGTCAGGCTCCTGCAGACAAGCTCCACAGTTTTCAGCCCATACTTCTGACACAGGCTGGATGTTTACAAGCTGTAGGGCTTGTGAATGAACTATGAGAGCGCTCATCAGCGACCCATTCAGAAATACAGGCTGTGAGTCACAAAGGCTGATGGCAGTTGTAGCTAATCCATTCACAGAAATCTGTGAATTAACATTTCAGTCATGTGGGTGGAGCCCTGCATGGCTGCGTTGTTTTTGAACTGTGACATCTGGTGCAGGGAGAAGGTCTCTTACCTGCTGTTACAATGAGAGGGGCAAACAGCGATAGGAGTTGTTACATGTTCCATCCTAAATACAGGTGGAATATGTGACATGTTCCAAAAGGTGAACTTTTCATTTACCAGTCCTCCCTATTCCCTCTCGTACTCAACTGAAGTGGGAGAGGCTTGGGAAAGCAACATAACGCCTCCCAGCTACCTGTCAAACACCTTCTGAAAAGCGGTCAACACTAATATAAATACGCTCTAAAGGAAACTTGTGCTAAGAGAATTCCAGGCACTGACTTATGCAGGCGATACATGAACTGAATTCTGAATACATTTTCATTAGGAAATCAGAAATTTTGAGCGTACTGTAATATGATGGTGCCACCATTAATTTAGAAATTTGACCAGCCAAGCCTTCAATTTTACCTCATGTTGCTACAGAAAAGAATTTTCGTGCCTGGGGATCTTCTTTTCTTTCCAGGTCATAGCTCATGCTCTTTTTTTTTATCATATTTCTTGCACGATTCTCCCATTATTGATTAGAAATTAATTTGTTTTTCAAAAATTGCCAACATGCTGATCACTTGAATTTGATGGCAGTATGAAAATCGGCCAAACCTGAAGCCCACTAATGGTACAAAATTTGAACTGAAATTCTTAGTTACGATTTTTGAAAGAAAATTCTTTTAGAATGTGTCCCATGTATGGCCTGCATTAGCTTACCTCTTCTGCAAATGCTGGTTCTCTGGCTGTCATGTTGATCCAATGGCTTCAAAAGTAACTGACCTGCAACAAGTATGAAGATCAGGAATTCTGCCATACTTGTTCTGGGTCAGTAAGCTAGAAAGCATTGTGGCTTTTGCGTCAACTTGCCTAAATTGTAAACTGCATTATCAAGAACAGACTCCATATTTCTATAGAACAAGTTTCCTTTATTATTTATCTAATAAATGTCTACAACTATCAACATATGTTTAAATTCAACCATAAGATTCTCTGTTTAAATCCATTTTTTTCAGTACCAGTCGATATTACCAGTTGATATTTGTTCTGTGTACAGTTGCGCTTTGACCAGATATTACTGGAATTTGCAATTAAATCCAGTGGTCTCAGATTGGACAAATAGAAAGGAAAGACGGTGAATTTGTATAAAAAATTAGAAATTGTATGTATACATGTTAATTGCTTTAAAAATGATTATAAACACAAAGTCAGTAAGAAACAACAGGTAGAAATAAAACAACACCAAGGGCTCTACTTGTAAAGCAGTACTATTACCTTACAGTGGCCAAAAAAAAGAAGCAAAACACAAACAGGACATTTATAAGGAGGAGAGCCCAATTACATGACCTGGGAACAGACATGCTTGGACAGAGAAGGGCCCATTGTGACATAAAGAATGTAGTAACAGCAGAGCAACCAATTGGCACAGAACCTAAAAGACAGTGGCAATCACTGTAATACCAGTGACTACTACCCTGGAAGAATGGCATATGCATGTTTTAATTGATTCACTCCAGACTAATACAGGCTGGAATTCAGCTTTAGGGCTCTCTCACCTTGATGTCATGGATTGCTTTTCAAAGGGCCGTATATCAGTTTATGGAAGGTGTTCAGAAGGAGATCCTGCTGCCTCCTGAATATCTGTTTTATTAAATTATTCTCAAGGGTGATTTTGATTTAAAATAACGCACTGAACATGTGAGCCAAGTGTTTAGCTCGCGGTTGCAGTGCTCCCATTGACCTCAATGAGTTTGCCAGGCAGTGCCATCTGTCAAACAGGCCAAATTAAATTTGCTGTGGCCACAAAGCAAAGCATGGAGGCCAGGCATGTGTACAACCTTATCTGACTGTAATGTAAGGATTTAGCTGAGCAGCTGAAGGAGGGGGCTAGGGTGTAAAAGTGCAGCTCTTTTGACTGGTTTTACTGTTCCCAGGTCACTCATGTGAAGGAGCCCTAAAAGCTTGTTGGAGGTCTATATTCAAGAATCCTGTAGCAGGCATGGCTGTGGTGGCATGCTGGAATTAGGTATATAGGTACTGTTTTATCTTAAGTGATGCAATGGAGCAATATGTAATTATCTACCAAGTTGTTAATGTATGGCAATATTTCATTTTTTTCAAAATTTCAAATACTTTATAAACCTAAACAATTCTCTGAAATGTGTTTCCAGTAGTGGTGATAAAATGTTAGAAGCTACATGACGCTTGCTGAGAAAGTCATGGCTTTTTCACATTTTCTGTTTTTGCAGTGAAGGCCACGTCAATTGTCATTTATCTCAGCCTGTGGAGAGAATGAAAAAAAGGTTTAGGGAAAGGCTGCCCTGTGCTGCACTTTGTCCAAGCATGTCTGACATATCCATCTAGCCTTTACACAAAGATTACACATCACGTGCCTTCCTGTTTTACAGACTGCACTCAATGCCAGCCTATACTTAGGAGATAACTTTTATCACATAGCACAAAGTGCGTCTGAAATATGCTTATTATGAATCATTTTTAAATTTTAATTTTATTTGGCCTATGGGAAGAAAGAAGGATTTTTTTTCAAATATATACAATGATATCATAAAGTATTTGCAGTTTCCTGATTGTTTATTGCATATCTATCACACCTAAATGATTGAGATCATCAAACAAATTTTAATATTACACAAAGATAACCCAAGTAAATACAACATGCAGTTTTTAAATGATTTCATTTATTAAGGGAAAAAAGCTGTCCAAACCTGCCTGGCCCTATGTGAAAAAGTAATTGCCTCCTAAACCCCCACTGCATAACCCAAGTGCACTTGAGCTTGATGTCACGAACTGATGGCCTGACATTCTTCTTCAGAATTTTCTGGTAGAGCGCAGAATTCATGGTTCCATCAATTATGGCAAGCAATTCAGGTCATGAAGCTGCAAAGCAGCCCTAGACCATCACACTACCACCATGTTTGACTGTTCTTGTTATGATGATCTTTTTATGAAATGCTGTGTTAGTTTTACGCCAGATGTAACGGGATGTACGCCTCTCAAAAAGTTAAACTTTTGTCTCCTCAGTCCACAGAATATTTGCCCAAAAGTCTAGGAGATAATTAAGATAGTTTTTTGCAAATGTGAAATGAACCTTTGCATTCCTTTAGGTCAGCAGTGGCTTTCACCTCGGAACCCTGCTTTGGATGCCATTTTTGCCCAGTCTCTTTCTTATTGTTGAATCATGAACACTGACCTTAACTGTGGTAAGTGAGGCCTGCAGTTCTTTAGATCCTGTTCTGGGTTATTTTATGACCTCCTGGATTGGAAATGCTGTGTTAGTTTTACGCCAGATGTAACGGGATGTACGCCTCTCAAAAAGTTAAACTTTTGTCTCCTCAGTCCACAGAATATTTGCCCAAAAGTCTAGGAGATAATTAAGATAGTTTTTTGCAAATGTGAAATGAACCTTTGCATTCCTTTAGGTCAGCAGTGGCTTTCACCTCGGAACCCTCCTTTGGATGCCATTTTTGCCCAGTCTCTTTCTTATTGTTGAATCATGAACACTGACCTTAACTGTGGTAAGTGAGGCCTGCAGTTCTTTAGATCCTGTTCTGGGTTATTTTATGACCTCCTGGATTGGAGTAATTTTGGTAGGTCAGCCACCTCTGGGAAGGTTCACCACTGTTTCAAGTCCTCTCCATTTGTGGATAATGGCTCTCACTGTAGGTCACTGGAGTTCCAAAGCCTTGAAAATGGCTCTGTAACATTTTCCAGACTGATACATGTCTATTACTTTGTTTCTCATCTGTTCTTGAATTTCCTTAGATCGTGGCATGATGTGTTGCTTTGTGGTATCTGTTACAGTGCTTCACTTTGTCAGACAGCTTCTGTTTAATGATTTCTTGAATCAATAGGTCTGACAGTAGTCAGGCCTGGGTGTGGCAAGAGAAATTAATCTCAGCTTTCCAAAAAATGTGGTTAATCACAATTCATTTGGGGGGGAGTAATTACTTTTTCACATTTTTCCCTTAATAAATTAAATCATCATTTAACCACTTGCCTACTGGGCACTTTCACCCCCTTCCTGCCCAGGCCAATTTTCAGCTTTCTACGCTGCTGCACTTTGAATGACTATTGCGGGGTCATGCAAAACTGTACCCAAGCAAATTTTTTTTCATTTTCTAGAGACATATAGAGCTTTATTTTGCTGGTATTTAATCACCGCTGGGTTTTTTATTTTTGCTAAACAAACGCAAAAAGGCCAAACATTTTTGGGAAAAAAAGTTTTTCTTTGTTTCTGTTATAAAAGTTTGTAAATAAGTAGTTTTTCTCCTTCACTGATGTGCGATGATGAGGCTGCACTGATAGGCAGCACTGATGGGCACTGATAGATGGCACTGATAGGCGGCACTGATGAGGAGGCAAAGATATGTGGCACTAATGGGCACTGACAGGCATCACTGATGTACACTGACAATCATCACTGATGGGCACTGATATGCGGCACTGATGGGCATTGATAGGTGAAAATGAGAGGTGGCACTGACAGGTGGCACTGTTGGGCGGCACTGATGCATACTAATAGACTCCACTGATGAAGCACTGATAGGTGGCACTGATGGGAATTGACAGGAATCACTGATGGGCACTGAAAAGCAGAATTAATGGACACTGAGAGGCATCACTGATAGGCACTGAAAAGTAGCATTGATGAACATTGATGGGACTGCACTGATAATCAGGGCACTGATTATCAGTGTAGATGTCCCCTCTAAGGATTACCGCTTACCGTCTCTCTTCTTCTCCCCAGCGCTGTCAGCGTGAGGAGAGAACTGCCGATAACCAGCATTTCCTGTTTACTATTGCAGGCTGACAAAGCTTTCACATGTTTTGTAAGTGTGCACTCTAGTTTACACTGGCATTGAAAGAAGGCATTTGAGGAGTGTTTTTAACACTTCTCAAACAACTATGCAGATAATACTATGGGCAGAACACAGTGCTGTTCACATTATCAAAACATGAAGCGTTAGCGTCGTGTCGCTTTAAAATTGAAGCCTCATGTCGAGTCAGAAGGAGTTTGAAGCCTTTCAGTGCCTCCCATTTAAGTCTATGATGACGCTCCTCAAACACAGCGGCAGGCGTTTGCGGCACATTTGCAGTGCGGTTGCGGAGGTTAATGAAATTACAGTTTATTTAGTTTGTGGTGTGGTTTTAAAGCTTGTCAAAGGCTTATAAAACACTTCAAATCTGCACATAGGGTGCTTTGGAAATGTTTTTAACGCTTGTAAAAAGCCAGTCTAGCGCCCATACTAAATCTCATTAACATCTGTCTAACGCCCATACCAAAGCTCATTAACGCCTGTCTAACGCCTATAGTAAAGCTATAGCAGCATTTGGTAAGAGTCAGAAATTTAGTCAAATGTGAACAAGCCCTTAAAGCACATTAGTGGATTTAGTTTTTGCTGTTTAATATAAAGGTTTTAGTATATATTTTAGCTATTACCTTGTATTGCCTTGGTTGGGTATTGGGTTCAACAGAGCAACTTACTTGTCCCCACTGCATATAAACCACCACCATCCCCCCTACTTACAATATTTTTGAGTGCTGCAATATTGAAACACCAAACCAATGGTAAAGGACATACAGGGCAACAATAACCTGAAAGGAGACCCACAATCCCATAGCCAACTTAATAAGGGAATACTAGCTTTCATGCCAAGGTGGTAAGGCATTCTGATTTTTTTCTTTAAGTAATACATGTTAAACTGGAGGTTCTTTAAAATCTCTTTAATTATAATTCTAGTTTTACATTCTATACATGTTTTTTTAGCTAGTGAATTGGCTAAAATTTGCAGATATCTAATATCCATCAAACAGGCTCTGACCTGAATCTCAAATCAGGTGAATCCATTCTGTCCTCATTATTTTTCTCTGTATCTCATTCTGTATACATAATAACACTTGACTTTGGTAAATTAGACTTTATCTGCAAGGATTTCATTTTCACTTGTGCATGTTATATTACATTTTTGACAGGCAAACAGTCTACACTAAAGAAAACAAGGCAACACCCATTACACTTCTATATCTAGAACAAACATTGACTAATCTCTTTTACCCTGACAAAATGTCACAGTCCATTTTGCACACTTCCTAACAATAACTCTATTAAGCTAGCTTATATATCAAAGTCAATGTTCAAGCAAGCCAACACATTATTCACAAGATAAAGTGTCTCTCTTTTTTTTTAATTGTAATAAAGTATGGTAAATAATTTCTACGAAATGGAAGCAGTAACATACAGAGTACATTTTGTGTAAATAAAATATATGGCATGGATGAATTATTGCTTTTAACTGTATAATTGCTAGATGTTGTTATAAATATTTAGTTTTTTAAAAAAAAAAATCTATAAAAAATTCAATATACTTAATCTGAACTAAAAGTTAAAAGTAAATACCTAGAGGTATCTGCACATTCTCTAGGATCCCCTAATACTTGGTATGTAAACATCAACTTACAAATCGTGATAGACAACAATACGTTTGTATAAATATCCTTTAACCACTTGACCTTCGGAAGGTTTTATACCCTTCATTACCTCAATTTTTTACACAAATGGAGCTTTCTTTTGATTTTTTTGATTTTTTAATATATGAATGAAAAAAGACAGAAAATCTAGTTTACAAAAATGTATTTCCTACTTTCTGCTATAAAACATATCCAATAAAAAAAAGTTATTGTGCATTTTGCTACATGTCTTTGGTAGAAAAAAAAAGCCCAATATGTGCATATTAATTGGTTTGTGTGGAAGGTTTAGCATCTACAAACTATGGTATATATACTGGAATTTATACAGTGGCTAAATGGTTAGCACTTCCACCTGGCAGCACTAGGGTCGTTGTTTCAAATCCCAACCACAGCACCACCTGCCTTGAGTTTGCATGTTCGCCTTGTGTATACGTGGGTTTCTTCTGGGTATTCCAATTTCCTCCTACATTCCAAAGACATGCTGGTAGATTCACTGGCTCCTGTCTAAACTGGCCCTAGCATGTGTATGTATGAATGTGATTAGGGGCCTTAGATTGTAAAAATGTGTAGCCATGAAAGGACAGGAAGAATGTAATTTGCAGAATTACTTGGGGAAAAAAAGAAAAAAAAGTGTGAAAAATGAAAACGTATGCAGCCACTACATTTGAGGACCAGGAAGCTGTGATACATTAAATTTTTGTTGTTGGGCTTAGATACACATTAACCTCCCTGGCGGTATGATTATTTCCGATTTTTGGTGCTGAAAGCGGTACCATTTTTTTGCATGGAAATGTGTAGTTTTTTATTGTAGGCTGTAATATTTAGGAATAACTCACTGAAATCTGTCCGAACAAGAGTCTAGTAAACATCCCGGGTATGATAAAATTTGAAACACGAAGTCATAAATTATAATTTAATAAATAATCATAAAAAATAATAATATAATAATAAATGTAATTCAATAATATAATCAAACCAAAAACACTGAAATTTGAAATATAGCGCCAAGTTCGCACATCGCTGAGCAAAGTCGCAAAATTGTTTTCAGTGTCTAATGACAAATTTCTCCACAAATCATTATCACTCAATTCTGCAAGTGGTTCTGATTTACTATCGCTGTTCTCTAGCTGGTCTAAAACCGATTTTGACCTAAAGGGACACTTTTTGGACGCCATGGACTTTTCTAAGTTTCCAGGCAGAAAGAACATTCAAAATGCAGGCAGGGCGCCGGACAAAGCACTCGGGACAAAATGTATGTGAAATGGGTTGAAACAGCAATGTTTTACTATGTAAAATCGTTTTGAAAAAAATTTCATTTTTTTTAAATTTTCAAATTTCCCACCGCCGGCGCCCGTACGTCCCGACATCACAGGGACCGGAACACAGGAGCCGGATGCCGGCATCAGCCGGAGGAGATGGTCGGGGACGCTGCAGGGGACACATCGCGGGAGCGAAGGACAAGGTAAGTGCTGCAGGGACTCCCTATGCAGTGCCGCATGGTAAGCCCGAGTGTAGCTCGGGGTTACCGCTTTTGGTACAGACATTTTACCCCGAGCTACACTCGGGAATACCGTTAGGGAGGTTAAAGGATACGTTCACCTTTAGGAGCATGGTACGGAACGTACAGGCAGACAGCTTACTGAGAGTCTGAAGGATCTTGGCATTGCACCCAAGACCTGCTGATCATGGGTGCAATGCTTTACAGTCTACAATGTAAAAAATAATAAATGTGCTTTTTTTTACCTGCAAAAAAATGTGCCTTTATTATTTTTTTAACAAACGGTGAACTTAACCTTTAAGCCACTTACTATCCTACCTCCCGGAAGCTCACTCAACGCCTTCTACTCACTTTTCCATGCTCCTGGGAGATCGCTGCTGAACATACCATGGGAAGCCAGTGCTGAAAACTCTCCAACCAATCTGTTTTTTTTCTGCAGAAGTGCAGAAAATTCTATTAATTCCAATGGAAAGGCTGTATAAGGTTTGGACACATAATAGACAGCATCGTAATAGGAATGAATGGTATTTCTTTCTGCACATGTGCAGAAGAAGAAAGGGACTAGTTAGGGCAGCAGTGCCTTTGCATAGGGTTGACTTCAAAGGAGGTGAATAGGTGAGTATAAAGTTTTGCAGCTGCTGGAAAGCGGATGAGGGATGGAGGGCTTTAAGTGATAAATTGTTGATTTAAAAAAAAAAAATAACAAACATGTTATACTTACCTGCTCTGTGCAGTGGTTTTGCACAGAGCAGCCCGAATCCTCCTCTTTTCCAATCCCCGCTGGCGGCCCTGGCTCATCCCTCCTGTTGAGTGAGTGCCCCAGAGGGCACCCGCGCAGGCACGCTCCCAAGCTTCTTTGTGGGTCCATTCACACACAGAGCTGAGGAATGGCCCTGCCCCTCCCTCTCCAGAGTGGCTCACTGGTTGTGATTGACAGCAGCGGGAGCCAATGGCTTCTGCTGTTGCCTCAGCCAATCAGGAGGCTCTCGTGGACAGCGCTGAATCAATAAGGGACTCAGGTAAGTGTTAGGTGGGGCTGGGGTGGCTGCTACACACAGAAGGTTTTTTAGCTTCATGCATACAATGCATGAAGGTAAAAAACCTTGAGGATTTAGAACCACTTTAAAGGATAACTATCCAAAAATATGGTTATCCTTGAGATCAGAGCTTGGGCAAATCCTCTAAAAAGTATTAAAATGATAAAATATAATAGTGGTGTAGCACTGATAACTAAATGTGCAAACTCCACAATAATAAGATAAAAAACATAAATCACATACTGTAAATGAATGAATATAAATATATAAGTGATAGATCTTTCAAGATCTAGAAAAACAGTGTCTCAAACTGTGATATTATCAGTACACAAAGTGCATATGATGAAGCTGGTCCTATGCCTGGACCCTCATACAGTGACAATACTCAGTTCCACTTGAGACCAAACCCCAAAAGACTAGGTGCTATATATAGTGGATGATATATAAAGTGTATCCCAAAATTGTGATATAAACCAAATAAAGTGACTAGTGAATAATGTTAAACACAATATATAAACATAAACTTCATATATGCATAAAACGATAAAAATTGTCCAACAAATTGCCAAGAATAGCAAAGATGGCAATGACTGACAAAATGTGCCTATATCTTCAAACCACGTGCTATAGTGCTAGTGCTGGGGCAGATAGTGAGCATATATCGTTAGATGGCAGGCATGCCCCCTCACCTCCTTGCTGCGACCCAAAAGGGTCAACACACTTTTTGGATCACTCTGGATGACGCTATCCTGAGGAAGTCACGTGTACGCAACACATAGATGCAATGTGGTGACGCACTTCCGGCAGAGCGCCATCTTGCTACACCAGGTTTACACAGTACGCCCATACTGAGTGGTGTGACAAGCCTTGTTTGATCTGCATTAATGTGAGTGCAATATTTGGCGATTTAACATGCTTTTAACATATTAAAAAGTGTCTCTATGGGAGACTTGTTTTTTTGTCCTTTCATGGCTGTAATGTGATACTCATTTATTGGTCTGCACTGCGTTTATCCCTGAATGGAAGAGTGATTTATATTGGAAGGAAGTTACCAGTGAGGTTCAGTGGAATCAGAGCGACCTGGAGAGTTGGTACCTGTAGGATCCAGAGTGATCCAAAAGGCGTGTTGACCCTTTTGGGTCGCAGCAAGGAGGTGAGGGGGCATGCTTGCCATCTAAGGATATATGCTTACCATCTGCACCAGCACTATAGCAACCTTACCGTACCAACCGATCAGCGACTGCTGCCCCTCTCTGCCAATCCCTCCACTGGCTTCCACTAACCCAACGTATAAAATTCAAAATACTAACCACAGCTTACAAAGCCACAACACTGCCCCTAGCTACATCACCAACCTCA
Source organism: Staurois parvus (assembly GCF_062004578.1). Lineage (NCBI taxonomy): Eukaryota > Metazoa > Chordata > Amphibia > Anura > Ranidae > Staurois > Staurois parvus. Next base: position 6,735,620 of record NW_028318099.1, on the reverse strand, counting down.
TCCACAGATACTGCCCAAATCGCAAATTCCGCTCCTTCCATGATATCCTCCTCTCTAGCTCCCTCATCCCCTCCTTCCACTCTCGCCTCCAGGACTTCTCCAGAGCCTCTCCCATCCTCTGGAACTCCCTACCACAGCATGTCCGGTCAGCCCCCACCCTGTCTGCCTTTAGGCGATCTTTGAAAACTCACTTCTTCAGGGAAGCCTACCCCACCTCCACCTAAGAACTGTACTTGAATCACCTCCCCCTGGTATGCGATAAATAGGCCCAACACCGTAGTATAAGAAACATCCCCATATCATGATGCTTGTGCAACCATGCTTCACTGTCTTCACAGTGTACTGTGGCTTGAATTTAGTGTTTGGAGGTCGTCTGACAAACTGTCTCCGGCCACTAGACCCAAAAAACACAATCTTACTTTCATCAGTCCACAAAGTGTTGCGCCATTTCTCTTTAGGCCAGTCAATGTGCTCTTTGGCAAATTGTAACCTCTTCAGCACATGTCTTTTTTTCAACAGTGGGACTTTGCGGGGGCTTCTTGCAGATAGCTTGGCTTCACATAGGCGTCTTCTAATTGTAACAGTACTCACAGGTAACTTTAGAACTTCTTTCATCTTCCTGGAGCTGACTGTTGGCTGAGTCATTGTTGGCTTGCCATTCTGGCTATTCTTCTATCCATTCGAATGGTAGTTTTTCGCTTTCTTCCATGTCTTTCAGGTTTTGGTTGTCATTTTAAAGCATTTGTGATCATTTTAGCTGAGAAGCCTATCATTTTCTGCACTTATTTATATGTTTTCCCCTCTCCAATCAACTTTTTAATCAAGGTACGCTGTTCTGAACAATACCTGGAACGACCCATTTTCCTCAGAATTTCAGAGAGAAATGCACTGTAACCAGCATGTACAACATTTGCTGCCTTCCTTCCTTAAATAAGGGCAATAATTGCCACCTGTTTTTCAAAGAATGAATGACCTCACTAGTAGAACTCCACACTGCTATTATTTTGAACATGCCCCTTTCAATCAGTGATTCAATTACACAGAATCAGCAGCATGCATGTCATGACTGTTGGGTCTGTTGGATTTCTATTACTCTACTACACCTGCTAGTAAATTATTTGCCATGTAGAAATATCATTTCTACCAAAAACAGTGATTGATCAGGTTAGTGATGTCTGACTGCTATTATTTTGAACACAACTGTATATATTTATATTCATTCTCTTATGTGATTTATGTTTTTTATCTTATTATTGTGGAGTTTGCACATTTAGTTATCAGCGCTACATCACTATTATATTTTATCACTTATATTTGTCCACTTATAGGTAGAGGATAGGGTGTTAGGAGCATATAGAAATTAGGTTCCATATTAGCGCAGGGGGATCTCTGTCACCTCTACAAAGTATGCCTCTGTTAATTACATTGATTTTAGTAGTGCACTGAGTGGGTGTTACTTTATCTGCTAATGTTCCTGCACAAATTAAATGTCAATTGAAGGTTAGTTGACTCTTTTACATTTTCTATACTATTCACAATAATTACTGGATTTCAGGTAAATGTCAGTATAGGGTGCAATTTGAGAGAAACTCCAATTTACTAAATGTTTGGCAGAAATCTGTGGACAATGAAGGTTCCAGAGCTGTCATCGTTCAGGGCTCATTCACACCATACGTGCAGAAGAACAGATGGAAACTGACGTGCAAATTTCACTTGCAGAGACCTCAGTTTTCATGCACGTTTCAGTGAGTTTTATACACTTTCAGGATTCCTGCGCAGAAAACAATACGCACATGATACTAGTGCTGTGGTGTGAACAGGGCACATAGAGAACAATTGTTTTTTTTCTGCTCTTGCAGAACACAAGCAGAAAAACTCTGCACATGGTGTGAATAATGCCTCAGGGTGTACTACTTCAAAGCTCCAGACAATCAGATAGTTACATTTCCTACAGTAGATAGGACCTGGTTTACCTGATTTGTAGTTTTGTCCAGCCATTTCTGACATTTACATTCCACCATGTGGCAAGATTGCCAGATTGGTGACCTCACTTTTCTTGACTATAGTTGAGCATTATGGTATAGTCACATTCCTGCCCCCCTCAGTCTGTGATTGGACAATGAAAGAGCAGCATAACATTGATTAGGTCATCTCTTTTCTCTCTCCTCCATTAGCATGTTCCTTGTCAGTACATGTGCATGCAACACAGCCTGATTGGCAGAACTTCCCCATCTTGATGTGGCCATAAAGAAGGTTGATATCAAGAAAGATTCAAGTGCTTACACTAGCTGTACTAAAAAGTCTAATTTATTTTAAAGTTCAGCTTTAAGTAGAACATGAGTCACAATCCATCCTCACTATTTCTCAATTTATTTTATTGTTGAAAATTGCCTTCCAAAGCTATTACAACCAAAGGAACATTTTGTCAAAGTAATTCTCTAAATGTTTAAATAAGTGGGGCCAGTATTTATTCATGAAATCAAACAGACAGCATAAAAACCAGTGTGACTGTACTGTAACTACATGTTATCAGGTTATCCATATCTTCTGAAGTAGCTTGATCTAAAAACGTGCTGTGCGAATATGCCATTAATTCACAAAGGCTGTACAAATCTTCACCAGTTTTCCTAATTGGTATACAAGCTCGTCAGCTCCATCTAGGGGCAATAATGTAATATCTTTCCTGATTAAGGGTGTTCAGGAAAGAAATGACCATATATTTGCCACTAGATGGCACTGATGAACCTAGGAAATAATCATTTTAGAAAAGTTATGGTGAAGATTCGTGGAGCCTGTGCCAAAGATTGACATATTCACACAGTTATTTTTTTTTTTATATACATATGCCCTATATTCTATGTTCAGTTGTATACCAGCTTAGAGGATCACCTATAACTTACACATTTTTATGAGGTTGTGTAGAATCATTATTTAAAATATAGTAAGCAAATTGTGTTAAACTGTAATATGATAACATATACAATTCAAAAACTGTCATTTGCAAAAACCTTATCCAGGAACCTGTAAATATTTAGAGAAAAGCTTATTTTCTTTCCCACGCAACTGCAGTCTTCATTCTGACTTAGACAACAGGTCAGCGCAACACAGGTACATTGAACCACTCATTGCAAAGAACAGGGAATGGTTGGCACTATTTCAAAATGATGATTCTAACAAAGTGAAAAATTTGTACATCCTAAACTATGAAAAGTATATATTATTCATTAATCTAAAAGCAAAACAACAAAAACATGGCTTTTTAATAAGTCAAAAAACAAGGTGCATAGTGCAAATAACCCTAAGCAACTATAAGAAATTATTCTGTCTCTGTTCTGACTGCTTTAACCATTTCCATACCGGGCACTTTTACCCCCTTCCCTCCCAGGCCATTTTTCAGGTTTCAGCACGGTCACACTTTGAATGACAATTGCGCGGTCATACAACACTGTACCCAAACTAAAATTTTATCATTTTCTTCACACAGCTAGAGCTTTCTTTTGGTGGTATATAATCACCGCTGGGGTTTTTATTTTTTGCTAAATTAACAAAAAAAGACCGTAAATTTTGAAAAAAAACCATGTTTTTCTTTGTTTCTGTTATAAAAGTTTGCAAATAAATAATTGTTCTTCATAAATTTAGGCCAAGATGTATTCTGCTACATGTCTTTGGTGAAAGTAACCCAAATTAGGATGTATTTTTTAGTTTGTAGGAAAGTTATAGAGTTCACAAACTATGGGATATATCTGAATATTGATCAATCCTGAAGTACTGACAGCCAATCTAATTTCTTGAGGTCCAAGAATGTCACAAAAGTACAGATATCCCCCAAATGACCCCTTTTTGCAAAGACAGTCCGACGTACTTCATAAGAGGCATGGTGAGTTTTTTGAAGTTGTATTTTTTTGTCATAATTTTTTGGAAAATGAAAAAATTATTTTCAGTATTTTTTTTTTACATACTATCACCAAACTTTAATTTAAAATTTAAAGTGTGACCTAATTTTTTTTGTTTTGTTTTGGATAGAGTAGAGAGGGATTATAGTCCCTGTCATGGTTTTTTACATTGAAGGAATATTGCTCCATTCTTGACGTCAGTGGCAGGAATTATACCTCATGGGCCAGGTAAAGGCAACCAAAAGGCCACATTCGGTCCTAGGGTCGCAGTTAGGAGACCACTGCTTTAGAATCTTGTATGTAAAAACACGCAGAACCAGAAATTTACATTTTTAAGTACTGTGAGACGTTAACATAACACTTTAAAATCTTCCTGTATGATAATTTTTCTGTGGTCTGGGCTTGAGGCAAAGATTGTTACCCCATGTATCCTAATATCTTCTAGAAAAACTTTCATTGCCTATGTATAACATCTACAGCAGTTTATCTCTGTGCCAAAAGCCCTCTCCCTGTTTCGATGATTCATGCAGGATTGAAAAAAAGGTACAAGCTCTCTTATTTCCTGCTATGGGGCATAATAACTTTACAAGCATTGTCTTGCTTGAACAATGTTTTCATTCCTCCACAGCGTCAGAAATTATGATATCAGAAATTGTTTTGTTATATGTTACTATTTTTATTGAGTTTAATATGCTCAATATAAAAACAGTGTATAAGAGAACACAGTGTGGTTTACACAGTAATGTGTTCACAATGTCCTTAACAGAGACAAATATAGAATTACTGGCTTGTGGATGAGGATCATCAAAGATAATAAAATATAATTTGGTAGAGGAGTATTGCCGGTCCAATATGAGTTCTCAAACAGCAACTGAGATAGACGTTTCATACGCATTATTTGCAAAAAAAGACATAGGAACCAAGCATATTTCCATATTATGAAGTGAGCACACTCATAACTCTCACACGCCAATTAAGCACAATAAACAACATGAAAATAGAGGGGTTTGAGATGATCAAAACTAGAGAAATTACAGAGCTGAATAAAGTTGTTTTCTATAAAGGAATGAAAGAAAGGGAACAGAAAAACCCATCAAGATACATAGACAATCTAGTGAATAAAAAAATGAGAAGAATAAAAAACGTGGGGGAGAAAAGAAGCAGGAGGTAAGAGGGGAGGGGGATCTCCACACAGACGTTACATGGGTGGAATTGTATTGACTTCACTGGTTCAATCTCCGTTCAAGTTTAGTTTGTGTATATGGAGAATGTGGTTACAATTTTTTTGTCACTGTGATCATTCCCTAGATCGGAGATACAAATAACGAAGAACAAGAAAAGATTTCTCTGTCACCATGAACAGGCCCAGGGTCAGAAAAGTGGACAGTGATGAATGTGAAAGAATTGTTTTGTTCCAGTTGGTAGGCCCAAGTCAAAGATAATAATGCTGTGAAATGTGAAAGGAATGGGCCATCATTCTAAATGGTCAATTCAATACATTCATATTCTAATATAATGTTGCTCCTTCCTTGTTTGACCACTGTGTCCATATTTTGGTCCCTATTTGGTTAAAACTCTGCACACTCATGTATTAGGCAGTTTAACAGTGAACAAACTAAAGCCTCAAAGAGATCATTACATATGCTAGCGCCCATTTACCTATACAAATGCGTAATTTCTTTGTCATAAAATTTTAATTCTGGGTTTTACTTATTACAGTTGTCTAATCTGGCAGCACTATGTGCAAAAACAATCACAGCCTACTTTATAAAAAGTGAACAATTGGATCAAACAGATGTTTGGCTGGGATCAGTGGGTTTACTGGCATTTTTGGAAAATACAGAACTCCATTGTTGCTGCAACCCCTACATATGCTCTTTGTGACTTGTTTTACCAAACTCCATCTTCAATTTGTTGAGGAGGAGATGTCATTGTTATACAATTTAGCATACCTTTGTACTATTTTTGAAGTAGTATTGGTAATCTGTAATTCACAGTGGTTGTGAACTCTTACATATACACAGTGAAGTGACTAGCCTCAAGTGATACACAGAGGTGAAACAAATTCATAAGTTGTACCTGTTTTTCTACAGTGTTTTCTACATCCATTCAAAGTGCTGAATGTATAAAGCTTGTCTGAGAGTTCAGAAAAAAGGGGGTGAAGAGCTGAAGTTGCCCTCTGCAGAGCTTAGTCAGAAGAGCTCTGAGAATTGATTGATGGGAAGAGACACAGCCCCTTCCACACAGCTCACAGGAACAAAGCTGAGGCTGATAATCTGCTGAAGGTTCCTCCCCGTCACCATTTTTCTCTTTGTGTCAAGAAAACGTGCCAGAAATGACTCCTGCTGTTAGCAGAGGAATTAAACAGCAAACAGAAATGACACTTAGTGTTCCTAATCAAGGCAAGTACATACTAAAGAGGGATATGCTTTGTCCATATTTCATGTCTAAGGTTTACAACCATCTTAAGTTTTAATGAGTCTAAGACACTACAGGAATGGTTATATTTTACAATCTGCACTATACATTGACTTTAAAATACAAAGTTTTGGTTAACTGATTCCCATCTGCCCTATAGCAGAAATACTGCTACAGGGTGGCATGGGTGCGCAATATCACATATATATATTTTGCATTTCTGGGTAGGGGGGTGTGCACAAGGCGCGCGCGCCCTACCCGTGCCGCTATTAGTGGCTGCGGCTGTCAATCACTGGGTCCCAACCGGTGATTACTTGCCGGTGCCCGGTGATTGCCGAGGATCTCTGACGGGTAGGAGAATTGTTTATAAACAAAAACAGTTCCTCCTCCCAGTCAGCTTGTGCACAGTGATTTGCATGGCTGTGCACAGCACAGCCATACAAAGCAGTGTAATTACAGTGAAGTACAAACACACGGCCCCATAGAAGAACACAACCAGTACACAGTTAACCCTTTGATCGCCCCTCATGTTAACCCCTTCCTGTCCAGTGCCATTAGTACAGTGTCAGTGTTTTTTTTAGCACTGATCTTTGTATTGGTGTCACTGGGGATGTCAATGACACCAAGTTAGTTCCCCCCCAGTGTCAGAATGCCCGCCGTATTCCAGCTATAAATCGCTGATCGCCGCCATTACTAGTAAAAGAAAAACATTCCAGTATATATACACCGTCATTTGTAAATGCTATAACTTTAATGTCAACCAATTAATTTACAATTTTAATTTTAAATTTTGTGCTGGACATGTTTAATAGCAAAAAGTCAAAAATATTGTTTTTTTTTCAAAATTGTTGGTCTTTTTTTGTTTATAGTGCAAAAAATTAAAACCGCACAGGCGATCAAATACCACTGAAAGAAAGCTCAATTTGTGGAAAAAAAAGGATGTAAATTTCATTTGGGTGCGTTTCATGACCATGCAATTGCCAGTTAAAGTAATGCAGAGCCGTAATGCAAAAAAATGGCCTGGTCAGGAAGGAGGGTAAATCCTCAGGAGGGCAAGTGGTTAAATAAAAACTTCTTGAAAAAAAAAAAACAACAAAAATAGTAAAGCACAAAAAACACATCATTGTTTTTACCCAGCAACAATGGGATACCAGTGTCATTGTATCTGTACCTTAAACTAGTACTGGAGAATTAAACATTGTATAGGACATGCCAGCATGTTTTATAATGCAGTACTAAAATTGAGTTGCTAAATTATAAGCCTTTTACTGTAAGCAGAAAATATTTTAGCAAACAACAGTAACAAAATTGGACATTATTTTTTGCTTCTTTCCTTCTTTGATATGGAATATTAATTGGTTTTGTACATATTTTACTTGTTTATTATGGTCAGGATTAAAAAATGTCTTCATTTATTTTTAAGTCAGCAGGTGGAGCTCTAGTCTCCTTTTCAAATGAACTTATTTAGCAGTGATTGGACACTGGCAAACAAAGCTGCAAGGACAGCCCTAGCCCTCCCACTCCCAGCAAACCTCAGTTTAGTAGTAAGCATTAAGGAGTAATCATAGGAGTAAAAGGGAGGGACAGGTGTCCTGTAATATCCTGTACAAGTAAAGGATTTTACAGGTAAATTAAAAATCCTAATTCTTAATCCTACATTACAGAGCATAAGATCTAAATTTGCATATACATTATTTGAAATATTACTACTATTTGAAAATGTACTACTTGGGTGGCCCTGTTGGCCATCTTCCTCCCAACATCCTTTGGATAAAAAATTGAAAGAACTGAAAGGAAAAGTGTCAGAAAAAAAGCACTTGCATCCATTCAGATGCAGCTGCTGTTCAGGTATTCTGACAGGTGATGGCTACAAATGTCTGAATACAATAGCCACAGTGGCACATTCCTTTATCCACACTGTGTAGTGTGGATGAGAGAATCTGATTATTTTTGCTCAAGGAAATCAGATGCCTAATGTTGGAAAGACTATGAAGCACAGACAGTTCTGTAGAGGTGATTTAACAGGAAAGGGAGGAACCTTATTTTTCAGATTGTAGGCTTGGGTGTGTTTCCAATTCACCTGGCAATGACGGAATGTGTGCTGTTATACTTATTGTGTGAAAATATAACATAATGCATAGATATGGTTAATCTTCATATTTCTGTGAATTGAGAATTTATATAGTTAATTTCCTTAAGCCATTGTTTATTAACCTCAGTATAGATGGCTAATATACTGTCATCTTGTAGTTATTTTGGTTATGGCACCATCTTTTTCTGTGTTCCCTCCCATTTTTTTACGATGTACTTCCTTCTTCTCCTTGCAGTGCTTTATGGGATGAAAATGGCCACTTGTCTCTAGGCCTCATGTTAATCTGCTTGCATCCAGGAACACATTACCATGTTTTGACCTGCAAATACCATCCTTTCAATTATCTGCCGCATCTCGTTGTTTGCTGATAACCTGCCGCAATAAAAGACCTTCATGGATGAAAATAGGTATTTGGTATACAGGCCAGGCATAAAGGTTTCAGCAAGGGATAAGTCACTAATACAACAGTTGCAGTCAGAATAGAATATGAGGCAGGCTGTCTCCTATGGGGAGCAAAAAGAATGATAAGGAGTGATTGTGAGGATGTAGCGGAGAGGTACCTCATCCAGACAGTGGATAGAAATCTTTGACAGTATGGAGTAGGGTTGAGGTAAGAACTGGAACTTTATCTGGTAATCCTGGGAAACCACGTTCTGCATCCAGATGTCCACAAGGCTGAACAAGTTTCTCCCCACTCTGACAACTAGGGGTGTTTTCTCATTGTGAGGAGGGCTTGTTCCTGAACTTGAAGGGCTTTGATGTACAGCTCTAATGTTGGAAGTGTGAGACTGGTTTGGACTTTGAACCAGAGGCTTCAGAGGAATGAATGGAACTTTCCTTAATTTCAGGAACTGAATGTTTGCTTGTAGGGGCTCTAACCTTCTCCTACTGGGGTAAGAGAGCACTCTTAACCCCCTGAAGACTTTATTTATGTAAGTGTCTAAGGAGTCATCAAATAGATGTGGTCAATAAAAGGAATTTGCATAAGACACTTCTTGCAGGGAAGGTCTGCAGACCAATACTGAGAAAGGATCCTTTTCTTATAAACTGAAATGAAGCTTATCCTGGAAATGTGGCAGAGTGGCAGAGAGTATCTGTTAACCCATCTACGCAGTATCCTGTGGACCAGGCAGCTAGGGCCTAACAGTCCAACATGGTAGTGATTGCAAGTTGTATAGCAACAGTTAATTTAAAGAGGTCTTCTAACCTCTTATTTACAGGGTCTTTGAATGTCAGCAAAACCTCAAGAGGGACTGTAAGGGTTTTGTTAAGGCAGAAGACACATGACAGGGACTGTTTCCTAGTAATGTGCTTGGGAGGGATGGAGATGTTCTCAGGATGCAGTCACCTTATAAGACACGCTCCAGGAGCAAGACAGCTAAGGGACCTTTAAAGATCTCAGACTGGTGACTTTTGGCTGGCTTGCTCCAGATCAAGATTTCTTCCAGAGTGAATACTGCTTCAATAAGTGTAGAAATATTCCTTCAGGTTGGGAGACATACTAGCACACTGGGTATCCTTCTGTGTGAAGTCTTCACTATCAGATGAGGAACTTTTCTACTTCTTCCCTTTCTTCAGGGAGCATAGAAGCCATAAGAGGAGACTCAGAGATAGACTCTGGAAGAAGAGGGAGTGTTCTTACACCACTTGTGATATTACACCTATAACACGGCAGACAGCTTTCCCATAAAATCAGACAGAGCAACCTCTGAAGTGGTGGTGATCAGAACAATCAAGACCATTACTGGAGATACTGCAGAGTTCTGAGATGTTAGCTGAGTGTGAGCTGGCAGGGCTTACACTCAGATATGTACAACTAAGAAAGATTCATTTTTAAACTAGTAGTGGAGGATTATGTGTTGGGATAATCAGTTTGAATTTAACCACTAGACCAATCAGGGAATATGGAAGAAGGAAAATAAAACTATTTCGTCTGAAGTTATCAAGGGTCAATTTACAAGAAAAAAGTACAAATATGATCTTCAGAGGTTAGGGTTTTGGTTGTTCTTTTAGGGCAAATCAGCAAACTAGTCCTACCACTTTTAGACTGACTATGGAAGAGGGCGTGAAGGACATAAAGGGTAAATGAGAAAAGTTTAAGGCATAATGAGAAAGCCTGACAATGTTACCACAAATTCAGGGGCCTTATGACTTCCTGTAAGCTGTACAGAAAGCAATACCAATCTTATTTAATCCTCCGTGTAATGGAAATAAATAAAATCAGGCATATTCATAACCAGACAACATTCTAAAAAACTGGACTTTAGTGGTACCGCATATAGTCATTATATATGTACATAGGTGGTAAAGTTGAACAAAAACACCAGTCCATCCAGGTCCACCTGAGTTTGCGTGTGTGCTTAAGTCACTACAATTTTTTATATCCTTGTACATTTTGGTTGCCAATTAACAGATATATGAGGTTTTTTTTATTTATCTACATTCACCACTAACATCAACAACTGTGGAAGGGAACTTGTGGAACAAACTGCATCTTGTCCAACTTCACTGTAGGTCCCTGTGTCTTTAGAGGCCTCTGGTTAAATTAAGTTTCCCCCCTATGCTAAAGTCAAGATTTAAAGATTTGTATATTTGTATATACCTCTATGTGCAAATAATGAAACCTACATAGCCATTATATAAAAAAAATGAGCACAAGGTTTTATTAGAAAACTGTTAAAACCTTGTTAAAAGGACATCAACACAAGCACATATACATACAGTATAACCACCCAATATTGGACACCTCCTGGATCCTGGTAAATTAATACCTCCCTTTCATGAGATCTAATGATAACCTACAACCGTATAGTAATTCAAATCAAGAAATCCATGAATGTCATACTGGAAGTGGGGCAAGGACAGGAACTCAGAGAAATAAACAAATAATTTTCCCTGTTTTCAGTGTAATATATTCTTCATGTATACACAATAGGTTTTAGAATGCATCATATAAAACACAGGTTTACATGAGATTAAAACTCATCCTATATCTCTGCCATTTCTGTAAAGGGCAGCATGACAAGAAAATACATATGATATTTTATCTGAATGTGTAATAAAGTTATGTTTAGAGTCTGCCATCTGTTTGATTTAAAATTTAAATATTTTAAAATGAAATTAGGGAATGGTTATTCATATTTTACAATATTGCTTCAAAAATAACTTGAGTAAGTACTGGCTCGGGAGAAAAAAAAAGCTTTATTTTAAATAACAGTCAGTTTTAATATTAACTACATATACTTATATAGCGCTGTCAATTTACACTTGTATTGAACATTCACATCAGCCCCTGCCCTCAAAGAACTTACAATCTAAGGTCCCTAACACACATTCATACACATACTAGGGTCAATTTTAGACAGGAGCCAATTAACCTGCCAATTAAATAAACACAATCAAAAACCATGCAAGTGCTTAAATTAGATAGTGAGCAAAGCAGCATACACACTAAGAGGATATCCTCTCTAAATACCAAATCTAAATAAATATCTGGTGTTACGCTAAAGTGCAATCAAAGTAATATACATATTATGCACAAACAATACATAAATATACCAATGTGAACAGTTAATAAAGCACTCAATACTGAACCAGTACCAAAAATTAAAGTGCAAAATAACTGACATGTGTGACAGTCCCTATGGGGGTATATATAGCAGTCCCCTTTTGTGATGAATAGTACTGACTCTTTGTTCCAACTTCTATAACCACCAACGTGAACACTGCACCACCATAATGACAAATTGGAGGATCACCAGACTACCAGAGTCTCCCTTGTGACGTCATCGCCTAAGAATTGCTGTTTATGCTGTTCCTTGCTCTTCGAGGATTTTAATGATTGATGGGAAGTTTATGATGTTTGTAAGTGCATTTCCCTGTTTTTAATAAATGGTATACAAACTATCTGCACTATGAGAGGCACGTCTATTATTTTTATATGAATATATGCCAACTTTGTGAAATCGGGACGTTCTGAAGAGCTTTTGGTGATACATGTGGTCTGGCTTGAGACACATGAGACTGGACTGGAAGTGCTGTAATAAGGCATATGTTGACCCCCTATAGTCAAGAGGTCAAAGGATCTGGTAAGACTCCAATTTGTCATCATGGTGGTGCAGTGTTCACGTTGGTGGTTATATAAGTGGTTATATACGCCCCCATAGGGACTGTCACATATATGTCAATTATTTTACAATTTAAATTTTGGTACTGGATTATTATTGAGCACCTTATTCACTGTTCACATTTGTATATTTATGTATTGTTTGTGCATAATATGTATATTACTTTGATTGCACTTAAGCGCAATCTGCACCAGATATTTATTTAAATTAACCTACCACCATGTCTTTGGAGTGTGGGAGGAAATCCACGCAGGCACAGGGAGAACATGCAAACTCCAGGGAGGTAGTGTCATGGTTGGATATAAACCAGTGGTCTCCAAACTGCGGCCTTGGGACCGGATGTGGCCCTTTGCTTACCTTTATCCAGCCCGTGGGACACTGTTTAATTCACTGACCCCAATGAAGGAGCACAATTCCTCCCAATGATACCAACAATGGTGTACAGTTCCTCCAAATGACACCAACAATGGAGCCCAATGATGGGGAAAAATTCCTACCTAATGGCACCAACAGTGGGACACAGTTCCTCCCAATGATATCAACAATGGGAACTAATGACACCAATTATTGGGCAAAATGCCTACCCATTGACACCAACAATGGGGCACAGTTCCTCCCAATGACACCAACAATGGGGACCAATGACAACAATGATAAGGCACAATTCTTTCCAATGACACCAGTGATGAGGCCAATGCCTCCCAATGACACCAATGATGGGGCACAATTCCTGCCAATGACACCAGTTATAGGGCACATTTCCAATGACACCAACAATGGGGCCCAATGACACCAATGATAGGGCACAATTCCTACCAATGACAACAACAACAACGATGGGGTACAGTTCCTCCTAATGACACCAACAATGGGTCCCAGTGAGACCAATGGTGGGGCACAATTCCTCTCACTGACACCAAAGATGGGGCATTGTTTACTGCAACTGATGCCCAAACATTTTCTACTTTCGATGGCCACAGTCCGGCCCCCCTAAAGTCTGAATGACAGGAAACTGGTTTGGCTACATCCTACTGGCATGTGCAGCGGTGATATAGCAGAAGGGCAGAAGTAGAGTTCAGAACGGCATCAAGAATTTTCCCATAAGATGGCGCCCGCTTCGGCAGTAGCATGAGAAATAAAACACAAGCTGCAATAAAAGTAAGGACACTCTAACGGCACTATAACATATCTGGTTAGTTTGTAATATGGATTGCAGTGCACATCTGTATTTAACAGAATTAGGCACTGAGTTTACTCCTGCTTTAAAGGCTAAGTCCACCTTTTTGGGGAAAAAATAATAAATGCACATATATTTGCAGCAAAAAAAAGTGATTTCTTTTTTTTTTTTTTTTGCATATGAGCCTGATAAAACATTGCAACTGTGATTAATGGGTTAAATTCCAGGCTCCTGCAGAGTCGTCCTCCAGCTCCAAAGTACCAAGGTAGGGTTTCCAGCTGGAGACCTGGAATTGTTAATGGACCATGAGTTGTAGTTCATTCATTCTGTGACACATGGCTGTGTGGGCTTTTTGATGGTAGGTATGGGGGATCCTCTTGGCATTATGTTATATGCTATACCAAAATATTAAAAATACGGGTGTAAAAGGTGGAGTTAGTCACCAAGAACTCATAGCAATGGGTAAACATTTGCATTTCAAGGATATGAGAAGAGTAAACTAAAACTTCATTATTTACATAGACCTTTATAAATTGCATATGTTTAAAACTAATTATATAGGACTACCCTTTATCAGAAAACAATTTATGACAAAAATATGGCAAAAAAAAAGTAAGGCATGTAAAATGAGGGCAAGAAAAGTTTCTACCATAACTGTGTCATTTGGCACAGTGCTATTTTGTGCAATATTATCCTAAAACTTAGAATAATTAGGATTCATTCTGTATATTATATGAGATTTGAGCTATATTTCATTTACTCAAATTCTATTTAAACCTATAAAAATCTAGACATTATATTAAACCTGGAAGATTGAAATACTTACCTATAAATTAATATCTGATTTTTGTACAAATTAGTTTAAATCTGATTTTCTTTTTTACATCTAGTACTTCACTTGAATCTACTATGATTTTTAAAGAAAATAGAAATCCGTGAGTCTTGATTCAGATTATCTGCAAAGGTGTATCCACCACACAATTTTTATACACGCATTTAACCCTGGCAATAAGGGTAAACCAAAAATGTAGCCTCAAAAGTAGATTTTGAGGCTCCTCTCACAGTCCGCCCTGAAGACCGGTATAGCATGAAAATCTGTCTCCTATGAGGATCTGTCCCCCTCGACGTATCTGCGCATGTGCCGGAGATCGCCGATCGGCTGCTAATGCCTGAAACTGGCACATGCGCAGATACGTCGAGGGGGACAGATCCTCATAGGAGACAGATTTTCATGCTACACCGGAACGGCGCGGGAACACGGCGAGAGGAACGCACGGAGCAAAGGTAAGTGAATTGACACAGGGGGGACTTGGGGACTTAATATGGGGGATGAATTAATATGGCGAATGAATTACTATAGGGGGGATGAATTACTATATGGGGGATGCATTACTATATGGGGGATGAATTACTATAGGGGGGATGAATTACTATATGGGGATGAATTACTATGGGGGATGAATTACTATATGGGGAATGAATTACTATATGGGGGATGAATTACTATGGGGGATGAATTACTATGGGGGATGAATTACTATACGGGGGATGAATTACTATGGGGGATGAATTACTATGGGGGATGAATTACTATGGGGGATGAATTACTATATGGGGGATGAATTACTATATGGGGGATGAATTACTATGGGGGAGGAATTACTATATGGGGGATTAATTACTATGCTTACTATGGGGGAATATTACTATACTTACTATGGATGACACATACACATCATTCATCTACTCTTGGTCCGGCCCCCGGGTCCAATATATGAACCCATTGCGGCCCTCAAGTCAAAAAGTTTGCCCACCCCTGCTCTAGTAGAAGCAAGAGTAGATCTAGTTGTAACAACAGATATAGACGCAGTAGCAAATCTTAGTCATTTGTAGATAAAGACTCTATGAATAGTTTCAATAACATATTTTTATTTAAAGCCCAACTATGGTATACAGGTTCCATGAGGCCTTCCAGGCAGTTTGTTATGCTTTGTTTTAATACCTGACATTTCCAGAAGACTTCAGGTCAATCATGTGGTGCCCCAGGGTCCTTGTCTCCTCACGTGATGGTCCACAGTGATGCAGTGTCACTTTTCTCTATAGATCCTTAGGTTCAGTTCACACTAGCTTTGTCAGCAGGCGTCAGACAGGCATTTGGGAAGCGTTTTTAACGCTTTTCAAATGCCTATGAAAATTCTGCACATGGCAGCACACAGTGCTGTTCACACTGAAGAGTTAGCATCGTGTTGCGTTGCATCACGGCAAAACTGACGCCTCTTGTCGAGTCAGGAGGTGTTGAAACCTCCCATTCAAGTCTATGGTACTGCTCCTCAAATGCCTGGCAGGCGTTTGCGACGCAGTTGCGAGGCAGTTGAGAGGCGTTTGCGGAGCGTTAATATCATTTAACTTCATTACAGGCATTTGTGGTGCGGTTTTACCGCTTGGCAAATGCCTATCAACCGCCTCAAAACAGCACATTGGGTGTTTAGGGAGCATTTGGGGAGTGTTAAAAATGCTTCCCAAATGCCTGTCTAAAGCCTGTCAAACACTATAGGGGCGTTTGGCAAGAGTTAGAAATAAAGTCAAGTGTGAACTGTGAGTTTATACTGTGAGTATAGGACATTGTGGGGACAACACCTTAGGTGGAGGGGTCCACAGAACCCTGAACTTCATGTATGCCCTCACAGCATCTTTTAACTCAGAAGACTTAGGACAAAGGAACTGAGGAAGAGTTAAATCTCTGTAAAGTAGGTGAGTATTGAGCCAGGGCTGCTCCTGAATCAACAGGACAAAGAGAAAAGTAAAATCTCTTCATTGCGATAAATATGGTAAGAAAAATAATGTTCAAGGGTTTTTGGCCATTAACCACTCCATTAAAAAAAATTGGGGTGCTTAACCTCCCTGGCGGTATTCCCGAGTGTAGCTCGGGGTAAAGTTTCAGTACCACAAGCGGTAACCCTGATCTACACTCGGGCTTACCATGCGGCGCTGCTCCGGGATCCCTTGATCACTTACCTTGTCCTGCGCTCCCGCGATGTCACTCCTGCGGTGTCCCCGGCAATGTCCTCCTGCTGATGCCGGCATCTGTCTTCTGGGTTCTGTTCCCTGCGACGTCAGGACGTACGGGGGATGGAACGGCGGGAAATTTAAAGATGTGAAAAAGTGACATTAACTAAATACACTAAAATCACATAGTAAAACATTACTGTATCAAACCATTTCACATACATTTTGTCCCTAGTGCTTTGTCCTGTGCCCTGCCTGCATTTTTACTGTTCTTTCTGCCTGGAAACTGAGAAATGTCCATGGCGTCCAAAAAGCATTCCTTTAGGTCAAAAGCGGTTTTAGACCAACTAGAGAACAGTGATAGTAAATTAGAACTACTTGCAGAATTGAGTGATAATGATTCGTGGAGAAATTAGTCATCAGACACTGAAAACGATTTTGCGACTTTGCTCAGTGATGTGCGAACTTGGTGCTTTATTTCAAATTTCAGTGTTTTTGGTTTGATTATATTATTGAATCAAATTTATTTATATTATTATTTTTTTATGATTATTTATTAAATTATAATTTATGATTTCGTGTAACATATCCGGGATGTTTACTAGACTCTTCTTCGGACAGATTTCAGTGAGTTATTCCTAAAAATTACAGGCCTACAATAAAAAAAAACATATTTCCATAACATATTTCCATGCAAAAAAAGTACCGCTTTGAGTACAGAAATACTGACATAATCAGACCGCTAGGGAGGTTAAGATGCACATTAGGGAATCTTTTGAATTGGGGCATATTTATCAAAGGTTGTCCTATGTTTGTAGTTTAAAGTTACAAATTCCACTTTTCAGCTGTAGATAAATTGTTGCTTTTACATGCTCAGCAATCCCTCAGTATAGATTTTTTTGTGCTATGTGAAAAAAACCTTACCTTTGTATTTTCTTCTTCTGGATCTGGGGGAGCTAAAAACTGTGTATACATTTCACAAGGTATTCCTTCTTCTAGTGGTGCTGGAAATGGTGTTTCTGCAGGTTTAGCAATCTCCACTTCTACCTGCAGAAATAAAAGAATATAGCTCTTGTTTGAAAACAACATTCTGTTTACAGTGCGGTGTGTCACAGTTGTGAATGTAGATTAAGCCAGGGAATCGGCGATGGAACAAAAAAGATGGGCGGCTGCTGAAAACCTACCACAAACCCAGTGAGAATGTGTGAACAATATGTAAATAAATGGTGCAGGGTTGCCTAACACAAAACCAATAGATACTGTATATATATATACGTGAGGTGCTACAACGCTCCTCCCCTGCTAATATGTGATTCTTATTATGAATCCACTAATGTAAAAAAATTGCAGGTGCTATAATACACCTCCCCCACTAAATGTAAACGCTTATAGAATTGTGCATGTTCACTGCAGCACCAAGATCACCAGAAACTGCACTGAATCTTTATCAAGGGGAAGGGGCATTGTAGCCCCAGTGGGTTGTCACTTTCAGTCGTTTCGAGGACTCACAGTCAGCATGCATTGTTAAGTTGTATATTATTTTGTGTATTTATAGGTTTATTGTATATATAGTGAATTGAAACACCCACTTGGTTATATTTATTTATTGTTTGCTATCAGATGAAATTGCTGGTTTATAATAATTGGTTCAAACAAAGCATCTGTGTATACGTGACAGACACAAGAATTCACACTTACAGTAGTGGGGGAGGTGCATTGTAGCGCTTGCCTTATTTTTGTACAGGTGGACCAGCATTTAATTAATTATCTTTTGCTATGCTTCACGCACTAGTAGGGGAGGAGCTTTGTAACACTATTTATCAATTTATTTATAATTTATGTAAAGGGATCCTTTTTAAGTGCACTATATAAGTTTATATTGTAAAGCGCTGAGCAAACTGTTGGCGCTATATAAATCCTATATAATAATAATAATAAGTAATGCATATATGAGATCTTACAGTTTACATTTAGTGGGGGAGGGATATTATAGAACCTACACTTTTTTAGTGCAGGCGGTACGTTGTGGCACCTAACGCGTATGTATCTATTGGTTTTGTGTTAGGCAGCACTGCACCATTTATATACATACAGTTGTACAAGTAACATCTGAAAATTAGTAATTATATATCATGTTTTACACAATTGAGTTGTAATAAAAAAAAAATATAGAGAAAGCACAGCTATATTATTGTCACATACAGCACACAGTTAGGCCCCTTCCAGATGGGGCCTTCTCTACCAGGAGTCTGCATGCTCAATAGAGGATCTGTCTGTTGATCCCCGCTGAGCAGGAGACACACAGACACAGCCCGCTGTCCTCTATGGGCAGTCGGATGTAAACAGATGCTGTTTACACCAGACTGCCATCCGATCTGATCAACTAGATGGAAGGGGAACGCCCCATCTGTCTGTTTTCAGCAGAGTGGATCTGATTATTATTATTATAAAGTGTTTATATAGCACCAAAAAGTTTGCTCAGTGCTGTACAATATAGTGGGGGACAGTACATGAGACAATACAGTAACAAAACAATATACGAGGGGTTCGAGGGCCTTGCTCTTTCGAGCTTACAATCTAGGAGGGAGGGGATAGTGGTACAGGAGGAATTGGCTGTGGGGGATGGAGTGGTGGGAGGAGTGGAGGAGATCGGCTGTTAGGTGAGGGTGGGGTAGGCTTCCCTGAAGAGATGGGTTTTCAGGGTGCGCCTAAAGGTGAGAAGGGTAGGTGACAGTCTGATGGATAGGGGTAATGAGTTCCAGAGGATGGGGGAAGTCCTGGAGAAGTCCTGCAGTCGGGTGTGGGGGGAGGAGACCAGGGAGCTAGAAAGTAGGAGGTCTTGTGAGGAGCACAAGATTGAATGTTGGATGTAGGCGGGTGTAAATTTACACATATGCATTTACACTGCCGCTCCATAGAGGACTATAGATCGGTCAATGCATGTGAAAGGGGCCTTTCATAAGGCAGATCATGTCTCTGTAGATTAAAATGAAAATAAAGAGCACATTAAAGCACACTGCATGGGTTAACTGCTCGTTTATGTATGAGGATATACTCAGTATACTCACCTAATCCACCGATCCTCCGAGCACAAGACCGGTCCCTGCCTCTCCTGCCCACCCATACACTAGACATGGACTGTTCCTGATGTCATCAAGCCCATAGACAGGTTCTGGAAGTGAGGACTGCAAGAACAGTCCACCACTGGATTTGGGGGAGCACTGTTTTCCAGAGGATCGAAGGAATGGGTAAGTATAGCTTTTCTGTTTGCCCCTGGACAAAATGTTAACCCGTGTAGTACAGACACAACCCCACTGCATGGAATTAAAAATAAAAAAAGTTTATTGTTTTTTGTTTTCTGTATTTATGCTGTAATGTAAGCTTGATGTTAAAAAAGCACTGTTTTGTTAAAAAAAAAAATATTTATGGAGTTATGCTTTTGCAGCTGTCTCTCTCCCAGCTGGGCAGATTGATAGCAGCAGGAGCCATTAGCTTGTACTGCTGTCATTTAAATGCTGTGATGAGGGGGCGGGGATGAGCCACCCGGTCTGTGTCAATGGATGCAAACAGGGCAGCTTGGGAGTGAGCCCACACGAGTGCCCCTATAGGAAGCAGCTTTCTATGGGGTACTCATTAAAAGGGAGGAGCCTGGAGCACCGGCGGGGAATCCAAGAAGAGGAGGATTGGGGCTGCTCTGTCCAAAACCATTGCACATTATGTAGGTAAGTATGATACGCTTATTATTTTAATAATTAAAAAAAACCCTGAAGCTTTAATGTTACTTTAAAATCTAAAACATAAAGGCAGCTATCACTACAGTATTCACTTTTATTCTGGAGCTGATCCCTACAGTACTTCTTTTATACCACTAGATACCCTCAGTCTTCTGGGTTGAATCCTGTCCAACATCACTGAACCCACTTCTTCTGAGCCTGGGATTTCATTGATATGATCCTAGCCTGTGACTGGACAGTAAAAAGAGGAGCATCAGAATGATGAGCTCATCTCTCATTGCCCTCGCCTCTCCTTTCTGCATGTTTCTTGTCAGCAAACAACCCGATTGGTTTATTGTGCTGCTTCTTCTTTCAGTCTGAGCTTTGCTGCACAGAGACTGCAAAAGACAGACACCAGACACAAATTCAGGTATTTAAATTGTTTATATTTAAAATGATTGTCATATTTACAGTACCTGCTCTGTGCAATTGTTTTGCACAGAGCAGCCCCAATCCTCCCCTTTTTGGATTCCCCGCTGGCACTCCTGGCCCTTCCCTCCTGCCAAGTGCCCCCATAGCAAGCAGTTTGCTATGGGGGCACCTGAGCGGACTTGCTCCCGAGCCATCGCTCTGTGTGTTCATTCACACACAAATTTTGCCCAACCCCCTGCTCTCTCCTCATTGGCTCACTGTGTCTGTGATTGACAGTAGTGGGAGCCATTCAGTGACGTGTATCACTCCTGTGAATATTTTCTCCTTTGATAATATTTAGTGTTCCGCCACCACACCAGATGAAAAACCTGCTTACCTCAAGAAAAACGAATAGCTCTGATTTTCATAAAGTTCCAATAATGATCTTGACTTCGTTCAGAAAATGGCATCTATCTTACCCTCTCTGCCCCCAGCAACTTCTTGTGCTCTTAATGTTTTCCTGAGATATGATTGCTAACCTAGATACTTCACCATTCATCAATTCCTATTGGTCATTGATGTCACTCTTCATACTGAAGGACCAATGTGAAGTGTGGCATCAGTGAGCAAGAGGGAAAAAGTTCAGAGCACATCGGGATTCAGGGCCCCCCTGATGCCTTGCACCTAAGGGTGCTTAGATTTGATTTAGAAGGCCAGTTTAACCACCAGTACATACCAAATATTATATATCAGGAGCATTGTAAATTGTTTATATATATATATATATATATATAAATAAAATGTTTTTTATGTTAATTTTTTCTAGACTGCATTTGCAAATAGAATTAGGTCTATTTTACTTCTACAAAATACTTTCAACAAATGTAAGCAAATTATAGGTAATTAAAATCAGATTCCATTAAATATGTTACATTATAGCTTGCATAAATATGCTCTGAATGTGGCAGTTGTATTGTTTAGTCATGCACGTCTTAATTTTGCTTTAAAGGAAAGCTGGTATCTAAGGTATCTAAGGCAAAAGAAAAGAACATTTTGTCTTACAAGCATAAAAAAACACAGTGCGAAGGAAACAAAGATTCAACTTGATTCTGTGATTTATTGCGTCTCTGCGGAGTTCTTTTGATCCTTGACTATGCCCTTTGTCCCTGTCTACAATGCAATATATACTTTAATAGCTACAATGTTGCTCTAAAGAAAAATACACTGAAAAGCTGGAATTTCACTTAAACTTCTAGGTGCAAGCTAGGTTACATTTTAGTTCTGTTTGGAAACATTCCATGTTTCAAAGGAAGGCACAAACAACAGTCACCTAATTATTCTGCATAACAGTTGTACAGTGCACATGTGCTTAAAGTATAACTAAAGGCAAAACTTTTTTTTAGTTCTGGATAGATTGGTGATGGATTAGAACTCTTGTTAGTATTTATTGCCGTCTGTGTCCCCATTAGGGAGATTCATTCTCTCTATTTGTCCTGTTTACCATTTTCATTGTAAGTGAAACTAAAACAAATCTCCAATTTTGGGTTGCCTTCAGAAAAGTAATAGACGGGAAATCTTCCAATGGGGATACTAGTTCTGTTGTCATGGGGGTCCCCAAGGTATTGCCTAATTTGCAGGGATTTTCTTTCACTTCCTGTTTGGCTATGGGACAGAAAGTAAAGGGAAAACTCCAAAATGGGACGCAAATGACTAAAAAAAATCTGGCAGGAATTATAACACTTCCTTGCTCTATTCAAAATAAAAAAAAACATTTTGTCTATAGTTTTACTTTAAATGTATGTGTGTTTCAGAGATCTGGGGGGGCACCAATATTAATATCTGCAGTGGAAGAGAGGGCAGGAGATGAAGACAACAGGTTTTTAGCAGACAAATTCTAATAGTGCAAACAGACTTTTTTTTTATTAATGATGGAAGCACAACTATGTAAAGATTGGTGTCCCTGCTATAAAGCAAGGTGAGAAATTTGTCTCAGTCAGCTCCCTCTATGGGCAGCATATAGTATATATGCTACATTTGTAAAAGAATGGGGTGCTCTCAGGAGCTCAGTGAATTCAAGCGTGGTACCGTGATAGGTTGCCACCTTTGCAATAAGTCCATCCATGAAATGTTCTTGCTACTAAATATTCCACGGTCAACTGTTAGTGGTATTATAACAAAGTGGAAGGAACTGGGAACAACAGCAACTGAGTCACGAAGTGGTAGGCCACATAAAAAGACAGAGCGGGGTCAGCGCATGCTGAAGTTCACAGTGCACAGAAGTCGCTAACTGTCTGCAGAGTCAATAGCTAAACACCTCCAAACTTCATGTGGCCTTCAGATTAGCACAACAGTGCATAGAGAGCTTCATGGAATGGGTTTCCATGGCCGAGCAACTGCATCCAAGCTTTACATTACCAAGTGCAATGCAAAGCGTCACATGCAGTGGTGTAAAGCACGCCACCACTGGACTCTAGAGACGTGGTGACGTTTTTTATGGAATGATGAATCACGCTTCTCTGTCTGGAAATCTGATGGATGTGTCTGGATTTGGTGGATGCCAGAAGAACGGTACATGCCTGACTGCATTGTGCCAAGTTTATGGTGTGGGGTTGTTTTTCCGGAGTTGGGCTTGGCCCCTTAGTTCCAGTGAAGGGAACTCTTAAGGTGTTAGCACACTAAGTCATTTTGGACAGTGTCATGCTCCCAACTTTGTGGGAACAGTTTGGGGATGGCCCCTTCCTGTTCCAACATGACTGCACACCAGTGCACAAAGCAAGGTCCATAAAGACATAGATGAGCGAGTTTGGGGTGGAGAAACTTGACTGGCCTGCACAGAGTCCTGACCTCAAACCGGTAGAACATCTTTGGGATGATATAGAGCGCAGAATGCAAGCCAGGCCTTCTCGCCCAACATCAGTGCCTAACCGCACAAATGCGCTTCTGGAAGAATGGTCCAACATTCCCATAGACACACTCCTAAACCTTGTGGACAGCCTCCCCAGAAGAGTTGAAGCTGTTATAGCTGCAAAGGGTGGGCCAACTCAATATTGAACCCTACGGACTAAGACTGGTATACCATTAAAGTTCATGGCAAGCGTCCCAATACTTCTGGCAATATACTTTACATATATAAATATATATTTTTTTAATTTTACATACTTCTTTTTTTTATTATTATGTGTTCACATGACCTCTGTTCTCAGCTGCATAAGGGACTTAGTGAGCTACGGGTGAGGACTGCAGAGGGTCATGACAACAGGTGGCAGACAAACAGCAGTATATTGATCTTCCCAGAAGAGCTGTGCAGGGGGGAGGGCTGTCAGCACAACTCTGGCCATTGGATTACAGGCAGGTTGTACTACCAAATAGGATGCAAAGAAGAAAACTGACCACACTGGGATGGATGTGCTTCCTTGCCTGGTATGGTCAGTTTGAAATAGGGAAGAAGGGGGGCTGGCAGGATCACTAGGCATTTCACATAAAGAAAACAATGCTAAAAGAACAGGTTGCGTTTTGATAAAGTACATGGTAACACAAACATATTTCTAGAATATGAAATGTTGAGGTAACATACACTTTAATATTGCTTTAGGTAGCAGCAGCCCATGGTGTGTGGTGTACTTGCTGTAACATAGTAACCCCATACTCTAATATTTGTGATCTTAAAGTGTTTCTAACCCCACAATGGTAAAATCAGTGTGTATATGAAGTAAAGCATGCTTGTTATGCTCACTGTGGAACCTAAGGGGTTAATCTTCTGCATTGTGTAAAAAAGGATGTTTGATCCAGTCTTCTCTGATCCTCCCCTTCTTCCACAGTCCCCAATCCATTTGCTGAAAGAACAGAGCCTTTGGGCAAGCTGTACATGCTCAGTTTGGTGTGTATTGCTAAAGAGGTTTTTTTTTTTTTCTTGGAAGAATGCATGTGATCAGCACAGGGCCAATCAGCACTGGCCAGACAGAGGGTCAGGGGTCCTGCAGCCTCATAGGACAATCAGGGGAGAATGTAAACTCAGGATGCAAAGAAAAACAAACAGAGAGCGCACAGGACTAGTGCATTACCTTATAAAAAACATTTATTGATAAAAAATGATAGGTAATATACTCACAGATGACAATAATGTCAAAGGCAAGTTGGCTCTGAGGAAGAGGCAAGTCCTCAAAACGCGTTAGCCTGTTGTAGGTCCAGGGTTCCAATAATGTCAAAGGCACATCATAAACAGCACTGTGCAGTCCACGCTAGGTGATGTCCGCAATAGGAACCCTGGACCTCCAACAGGCTAACGCGTTTTGAGGACTTTCTCTTCCTCAGAGCCAACTTGCCTTTGACATTATTGGAACCCTGGACCTCCAACAGGCTAATGCATTTTGAGGACTTGCCTCTTCCTCAGAGCCAACTTGCCTTTGACATTGTTGTCATCTGTGAGTATATTACCTATAATGTTTTATCAATAAATGTTTTTTTTAAGGTAATGCACTAGGCCTGTGCGCCCTCGGTGTGTTTTTCTTTGCATCCAGTGTATTTGGGCTTCCAAGGTCCTTCGAGGGCAGCAAGGAGTGCACTTTCCAAGGCATTCGATATGTGGTTGTAGCCTTTGTGGAGTCCACCCCAAGCGCAGGAGTATATGTGTTTACGATTTTCGAGAATGCAAACTCCTCCTACAAGCTTTAACAAGCTTTTACCAGTGCTCTGCTCTACACTGATAGAAGTCACAAGACTGCTCTAAATGCTAATGAGAAAAGGCATTTCGCAGTTTATATTTACTAAAATAATTGCATTTCCATGTTCTGTGTACTGTGGGAGACCAGATAAAGTGAATGTAGGGTCCTGGGTTTAGTAACGTTTTAAATTGCACCCATTGAACTATATATTTGCTTGCACAATGTGGCAAAGATTTTGCAAACTATCTACAGTTTAGCTGTTGCAACCAAATTAACAACGTTATAAAACAAAAAGTTTAGAATTGGTTGCACATATCTGTTAACATGCATGAGAATTTTGATTATTTGAGCAAACGATAATGACAATGCCTAACATAAAAACTGTTCAAAACAGAAAATAATTAGATATGCCTTCCAATTATATGCAATTTTAATTTTTGATCTGAAAAATTAAAAATTAAAAGCCATACTATATTCATTTTCAAACATTTGTCAGGCAATGCATACATTATCTCTGTTATTTAGGAGCAAAACACAAACCACAGGACACTTTTGTCAACCACTAGTAAATCTTAAACTATGTTATGACAAGAAATATCTTCACTAAAACTTTCTCTATCTACAGTGAACAAACTTTTGTTATTTATAATTATATGATTCCTTATAATTAAATGAAGAACTATTAATATGCATTTATCGGTATAGCACAAGCTGCTGTGCAATCTTAAAAATTGAGAATAATGCACTACATATTGGATATACTGTATAAAGAACAATTAGATTCTCTTTAAACATGACATATTTCTAAAATGCAATAAACTATTTCTTCTAAGCTAACCAGCAACACCCATTACTCTTTTTAAAGCAGAAAAATATACGTCCTTGCTGCTAATTTCCTAACTTCACTGAATGTGACATCTGTCTTCTGGTTCACTCGGTAGTTGCTCTGAAATAGCCTATTTATTTTCAAATCAAAATTCTTTTTGATTTCCTGTTTGTAAGACCAGTGGCTGCTATGCCTACTCTTTTCGCAGCCACTAGTCTTGGCACATCCCTTCTGTAGTTCTTTCGCCAGGAAGCAGTGATGTAATTCAGACCCACTTGCAGTAGTGAGCGGAATGAGACTCTCAGACACATTAAACATGTACAGGCCTAGTCTACCCACCCACATTCACTAAAATTCCTTGTGGTTGATGGGAACTGTAGTTTCCTTTTACTGCAGAGAGAGAGGAGAGTATATGACATAATCCCTGCTGTTACACCTTCTCCTTGACAGAGCAGAGTCTGTTATCTTTTGAATTACAGAGATAAGGTCATGAAAATTCAACTAAGTTTTTCTCCTAAATGGTTTTAGTCTCCTAAATTTTCAAAATTTTATTAACTGTTTAGTATTTGTGTAGGGGAGTGTACTAATGGGTGATTTTTTTGCCTATCTTCTTTAAAGGAAATTTGTTATAAAGCAAAAAAAAGGTTGATGGAAGAAGCAATTTCCATTTGCCACACACTAGCTCTGCAAGAGTGAAGATGAAAATTTACCCTGTCTTGGAAGTAAAATGTGGTCATAGAAATGAATAGAGGCTGTTATCATCAAAGTTATCTCACATGGCTGGTTTGTTTCACGACTGAGTCCCTTCAAAGGGAAAGCACCATAAACCACTTTCCCCAGCTTCCAGAGCCTCAAGAAATATTAAATGCATCCCAGTATGGGAATTTATTATTATGTGCCTGAGCTGCCAATTAGTGTCTCATGGGGGCAAGAGGATCTTGCTTAGCCCTAGAAAAGGATTTCATTTTCAAAAATCTAAATGTTGAATGGAACTTTTGCAGGGCCCATACTGCAAAGTCCCTGGCAGTGACAGTCCCTTTTTAAGGTCCCTGGCAATGAGGGAGGTCAGGGTAGTTCCCTCTTACTGGACTTTTCCCTTTGGTCCTTTAGTCCAGTATATACAGTAGTTTTGTTTAATGCTGCATTCACACTGAGCTGAGCGTTTATCAAGCATTGTTTCAAGCATTTTTTTAAGGTGTGTTTGAGCTTTTTTTTAGCATATTTGCAATATTATAGGTGTTTTTTCAGGCATTTTTCATTTAGGAGTTTTTGCTGTGGCCAATAGAAATACTGTAGCTGCTGTCTGAGCTGAAAACGCCTGAAAAAAATCTTGAAAAAAGGCTTATTCTCACTGTTCAGGCATTTTGCATTCAAGTTTATAGTGACAAAATGCTCAGATCTTTCTGAAAAGTAGCACAAGTACTTTTTTCAGCGACAGGCATTTTGCTACAGGCAACAAAACGCTAAAGTGTGAACAGGGGCCATTGGAAATTATGTGGTTTTACTTGAGCTTTTTTAAACGTTGAGCTTTGAGCTGAAAAATACTCAAGTGTGAATGGGGTTTAACCATATAAATACTAATCATGACTTGTTTGTTTTCTGCTAAAAAAATTAAGAAGTAATTTTTAAAAAGTAAGAAATTAAAATGTAACAATTTTTTAAAACATTTTTATCAGGACTACACCCTCAATTAAATCTTTGTGCTACTGGGAGACTTAGGTCCCTTTTGCACTCATGTGGTGCAGTCAAACTGCACCAAGGATGTAACGCAGTGCAAGTGGGCATTTGGTGCAGGTTAGCTGCGCATTCTCATAGAGTTCTATTATGCCCAGTGGTTTTTCATGCACTTTCATAAAGCACACCAAAACCACGGAACATAATAGAGCTCTATGTAAAAGCACAGCCAACCAGCACCAAACTGCGGGTACTCTGCATTACACCCGCAGTGCGGTCAAACCGCACCATGGATGTAATGAAGTGTACCTAAGGGTTTGGGGCGAGTTAGCTGTGCATTCTCATGCAGTTCTATTATGTCCAGTGGTTTTTCGTGCACTCTGAGAAAGCACAACAAAACAGCAGAACATAATAGAGCTCTATGTGAAACCACAGCTAAACAGCACCAAACTGCAGGTACTCTGCACTACACCCACAGTGCGGTCAAATCACAACACATCAGTGTGAAAGTGGCCTTAGGCTCAATTCACACAGACATTTAGCTATGCTGTGAATCCCAGTAGCAAAAATTGACTGATTTCTGTGGCTGGAATTGACAGCTGCATTCAGATAGCTGTGGCCACTGAACCCATACACAGCAATGATAGGCTGATGGTGGCCTAAGCTATTCGTGACTGTTCGCACAGCCAGCAATTACGCCACTGGATGCACTTAAGTCAAAAAGACAGCTACTTCATACAGCGCTATACACATACACAAAATACAAAATTACCCCCCCCCCCCCTTTGCATTTACTGGGCAATATCGCATCCGAACACAAACTATTCAAGTGAATGGGGCAGTACAGCTAGGCTCACAATAGCAGCATGTTATTGCCATTGAAAAAGCTGTAAAAAAAGACACTCATTCAGGTGGTGGTGGTGGTATCACCTTCTGAACGCTTGTTAGCTGTCTCCTTGCAGCTCAGTGAAAAGTGGTCTATGGCGGATCACAAGTGTAAATGAGCCTTAATGGATCTCATTAGTCGCTCACTGATTGGTGTGATGCTGATTGAGTTGCCCTTTTAAATACACTTAATTTGTGCAGCTATCTTTTGTTTTTGAGTTTAAATTTTACAGAGAAAAAAACAAGAACTGTGTGATGCCATAGATCAAATAACAAAGGAATGCAAACATCCATATTTTGCTATGTTTTATAGTACAGTAGCTTTAGCTTTGCTGCCTTTGCACCAAGCCACATAATAAATAATATAAGAGCATAACGAATAACTAGAAAAGATCAGAACAGGAAAATGGGCTGACTGATGACTGCATAATGAATGAACTCCACAGACGTGATGGCTGCAGGAAGAATTGACTTTGCATACGTTACTAATATACTGTAAAGATCTTATTTTCCCTTGGCAGAGCCTTATCAGAAATTTGCTTAGTGTAAATTGCCAACACTGTTCATTATATGTACATAGTGGAAAATGACTGTTATTTAAAGCACCATAAAATGCATTGTAGGTTATGTATACACCACACTGGGTTTTTCCATCAATTGTGATACTTAAAGATGGGATGAGGTATTATTCATTTGTTTGTTATTAACAATGATAACAGAAAGAAATAACAAAAAACATTTTGTCAAATGTGAATTTTGAAAAGAAAAGGAATGCTACTTTATACAAATAGGTCTTTTTAAAGATGATTGCTGGCAAACAGCTCAATACACAGATACTATATAGAAGCCCTCTTACCCGCCAAAGGATTCATAGTACTGTCCATTCAGTTCTAGGATATACACAGCTCTGCCTTACTGCTAAATACAGAGCTGCAATAATTTGTGTCTTTTGCCTTCAGTTCAGTGTTAATTAAACCTCAAAAACACTTGGGTTTGTCAGTACAGGTTTCAATAATGATTGAAAGTCATTACTGAATTCCAATTAACATAGCTGGCGTATTTGCTAAGTGGAACTCTGATCCAAATGATGTAGTAGCTTCTGGGAGCCTTTTGAAATAACATACGCATGTATTTTTTATATAGGTTGCACAGGGCATGGGATCCACACCGAAACTCCAGGTAAACAGATAAATACACAATTAAATTGCATATATACTGTGTGTACTGCTTACTTACAAAAAGATGTAGCCAATATATATATATATATATATATATATATATATATATATATATATATATATAAATACAGAGAGCAATAACACAGCAAAGAGATAACAGAAAGAAGTTTAGGGAGGTAGAGTACTTGCCAAAAGTCCTGGGTTAAGCAGATTCCATTGTCCTGAGCAAAAGGGTGCCTTGTCTCCCAAAGTTGGTTCCGATGTTAAAAAGGGAGAATTCTTCAACTTAACTGCTCCAAGCATAACAGCCTTTTTCTAGGAAATCAGCAGGGTGTCTCTTTACAGCAGAGAACCAATCGCCTCATTTGGGGAGGGGTGATGTAGGCGGGGGACTCAGACTAGAACCAAAATCCCTCCCAAGTTATACCATGGGCAATAACCTTCCCTAGGTACATGTAACATTCTATCCATGGGTAGATTAATATGCAGAATCATCTGCTGAACATCTAGATATTAAACATGGCATAGTTCACTATTTCAGCTAGAACTATATGGCTTTCTGCTCTCCTGTAGACTTCAACTAGGGGGTGTAAGATATCAGACGACTCACATTAAACTGAGCTATCCGAATATATGCTTGGTTTTTATGTAATTATTTCCTACCTTAAGATATAAAATTATATGGAAAAGTGGGTTTTAAATGTGAGGTCTGATTTATGGCTAGCTGGAATGTCTTTGAAGCACAGTGAAGGGCTGGTTTATGGTTTTATGGTTATCTCAGATTGAGAAGCTAACAGACACCCAAGCACCAGCTAATTTGGGTTTATAACCATGAAGCTCTCCAGCTGGGGCCTAAGGCCTTTTGAACTCAGCATACACACACAGACCACATTCCTAAGGAGGGGGATTGGAGGGAGAGAGAGATACAAGATGGAGGGTCTTGAGCAAGATGGATGACTGCGTCCATCTCTGTACGTACGATTGCTGCAGTTGGGCCATGGATTCACCACCTCCCCGATTGCCCACTAAGCATTTTGCGCGGGCACGAGAACCCATTCATTTGAATGGACTCCCGTGCCTCGTGACACGCAGAGAAGTCCCTGCACTTATTCCGAAAATGCAGCCCACACGGGAACCTTGGTTCCCTGTACGGTTGTGTTTTCAAGTGCAGGCGGCATGCCATTAGAATGAATGGCACCTGCCCGCGGGTCTGCATTTCTCTATGCAGGTGATGCGACAGCACGGATTTTCATGTGGATCTGCAACGGCACCACCTGCAAAGATGTGAATCTAGCATTAAAGCTTACTATACAACCAGACGGTGCTGTTCACATACTGCAGCTGCAAACTACAAATGTAACTAGATGTGTCAGTTTGACAGGTGGCACTGCCTGTCAAACTCTCCGATTCAAGTCAGAAAGGGATGCACCACAAACCGAGCCAAATGCTTGGTTCACAGTTGTGGCACATTAGTTATACTGAAAAATGACCAAAAATAGGCATTCAGAAGGTGGCAGGAACGCTTCCTGAATGCCTGACTGCAGCTGCTTAGCATCATTCTGAAAAGTGATGTAACGCGAATCCGTTTTAGCTTAAGAAAGACAAATGTGAAATATACCTAGGAACCACTGAGATCAAAAGGACTGGAGGAAAAACAATTTAAACTATTAAACTGGAGATTATTTCAAATGCTGAGATTTATTGACACATTTGTATTGCTCTTTGTTCCCATTTGGAGGATATCTTTTTACTTCCAATCTACTTAACAAAAACAGTGATGGTAAATTTCCGCATTTTATGGGTATCAGACAGAGCAGGAAGTTTGAGGTAATCATCACAAATGTGGACACAAACAATAAAAACAGAATAAACTGAAAAATGGTTTTGTACCATTACAGTTTTATATGTGGAGGAAAGTTAGAGCCCCTGATTTGCATAATACAAGTCAGCAACTTAGAAAAAGCTGAAGCCACTAGGTCAAAACAACAACCAAGAAACTAGTATTTTCAGCAATGGAAGCCTTCCTACTCTCTCAACACAGATCTCCTTAAAGTGATACTAAACCCAGGACCCTGAATTCACTATATCTGGTCTCCCCGGACCCTGCATTCACTATATCTGGTCTCCCACAGTACACACAACATGGAAATGCAATTATTTTAGTAAATATAAACTGCCAAATACCTTTTCTCATCAGCAGTATATAACAGTATTGTGACTTCAGCAGAGCACTGTTTAAAGCTTGAAGGAGGAGTTTTCTTTCTGCTCTAGAAGGAAACCTCTGAAACTCTGTCTGAAGAGTGCTGATTGGTCCTGTGCTGATCACATGCACCCTCACAAGCAAAAAAATAAAAACCTCTCTAGCAAAATACACCAAACTGAGCATGTGCATGTGACCACGGGTGCAGTCTGTATCAGGTGGTAATTTCAACAAGAGGAGGGGCAGAGAAGAAATAATCAAACAGCCTTTTTACACAATGCAGAGGATTAATGCCTTAGGTTCCAAAATGAGTATAACAAGCATGCTTTACTGCATGTAAAGACTGATTTCACTGTTGTGGGTTTAGTAACATTTTAAACTTAGAAAAAAGTACCAAAAGATACAGTAGATTATAGAGGCAGATTGAACTGCTTTAGATATGCTTACTCCAAATTTGACCATTGGAGCAAAACTATTCTCAGTGGACAATATCCAGACTGGATATTGGATAGCAGGGACTATGATACTCCTCTATCCCTGCAAGTGGTCAAAACAATTATTATTATTGCTGAACGTTAAAGCCTTCATTAATAGATGCAATTTTATGGCCAAAAATCACATTACCCTTTAATAGTTTAATAGTTGTCTAGTTTGGATATTAAATTAGGGTAGTATAATGTATAATGTACAGCCAATTAGATATTTTCTGTGTTATTCGGTCACATGGAAATGCATTGTGGGATGTGGCTAAAGGAGTGTCTATGCTGCCAGTATTATTAACAAGAAGTTAATTTTTATACATCAAGGGGCTACCGAAATATATTTAAACCTAAAATCAAAAATATAATATAGTGTTGCTTACTAGTCTTTAGATGTGGTGGCAGCATTCTTTTAAGACTTTTTTTCCTGGTGATCTTGCTAGTAACACACTCCCTGTCCTAGGGTGACAACGCTTACTCACTCTACTGTATCTATGGAGGATCAGCAGTGCAACCCTAGGACTTGAAGTATGTTAGGACTAAAGAACATCTTCCCTGCTCCTCATCCCAGGAGGTTTTCTGTAGCTCAGAAAAATGAACTGATAACTGATGGGACAGGTAAAAGTCAGTACAGGCAGAGATCACATAACGTTATCAGCTCACAAGATTTCTGGCTTGATCAAGAGGTATCAAACAGATATAACAAATTACTGTCAATGCTATATTTAACAGACTAAAGCCGGCCATAGACAGTTCAAATCTTCCTGTCCCTGCTGAACCGGCTGAGATTTGAACAATCTATAGACAGGCTGATTGTACCCAATTTGATTGTCGTACAACTTGGGAACAACCAACATGTCAGTTTTTTCATGCGATTATTTTTTCTTAACAATGGTTTCATGCGATTATTGCCATTGTCTATGATGCTAGAAATAATCACTGTGTTCTCCCTACAGGGGATGGCTTGCCCCCCCCCCCCCCCACCGGAAGAACACAATAGCTCTGCGAGGCGGATTCCCCCATCAACCCCAGTGTCAGAAATCGAGTGATTTTCTGTCCTGCAACTACAGACTGAAAATTGCACTGTCTATCACCTTCTTAAAAGGTAGTAAACAAGAGTAGTTTATTGTTAGGGTTTGCCTTAAAATGTCTTTCCTCCCTTAAAAGTTCTTTTTTTTAATGTCTTTTGTTACTACATATTCACTTTAAATATATTGATGGATTGTAGTATTGCATTTAACATTACATTTTAGTACACATATAGCATATTTTTTAAATACAAAAAAAGATAACTATATTTTAATATATATTAGGATACATGCTTTGTTATTTTTTTTTATAAAATCTAACATAGAAAAATATACATTTAATGACATCATTTGCTATTTAATTCATCTTGCATGCCGGCACATAAAGCATAAGACCATGTGTGGGAAACTAAACTTGTATTAATTCATATTCATTAATACTAGTTTAGAATTTAATGCTTTTTATTTGTTCTCACAATCTGTCTCTAGTACAGTTCATGTGCCAGCATGATTAAAACAGTATTTCACTGCAGGAAGTCTTATTTAAACAAAGAAAGTGCAGACAGGATCAGCATCATTTATATTCGTGTTGTTTGCTGCCAATGTACTGGGGTTTGGGAATAGCTTGGATAGCCAAATTAAATCAACCGTTTTTGTTACTTTTCCTGAGTTTTTGGGTTACAGCTTTCAATTACTTTAATGCAGGTCATCCATTACCAAAATAAAGTGCTGCTAAATATCTTAAAGGACTTAAATATTTTTAGCATGAGCTGGTTGTGCAAAGGAAATGTCTGTTTAATATAATACTGTATGAAATATAAATAAAACATGCATACAAAGTGTAGAACTATTATAGTACGGAAGCTTCTAGCTGGCTGTTTACCAAAAGTCAAGGACAAATGTTCAACTGTACTAGTAAGAAAAGTAAAAAAACACAATAACTATGGTTCACTCAACCATTTCATCTCTGAAAGTCAGGCAAAATCCTATGGTCTGATAAACACACTGGACTTGTATGTTGGTCTGATAAACACACTGGGTTTTGTACTTGTGCCAAGATTCATAAAACTGAAACAGAAAACATTCGGGTATTCAGTACCATCTTTGTAAAACATCAAAATGAGATCACAAGTCCAAAAGCAAAGGGTTCTAATCACAGATCACTGATATTGAGGCCTGGTAGGTTCAAAAAGACTCATACCCCCACCTGGAGATTTAGGAACATAGGTGATCCCTTATTTTAGGAGAACTGACTTCTTCATGTTAAAGTATAAGTTCACCTTTGGGAACATGTTACATGTTCCACCCATTTTTGGGGTTGAACATGTAACACGTTTCCACTGCTGCCCAATAACCCTCTCCCTGTGGTAGCAGTACATGGTCTTAAAGTGTTACTAAACCCAGGACCCTGCATTCACTATATCTGGTTTCCCACAGTACACAGAAAATGAAAATGCAATTATTTTAGTAAATATAAACTAAATACCTCCTCAGCAGTTAGAGTAGTCTTTTGATTTCTATCAATGTTTAGCAAAGCACTGGTTAAAGCTTGTAGGAGGAGTTTTCTTTCTGCTCTAGGAGGATGCAGAACCCCTGACCTCTGTCTGGACGGTGCTGATTGACCGTGTGCTGATCACATGCTCTCTCCGAAGAAGAAGAAGAAGAAAAAAAAACCTCTCTAGCAATACACAACAAACTGAGCATGTGCAGTGACTCCGCATGATATGTCTTCTCAGGAGATAAAAGGGGGTATTGGAAGAAGGGGAGGATAAGAGAAGTCAGGATCAAACAGCACTGTTACACAATGAAGAGGATTACCCCTTAGATTCCATAGTGAGTATATAAAAGCATGCTTTACTGCATATACAGACTGATTTTATTGTTGTGGGTTTAGTAACACTTTAATTGAACAGAAATACATACTATGGGAAAATACAAGCAATAAATGATTTGGGTTCTGTTGCTAGCAAAGGACATTTTTAGAAGTGAATGATAAGCTAACGTCAACCAGCAGATACTGTCACTAACATTATGAACCATCTGAAATCTAGACTTTTGGCTAAAGAATTCAAGGTTGTGCTCTATGAGACCCTGATCAAGCTGGTACTTAAATATGGAGCTGAGAACTTGCTATTTTTACAAGATGAAGTATGGCTCGGGAAATTTTGAAGAAAAGTCCTGTGAAAAATGTCTTCAGCCTTTTTTAAAAGATAAAGGTAGTAACTTTTTATACATGAATTTCATTAAGGAGGCAGGTTATGTCTATATACTAACATATCAAAAACGTAAATTGACCCAGCTAGCAGTACTCTTTTAAATGTGAGTGAGTTTGTTTACATGAATTTTTAATACATTTGTCACTTTGAACGCACTATGATGGTCTGTATGTTTTACCTCTGATTTTCCATCGGTGGATTTGTGGGAAATCCTTTGTGGTGTGAACGAATCTGGAGGAGAGTGTATTTTTTAGAAAAATAAATCACATATGCTGATAGCCATTACAAAAACAAGCGCATAAGACCTATTGCTCATAGGTCAAAGTGGGAGGTGAGCTGCTAATTATTATTATACAGGATTTATATAGTGCCAACAGTTTGCTCAGCGCTTTACAATATAAAGGGAGACAATACAGCAACAATACAGTTCAATACAAGAAGGTTAGGAGAGCCCTGCTCCTTGGAGCTTACAATCTAAGAGGGAGGGGCTGGTAGTACAAAAGGTAATAACTGTGGGGGATGAACTGATAGGAGGAGGTGATGGGATGTGTGACACATGGTGTAAACATTATAGGGAGGATTAGGTGATCAAGCACTGGAAGCGCAATTTTTAAGTGGAGCACAACATGTGTACTTTCTCATATATTTTTTATTGATTTATATATTTATTTTACATTGGTATTACAAGTGGTATATTCCTATGTGTGTGATACTGTATATGCTGTATACTTATTAAGGAGGAATTAAGGGATCAAGCACTTGGGGTGTAGTTTTTGGTGGAGCACGACACATGGACTTTCTTTCATATTTTATTTGCAACTACAAGTGGATTTTTCCTTATGTGTGTGATTTCTGTATTACTGAATGTTCATAATGAATTTTTGCATATACACAGTGAAACAC
Organism: Staurois parvus; assembly: GCF_062004578.1. NCBI lineage: Eukaryota > Metazoa > Chordata > Amphibia > Anura > Ranidae > Staurois > Staurois parvus. The sequence continues at coordinate 6,698,733 of NW_028318099.1, read as the reverse complement.
ACGTGCCGCGCTGGGTCAGTTTAAGTTTTCGATATTTTAGTACATTTTATAAAAGCTGTTTTTTTCTCTAAGGGCTCATTCACACAAGCAGTCGGGGTGCTAAAATAAGGAGGTCAAGCCTTGGTTTTACTGCCCCCTGACCACTCAACTGAACATGGGCATCTAGCGCCTCAGAAGTGTATACATGCACTGTGGCAAGCATGAAACAGCATGCCGGTTTTTGGTGCTGGTACAAATATGACCAATTCAAATGAATAGGGGCCATGCAACAACCGTATGGTGGTGTGCAGGGGCGGACTGACAACTCATGGGGCCCCCGGGCAATAGGGGATCATGGGGCCCCTGTGTCCTTGCCCAAACTCAAAAAACCCTATGAAAAAGGTACTGCCCGAGTCTCCAAATGGTCAGTCCGCCCCTGGTGGTGTGGTATTTTAAGGTTTAAAATAGATGGTGGGGAGGTGACACATATGCATATATGAACAAACCTTTAGAAAGCCGCAACAGAGTGCTGGTACAGCCATGTTTTCCCTGTCCCTGTCATTAAAGCGGAACTCCTGAAATTAGACAAAAGACCTGGGATGGGTGTAACACTTACTTTATTGCTGAGGTGCTGGATTAGGTGTAATACTTTATTCCTGGTTCAGGCAGTCTCCCTCTATCCATTTGACCATCCCAACGATGCTGCCTCTCTAGGGTATTTTGGGTCTCAGTCACAAGCTTGCCTCCTCATGCACAATGCAAGAGCAAAAGTTTTGCATTGTACGTGATGACGCCAAGGGCTTGTCTGCAGCTTGGAACTTCATGCAGAAGAAAAGAGCACTGGTACATGGGGTAAAACAAATGTTTTTCCTGCACCCCTAGACTAACCAAAATGTTAATTCTTGCAATGGAGGCTAACTTCAAGGGTAGAGTTTGTCTAATTCCCAAAGTTCAGCTTTAATATTTGAGCATTACCTAGGCAGTACTGTTGTTCATAATCTTTCAATATCCTGCATCATGTGATCCCCAACTTTAAAAAGGCATTTAAACCTCTAAAGCACAATTTGAATAATATATTTAAACACATTATTCAATTGCTGGTTATCACTGAGCATGGTTTTATATTATATTATTTGATATTATGTTTGCAAACAGTTCGTAAAACTATTGAAATGCTTTAAGGAACCTTCTATGGCTGGGGGACCGGTGTGAGCTGTCTCCATAATACACTATGGTGAGCCTCTTTAGCACCTTTGTTTTCTATGTTAGACAGTCAATGTATACATTACGGGTGGATCTGGGACTCTATAGGGTTCCCTGCTATTTAAAAAGTATTTACACTTCTTTTGATGTCTGCAACTTATGATTACTTGTTATGCACTTAAGCTTTTTACAAAAGCCCCCACCAGGCTCTATCTACAGTATATATGTACATCTGCGCTACAAGACTTGTAAAATGTTATGTTCTTGACCGAATCATTTCTTTGTTTGTAAAATTGGAAAAATTCCACTAAAAGCTAAACTTTAAAAAATGGATATTTAAACTTGGCATCTGACTCCTGTCTTGTAATCCATGATACCGCTCAAAGCCTATAAGCTGATTTTGTAAGGGGGCTTCTACAAATGTGAGGCAATTCTGAGTTCCATTATAGAACATAAATGATTTACCCAGTTTATGGGAGACATCATAACTCTTCAAACATAAACTATTCCCCAAACATAAACAGTTTTCAATATTTTACGCTATGGCATTCTTAAAAACATATAATTAATGATTATATGATTTACTGTTGTGTTTTATCTTTCACCATTTGGTAGACTGAAACATCTGCTGGACTATTTATCTCATTTCCATCTAACAAGACCAGGTGTGGTTTTCTGCTATTCTGCTTTCCTTCACAAATTTTTACAATTTAATTCAACATGAGAAATGTGAATGTTTGATTTACATTAACTTCTTCAAATAAGCCACTCAGGAGAATTTGTTTTTATAGGCATTCATTACGACCCAACAACAAAGACTGATGCAGTAAACAACTAAGTGCTGCATAACTTTATGGACTTGCAAGCACATGTTTTTTTGCTTCTTTGCCTGATCAAAGAGGGATCAGTTGTAGTTCTCCGGTTTCATAAGCAAGGACTGTCATAATAATTCATAAGTCTACAACCTCATAAAGATAAAGGGCTCTTTACAAAATTGCCTAATGAATATGTCCCATTTTTCACAAGCAAATCAACTCCGTCATGCATCAAATTCATGAATTCCACCAATAGATCTTAATTTAGAAACTGTGCAATCGCTATTCCAAGAACAAATTTCCCTATACAAAAAGAGTAAGGCTAAATGCAATTAATGTCCTGTTTTAAAGCATTAGTTATGGTTGTGCCTCTCTCATAATAAATGCTCTATTATTATGCATTACATAAAGTGAACATGGGTACATCAAAAATCCACATTTATTTGCCATAATGGATAATGTAATCATCCAAACAGAAGGAATGCATAGTGTTTTGCATATATTTTCTTGATTTATTTTGTTCAGGGTTGTAAAATAACTATTTATAACTATTTTTATTTCCGTAGTCAGACCCATATAAAATATTGCAAATTAATTGTAGTTTTCAAGGAAATGCTAAGTACAAGTCAGCAAGCATGAGGCTTTCAGTAATGCTGTAAATATCCTGTCTAGCAGTATATCAGATTACACATTTTCACAGTTGAAAGAGTTATAGTAACTTTTTTTTTCAATAAAATAAAAAAGAAACTTATACTCACCTGCACTGTGCCCCTTGCCTCTTCTCGGGTGGTCCCCCACTGGTAGTGTCCACTCCTCCTCTTCTCTGAGTGCCCCCATAGCAAATTGTGTGATATGGGGGTACTTCTGCAGGTGCTTGTGTGTTCCTGAGCTGGACTGTGTGCATTCATAGACACACACGATGTGGCTTGGCCCTGATCCCTCCTCAGGATTTGACTGACAGCAGCAGGAGACAATGGCTCCAGCTGCCATAAGTGAAGCCTGTAAATGCAAGAAGAGAGGAGGCTGCTGGCGGGGTCAGGGCTGGATCAAGAGTGGTGTCAGGTAGATGTTTAGGGGCAGGGTGGGGGGATGAAATGTTATAGGAATATTTTTTATCTTAATACAGAGAATGCATTAAGGTAAAAAATGTGTTTTCTTTATAACCACTTTAAAGGAAGGATCCTCTCCCTTCCCTTCCTACTAACAGTGACACCAACAGGAGGAATTCCTCTGCTCTCCATTTTTTTAAGGGTATTACTTTGGGGATTTCATGCTAGCAGTGGCACCATTGTATGTTTTTTATGTCAGAACAGTCGCTAAATGGTTAGCACTTCTGCCTGGCAGTACTAGGGTTGTTGGTTTGAATTACAACCATGGCACCACCTGCCGGGAGTTTGCATGTTCTCCCTGTGCCTGCATGGGTTTTCTCCGGGTACTCCGGTTTACTCCCACACTCCAAAGACATGCTGGTAGGTTAATTGGATCCTGTCTAAATTGGCCCTAGTAATTGTATGCATGAATGTGAGTTAGGGACCTTAGTAAATTGACGGCGCTATAAAAGTACCTGAAACAAATAAGCAGAAAGAGGTTAACAGTGTGAGCTAGTGCTAGGCTTACCTATTAGAAAGCCTAGAATGCCCTCCAAACTTTGTATCACTGAAGGACCCAGTATTAAAATTCATAACACAAAGATTTTATACACATTACAAACTAGAAAACTTTAAAATACATTTGAAATACAATTGACCAGACAACATTTCAATATCACTTACGTTAGAGCAACTCTATTAGCATTTATATTAATTTGAGTTTTATAAAGTAAAAAATCATAATAAAAAAACTTCTCATATGGATTTTGGATGAGACAGCAACCTCTTCCTAATCTCTTCTGTGCAGTCCCTTCTAATGTCACACATACTTGGGCAGCCATATTTTCTTATTATATATGCAGACTGCACTGAAGTAAACAGGTTCACCTACTAACAGCAAGGTGACAACTACACAAGCACACTGTATCACAGATTTACCTATCTGGTATAGTGTATGAAGTCAATAGATACATATAGCTATAGATATGCTTAATAGTTTAAAAACACTTGCCTAGTAATGCCTGCTATTGTTCCTGCTGACCCAGCTAGCAGGAAGTACCGTATATACTCGAGTATAAGCCGACCCGAATATAAGCCGAGGTACCTAATTTTACCACAAAAAACTGGGAAAAACTATTGACTCGAGTATAAGCCGAGGGTGGGAAATGAGGCACCTACTAGTCAATGTAAAAAATAAGGGGAGGAATAGTGCCCCATCATTGGTATCAGTGGGAGGAATAGTGCCCCATCATTGGTGTCAGTGGGAGGAATAGTGCACCATCATTGGTATCAGTGGGAGGAATAGTGCCCCATCATTGGTGTCAGTGGGAGGAATAGTGCCCCATCATTGGTGTCAGTGGGAGGAATAGTGCCCCATCATTGGTATCACTGGGAGGAATAGTGCCCCATCATTGGTGTCAGTGGGAGGAATAGTGCCCCATCATTGGTATCAGTGGGAGGAATAGTGCCCCATCATTGGTGTCAGTGGGAGGAATAGTGCCCCATCATTGGTATCACTGGGAGGAATAGTGCCCCATCGTTGGTGTCAGTGGGAGGAATAATGCCCCATCATTAGTATCAGTGGGAGGAATAGTGCCCCATCATTGGTGTCAGTGGGAGGAATAGTGCCCCATCGTTGGTGTCAGTGGGAGGAAAAATGCCCCATCATTAGTATCAGTGACACCAATGATGCGGCACTATTCCTCCCACTGACACCAATCACACTTGCTGACCCCTGTTGCAGTATGGTGCTGCTGCAGCCAGCATATGTGGTTGCAGCAGCACCTCTGCACTGCACACTTACCGGCTTTTCCCTCACTCGATTTTCGCCGGTCCGCTCGGCTCCGCCTCCTCGCCCGTGATTGGCCGCCTGTGTACCTTTCCTGAGCTACAGTTCTGGCGGCCAATCACCGGTGAGGAGGCGGAGCCGAGCGGCAGGAGTGAGGGAGTGGCCGGAGTGACGGAAGGAGCAGCGCTTCCTGGATGGATCATCGTGGGAGCCAGGTAAGAGACAGCAGCCCTCTGCCCACCCCTGTACGCGCCCCCCTTGAGAAGCAGACGTTGACTCGAGTATAAGCCGAGGGGGCCGTTTTTCAGCACAAAAATGTGCTGAAAAACTCAGCTTATACTCGAGTATATACGGTACCTGTCTATAGCCAACTAACTTTGTGGCAATATACAATCAACTGCTGTTTATAAATACAGACAGTTGAGGGCAGCAGATTCCTACCCATAAATATGTAAGATCAAGCATGTAAAAATGAGAAGGCTACATCATAAAATACTTTCTAGTGAACCTGTGGCCAGGCTATGGACATTACATATTTTCCTAATCCTAAGAAGTAGTAAATGAGCTTCAAATCTCATCATTACTGACCACTGTAGCTGCAGGCACATTGGAGCAATTCATCCTCAAAATTCACACCAAAAGCACAAAAGTTGTCCAGGTCAGCTGATTCACTATTCTCATCTTCCAGATGTTGTGTATTTCATTGGAGATTAGAAGCTGGAAGTGTAGAGATTAGAAACTGGAAACCTGCCAAGCCACTGCTGGGATGAGAGAGCAGAGTGAGCGGAGCTGCTGAGAGAATGACTAGAATGATTTCAGTGTTCCTGCTGTGAAAATGGCAATACAATTCTCCACAATGCCTGCAGATAAAATAGTAAGTGACAGCTTGTTTTAAAGTGTATCCAAAGCATTTTTTCTTTTTTTTGGATAAAGTAAGGAAGGTTTAGCAGCTCTGTCAGTTCTGTCCCTGCTGGGAGGATTCATCCTATTTGTCCTAAAGACTATTGTCACCAGGACTGAAAGTTATCAAAGGAAGAGGAGAAAAAGCATTTTTTTAAGTAGTGTTCCAGTGGCAACTGCCAAGAAATATTTTCCCTTCCTTTGGAGTGATTGCCACTCACACTGTTGTGTCTTGATACAGGAAGTAAAAGAAAATCACCCAAAGGAGCACAGACAGACAAAAACCCCTAAACCTATGTGTAAAAAATAAATAAATATTAGAATGTCCATAGCCTTCATAGGCACATTGTTGCTTTTTGTCTACTTCTTACACCTATTCTAGCTCCAGGTGAAATCGAAGTTAGGGTGAAAGAAAGAAAAATGTAAAGAGCCAGGAAGAGAGGGAAGCTGTAAAAACTTGGGGCAAAACTAATACTACATAATATGGGTTATCTTGATCTTATAGAGTCCACTGGGTTTTACATTTTTTGCTATAGAAACAACAAAAATACTGAGAATTTTGAAAAAAAAACATATTTTTCTTAATTTCTGTAATAAAATTTTGCAAATAAATAATCTTTCTTCATAAATCTAGGCCAAAATGTTTTCTGCCACATTTGTTTGGTAAAAATAACTCAAATCAGTGTATATTGTTTAGCCTGTGTGAAAGTTATAGAGTCCACAAACTATGCTTTATATATTTGAAAATTGACTTATCCTGATGTACTGGCGGTCTTCCTCATTTTGTGAGGCCCTAAAATGCCAAAAACAGTAAAAATACCCCCCCAAATACCTCCCAAATGTCCGCCTTTAGGAAAGTAGACTCCCCAAGTATTTAGTAAGAGGCATGCTGAGTTTTTTGAATTAGTAATTTTTTGGAAAATGAAGAAATTAAATACATTTTTTTCACAATTATGTTTATTACATACTGTCACCAGAGCAGTACAGTGCCATCATATGACTGGTGTGGCAGTGATCAGGGATACTGACTGGTGACATATATACAGTATATATGTGTATATATTTTCTTTTTCTACATACTGTGACCAGAGCAGTACAGTGTCAACATAGTGACACTGTACTACTCTGGGGAGGTGATTAGGATTTTTTTTACACCATGACTGCTTATAAAAGTGATGATCACTGTTATAAGCAACAATTTTATGAATGGCATCCATTCATGTGCCATTGTGTACAACTGTGAAAGCTGTGATTGGCCACAGTTATCACATGGTACAGGTGTGCTGTGATTGGCCCTGTCTGTATCATGTGATCACTATGTCCAATCACAGAGATTACAATAGTACCCAATGAATGGCTATGAATGAAAGCCAAATTTGACAGATGAGGGTGGAGAAACAGCTGCACACTGATTTTCCCAGCAAATGGTTGTGTCAGCAGACGTTTGATCATTGGAGGAAAGCAGGCTGAGTTCTCAGCACAGCTAGAGAACTGATCACATTGTGCTCTCATGCCTAGTGTGGTCAGTATTTAAGGAAAGCAGAGGTATTGACAGGAACACCAGGGATTTCACACAAAGGAAGCAATACAAAGAGAACAAGATACTTTTTCCTACAAGTACATGGACCAGCAGGTACACATCAGGAATATGAAATGTTGGGTTTACATATTCTTTAAGTTTCACCTGCACGGCAAGCAGATATTCTGACAGGTCTGCAAGAGACCTGCATGGCATCAGCGATCTACTGATAGCTGGTGCAATGCTTCCCAGACTCCTGCAGACAAAAAGGACACATGCACATTTTTTACCAGCAAAAAAATGTGCATTTAATATTTTTTTCTAAAAGGTGAACTTATCCTTTAACATATGTGATGCATTGGGGCTGATTTGCTGCATGTGCAAAGAGCATAGTCTATTTGTCTTTAGTAAGTCAACCTTAATGTATTCCTTGTCAACTTTTTTTATATAGTGACAGGAAGCCAGGAAAAACTATGGGTTGTGTCCAGAATGGAAGATATATTTGTTATCCCTAACTAAAATCTAGTGTAACCAATTGCCTTCAGAAGTCATTCTAATTAGCAAATGGAGTCCACTAGTGTGTAATTTAATCTCAGTATAAATACAGCTGTTGTGTGAAACCCTCAGAGGTTTTTTAGAGAACATTAGTGAACAAACAGCATCATGAAGGCCAAAGAACACACCAGACAGGTCAGGGATAAATTTGTGGAGAAGTTTAAAGCAGGGTTAGGTTATAAAAAAATATCCCAAGCTTTAAACATCTCACGGAGCACTGTGCAATCCATCGTCCGAAAATGGAAAGAGTATGGCACAACTGCAAACCTACCATGACATGGCCTTTCACCTAAACTGACAGGCTGGGCAAGGAGAACATTAATCAGAGTAAGCAGCAAAGAGGCCTATGGTAACTCTGGAGGAGCATCAGAGATCCACAGCTCAGGTGGGAGAATATGTCCACAGGACAACTATTAGTTATGCACTCCACAAATATGGCCTTTATGGAAGAGTGACAAGAAGAATGCCACTGAGAAGCCCAGCTTGCGAGAAGCTACAGTGAAGGAAATAAGTATTTGATCCCCTGCTGATTTTGAATGTTTGCCCACTCACAAAGAAATGATCAGTCTAAAAATTGAATGGTAGGTGTATTGTAACACTGAGAGACAGAATAGCAACAAAAAATTCAAAAGCAATGCATGTGTAACAAATTATGCACTGATTCGCATGTTCATGAGGGAAATAAGTACTTGATTCCCTTCACAAAACATGACTTAGTACTTGGTGGCAAATCCTTTGTTGGCAATCAAAGAGGTCAGACATTTCCAGTAGTTGGTCACCAGGCAGTCCAACTCCTCCAGGATGGCACATCAATATGAGCCATTGCCAGAAGGTTTGCTGTGTCTCCCAGCACAGTCTCAAGAGCATGGAGGAGATTCCAGGAGACAGGCAGTTACTCTAGGAGAGCTGGACAGGGCTGTAGAAGGTCCTTAACCCATCAGCAGGATCGGTATCTGCTCCTTTGTGCAAGGAGGAATAGGATGAGCACTGTCAGAACCTTACAAAATTACCTCCAGCAGGCCACTGGTGTGAATGTCTCTGACCAAACAATCAGAAACAGACTTCATGAGGGTGGCCTGAGGGCCAGACATCCTCTAGTGGGCCCTGTGCTCACTGCCCAGAACCATAGAGCTTGATTGGCATTTGCTTTTGAACACCAGAATTAGCAGATCCACCACTGGCGCCCTGTGCTTTTCACAGATGAGAGCAGGTTCACCCTGAGCACATGTGACAGAAGTGAAAGGGTCTGGAGAAGCCATGGAGAATGTTATCCTGTCTTGAACATCGTTCACCATGACCGTTTTGGTGGTGGGTCAGTGATGGTCTGGGGAGGAATATCCACGGAGGGACACACAAACCTCTACAGGCTAGGCAATGGCACCCTGACTACCATTAGGTATTGGCATGAAATCCTTGGACCCATTGTCAGACCCTATGCTGGTGCAGTGGGTCCTGGGTTTCTTCTGGTGCATGACAATGCCCGGCCTCATGTGGTGAGAGTATGCAGGCAGTTCCTGGAGGATGAAGGAATTGAAACCACTGAATGGCCTCCACGCTCGCCTGACCTAAATTCAATAGAACACCTCTGGGTTATCATGTTTCGGTCCATCTGATGCCGCCAGGTTGCACCATCCGTCATCTCATTTGGAGCATGCATACAAGCATGTGGGGGCCATACAAACTACTCAGTACCATTTTGAGTTGCTGCAATGAAATTTCAGCAAAATGCACTAGCCTGCTGCATCATTTTTTTAACTTTGATTTTCGGTGTGTCTTTGAATTCAGTCCTCTGTAGGTTGATAATTTTAATTTCCATCAAACAATGGGGCATCCTTACGTCCCTAACACATTACCCAGTCCATATCAGTGTAGATATCCAGCATGATATTTTTTCCCATTGAGTCCTGATGTGTTTTCAAAGTGTTCCTTTAATGTTTTTGAACAGTATATATATATATATATATATATATATATTTCTTTTACATTTTTTTCTTTTATTTTTTTTCAGAATTAGTTGAATTCATAACGTACACTGGTTTTATTCATTCTGAAAACATAGCTGGCACCACTCTAGCAAGGCAGTGCCAAAGATCAGGTTTAGACATATCTCTTATCTTGGCTACTAAAAGAATAGATAAATAAAATCTATTCTCCATATAAAAGTGTTTTGGTTTAAAAGCTGCTTCGTGTTTGAACCAGGAATGTACATATATCCAGTAATCTCTTGAACTATGACAACCTGTGCTTGAATCTTCCAGCTGCAACCTCATGCCAGGCTGAAGCTATGCAATCAAAAGCTATTTCAGGGCAGACCAAAAGAAATGAAATATTTTCAACTCAAAACCCAAGCTTAAAAATAAACACAATTCATTATAAATCCTGGAACTACTTCAAAATATGTCCTGTTTGTTGTGCTTAAAATATTTCCCCTAAATAAAAACATATTAATCCTTGTGAATGTGCTCATATGACAGCTTTGTGTTGCCAGAAGTTGGAATTCTGTAGATATTTACAGGAAAAGCATGGGAGGGCTCACTACCATTGCCACCTGGTGGACCATGGCATGTAGTGCAATGAACATACATTTAAAGTGTATTTCCACTTTTGCAGCCAGTTTGGCATAACATCTACTTTATATTTGTTACATGTTCCCAATAACAGCATAACTTGAAAGAAAAAATAGCTTGTTACATTTAAGTGCTTTTTACTTGCTTAAAAATCCTTACGTGCTCTCCTGGCTTTGCAATGCTTAGGAGGGGTCTGTGGACTAATGATTGACATAATTAACCCCACATGTACTGTGTTCACAGTTCTTCATGATCAACTTTAAATTAGAATTAAATGCTCTCTGCCCTCCTGCATTTTATGTAATGAGGAAAAGCTAGAGTCTGTGTGAGTACAAAGGTGTGTTCATAAATTCGGAACATGCAAAGCATTCTCTGAATGATGCCCATTCTAAGCACCCAACCTGCTACATTCAGAATGCAGCAGGACAGCTGCTCAGCACAGACCTGCAATCAAGTGGAGATCACTGGAGTAGCAGTGTCTACGCAAGTGATTTCCAGCTTCCAGGGCATCAGCCAGGTATGGTATACTGTATGTATAGTCAGGCATAGTTACAATGGTCCAAGTGAGACCAATGTAACTATGTAAAAAATATCCAACCATCTTTAAAGTAAACCTGTCATTCTAAAAATGTGAAAGCTCCTACTGTGACTGCCTTCAATGCTAATTGTTTGGCTGTTATACTTATATCTGTGTCACTGAACTGGAGTCAGTATGGCGACCAGGAACATCAAAGGAAAACCTTTATGCGCACACTTTTTCAGGTCAGCATAACAGTTGGGAAGGTTCCCTTTTAGGAGCAATACATTATTTTTTGTTAACCACTTTAGTACTAGCTTTTAAATACCTTTTCATGACCAGGACATTGTTCAATTCTCAGAGTTTTGAACGTTAGACTAACAATTACTCAGTTATGCAACACTGCATCCAAATCAGTTTCATGTAAGTTTTTCTTTTGTTGATAGTTGATAAACACTTAATTTTTTTCTATGCAAAGAAAAAAAAACAAACATTTTTAAAAAAACTGATGTTGTGGTTGCTTAGTGTATTTTTTTGAGGCCAGGACAGTACAAACACCTCCAAAATTGTTTAGTTCAGAGATCAGGACTATGTAATGCACAAGGCGTGTGGATTTCAGGAGTTAGTGCCCCTGTATAGTGGTTGTCAGTGTGTATGCCTTTTTAAATGACTTCCCCATAGTTACAGGTCAGTAGTGATCTTCCCTCACCCTATAACACTGGTAGTCAGTGTGTTTACTTTATGGTCCATATCCCCTCTTGCTATCAGTGTACCCCCTTGCTTACACAGTGCAGTTAGTTTGCCCCCTTTAGTTGGTGGTCAGTGCAAGCAGCATTAAATATGGAGAAGTGATCGATAGAGAAGCGGTTGGTGGCAAAGGCGGAAGGCGTGGGCTGTTCTTACATTTTTCTTTACAGAATGGGAGTGGGAGATGCAGCACAACAAGCCAATAATTTCGTGCATGTATGCTAACAAGTAGCATGTTGATAGGAGGAGAGAGCAAATATGAACTCATGAGTGTACTGCTTCTCCTTTCACTGTCCAATCAAAGGCTGGGAAAGAGAAAAGACATGAGAGTATTGATCAACTGCTGCAGAGATAAATCATGTCACCTGGCCTGCCAGACAGTGCTGCAATGTGTGACAGAGCTGTGTCATCCTCAGAACTGGATAGGCAAAAATACAAATCCTTTTGTGCGTGAAACAGCTCCCTTTTATGTATATCAACCATTTGCATAGAATTTAACTTAAGCACGCATATGTATTTTATGTATTTATTTTTTAAAGGTGCTGTATTTTCCATGGGAGCTACGTTACTTTCCAAAATTATACATTTCACTATATCAGCTACATTGTGCTGTATTGTGCCCCATACACGAAGCTAGGGCCTCTGAAGAGAAAGAGAGAACAGAATAGCTCCCCTGATGTGTAGACTAATACAGCTCACAGTTATCAGCAGACACTATTCAGCTCTTGATGCTGCACTAAAAGTAGACCTTCTCCAGTGACTGTGGATAATATAAAGCTAGTCACTGAAAGACAGATCTTCCATCAACTTTTAGAAAAAATATCAGACCCGCACATTCCTTACAACCATCATACAGGCTGCACTTTAAATCCTGGATTGAACTCTTTTTAAACAAATGCTCAGAGATAAGAGTCAGCTCAACACTTGATCATTGATAACCTTCAATGTGCTGAAAAAAGCTCAAAGCTACAGACCTCACCATTCACAGCTGTTCGTTGCACAATTTATATATTACTTAAAAAGTCCTGTTATGTTTATTAGAACAAAAAAATAAAACTTCAATATTTATAAAGTGAAGCTGATCTGATGGCTGTTGTTCGGAAAAAAAAAAAAAAACAGAACAAAAAAAACCCAACAATAACATCCTACGTATATTTTTTAAAACTTGTTTTTCTTTTGAATTACTTGAATAGATATAATTCAAGTATAAACAACAGGTACAGAACAGGTTAAGGTATCATACAAGATTAAATAATTTAAAGTTGTAGTAAACCCAAAAGCAGACATTTATTATAGTGCTATTGATAAATATATAAATAAATATATATATATGAAAATTGGATTGCTGCACATAAACGTTTATTGTTGAAAAATCACCCTACAAAAGGGTGATCCAAAAAAATGGACAAAGCCATACATCATAGTGTTCAACAATTGAACACTATGATGTATGGCTTTGTCCATTTTTTTGGATCACCCTTTTGTAGGGTGATTTTTCAACAATAAAAGTTTATGTGCAGCAATCCAATTTTCTTTTTTCTATATATGGGAGGGCCTGATTGCTATGTACTGTGATTGATCATCGTTGTGCACTCAACCCATATTACTGTTATATATATAATATTATAATATATTATTATTATTATATATTATATTAATTTATTATCAGCTTACCAATTCTTAAATTTGATGTCTGCAATTTGTTAGTGTATTTAAATCTGCTAGTACATCTAATACTACCTTCCCCCAGACTAACAATGCTATCCAAAGTTGCCCCTCTGCAACTTCATCCTGAGCGGGGGTACTCTAATACAGGAGGTGTGATACTGGCCAGATCAGTGGACGAAAACAAGGGGAAAAGCCTAAAGAAAACTAATGCAGCCACAACATCTAATGACTGTTATTTGTAATATATATGATTTTTGATTTTGGGTTTAATACTGTTGTAAAATCCCATCTTCAGTCTTTTCAGAACTAACTTCTTTAAAATAAAAACATTTTGCTGTTAGTTGTCAATAGTGGTAAAGTACAGACACAAGCACCTTGTTAAGCTCACTATACACTAGTAGAATTCTGTCATATGAAGATTCATACAAAAATTATTTACAGTATACATTCGATGACTAGAAAAATGTTCTAAAACATCACTTTTAAAAATGTTTGCGTTTAACATTCAATTTTGGAATTCATGTAATTCCCTAAAGGAAAACCACATGCACTGTTAGGGCTCATTCAGACAGGTGATTAAGTCCATCCTCTTTGCAGAGCCATGGGGAGATGTGCGTGTATCCACTTGAGAGCTTTGTGCAGGCAGCCCATAGAAGTGGAGTGCAGTACCGGCAAGGACACAATTGTATGTCAAAGTTTGACATGCAGGCAGGAGTGGGTGTATGGATCTGAACACAGAGCCTTCTACTAGGGTTGCCACCTCATCCCTTTAAAATAGAACACATGCTATTTACACAGGTTCTGTGGCTGATTAAGGTGGTAATTAAACTCACTTATTTGCTTTATCTTCATTAAATTAGCCTCGGAACCTGTATAATTGATATGTGTTCCGTTTTAAAGGGATGAGGTGGCAACCCTAGCTCCTACCCACTTGTTAAACTTTGACATGATTGTGTCCGTACTGGTGCTGTGTGTGTATCCTCTTCTATGGCCTGCCTGCACACAGCTCCAAGGCCGATACATACACCTCTGCTAGCAGCTCTGCTTGGAAGGTGGGCCTAATCACCCATCTGAATGAACCCTCACAAAATGTGTTCATTCAAGAAAAATCTTCCATACTGTTCCTTCAAATCTTCTCATCACTGTGGTTGAAAACGAATGTTGATTTGACTCTACTAATGATTAGAAAATCTAATGAATGTTCTTAAAATAATAAATTTTGTATAAAATCCTACTAGTATATTGCCAAATTTAGTCTTCAAACCAATATCTGAGTGTTTCCTTGGATCCTTGGCACAGTTGTATACAGGGTCTTGACTTCTATAATAGCTGACAGATGGGGTGGGGATTAGCACTAGAAGGTGGCAGGGTTGGGTTGAAGAAACTGACAATCCTGTGTACAGTCTGTGTCTAGGATCCAAGAAGCCCCATAGGAATCATTTTGAAGACAAAAAGGTACTTTCAGGCACAAGGTGTCTGCATTTTAGCATTTCCTTAGCCAAGTTTTAGACCAGCATTCGTGCACCCTATAAATGTGTATATAGATCACGCTGCCAAAAATCTGAATCAAGATTACTAAACAATTTGCCACATGTAAAAGTGTAATAAATAAATTTGCAACGCCAGGAAATACAACTAATGTCCAATGTATCAATAAGTCCCATTCAAATAATAGTTGCCTAGAAAAACAAAAGGTACATGAACAGTTGCTGGTGCCATAAGTAACAGATACACACGTGGTCACTTCCAGGTGCTCCAGGTGACCCCACATGGAGTTATACTCACTACAATGGATGGACCTTTTATTAATAGATACAGTAGGTCTCATTGAACTTTTTTGGTTGGACCCACTGTGTATCTTGTCACCAACTTGACCATTCACATGTGTACTAGTATGCGATCCCTTCCAATGCAATACACCACAACTCAAAAACAGTATCAGGGAAAAGGTTTGTTGCTCATTCTGTCACATGTAAATGGTCAAGTTGGTGACAAGATACACAGTGTGTCCAACCAAAAAAGAGCAGTGAGACCTATCTAGTAATAGAAGGTCCATCCATTGTGGTGAGTGCAAATCCATGTGGTGTCATCTGGAGCACCTGAAAGTGGTCACATGTTTATCGGTTACTAACGGCACCAGCACCTGTTTACCTACCTTTTGTTTTTTAAGCACCTATTATTTGAATGGCATTGTGGTCAATGTACACATTTATAAGTTTTAGGCCAGATCAAATTTATTTTAAAAATATTTAACATAAGTACCAATATCTTTTATTATATTACCTTCCTGTGATGCTCTAGACCAGTGTTTTTCAACCTTTTTTGTGCAAAGGCACACTTTTTTCATGAAAAAAATCACGAGGCACACCACCATTAGAAAATGTTAAAAAAATTTACCTCTGTGCCTATATTGACTATATATAAAGTAATTCTCTTGAATAGGAATCAAACACAAAGAAATTATTTTATAATTACTTTATTATGAAATAATAAAGTATTTTATAATTGGACCCGGGGGCCGGACCAAGAGTAGATGAATGATGTGTAAGTGTCATCCATAGTAAGTATAGTAATATTCCCCCATAGTAAGCATAGTAATTAATCCCCCATATAATAATTCATCCCCCATAGTAATTCATCCCCCATATAGTAATTCATCCCCCATAGTAATTAATCCCCCATATAGTAATTCATCCCCCATAGTAATTCATCCCCCATAGTAATTAATCCCCCATATAGTAATTCATCCCCCATATAGTAATTCATCCCCCATAGTAATTCATCCCCCATAGTAATTAATCCCCCATATAGTAATTCATCCCCCATAGTAATTAATCCCCCATATAGTAATTCATCCCCCATATAGTAATTCATCCCCCATAATAATTCATCCCCCATATAGTAATTCATCCCCCATAGTAATTCATCCCCCATATAGTAATTCACCCCCCATAGTAATTCATCCCCCATAGTAATTCACCCCCCATAGTAATTCACCCCCCATATAGTAATTCATTCCCCCTATAGTAATTCATCCCCCATATAGTAATTCATCCCCCATATAGTAATTCATCCCCCCTATAGTAATTAATCCCCCATATAGTAATTCATCCCCCATAGTAATTCATCCCCCAAATAGTAATTCATCCCCCATAGTAATTCATCCCCCCTATAGTAATTCATCCCCCATATAGTAATTCATCCCCCATAGTAATTCATCCCCCATAGTAATTCATCCCCCATAGTAATTCATCCCCCATATTAAGTCCCCAAGCCCCCCCTGTGTCAATTCACTTACCTTTGCTCCACGCGTTCCTCTCGCCGTTCCGGTGTAGCATGAAAATCTGTCTCCTATGAGGATCTGTCCCCCTCGACGTATCTGCGCATGTGCCAGTTTCAGGCATTAGCAGCCGATCGGCGATCTCCGGCACATGCGCAGATACGTCGAGGGGGACAGATCATCCTGACAGTATCACGCTCCGCGGGCCGGATTAAAAGGTCCGCCGGGCCGTAGTTTGCCCATTGCTGTTCTAATGATTGGTCTATTTGTGAGCCGAGGCCACATGTTACGGATGAAATTGCAATTTTTCCCACGGCACACCAGACAATATCTCACGGCACACTAGTGTGCTGCGGCACAGTGGTTGAAAAACGCTGCTCTAGACCAGAGGTGTCAAACTCAATTTCATCACGGGACACATCAGCAGTATGGTTGCCCTCAAAGGGCTGGTTGTATCAGTAAGACTATATCAGTGTATCTACTATTGATCAAAATAAATAATTGCCTCTGCATTTGATTATTACCGGTTTTAGTAATAACTTAGGGCTCAAGCTAGCTGCCAGAGTCTGTTGAATGCTGAGACTAGGGGAGGCGGAAGTGAGTAGATGCTGTAGCTGCACAAAGATGCGCAGGATCTGTAGGAGTTCTGTCCTCCTTTCTGCTGCTGACTGCTGAGACAAGGTGTGGGTGAAGATGAGGGGGGTGCCACAGCTGCAATAGAGGTGCGAGGGCAACATGATATGCCCTGGTGGGCCGGATTCGGCATGCGGGCCTTGTGCTTGACACATGTGCTCTAGACAGAAGAACTCACTGTGGAGGGCCAACAGTTTAAGCCAATCAAGCTTAACTGCATTATGCAGATCTATTACTCCAGCACTGGGAACTTGCTGACAGAAGACAATAGAGGGATGTCCTAGCTCATCGCTATAATAATGCTCCCTCATTGTCCAATCAACAAGTATGCAGGAAAGGAGGGAAGAGTACCTAGCCAAACAGTACTGATTAAATGCAGTGCAGAAAAATTAGGTCATCCATATAAACTGGTAAAGGTGCTTGGTTGACTAGACTGGCAGATTGGAATTGGAAGCTTGCGGAAACAGTAGCTTCCTTCTTCAGGCATGCCTGAAGGGAAGCCGTATTTTAACACAGTATAGCACTTTACTTCTAAGAACTGCCAGGTCTATGGCAAAATTGTATAAAAACTGTAGATCACTGTAGACAGGATGACAAAAATATAACTTAGTTTGTGATTGATTTTTTAAATGTGTACAGGCAAACAATGTCTCAAGTGGAAATCTCACCACTAAATTCCTAGAAACGTATACTTTTCAAATTGTAGCAAAAATATATCAGTTCTGCACTGACTGACCATAAACAGTGCTGAGAGCTAAAACATGTTTATTCTCATAGAAAACTGCATATCAGCTGAACATCACTGTAAAGCTTATCTCGGCTTTATGTGAAAGAACGGAATAAAATGAAAATACAATTTTACTGATCACAGCAATTAAAGAGTGTGTGTGTATATATATATATATATATATAAATATATATATATATATTAGTTATGGATAGCCCAGAAAAGGGTTTAAATGGTAATTGAATGTTATTAAAAATGCCTTTCCCTTTTCAATCTGCAGCTTTGTAATTTTCTGTAAAATAAATGCAATCTGTAATCTGGAGGCCTTCTGTATACAGCTGGTGTACGGAACAACCCCCGGAAATGTAGTTTTCTGTTTGTGTTAGCTCATTGATTTTCCCAGAAATCTGCACTACGATACAAGTCCGATTTTAGACATCCTCCGCAACAAAAATTTCATTGTTGGTAAGATACTCCCAAAGGGTTAATCAATGCTAACCCTGGGTTCACACAAGCCCCCAAGCTGTGGGCTGGTTGCAGGTGCAGGAATCACACTTGTTCCTTTGTGCTGCTCTTGTAAGATGTGTAGGGCTGCCATTCATTCTGAATGGCACCCCCACGCATCTCAGCCTGCAGAGCATACGTATGTGCAGGAACCGAAGGGAAACCTCATGGTCAAAAAGACCATGAGGTTTCCCTGCGGATGCGTTTTTGAAAAGGTCCATGCACCTTTTTTGAATGGGCTTCTGTGCCAGAGAAAATGCAAACAACATGGCCTGCAATAGTGTGAACTGGGCCTTAAAGAATGCAGATCCTATAAATTTCCTAATTAGAACACTGCATGGCATCAGCTGATTAATAATGAAAAAGTAATTCCATTCAGATTCACTTTGGACACTAATATAACCAAGTTTTTCTTCAGAGCAGAAACAGGTTTTAATCTGCAACAAAGTTTGTTCAATTTCTTGCATGTACATTATTCACTCAGACGGGGACTGAGTTACTTTTTAAGCCTCCATTTTCTAATCCCTACTGCAATGTTGACCAATGGATAATGCTTGAATTGTATGGGAAACACAGTTTTCATCCTTCTCAATTTTTATCTGACTCACACTAAATTGCTTTCATGGGAATATTTTCTATTTTTTTATTCAAAGAACAAATTGACATATTCCAGTTATAACACGGTGTAGTCTTTTTTTGGTACATTAGATTAGGTGTTTTAAACCATTTTAATTGCAGTTTAGCCATCTGATTTCCAATATAGTATTCCCATTGCCATCAAGATTTTAATCTATTTTTATAGTAGTCCAGAGTTTGTAAATGAAATAATCAGATTATTTTCAGTGTAAAATCCCAGCATGCAGCTAGAGTGTATTTTTTCCTCACTGAAGCAGAACATCAATAAATCCTCTTTTCTAAGTGGAGAGGTGCCCAATGCATTTCACAGCTTGCCTAAATGTTTCCAAAGCAGCAAGCCAAGGTAATAAAGTGCTAGCAGCCAACTACAGGCCGGCAGAATTGTTGCCATGTTTACAAATAGAATCCAGTCACAGGTAACAATGTTCATTTGCCGGTATGACACACATAATAAACCCAGCATAGTAATTATCGGTATAGCGACTCATAGCACATTGTAGTGTAGCTTATTTTAAAGAGAGAATTCTGTTTAAAAAAAAAAAAATTGCTTTCGGGAACAAACCTCAATCTACAATTGTGAAAAAAAAAAGTCAAGCTTAACATATGCACTTTCATATGGAGTGTATGTAGGGCAAATTAGTAATTATTATGAAGTCACCTATACCCAATCAATAAAATCTATTTTAAATTGTAATGTGTTAATGTTAGTCTGTTTTATTCTGCAGCTTTCATTAAAATATTACAACATATCTGGTAATCCTGCTATGAAGATCTAAGTGTGGGTTCTTCCTGACAACATTCTGTCCTTGTCTCCCAAGTGTACTTTTGCACTTTCACCCTGTTACACAAGCTTCTGATGGAGACTACAAGTGGAAAAACCAACACAAATTAGGTAGGTATGATCCATTGTTGTCACCATCAAGAAAAATGTGCTACATGTCTTTGGAAATTTTTTTTTAAAAATCCCAATAATTGTATATGAATTGGTTTGTGTTAAAATTATAGTTTCTACAAAGTATGGTATACAGTATATACTGCAATTTATGTAGCTATGACTCTATACTGGCAATGGCTGTGATCAGTGACTTAAAGTGGGACTGTGATAGTGTGGTGGACAATCTGGCGCTAGCAGACCTTCGCTGGGAGGTACATTAACTGATTAACTGATATGGACATCAATAATAACACTAATACAGTGATCAGATATAATACTTTACACTGTCACAGTACTAATGACACTGGCTGGGAAGGGGTTAACATCGAGGGGCAATAAAGGGGTTAACTGTGTGCCTAACAAGTTTAATGTGTGTACTTTGTGCTGCTTTTACGACGATATCCTGGTTTTTCTCCTTGATTTGCTGGGAGAAGAAACAGCCAGATCACTGATCTGTGAACAGAGCCCTGTGTGTTTGTAAAAACAGGAGTTTGTGCTGTGATTGGCTATAGCCAATCAGCAGGTCTCAGCCATAAATCATTGGCCAGCACCTACTGAGAAAATTTGCGCTGTAACCAGTGACAGTGCAGGTCAGCGGGGGGGGGGCATATGTGTACGCCACAAACCCGTAAGAAGATGGATGACGTACATGTGCTGTGCCGCCCGTCCACAGTAAATATACTGTGGGCAGGCGGCAAGCAGTTAAAGCTGAACTGTGCATGTTCAAAAAATATTTATTTCAATGTCCACCCATCTGTGCCATTGCCATTTTTTTGTGTCAAAATACTTTTGAAGCTAAGTCCCTTTATTTTACATAGTATATCCTGAGCACATGGTCTCTTGCATCAGGCATTGTATTGCCGATATTGTGTAGTGCTTAAAGTTGTAAGGGTTGAATTTTTTTTTTTCTAAAATAATCAACATGTTATATTTACCCCCAAACCTCCTCTTCTGGAGTCCCCCGCTAGTGCTCTGGGCTCCTCCTCTTCTGTGTCTGCCACCAACAAGCCTGTTGCTATGGGGGCAGATGTGCAGACTCGCTCCCGAGCAGCATGGCTGTGTAAAAACGCACAGTGTGGCTCAGGGGCGAACTGACAACTCATGGGGCCCCCGGGCAATAGGGGATCATGGGGCCCCTGTGTCCTTGCCCAAACTCAAAAAGCCTATGAAAAAAGTACCAGGGGCATCACATGGGGCCCCCTACTGACTCTGGGCCCTCGGGCAGTGCCCGAGTTTCCAAATGGTCAGTCCGCCCCTGGTGTGGCTCAGCCCCCACTCTCTGCTCATAGGATTTGATTGAAAGCGAGAGCAGCCAATGGCTCCTGTTGTTGACTCTCTGTCCTGTGGAGTGAGAAAGTTTTAAGGAGGGGGGCATTATTGTTACTGGGACATTTTTTACCTTAATGCATTAATAAATGTCTAGCCTTTAGAACCACTCCAAAGTTGCTTTAAACTCTTAATAAGAGGCATCCTACGAATAGACTTCTATACCCTTATTTTATTACTTTGGAAAGGATAGCTTGGATGTAATTGTAGCATATGAACACATTATACTTACCTCCTGCTGTCCTTTTCATAGCTATTTCCTGGAGCTCTGCTTTAAATATTTGAGTTTGTGCACTGCCATTGCTTTTCCTTTCATTTCCCTATGTTTACAATGGACACATAAAAGCTCATACAGAAATAACACAATATGATATGTAATAAACAAAGATATAAAGATAATGGTTTTAGTCTCATGCCTACAGCATTAAATATATTACATTTCAAGTTACACTTTAAGCATGTTCCATATGGCGAAAGGATGGAATGACATGTGGCTGCTCATCAGTGACATTAGTGAAATTATCAACAGCAAAACATGGAGAGTGAATGGGAAGGTCGAAGCAGAATGTTCACCTAACACAAAAATCATTACACTGCAAAGGGAGACAAAATACTATTAGGATATAAAAGGAGCACATTATTGAATGCTTAATAAAGATAGATGTGTTCAAATTATTTCAGCTGTATATAACTCCCCAGAGAGCATTAAAGTAATTGACTGAATTCATTTCTAAACCAATAAAGAAGAAATCTCTTGAACAAGACAGATACAAAAGATTAAAGAAGGCCAAATATTGTACCTCCTGTAAATTAATAAGAAAGGTACTTTAACCAATTAAAATCTACAGTTATTACAATTCCTGTCATGTTCTAAAGAGATTTAGGTGGCAAAATTTCTGCATATTTTATATAAAGATGATTTCATGAAAGGGAAATGTATTAACAGCTAAAATTCTCCTTCCTGTCAGTAGGACTGTTTTATATGGTGGAAAGTAAAATGTCTGTGTTGCCAAAAGCAACCAAAAACAGGTTTCATGGTTTAAGACCAGCTTAGTAAATTAAAGTCAACCCCTTAACTATGGCTAAAAATCAATAAATACTATATGATTGGTTGTAATACACACAATAATAATTATAATATTGTTTGTAACAATGCAAGTGTAAGTATACTAAAAAGGTAAAATATATTGTAAAGACACAGCATGAGATATAATTAGTGCAGAGCCACATAGAACCAAGTGATTTCTAACTAGGTATTATTCTTGACTTTCAGTGCTTTAATTTTGGATTCAGTTACTGTCTCAGATTGGGGCATTGAAGAAAAAGTTTACATTTTTGCAAAATTTACCAGCATACAGGCCAACAAACCGATAACACAAACATTCTGATACAGACACACAATGATGCTCATTAATTATGTGTTTGCAAGAGGCCCACATTCTTCACACTTCGAGTCGGAAAACTCTGCTCTCCAGAAAATGGCTAGTACATACATTTTTTTCGAACACACACATTGCTTTCTATAGCTGTTAAATCATTAACTCGCTTCCACTCTGCTACATCTGTGTTCACTGTTGTAGGATAATAGGCTTTTGGTGTATAAATAGCCCAAAATGCAAGATGTAAATGTGCAATATAGGGAAATATTAACCTGTGTAGAGTCCTAAAGAAGAGCTCCAGACAGGCAAAAAAATCACCCATTAGTACACTCCCCTACACAAAACACTAAACAGTTCATAATTTTTTGAAAATCCCTACCATTTAGGATAAATTTTTAATTGAATTTTCATGACCTTATCTCTGTAATTCAAAATATAATGACATCTTCTCTGCCAAAGAGGTGTAACAGCAGGGATTACATCATATCCTCTCCTCTCTCTCTGCAATAAAAGGAAACTACAGCTCCCATCAACCACAGGAATGTTCAATGTGTCTGAGAGTCTTGGTCCACCCACCACTGCAAGTGGGGCTTAATTACATCACTGCTTCCTGGAGAAAAACTACAGAAGGGATGTGCCAAGATCAATGGCTTGGGGAATAGGAGGCATAGCAGCCACTGGTCTTACAAACAGGAAACCAAAGAGAATTAACAGTTTGGTTTGAAAATTAATCGGCTATTTCAGAGAAACTACTGAATGAATCAGAAAATGGATGACATATTCAGTGAAGGTAGGAAATCAGCAACAAGGACATGTAAAGACATTTTTGCCTGTAGTTCTGCTGTAAAGCATGTCTGCCTAGGCTCATTGTGTGCATGCACCCCCACAAAATGAATCCTCCTAACAAGCCCACATAAAACAGTTATTAATATGCCGATCACTTGCAAGCAAAGCTTGTATACAGGTGACATCAGTTATTAATCAAGAATGATTTTGGAAATTTTGAACATGCAGTGGGTGACCAAATCCCTAAATGCATTATTTATTTACATATGTTTATGTATTTTTTCTGAATAACAAGTTGATTACAATTCCCAGCAATGATTTCATCAACATATCTGCTAAAGTCAATGTGGTTTTAATGAACCATAAATCTGATTCTAGGTACATGCTCAATTGACTGGGTTTTTGCAGCTGTGAAACATCGACAAATAAACCCAAAGTGACTCTACAAAGGTTACAGGCAAAGCTAAATTTGAACTCCCTCAAAACATAAGAGTATCGTTTTCAAGGAACTGTTCCAGAATCAGTTCTTTGTTAGCTTTAACAGAGAATGTGTTTGTTACCCACTACAGAAGGGTAATTTATTTTACTTTAGATTGACTCAAGATAAAAGATTGTTGAACAAAAGCACGATAATGTATCAGACAACTGCTTTAAAATTCAGTTTTTTTGTGTACCATAAAAGGCAAAGCTACATGACTCATTTTTAAACACATTGCTGCACAAAGAAAACCACACTCATCTGATGCAATCACCCCTACTACGGACTAAACTAAAGAGGATCTTTTTAATTTTAGGGACACGCAGTCATTGGCTTAAGATCACACCGTGCTACACTCATATATGATAAATTGCAGGATGTGGCTTTAAAGCAGTAGTAAACTCTACCACATTTTTCTTTAAATGAGTCTCCTGCTGTGTTATGCCATAATGTGCTACCATGCATCGCATACTAAGACATTATGGCATACTTATCTTTAAAATAGATCCCTCTAGCACTACACTGTCACAGCTGCGGAACTCCCATTTTCACCTGGCTTCCGGGTTTGCGTTCTCCAGTCATTTGATTGGTCAAGTCGGGATGACTTCACTCCCACGCATTTGCAAGGAAGTCATCATCATGACATGGAGTTTTGCATTCAAGGCAGACTTAATGTGCCATGAATGCAGACATACGTATTTGGTTAAAGCTGTAGGGAATATCTCCTAAATGCCACAAGTTTAGGAGATAATCACTGCACCTAAAGACTTACTACGTATAAGCTGACCCGTAGGCACACATTTTACATTTTTATTTAAAATTTAAAATCTGAGTTTACTATCACTTTAAGGGTCAGTTCACACTGAAAAAACGCACCCTGGATGTGTTCCATATGCATTTTTGTTTACAGTTCGACCACACTGCATTCCTGTGTGTTTTTGATGCTTGTTACTGTGTTCCAGTACAGTTCTGTGCAGAAATAATGCAGCATTTTCTACTTTTTTTTCCTGCCCTGGAAACTACTGGAATTGACTGCACTGGTGTGAAACAGGGCCATTGGAATACTTGGAAAACACTGTGTATGTATTTTTGATGCAGAAAGAAACCGCAATGGACTGCATCTGGTGTGAACTAGCCCTTAAGATAAACTTCAGGCAAGCAGCTAAATACACAGCTGAAGCACTCTTGTGGAAAAGTTATGGCCTGCTTAAAGCTGGCCATACATTATACAGTTTTCTTGTTCAATTTCCTTTAGATTTACTGTCAACTATGTAAGACAAGGGTTTGTCTGATTGCATACAAATTGAAAGCTTTTAGCTTTAACCTCATGATTTTGGTAGAGCTAAAGGAAAATTGTACAAGAAAATGGTATATTGTATGGCCAGCCTTAGAATTAGCAATTCAGTGCAGACAGTCTTTTCATCCAGATACCAGATAGCATTGCCAGGTCATTTTTCTCCAATGCACTTTAAGTAATATAGTTTGGTGGTTGACCGGTCCACAGCCTGCTGATTGGAAAACAATGGAGCATTGCCATTGGTTCAGCCATCACTCTGCTCATTATGCTGTCTTTTACTGTCAAAAAGCTAAATCAACAAGCTTATCATAAATGTGCAGACTTAACTCTAAAAAGGTGAAAATGCTGGTATATGTTTGGCATAGTTCTAGTTACTTGGGACCTGAAAGGCGGTATTTGTTATCTGCATGAGTTCAGGCAGTTAACAGGGTAACCAATGTCAGACCTCAGGGTTCTCTCACTACTGACCCTTTCTCATCCTCAGGCTACTAAGTCAAACGTAGGTGTAAATTAAATATTTAACAGGTAAGCCTGAAGAATTATAATACTTTCAAGTATACTCAAACCCAATCATTAATGTTTCATATAAGTTCAACATGTTAATGTAATTTCAAAAGTTGATTAAAATCTATTTATATGTGCACTTTTCATTAAGAGAATAATGATCCTGCCATGGAGGTCCTTTGTTCAAACACTTCCCATTATCAGGTGACAAATGTCTCCCGCATTATCACCCTGCCTCGTGTGCCCTTTGTGAAGACTGCAAGTGAAACACATTACAAAGTTATATCAAGAAGCCAGGCCTCAGCATTGATGTGCAGTCGACAAAGCAAATGAATGCTAAACACTCATATTCTTGCAAAAGCCCAATTGTGACTTGCTCCTTTCAGTGTGACTTAGTCTACACACTTTCATTGTACTTGAAATAGCTTATGGACAATTATAGTCCATAATGGGGTTGGGTTTGAGTTAGTTTAGATGACAACTACACGATGCAGCTGTTCTAAGCCAGCATGGACATTAGTCATATGACTATGGCTTAGTTTCCAAAGACTTTCACACAGCAAATGTGAATTATTGGAATTTTTATATGAAGATTATATTTTCCAAAGAGAAAAAATATTAAAGGTAAACATGTCATATGATAAAAATCATCTTTCTTACCTCGGCTCCTATAACCTTCTGATCTCTTTGAAGTTTAAACATGCATTCGTACAGCTTGTAATGCTGAAATAAACTAAAGGAAAAAAAGAAGAAACACCATAAATGTTGACATATACTGTATGCCAGTCCAAATATATTAGTGACCATTGAGCAATACTTAGGTAGATATGAAGAAACTTTTACAGTTCGAGGTCTCAGTTAATATAACATTTTTTAATTTTAAGAAAATGATGGCACTGGCTGTCTGTAGGATTCATAGAAATAAATCCAACATCACTGCCTCTCCTCACCACCTCCTCCATTTACAGAACGCTTTGCATTAATTCAGAAAAAGCAAAACAGCTGACCCCCTGTGTTCAGGATGGACCAATCCAAACTGGACCAACGTAACTCTGTATAAAATATCCATACCTGGAATTAATTTTTAAGAAATACGCATCAGGAAAATTCACCTTTGATTGTTTGGTGAATGTGAGATTAACTCCTTTATAAATAGGCACCTAGGATAAGGATCATTATTTTCAACAAAGTAACAGTTATTTTGAAATTGAGTCCAATGAGATTTGGAACTTTCATGTAGCTGAAAATAAAGATACTTGTCCTTTTGTAAAGCTTCATGAACTGGAGCCTATATCACACAAATTTTGAGTGTTTCTGCAGAATTTTACATGTGTGGTGTTTGTACATGGAAACACATGAATATTAGTCAAAGTAAACCACATGAGCATCAAAATGCATGCAAAAAAGGATTTAGTAGCAAACAAAATAATATGTGAAAAACTCCCCTCTTGTGCCTATGTCTAGCTGAGATCTTTCAGGGTCTATGGAAGGCAGACAGTGTATTTTTCCAGTGTAATTGGCAGACAAGAGCTTATGCTGAGGTAAGGCACTGTGTCTGTGAATTTTAAAAAACAGTTGCACAGGCGATGATGTGTACGTTAATCCTAAGAAGATTACTATGTCCTAATGGATCCAGTGAGTTTTTACTAGAAACTGCAGGTCTTTCACTGCTATGGACTATTAAGGACTGGCAGGACTTATAGTTCTGTATGATTCTTGGCTGCTGTCGGGACAATTGGACTTATACTGCTCCAGAAACTGTGTGGAACTTAGAATAGTCTTTTTACACACAAAGTGGAATTCTTGCTTACTTCAAAATGCTATATGGTGCCCCCGGACCTTTCTTGTTTTAATTTCTGGACTTTGACCTCCGCTTGTTATTGCCACCTTCACTATCCTGATCCCTCCATCCCTTATTTTGTGCAAAAAAGAACTCAATAAACACTCTGCACATTGGCAGAGATTTACTAAAACTGGAGCACACAGAATCTGGAGCAAGTCTGCATAGTAACCAGTAAATCAGCTTTTAGGTTTTATTGTCAAAGCTTAATTGAACAACTAAAGTTGGAAGCTGACTGGTTACTACGCACAGCTCCACCTGCAAACTGCACCAGTTTTAGTAAATGCCCCCCATTGAGTCTTGTGTTCTTAGCATTTGTGCAATTTCTATTTGCGATCTTTGTCACAATCTGCAAAAATATTTAACCAGGGAAAAATTTGATGGCCTTAAACAGACCTCATAAACTGTCAGTTTATATTTATTTGCCATTTTATTGTTTATGTTTGGAGTTGTATTCAAATATTCTATTAACAGGGCTGTGATAGTATATATAACAGTATATGATAGCCGTAGGGACTTTGCCTTAAATTCGAGTGTCCCTGGTATTTTTTGCTTATGCACCTAGGCTGTATTCAGCCTGAGCAATTTTTACTTTTTCTGTGCTCTGCGGGTTTTTCTTATACTCAGAATGTTGATTGCATCTGCTTGCTACTGTTGAGGTTCCTTAAGTCAGAGTGAGAAGAAACAATAACTGAGTTATGAATATGTATCCTCTCCAGAAAATCATTGAAGATTGTGTTCTGTGGTGGATGCTGGTAGAAGGTGTTTAGAGAAATCATTCAAAGCATCCTTTTCCTTTCTGGGCTCTACCACAGTATAATACACTACTGGACTTCAGTTACCCTGTTGGGGGTCTGTCCGGAAGAAAAAGTGCATGAAGATGTCTGTCTGGAGGGAGCACACTTAGTGTAATAACACAGTTTAAATCACGTTGCCTTACTTTTCTTGTAATCCAACATTTTCAGTTGCCATGACCTCATGAGATCCTCCTTGGAAAAGATTTCCCTAAAGCCGGGAGGTGGTCTTTCTCTCTTGCAGCTCCTCACACTCAAGCAGGGAAAAATATTACATTTCCCATAATGCAAAGGGAAATGCAGGAAATGAGAGGAAGCATGTGCAGTGAACCTGTGGAAAGATGGGGGAGCGGAGGGTAGTGTTGGTGACGAGGACTTTATCTCAGAGACACCCACATAGCCAGCCACTATCCTGATATACACAGTGGGTGGCTCAGACCGGACTCGGACTCCCAAGCCCTCCCACTACAGCGAGCAGGGATGCAATTGCATCCCTGCTTGCTGTAAAGAACTAGAGTGGAGACAAGACTTGCAGAGACAAGACCGGTGGCCAGGTTTATACACTTCATAGCGGCCACCGCTCTTGCAATCTGGGAATCTTCTCTGCTGGAGATTGTCCAGGGAGAGATAGGCTTAAGCTGTTGTTAACAGACATACAGTGAGGAACAGAAGTATTTGAACACCTGCGATTTTGCAAGTTCTCCCAATTAGAAATCATGGAGGGGTCTGAAATTCACATTCTAGGTGCATTCCCACTCTGAGAGACAGAATTTAAAAAAAAATTCAGGAAATCACATTGTATGATTTTTAAAGAATTGATTTGTCTTGCACTGCTGAACATAAGTATTTGAAGCCTTTGTTTGCAATTACAGAGGTCAAACGTTTCCTGTAGTTCTTGACCAGGTTTGCACACACTGCAACAGGGATTTTGGCCCACTACTCCACACAGATCTCCTCTAGATCTGTCAGGTTTCGGGGCTGTCACTGAGCAACACGGAGTTTCAGCTCCCTCCAAAGATGTTCTATTGGATTTAGGTCTGGAGACTAGCTAGGCCACTCCAGAACCTTGATATGCTTCTTACGGAGCCACTCCTTGGTTATCCTGGCTGTGTGCTTGGGGTCGTTGACATGTTGGAAGACCCAGCCACGACCCATCTTTAATGCTCTGACTGAGGAAAGGAGGTTGTTGCTCAAAATCTCACAATAAATGGCCCCATTAATCCTGTCCTTAATACAGTGCAGTTGTCCTGTCCCCTTCGCAGAAAAGCACCCCCAAAGCATGATGTTACCACCCCCATGCTTCACAGTAAGGATGGTGTTCTTGGGATGCAACTCATCCTTCTTTTTCCTCCAAACACGACGATTGAAGTTTAGACCAAAAAGTTCTACTTTGGTCTCATCTGACCACATGACTTTCTCCCATGCCTCCTCTGGATCATCCAGATGGTCATTGGCAAACTTCAGACGGGCCTGGACATGTGATGACTTGAGCAGGGGAACCTTCCGTGCAATGCATGATTTGAAACCATGACGGCGTAGTGTTCTACCGACAGTGACCTTTGAAACTGTGGTCCCAGCTCTCTTCATGTCATTGACTGTGGGGTGGACATGTGTCTTTAAAGAGCTCAGACAGGTGCTACTAAGTTAGATTAATTATTGGAGTAGAGGTGGACGTTTTAAAGGCACAGTAACAGGTCTTTGAGAACCAGAATTCTTGCTGTTTCTTAGGTGTTCAAATACTTATGTTCAGCAGTGCAAGACAAATAAATTCTTTAAAAATCGTACAACGTGATTTCCTGAATTTTTTTTTTAATTCTGTCTCTCAGAGTGGGAATGTACCTACAATGTGAATTTCAGACCCCTCCATGATTTCTAAGTGGGAGAACTTGCAAAATCTCAGGGTGTTCAAATACTTCTGTTTCTCACTGTACAGTAGCAAGATTTACTGCTTACAGGAAATGGTACCTGTGGCTGTTCTAAAAAGGTCAAAATTGTACAAAGAGTGAAAGATCCATTTCAACTTAAGAAAGAAACTGTTGACTGTTCTTACAGAGTCATAGATCAGAATTGTGACTGCTCTTAAAAAGCCAATGATTA
The DNA here is from genome assembly GCF_062004578.1 of Staurois parvus. NCBI lineage: Eukaryota > Metazoa > Chordata > Amphibia > Anura > Ranidae > Staurois > Staurois parvus. The sequence continues at coordinate 6,668,171 of NW_028318099.1, read as the reverse complement.
CCATGAAACTAAAGAAAGACAAACATAGGTTACACTAAATTAGGGTTTGGATATTGAGATTTATGCTGCTACCTGGGTAGGCCAGATTGCTGCCATCTTTATAGGGTATCCTGTATCCCTAACCTTTTCTTCCAAAGTTGAATTCAGCATCAAAATTACCAAAAGATTAAAGTGACATTGTTATCACACCAAACACCAAGGATTCCACCCTGAGAGTGGATGAGCCCAGATGAGTAAGTAATGGGGAATTTGGAGATGTCATCCTGCTATACTGCTTTGGGGGTCATTCCATGTATCTCCAGAGGAGTAGAGCTACAGCTGAAATAAGAATAGTAAGGGTATGATTTTCAAAAAGAATTGGCAGCTGATTACAGGTCTCCTTTTTGTCCCTGCACCCGCATAGATTGGGAAGGTCTAAGCAGGGATTATACTTGAATATCAGAGGACTGCAGTTTGATGGCAGAAAGAAGTGGTACAATCACTACATTTATGCAAACTGCTTTTATAAAGATTTCTTTTTTGTTTGTTTATTATTATTACATCGAGTTTATATAGCGCCAAAGGGTTTGCTCAGCGCTGTACAATAGGGGGGACAATACATGGCACAGTACAACAAAAACAGACAGCGTACGAGGGGTAAGAGGGCCCTACTCTTTCAAGCTTACAATCTAGGAGGGAGGGGGTAGTGGAACAATAGGAAGTGGCTGAGGGGAATGAAGTGGCTGAGGGGGATGAAGTGGCTGAGGGGGATGAAGTGGTGGGAGGAATGAGGGAGAATGGCCGTTAGGTGAGGGTGGGGTAGGCTTCCCTGAAGAGATGGGTTTTGAGGGAGCGCCTGAATGTGGGGAGGGAAGGCGACAGTCGGATGGATTGGGGCAGTGAGTTCCAGAGGATAGGGGAGGACCTGGAGAAGTCCTGCAGTCGTGCATGGGAGGAGGAGACCAGGGAGCAGGATAGAAGGAGGTCCTGTGAGGAGCGAAGGGTACGGGTAGGGTGGTAGTTGGGGATCAGGTTGGTGAGGTAGTCAGGGGCAGTGTTATGAACGGCTTTGTAGGTCAGTTTGTTTACTGAATAATCTAAATAGCTACAATTCACAGATTTCATAAAGGCAGTTTTTCTTTTCATTTCAAATAAAACCTTACTGTTTAACAATTTCAAAACTTGGTTATTTGTAGAATGAATTTGAGTACTGTATGTCATGGGTCTTATCAAGGTTTCATAAAGATAGCTGTTTTTTTGCAAAGAAAATAAAAAAACTTTATCTTTAAATGTTTTTTTTTTCCCTTCAAATAATCTGAATAGATGTAATTCAAATTTAAATGAACTGGTAAATAACAGGTTGAGGTTTCATACAAGATTAAATAATTTCAAATCCCATCTTCTGTCTTTTCAGAACTCTCTTCTTTCAAATTAATACATTTCACTATCATTTTTACAGCTGCATTGTTAAGAAATGACATGTTTAATACTTTAAACTGCTCTTTCAAACTTTCCTTAGTGATGATAAGAAAATATCTCTATCTCTGCGACACGCAATACATCACTGCTAGATACAGTCTCAAAGCAAACTTATTTTTTCCAATACCATGCTGTCAGATGTATCTTCCAAAGTGAGCCATAAAAGAAAAGCAAAGAGATTTATTTAACAAGGTGATTTTCCTGCCACATTTTTAAGTGTTCAAAGCCGATTACATCATATGAACTTTCTGCTATGCAAGGTACATAAGCAAAAAAAAAAACATGGTAAGCTACTATGAATCAGTGTACTTGGGGCATACAGACAAATCGTTATGGCAACTAACCGTTTGAATGGGTGAAATATCACCATTCGCTATTTGCCTAGTGGAGAAATCATGGGGGTCAAAAGGGGTGTAAAAGCATTCAGAGCCAAGTTTTGAGTCAGCCTTCCTCACTGCCTATAAATATGAAAATATATGGTGGGATAAAATAACTTTTGCAGTTTAAATAGCTTACGTGGCTTAGTGAATTGCTCCTTATAAGCAAGGATCCATATACATGATCATGCAACTACATTGACAACTTAGCTGTCCCAGGGCCTGTGGGAGCTAAAGTGTGTACCTGCCAATGACAATTATACACACCTAGTCTGTAAGGTAAAGAACAATGTGCACTGTGCAGTAACTCAATTCAACCAATTATAATGCATAAAATACTGATTGACTAATGTGTATAAAGGTTAATGTGATATAAGTGATCTCAGCAGATGTCTGTTTAATATAATCTAAGTCCTGAGCAGGCATGGATCAAACATGGTTCAGCAGGGACCGGACAAGATTCTATCCATGTATGGGCAGGCTGATAGTACCCAAGTCGATCCATCGATCGACTTAGGTACAACCAGACTGTCAGATTTTTACATAAATTGCTACTGGTGACTATAGCTGCTAGCCATAATCATTGTGCTCTGCCCACTGGGAAGGTGGGTGTATTGGTTATCCTGAATTATTTTGGTCAACAGACTTTTATTTTCTCCAGATTGCTGAAGCGATGGTGGGTCTCTGTTTATCCTATAGGTAAGCATGTATAATTATGTATGTCTGTGTGCTTCAAAGCTAGTGAGATCATGTGCTGCTGGATTTTTTATAAACATGTGATCATCCTAATAAATTGATAACTTACTATGGTGGAAAGGTGTACCTTTTAGTGGCAGGATATACCTTTATATACCTTGATATACTGTATCTTTGTATGCCTTTAAAATAACTACTGATGGTTTTAAAAGATAGTTACTGAAAGTAACCTCTGCTTTTACTTCTCCTTATGTTTAAGATACATACGCATCTGAATGTCACAACCCATGACCACAAAGGATCAGTTTTAAATCTTGAGATATTTAGTCATGAACATAAAAATAAAATATATCTGGATAGAGGGAAAGCCCTGCTTAAAAAAACAGAAGTGGTCTAAAGTTACCAATGATCGGCAGCAACACCTCATTATTGTCACCCATGCCTGTGTCACAAACATCTGACCAATGACCATAATGACTATTTAGAACATCTTACAGCTCATGTCAATCATGTAATAAATTGAGAGAGCTCCAGTATACATTTGTGTGTGTCTGATCTCCCATACTCTAGTATGTGTCTTTTAATTAGGCCTCACTTACTAACTAGGGAAAGGTAACTGTACCCAGTGCTGGGAAAAGGTCATCCAGCACACAGGGCAAAAATGCCAAACTGTGCCCCTCCCTAGTTCATGCTGTGCAAGCTTAGGGGATCCTATACCCAGCATTCTCTCACTTGTCAAAATAATTGCCACTGTCACTACTCCTGTCAGCCTTGAACAGAAGGAATGCGCCCCATCCCTACAGCAAACCATTGCGCCCAGGGCAGCCGCCCCTTCTGCCCACCCTTTGTCCCGGCCCAGGCTGTACCTTTTATTCTCCAAAGAAAATACACAACATAATCAGTCTACCATAAATCCAATCCCTTCTACCACTACCCCTTCTAGGATTCTTAACAGTGTGCAGCACTCCTGCTGGTACAGGAGAAGGGGAACTGAAAAGCAAAGGGGCAATGTGCCATTTGAATAGTTCTTTCTTGCTGTTCTAAAAGGTCAAATTAAATCAGTATTAAACTCAAACATTTATTATATTGTATGTTACCATTTCTTAGATGTGATGGCTGCATTCATTTTCTTCTTTCTTCTATTCTTTATCTGGTGATCTGGCCAGTGTTTGCTTGAGCTGCAATTTGTTAGTGTATTTAAATCTGCTAGCATATCTAACACTCCCCTCCCCCAAACTGTCAATACTGCTGTCCAAAGGTGCCCCTGTGCTTCTTCATCCAGAGTGATGGTCAGATCACTAGATGAAAACAGAGGGCCAAAAAGCCTAAAAAATACGGATGCAACCATCATATTTAAAGATTGGTAAGCTGCAATATATTCCAATTTTGGTGTTGAGTTTAATACAACTTTTTTATTGAAAGTATTTTATCATACCTAGTTGATACATCCAAAAATACTTGTTGATCCTGCTGGAAATATAGTGAGCCCTTAACTTTTTGTAGTGAGTAGACAATGCTGCAGTGAAACCTCAAACACTGTCATTAACCCTACTTCAGTTGTCTTCGTGGACTTACGGAGATAAGTAAAAGTGGAAGTGTTTGGCAGCCCTCACACATACCTGTGATTTACCAAAACTATACAATATGAGGTCAAACCTAAACACTTTAAAATTTGTATGCAATCAGACAGGCCCTTACACTACATATTTGAATGTAAATCTAAAGGAAATTGAATGAAAAAATTGTAAAATGTATGGTCAGCCTAAGACGGGATGTGTTACTGGCAGAATCACCATGCTGATATAAAGGAATAAGACCTTGTGCATACAAATGTAACAATCTACTGATGTTAAAATGCACAATCTTGCTGACAGAGTCTGGAAGAAAGATTCTGAAAAACAACTACAAGCCGTGTTTAATAAAGACCTTTCGTATATATGCGCACAGGTACAGTATATAAACGTGTGTACGTGTATAGATGAGTATAGCAGAGTAAATTTCTTCTTCATCCTCTTCTAGCTGCTGGATTTCAATTTACCCATACAGTATATGCCTTTATCTACTTCTTTATAAACACATATATGCATAAATAACTGTGCTCAAATGTAACATTTCCAAATTTTTTTTACGGCTCTTAATGCATTGCAGCAATTCAGATCTTTACAGAGCTGTGTGAGCTTGTTCTATAGGCAATAATACATCTGTTTTCAGAGCTGTAAAAAAAAAATAAGCTACACAATTACAAGCGCAGTGTTTTTTAGAGGCCTAAAAAAAATGAATGCAGCCACACATCCAAGGACTGATATATTAATTTTGGGTTTAGATATGCTTTATTCAAAACTTCCACCTTGCCTCAAGGCAACAATGGCACTGCATAAAATGACTGAATTTTAATGGAATAATAATAGCTTATTGTAGATTAGAAATGAAATACATTTACACATACCTAATTTTAAGGTAGTCAATTATATCTTTAGCTTGCTCGACACTAAAAAAAGAGAGCTTCTCCTTGGTTTTCAGTAGGCTGTGTACTATTCCAGTCATGGCTCTTGCCAGCTCAGTTATATTCTCATCAAGGGATAAGTGTTTGGCTGAAAAGTAAAACAAGTCATATAGTAGCTCTTAAACCTTTTCTTTAAAGTGACTCTGGGTTAAAAAAATATACAATATTTAATTTCAACTCCAATAAGTATCTTCTATTGCTCTCGCTCAGCCTCCTCCAAATTTCTTCTTTTTTTTTTTTTTTGCTGATGTGATCCAACTTCCTGTTAGAGGGTGGCTACCTTTGCTCTCTATTGTCCCACTGTATGTAGGACTGTAGCCACCCACTCTGACTTGCTCCTAAGATGGACAAAGGATTATGGGAAATGTAGTGTGCATAGAGCATTGCACATGACCACAACTAATGTGCAGTGCTTATTCCACACAAACACTAGTGAGGAGGAAAAGAAGACATATTTGGGAGCTCATAGTGGATCATTTTAATAAAACAGACTACAGGACCTATCCTGTTCTGTGTCACTTTAATGCATACCTGTCAAACATTTACCTGGCATTTAACTTTAAAAGCCTCTCATGTTTTCTAGCTGGATAACAGCCCTCACAGTGGAGGCTATATTTATTTATTATAGGTACTTGTACAGCGCCGTCAATATACATAGAACTTTACATATATATATTGTACATTCACATCAGTCCCTAACCTTCAAGGAGCATACAATCTAAGGTCCCTAACTCACATTCATACATACATATACTAGGGCCAATTCTTTGGAGTGTAGGAGGAAACCGGAGTACCCGGAGGAAACCCACACAAGGAGAACATGCAAACTCCAGGCAGGTGGTGCCATGGTTGGGATTCGAACCAATGACCCTAGTCCAAGTGCTAACCATGTAGCCACTGTGCTGCCCAACATTCAACATACATTAACATTCAAAAAAAAATATAGCATTGTAGTATGACTATATAGAGATGCCAATTAAACAAACACCTTAAATATGGGGTTAAGATCTGGGCTGGATAATCTTTTTGTTTACACCTTATGCTCATGAACACATTTTGGCTGAAGAAGTAGCTAAACCAGATGACCTGAAATGCTGTCACGAAGGATTCTAGCAGACATGAGATACGTGCTGATTGTACGGCAGGTTCTGCAATTTCACCTACTATAGCTGTGCATGTGTGCAAAGGGCTGCAATAAATCAAGATCATAGCTCAGAGTTTTTGTTACTATTAGTAATAATATATTTTATGTATAATGTAGCCCTGTTCTATTGTATTTTGTAGAGGAGAATCCAGTAATGCTTTGATTTCAGCAACAAAGAAAATAACAGTAAATAAGAAGTATTAGGGCCCCTACCAAGCTCACAAACTAAATTTCTCTGAACACTTGTGAACTAAATGAACATACACAACACACAGCATCTTTCTGTAACTAATATACACACATGCCTTATTCCAAATTACAACCCGTGAGCATATAAATAGCTTCTAGCTGATAGATGTATTATAATGATGCAAAGAGTTAAAGTGGAGCTACATCTGTGGAGACCACAATTCAAAAATGCTCTTTTATTCATTTTTAATATTCAAAGCAAACTTCCCCTTCCATCCATGTCTCCATGCTTAATTTTGTGGAGAAATCACTTTGAAAAACACCCCCTAGCATTTTGGCCACGGCCATCTTGAGTACGGACAGATGATTCATGTAGCATTTACTTCTTGGAATCCATCTGCCCTTAGCTTAGTCTTGCAGACAGAAGGGTGTGCTTAGCTGAAAGCCCCTCCTTCCCTCCTAAAGACCTGGGATGTATGACATCATTTGCCTAGGAATGAAGCCAGGAAGTAACTGAAGAAATGTAAAAAAAAAACAAGTACACATAATATAAATTCCTATCTATTTACTAACGATAGCCGCATAAGGATTAAAAATAGTCAATGTTGATTGAGGGAGTGAAGTTACATATTTTTGCATCAGGGCAAAACATGGGTCCCCAAAGGTCCTGGGTTCTGGGGTGGTTTCTGTCAATGCTACCATCACTATACAATGGACAGAACAGATATACTATGCGGAGGAGATTATGGTGGCAGACATGTGATCTTGCGCTTGTCTTTATAATTGACAGACTGGGGGGAATTCACTAAAGCAATAACAACTTTTTTCTGAGGATATGGTGCACCTAATTCTTGAAAATTTTGCACCAGTTCCCGTACCATCACTCGCTCATGTGTCAGGTTCAGGTAGTTCATAGGCAAAGAACTTGGAGCACTGCTCAAAGCACTACAAAGCCTCCCTCTGCAGTCCAAAACAAACCTTGGTGTTCAAGCAAGCTCATCCAGGCTAGTTAGTTAGTTCAAGCCAGTCAAGCCATCAAATAGCTGGTGTCATAACTGATCACATCGGCAGAACCATGGCAACTGTAGATCAATCAGAGTCTAAGACTGCAGCTTCCTTGACTGTAAAGGATATAAGGGCTTAGTTCCAGTTTAAGATCAATTCTGTGCTGGTGTACATAAACCGGCCAGTGTAACGATTGTGCGCAATAAGGATATGGAACCTGTACGCGACAGTCATTTTTGTTTTTCATGAGCAATAATCTTCCTCCCCTCCTACCTCCTCCTGAAAACTGGAATTTGTAGCTGTAATCTCTAACAAACTTCAAAAGAACCTCTTATCTTATTAAAACAAAATAGACCCAGCGTGCTGACCTGTCCAGGGCTGTAAACAGCTAATTAGTCTTGGCAGGATGTCTGTTTCCACAAACCATGGAAAACACTTTCCTCTGCCCTATTGTAAAACAATAATAATGCAGTCAAGCCTCACACATGACCTGTAAGGCCATTAGAGCTCTGGGAATGCATAGCATGCCATAAAACGTCTATTTCCACATGTAACAATTCCACATACAATTCATGGAATTCATATTAATATTAGGTATATATTTGAATAGGGAATATCATACCGAACAAATCAACTTCATACATGAAAAGGAAAGGGGAGAAAGCAGTACCCTCCCTCCTGGGTGACAAAGGTACACTGTGTTTGGTATCCCTGGGTTCGAAATATAATTTTGAATAATAATTTGCTAGAATACCACCTGCACGTATTTAAGTTGTTAATATTAGTATGAAACTGGAGTTGGGACTTGGTCATAAATTTGGTGACCTCCTAGCACCCATCCTGTAAAACCAAATGATTGGTCAGTTGTTCTCGAGCAACACCCCTTTGATATCATAGAAAAGAGACTGACAGGATCTAGTAAATAAGCTCTCATTTTACCATCACCCAGGGAACATCTTAACAGACTTGAGAGCCTAGGCAACATTTTTGCTTGGACAACTGGACTCTGCTAAAATCAGGACTTTGCAAATATTCTGCCTTCTTAACTGCTTTCTTTTATTTCTCTGTTGTATTATTGTTCTCTTTATTTCTTTGTTACATCCCTTTCTGTAAATATTTTAATTACACCAGTTTGACTTTTTTAGTAATAAACCCTTTATTTTGAAAAGTGTTGAAACTGTCTCTAAAGCTTTTAATGCAAACGAAAGAATCCCTGTCTCTTGATGAGTGTTACTGTATATAATAATCCTCTGAATATACCTGTCTGTAGTGACAGTGTGTGTTACAGTGTGTTTATTGTTCACATTTGTTCTTGCTAACATTGTGAAGGGTTGATAGGCCCAAAGCTATCTGGTGGCAGTTTGGAGTTTGATGGGTTAATTGTGTAATTAACTATCCCAGTGACAATCACTCTCAGGCTGCTGGCACATAGATTGTGGTCCCACGAGCTGGAAATACTTTCTGCAGGGTACAGCTGAGAGTGGCATTGTTACACAAGTGACCTTTGTCACGAGTTGAGAAGGGCAGGGGTCAGGCACCGCCATTGTCACAGCCAGTGCTCATTATGTGCTGGAAAACTGTCATTATTGTGAGATTGTTGCTTTCTGCAAAGGGCTCATGGGTTTCTAGGGTACCAGAGGTTGCCATCCTCCTAGTAACTAATGACTCATGCTGCCCTTTTTCAGCTGCCAGATGGGAGATTTCCCTGCCAGCAGCTGAAAGTAAACAAAAAGCAGGGAATGCTAGATGATATCTTTGGATAATGGGATCAGCCGGTATCTCTGCCTCTTTGCTTACTTTCAGTTGTTGCACAGGGAATCTCCCATCTAGCTGCTGAATGAGGCCAGGGAGGAGTCATTGGCTTTTAGAATGCCATCAACTGCAGAGCCAACAGTTCCTAGCCAACAAGGGTCTAAACATACACTGAAGACAGTTTCGGCTTTATGGACACTCCAGCCTCAGTGACACCTCATTCATGTGACAGAATCATGAACCTGTTCCTGATAAGTACAGGGATCTGTTGCATGCACCAGCATTTGTTGTGCAGGGGAGCAAGGAAATTCAAAAGAGTGTGAATTCCCCAGATTCTGTCGTAAAATATACAGTATGTAAACTCTAAGGCTTCATGTACACAAGCCTACTCTGACCGCCTGCCACAGGGAAACGCAAATTGTGGCAAAAACGTGGTACCGCGGTTCCTATTCTGAACGCGATTCTTTCACGTTCGGGAGAGGGAGATTTAACCTCAACTAAACACAGCAGCTCTTAAACTCTGCTAAAAGCCTACATGTACATGAACACATGGGCTTTTATGCAGTTGAGTTTAGGAGCTTTGGGAAAAAAATGCCAAAAGCTCGTAAACTCGAGTTTAGTAGCTGCTCGTGTAGATGAAGCCTAAAAACAAACTTCTCCTATTTGTTCCACCATATTACGTTTTTGTTATTGGGTTTAGACACTAAATATGAACATGACCCACAAACTACAAATGAAATGCTTTGTTGCAAGCTAATGTAAACTTTCACTGGCTATTAGAACATATGCATAAAAAAACATAAAACATACTATGGTATTTATACTGTACAGTATGTGTCCTCTCAAGGTACAGGTTGTTACACACTTACTTTCAATATTGTCCATGAGGAAATGTAACAGCCCAATTAATCCGGTCAACTGCAGTGAGCTCAAATTTTTCTCTTTTCCCCAACAGAGTCCAGATACATAGTAATCCACCAGTATGGCTTCCTTTAAGTTTGTTTGAGTGTCTTTAAAACCGAGAATCTCTTCCATTATCCTGAAAATAAAAGTCACTGAAATTATGAACTACATATTGCACAAGAAAATCTTTACTATACAAAAAAAGGGCTTAAAGCGGAACAATACTCACCTCCAATCCCGCGATGTGCTGTCCCAGGGGCTGCTATGATTGGCCAGACAGGGATGACGGCATTGCCACAGTTATTACCTTTTGTACCACCAACTCCTCCCTCTTAGATTGTAAACTCCAAGGAACAGGGCCCTCCTAACCCTCTTGTATTGAACTGTATCATTTCTGTATTATCTCCCTTGATACAGTATTGTAAAGTGCTGAGCAAACTGTTGGCCCTATATAAATCCTGTATAAATCCTTTAAGAGCTTAGGAGCAGCATGTTGTATTCATCATAATAATAAAAACTAAAATGTTTTTTAGTAATGTTCAGATAGGACCTGTTGATGTTAAGTGTGGATTTTAATAATAGGTCCACTGTAGAAGTGGACTTCTTGATACGTAATGCACCCCTGTCTCCTTATGTGTACATAATCATCGTATATGAAGGTTCGTGAATCAAAATATATTAAAGCGGAGTTCCACTCATCCTGTCAAAAAATAAAAGTCAGCATCTACAAAAACTGTAGCTGCTGACTTCACCGGCCGTCCTGGATTCCAGGAGGCCGGCATCTTCACTGTGGGCACCCGGCTGTAACTGCTTGCGGCTTCACAGCCGGGTACCCACTGTGCATGCGCGAGTTGCGCTGCACTTCATGAATGGTCCAGTAGTCTTCTGGGACCTGTCACGTGTCCCAGAAGACTACGGGGAGGGAAGGAGGGAGGACACCTTCCATTTTCGATCGCCTAGGCGATCCGACTGCAACTGGGAGCTGGTACCTGTCAAATTCGGGTACCTGCCCCCCAAAGGTGCCAATCCTTAATGGGGAGCAGTCCTTAAAGCGGAACTTCCCCTTTTGGGTGGAGCTCCGCTTTCATCAACTTTTTGGCAGTTTAGTGGTGAGGGGTTAGAAACCCTGTCAAGTTTTTATTGCTCTATGTTATCCAGTTGGATAGTTTTAGCCACTTTATTTGTTCTGTTGACCAAAGTCACTGAGTCCAAAAAGTAATGGGAAATCCAAAATATAACAGTTGGCACCAGAACAGGAGGTAAGAGTAATTCTTCCAGCTGGGACAATTGGTTTTGTGACTAAGAGGGAATTTTTCTCTAGTGTCCTGTTGTGTCCCTGAAAAAGAAGTAATGGGAAATCTCTCTGGCTATAGACAGAATAAAATAAACTGACAGGAGTTTACCCCTTCCATTCTATCTATATATTTTTTTGCATGCTAGTCTCATATCGAAAATGAAGAGGTTACTAAAGTTATAGAAATTCTTGTGTGACAGAATACAACTTCAGAAGTGATGTAATATATTGTTTTGTACTGTAATGTATTCTTTTGTTTCTGATAATGGGTGATCTTGATCTCTTGATTTTTTTCAGGAGAATACTGTGCTGATTAAACGAAAATCGTTTGCTCTGTTATCGTGCTTGTCCTTTTGGATAACGTTGCATGAACTGTCGTGATCAGCTGCTGAAAGCTGTGTACCAATGTTCAGAATATCGTACGATCCTCCAAAAGCGATTTTTGTCACCTTATTTTCTGTGTACTAGGAAATAACCACTTGCCCTCCAGAGGTTTTAACCCCCTTCCTGACCAGGATATTTTTTGAGATACGGCGATGTGTTACTTTAACTGACAATAAGTGTATATTATTTGGTTTATGCGGAAGTTATAATGTCTGCAAATGGCAGTATATATATATATATATATATATATTTATATATATATATACATATATATATATATATGTATATGATTTTTTTTTTATACCAGTAATGGCGGCAATCAATGACTTATAGCAGGACTGCAGCCGGCATTCTGACACTGGTGGGAACTGACTAACGGCCACTGACATCCCCAGTAACACTAAATACAGTGATCAGTGCTAATAAAAAGCACTGACATTGTAGTAATGACACTGGGCAGGAAGGGGTTAACATCTGGAGCAATCAAAGGGTTAACTGTGTGCTGTGTGTGTTTCACATTGTGTGCTGTGTTGTGTTTTACTAGGGAGACATGCTGCTTTGTATCTCTCTGCTGTGTAGAGAGATACAAAGCAGCATGTCCACGCTGACAGGAGAGAGATCTGTGTTGTTTACACACAGATCTCTCCCCTCTCAGCCCTGCCAAAGATCACCGAGTCCCGAATGGGAATTGCTGGCTTGGATCTGGTGATTGACATCCCTAGCATCCAATAGTGGCGCTGGTAGGGCGCACGGACCCTACCCGGAAATGCAAATCACGTATATATACGTAATTTTGCGCAGCCCTGCAGCCTTGTAGCAGTACTTCTGCTATAGGGCGGAAAGCAACTGGTTAAACAGCACTTCTTCGCCAACAGGATCCACTTTTAGAATGTGTATTGGAGCTTTTTTCCCAATTAATAATTATGACGCAGTCCACATTCCTGTGATATTCAGTGTGGTACAATATTCAGCGTATTCATTTGAATACCAAAAGAAGCGCATGCACTACTTTTAAAAAACGCACTGCATCAGATTGCATGGTACTATGATACCATGCAATTTGAGGCAGGAAAAAGCACTGCATGTGTGATCTGTGTTTGAGGTGTTGTTAGGAATACCACATGCAGCAAATCGCACACTCTGTGCATTTTGAATGTGGTGCACGAAATGCACACAGAATGTGGGTTTCCTGCACTGCGTTCTGGCGTGAATGAGCCCAAGAAGCAGTACTTAGCCTGCAGGGATAGCCACACAGTGATAAAAGTGTGGCCAGTCTTTGCTGAACCAGCTGAAATACCGGATGAATTTCGATCGATCTATTGCTATTGTTACTAAACCCACAACAGTAAAATTAGTCTGTACATGCAGTAAAGCATGCTTGTTATACTCACCGTGGAACCTAAGGGGTTAATCCTCTGTATTGTGTATAAAGGCTGTTTGATCCTTTCTTCTCTACCCATCCTCTTGTTGAAATAACCACCTGACACAGACTGAATCTGTAGTCACATGCACATGCTCAGTTTGGTGTGTATTGCTAGAGAGGTTTTTTATTTCTTGGGAGAGTACGTGTGATCAGCACAGGGCCAATCAGCACTGTCCAGACAGAGGATCAAGGGTTTCACATCCTCCTAGAGAAAAAAGAAAACTTCTCCTACAGGCTTTAATAAGTGCTCTGCTGAAGTCACAAGACTGCTATATACTGCTGCTGAGAAAAAGTATTTAGCAGTTTATATTTACTAAAATAATTACATTTCCATGTTGTGTATACTGTGGGAGACCAGATATAGTGAATACAGGGTCCTGGGTTTAGTAACACTTTAAGCTGAACTTGTAAAAAATAAAAAGGCATACCTCTGTATGTCTTCTGTGTCCTCTTGTTCTAAAAGTGTATTTATTTGTGATTCTGAAAGAAAATCCAGCTTTACAACATCCTCCATTTCTTCATGAAGATTATGTTCCTGCTCATAAAAAAAAACCAATCAAAATATACAGATATATAAAAAATTATATATTTACAAACACATGGACTGTATCTCTAGCCAAATCTTTCTCTTTTTTTATTATTATTATTATTATTATTTTTGAGAGCGGTTAGAATCCCTGTCAGTTTTTGTTCTTTATGTTGCTTCCTGGCTCCGGATGGGGAGATTTCTCTTTATTTCCTGTTCTGGAGATAAAACAGGAAGTGATAGGATATCTCTCCTTAGTAGTCATCAGAACAGGTATGCACATAGCAAACGTTCCCCTTAATTCCTGTAGGAACTGAAAATTTGTGGTTTTCTGATGACTTTCTGTCTTGGTAAGAATGGTCACCAGGATAACTAGAGACGGTAAATCTCCTGCACAATGAGACAGATTAGTAAAAATAAGAGATCCTAAGTGTAGCAATTGTAGGTACAAATATGGATACGAACATCCATTTTGCTAAAGATCCTCCATCTCGTGTCATTCTCACTCCAAATCAGCTCCCCCCTCCCTTTCTGTTGAATGACATGTGGTGTGTGTGTGTGCTCAGTTCAGGAGTGTACAGGGCACAGCTGGATATCCTTCATGGTTGTAAACCCAATTAGCTGATTCCAGTGTGTCTGGCAGACTCTTGCTCTGAAGCTGATCGTAAAGCTATAAACCCGTCAGTCACTGGACTTCAAAAGCATTCCAAAATAGCAGTAACACCTGCATCCCATGTGAAACCACTTTTTCATACAATTTCATAATTTCTCATAGGAAATACATACAATAAAACAAGACATATATTCAGAGAGGTCATTTTAATAAAAGTCACCTGATACCTTACACCCCTAGATTACATCTACCCGAGAGCAGAAAGCGATATCTCCTTAACCGTCACAGCCAGATATGTCATATGTGATGTCTGGACGTTTAGAATATCGTTCTGCATATTATCCTGCCAGTGGATAAGTTGCTACATGTACCTATGGAAGATTATTGACCCTGGTATAACTTGGGAGGGATTTTGGTTCTAGCTTGGGTCTCCGCCTAAACCCCCCTCCCCAAATGAGGCGATTGGCCCTTGGCTTCAGTAGACACCCCCTGCTGGAGGACTAGAAAAGAGACTGTCAGGCCTGAGAGAGAGAGATTCTCTCTTTTTAACATCAGGAACCGACTTGGGAGAACGGTACCCTTTTGTTCAGGACACTTGATCTGCTTAAACCAAGGCTGACGGCAAGTATTCTACCTCTCTAAACTTCTTTCTGGTATCTCTCTGTTGTGGTATTGCTCTCTGTATTTATATATATATATATATATATTGGCTACATCTTTTTCTGTAAATATTTTTATTGCACCATTTTGACCTTTTTAGCAGTAAATCCTATTTTCTGAAAAGTGTTGAACTGTTTCTAAAGCTCTTTAATGCAAACTAAGAATCCCTGTCTCTGTATAGTGCTACGGTGTGTTTTAAACTTCTGCATACATCTGCCTGAGGTGACAGTGTGTATACAGACGCTTATTCAAACATCATAGTGTTACTGCTAAGATTGGTGAGTTTCCTCCTTCTCTGCACAAAAAGGAGGTGGTGGCAGTGTGATGAGTTAATTACGTAAATAACCTGACCCAGTAAGAATCGCTCTCAGGCTGCGGCACATAGGTTGTGGTCCAGCGAGCTGGAATATCTTTGTGCGGGGTGCAGCTGAGCGTGGCATTGTTACGCATGTGACAGCTCGGTTTTAGATTGGCTAGTCCTTCGGTCACAAGTTGGTGAGAAGGGCTGGGGTCTAACGCCGCACCCGTCACACTAAGCCTTCCCTGCTTTATCTAAAACTGGCGTTGGAGGCCCTGTGCATTCATGGATGAAGGTCCATCACCAGAACAGGAAGAGAGGGGAACTCACCTAATAGGAACACTAGTTCTGGTGATTTCCTCACTGTGGAGGGATTTCCTCTAACTTCCTGTTTTGGCTATGGGACAGGAAGTGAAGGAAATCTCCCTCTCTTATTATCCGATCAATATGTGATTCAGCCAAAATGATTAAACCATAAACTGATCGAATAGCCATACCTCCCCTTTTGATCGATTTAGACTCAGTGTAGATTGTATTGGATTAAACTGAGGCCACGGTGGAACATCATTGATCGTTTTACATCATTTGGCAGCAACAAGCAGATTCTGGCAAAAATGTGATTGTATTCCGATCAATCAAATTTTAAGGTTGCATATTGAAAACAGAAATACGATCGATAACCTACAATCGTATCTTACAACTTTCAATTGAATTCCACTTCCTCGTATGTGGCATACCGATTGATTGTGTTGTTGGCATGTATGACCACCGTTACCCCATCAAAAAAAGAAAGAAAAGGTTGCCTTTAGTTCTTCTTAAATAAATATGAAGGGAAATGCCCCAGAAACATGAATATGTGTACAGAGCTGCACCTCAAGATCAAGATGATTTGGTGTATTTGGTCCTTTTGGACATTTCCGGAGAGGCGCTGTCCAACTTCCACCGCTGTCCTATCTGCTTACTAAAGGGATTTTTAAATCGGTATTAAACCCCAAAACAAACATGTATTAAATTGCTGCTTACTAATCATTAGATGTGGGGGCTGCATTTGTTTTCTATTTTTTTAGGATTTTCCCCTCTGTTCTCTCCTGGTGACCTGCTATTTTTTACCTTCCTCTAGCATCCCTGCATCCATATCACTTGTGTTGATGTGGGGATCTGTAAGCAAAGTCAATGTGTATACCCAGATTGTACAATCAGATTGTATAGTGTATGGTCAGGATAGGCCAAAGGTGTCTCCGTTGCTCTTCCATCCAGAGTGGAGGCAACCCAAGGCAGGAAGGGTGTCACTAGCTAGATCACCAGGTAAAAATAAAGGGAAGAAAACCTAAAAAAGAAAATGAATACACTGATCACATGTAATGATTGGTACACTGCAATACATTTGCCGCCTCCCGCCCGCTATATAAGGAAATGGCGGACTGGCGGTGGCTCTCTCGTTCTGGGAGGACATCTTTTGATGTCCTCCCACTGTAGCTGCAGAATTCGTGCCCCTCGGGGCGTGCAGCAACTGGTGGTGCGCTGGGTCCCTGGATCACCGATCACAGTAAAGAGCCAATGACACAGGCTCTATCATGTGATCAGTTGTGTCCAATCACAGCTGATCGCATGTAAATAGGAAACACCAGTTATTGGCAGTCCTCTACTCACAGCGCGGGAGGAGAGGAGAGCCAGTAAGTGGCATTCCTCAGAGGGGACATCTACACTGATCATCAGTGCCCTGATGATCAGTGTAGCCCATCAGTGCCACCTGTCAGTGCCCATTAATTCCACATACCAGTGCCCATCAGTGCAGATCAATGCCACATATCAGTGCCAATCAATGCACATCAATGCCACATAGTGCCCATCAGAGCTGCCTTTCAGTGCTGCCTATCAGTGCCAGTCAGTGCTGCCTATCAGTGCCAGTCAATGGCGTCTATCAGTGCCCATCTGTGCAACCTATCAGTGCCAGTCAGTGCTGCTTATCAGTGCCAGTCATTGCTGCCTATCAGTGCCCTTCAGTTCCGCATAACAGTTCCAATCAGTGCCAGTCAGTGCCGCCTCTCAGTGCCCATCATTGCCACCTACCAGTGCTATACTGTATATGAGTGCTGCCTTTCAGTGCCCATCAGGGATGCCTGTCAATGCCCGTCAGTGCCGCCTATCAGTTCCTCCTATCAGTGCCCATCACTGCAGCCTCATTAGCGCACATCAGTGAAGGAGAAAGATTGCTTATTTACAAAATTGTATAACAGAAACAAAGAAAAAACTTTTTTTTCCAAAATTTTCAGTCTTTGTTAGTTTGTTTAGCAAAAAATAAAAACCCCAGTGGTGCTTAAATACCACCAAAAGAAAGCTCTATCTGTATCAAAAACATTATATACATTTAGTTTGGGTGTAGTGTTGCATGACCGCACAATTGTCATTCAAATTTCAACAGAAATCTGAAAATTGGCCTGGACAGGAAGGGGGTGAAAGTGCTCTGTACTAAAGTGGTTAAATCCTCAATCCAGGGCAGATCTACACACACTAGTATCATCACTTAAAGTGCACGTTCACAAATAACAAAGCTATGGTGGTCTGATTCCTGTGGAACTACAAGTCTCAGCATGTTCTGACCACAGCTATCTCAATGGGTCCTCTATTTATATAGAAACAGCACAAAGAACAATGCTGGGAAATCATCACATGGTGCAAATATATATATATATATACACCCTATTCCTAGATTGTAACCTCCTATCCCTCTTGTATTGAACTGTATTGTTGCTGTATTGTCTCCTGTTATATTGTAAAGTGCTGAGCAAACTGTTGGCGCTATATAAATCCTGTGTAATAATAATAACAGGAACCTCCAGCCAGCCCTGAGCTCTGTCCTACCTGCTCTGTGCCTCTCCTCTCCAGAGACTCCATACTGCTAGAGTTTAGCTTTGTGTTGCCATAGTGACTTGGCAGCCCACTGCACATGCTCAGTAGGACTCTGAGAGCAGCTAGCACAGTGAACCTGATGGCAGATTAGCCCAGTGTCAGGTTTCCTGGAGAAATCTGCTGACTCAGCTGTATGGTGGATTGTGTGCTGTGACCGAATGGCTGTGACAGGGCTGTGCTCAGTAGTATTCTCAGATCTCCTCTACATGCTGCTATGTTAGCTGTGCTCAGCTGATGGCTTCATGCATACAGTAGATATGCTTGCTCATGTCTGATGTCTTATTAAAGTGACATTAACTTTTGGTTTAACCACTTGCCAACCGCGCTATAGGCCGAATGATGGCTACAGCACGGTTGTCCAGTTCTCCCAGAAAGCGCCCTCCCGACCACCCCCATTGCTCTCCATGACTGTGATCCTACAGATGCAATTGATCACATCATGAGGTAAAAGGCCAATCACAGTGGCCTTTTGCTACGTGATCTGCTGTGTCCAATGAAAAAAGTAAAAGTGTCCGGTAGGCAAGAGGTTAAAAAAACAAACAAAAGTACATATTTTTTATTTTAAAAAAGTCCCTTTCATTGCTCTTAGGGCCCGTTCACACCAGAACAGAAGTGCGGGAAACCTACCCTGTGCACATTTCCCACACCACATTCAAAACACACTGCCCTGTGCGTTTGTCTGCACCAGATCGCATGAGACAGAAGTACCCTGATACCTGGTTGCAGTGCATTTCTTTAACGTAGCGCATGCACTACTTCTGGTGTGGTTCAGTGTGATTTCAGCCCATTCAAATGCATGGCCTGAAAACACAATGCACGCAAATTTTGTGAATGCAAAATGTGGGTTTTTGGTTCTATAGACTTTAATGGGGATGCTACAGAAAGCATGTATTGTGTTTTTGCTGTGTTTTGAGTAGCAACAAGAAAAATAATAAAAAAAAGTGGCAAAAACGCAATGCAAAACGCAATGCAGAAACGCCTCAAACGCAACCTGCACAGGTGCGAACCTAGACTTAAGATGGGAATACACGATTAGAAAATCGACCGATCGGTCATCCGATGACCGAGAGGCGTTCGTTTGTTGGTGGAAATCGTGGCCCACATTAACCAATCTAAAAAAATCGTTCGTCAGACAATACGTAGTGTTGACGTCTTCCGTACAAGTGGAAGTGATGCAGTTGACGTGTGACCTTGTAGCCACGCCCTTCCGGCCAGAACGAGCGATATACACAATTAACCTCCCTGGTGGTATTCCCGAGTGTAGCTCGGGGTAAAGTTTCAGCACCACAAGCGGTAACCCCGAGCTACACTCGGGCTTACCATGCGGCGCTGCTCCCCGATCCCTCGATCTCTTACCTTGTCCTGCGCTCCCACGATGTCCCTCCTGCAGTGTCCCCAGCAATGTAATCCGGCGGATGCCGGCATCTGTCATCTGGGTTCCGTCCCCTGCGACGTCGGGACGTACAGGGGACGGAACGGCGGGAAATTTGAAAATGACAAAAAGTGACATTCACTAAAATCACATAGTAAAACATTACTGTATCAAACCATTTCACATACATTTTGTCCCTAGTGCTTTGTCCTGTGCCCTGACTGCATTTTTACTGTTCTTTCTACCTGGAAACTGAGAAACGTCCATTGCGTCCAAAAAGCGTCCCTTTAGGTCAAAAGCGGTTTTAGACCAGCTAGAGAACAGCGATAGTAAATCAGAACCACTTGCAGAATTGAGTGATAATGATTCGTGGGGAAATTCGTCATCAGACACTGAAAACGATTTTGCGACTTTGCTCAGTGATGTGTGAACTTGGCGCTATATTTCAAATTTCAGTGTTTTTGGTTTGATTATATTATTGAATTAAATTTATTATTATATTATTTTTTTTTTATGATTATTTATTAAATTAGAATTTATGATTTCATGTTTCAAGTGTTATCCTACCCGGGATGTTTACTAGACTCTTGTTCGGACAGATTTCAGAGAGTTATTCCTAAGAATTACAGGCCTACAATATAAAACGCCACACTTCCATGCAAAATAATGGTACCGCTTTCAGCACCAAAAATCTGAAATAATCATACCGCCAGGGAGGTTAACAGCAATGAGTATAATATAGTTTATTACATTATTAGTTATTATTATTTAATTTATTATTTAAGTTACTATTATTATAATATAGTTTATTACATTATCTATATACATAAATAGTGTATAAATCAGTGTTTTTGGTTTGATTATATTATTGAATTAAATTTATTATTAGATTATTATTTTTTATGATTTTTTATTAAATTATAATTTCAGTGTTTTTGGTTTGATTATATTATTGAATTAAATTTATTATTATATTATTATTTTTTATGATTATTTATTAAATTATAATTTAAGATTTCGTGTTTCAAGTTTTATCATACCCGGGATGTTTACTAGACTCTTGTGCGGACAGATTTCAGTGAGTTATTCCTAAGAATTACAGGCCTACAATATAAAACGCCACATTTCCATGCAAAATAATGGTACTGCTTTCAGCACCAAAAATCTGAAATAATCATACCGCCAGGGAGGTTAACAGCAATGAGTATAATATAGTTTATTACATTACCTATATGCATAAATAGTGATACATAAAATATAATATGCAGAATTCTGGTTTCATTATCTCATTGGGCCAATCTACTTTTAACATTTGGAGTTTTCGTTCGTGTTTATGAAGATTCCTTGGACATAAACATCTGGGTCATCTTCTGTTTCCGCTCATGCGTGATAGCGCTTGATAGATTTTTTTCGTACGATCGTCATACCACTGCATAGAAAATAGGTTGTTCGTATGCGAAACGACAAAACTTTTCACTTTTGTTCAACCGGAATTTTGCGTTCACAATAGCGTTATCAGTTAAAACATCCTGCTCATCAGCGAAGAGAAAATCGTTCGATCAGTGGTTCCACTAAATTTTTCATATGATTTTCTTATCGTGTGTACAGGGAATAAGTCTCCTCCAAATGCCCAGATTTCTGCAGCTGTGATCCAACTTCCTGTTAGAAGGATGGCTACATTTGTTTACCCTGATTCCACTGTATGTAGAAACTTAGTCACCCTTTCTTGCTTGCTCCCATGATGGACTTTGGACTATGGGATTTGTAGTGTGTATAGAGCAGTGTGCATGACCGCAACTAACATGCACTGCTCCTTCCAAACAAAGAAACGTGAGGGGGAAAAGGAGAGCTTTGGGAGCTTGTGCAGGATGTTGCAAGCACAAAAGCACAGTGAGAAACAATTTCATGAAAAATAGATTATAGGACTATGCATAAGCATGCGCCGCCTATTACATTAGTGTGTGCATCCCAAAGCTCAAACACACATGCATATCTTTCTGATCTCCCTGCAGGCACATTATCTCGCTGCTTGCAGTTTCAGAGTGAAAGAGAAGTGCTTCCACAATTTTCTTAAAAGCAGAGCTGCTCAGTGGGAGATCTTTCCCATCTCCTCATTGGCACACAGAGCAATAATAGTAATGCACACAGGGTGATTAGGGTGTGCCCAGGCACATCTGGCACACCCTGTGCGCACGCCTATGAGACTATGGAGGTGTATTGATTATTTTTAGAGAAAAAAATTGTTGTTTAGGCTCACATTAAACTTTTAGCTGCCAGCAACATTTTTGCACATATGTTTTAGGCTTAAAGTTCAGTTGAAACCCTCAAAGATGGTATAATTTCTGAAAGGAGACACTCTAGAAAATAAAATAGTGGTGGTTCCAATGTTTATGTCACATAGTGTTTGCGTAATGGTTTATCAAGAGCAAATTTTCAGTAGAAAACACCAAAATTTGTTTTAAAACAATATATTACCCGATTTTTGGTAACATCTAAAAATTGAGGTTGCACCAACTAAAAAGATACTCAACATGTCAAGCCTTAAAATTGTGCACACCCGTAAAACAAGATGGACGACAGTATCCTAATTCTCTATAGATTACACTTTAAAAGCCCCTGTATATCATCATTTTGTAAATGATGGCCCTACAATCATTGTTCTCACTTTGTCATGCATGACGATGTGCAATATGTGTATTGTAAGCGGCATTTTCAAACATAGGCGCCCCTATATACACAGGTGTGCGTGTACATGGAGGCAGGGTGAGCTCAAAATTGTTATGAAGAGGGTTTAAGTGATTGGCTGTAAGTTTACTTTCTTATAATCACTGAAACATTATTTATATCACATTGGGGTTGATTTATTAAAAGCAAATAAATAGACTGTGCAGTTGCTCCAGAGCTTAGTAAATTGCTTAATTCCATCATCCAATCACATGCATGCAAAAATGCTGTTTTTTAAAAATTTTCCTTGCCCATGACTGGGTATTTTTTTGCAAAGTGAAGCTTTACCTCATTTACTAAGCTCTAGAGAAAATGCCCTTTTACCTTTAGTAAATCAACCCCATAGGGGACAAAAAGCCTGGTGGGTGATATAACTTCATTGTAAGGTTCTCTTTAACAAATAAATATAAACAAAAACACTTATGCAGGCCATACGTGCATCCAATCCCGAATAATTTGTTGATCAAAAATCCAAAATGTGTGTTTTGTAATCCCATGGTGCCACCATTCATTTTGAAATTTGACCAACCAAGCCTTCAATTTCAACTCATGTTATGGAAAAGAAATTTTGTGGCCAGGAATCTTCTTTTCTTTCCAGGTCACAGCTCATGCTCATTTCTTTTTCAATTATATTTCTTGCACGATTCTCCCATCATTGATTATAAATTTGTTAATTTTTCAAAATATTTCCAACATGCCGCATCACTCAAATCCATTGCTGTGGCCCCACTAATGATCAAAATTCGGACAATAATTCAAAATGACAATTTTCAACAGAAAAATTGTTTGTAATGGGACCCATGTATGGCTGGCCTTATGCACTATCACTACATAAATGTGATACACTGAATTACCACTCCTTGGATGCTGCAATCACCTAAGTGTGTGTTCCCCACCAACCTCAATGAATAATCAAATTGTACTGTGTTGCCCTGCTGAAAATAATGAATAAACCTTGAATATACACTTAATGGCTGTGTCTTGTGAGTTATTCTTAAAACATGCAACCAAAATATATTTTTTAAAAAATGGATATATCATTCTCCAATGTCTATACAGTCCCACATATAGTATATTGTCTTCATGCACTTCCACTACACTCTTCACATTGTTTATAAATTGTGACTCCAAGTGCAATCCTCACATAGCATGTAATCCCAAAAACCCAGTGCTGCAAGCACTCTTCAAAAATGTGTGCACCACCTCACAGTGAGGAGAGATATGCCTTCACCTTAGTAAATTGACCTACAGAAAAAATAAGTCTGGATGCGTTAACCCCTCTCTGGGGATTATGTGGAATGCTTTTTGGTGGTTACAGATACTCCGCTTGCCCACTTTAATTTCAAATATACATATTTGTATGACATTTTAAAAACACAAGAGGACAAGGTAGATCAACAGCACTGAGATGAAAAAAGGTGAAAACTGTATTTTATGAAACAGTATAGCAATTGTTTATTTTGGATTAGCGTCCCAAAATGGAATTCCAAAGGCAAAGCACCAGGAATTAATCATTTTTATCATATGCAAAAGACAAAACAGCAGTAAATAGTTATACGTCTATTTATTATTATTATTATTATTATCCCTGTTTCCTCCCTTCAAATTGTATTGTAACTGTAATGTCTACCTTCATTTTGTAAAGTGCTGCGGAATCTGTTGGTGCTATATAAATCCTGTATAGTAATTATAAGATATACATTTGTATAGATAGATAGATTTTGATAAGAACAATTCATACTGTATATTTGAAGGTCAATGGTTTCATTTTCATCCATACTGCCATCTAGAGGATATTTTGTACAATGCAATGCAGGCTTGAAACATACTCTTATGGACACATTATTTTTATGTATTTTATATAAATAACTAATGTTTATGTAAACATTGCTTTGTTCTGGACATTATATGTCAGCTTAATATTTATATTTATTTATGAAAAAAAATGTTTTTACAGTCTTTAACAATTGCATTAAAAACAGAGATGGCGAGGAAACTATTATTTTCAGAAGGAGGTGAATAGTTGTGGACCACATTTTTTTTCAGAGCATAAAAATTGTTGGCAGTGAGTTTGCTAATTGGCCCTTTCAGAAATAGTTCATGAAGAGCTTTTATTAAAATAGCATTTAAATGTTTTTTGGGGTTTTTTCTGCAGAGAGCTGAAAACATCATATTGTTTATCTCTGCTAGCTGGCTAATAAACAACACTTTTCTTCTTATTTGCACACACAGCAGAAGATTTACTAAAACTGGTGCACTCAATCTGGTGCAGCTGTGCATGGTGGTAAGCTTCTAAATTCAGCTTGTTCAGTTAAGCTAAATGTAGTGAAAAAAAATGTGTCAGGCATACTCTGTTTTACCCTAGGTTCACACCTAAGCATTTTCTGCAGCATTTTGAATAAATGCAGTACAGTCCATTTAACATGATTTCCTATGGGACATGTTCACATCTCTGCGTTTTCACCCAATGCTTTTTTGGAAAGGGTCAGGGACTTTTTTGAATGCAAAAAGTTGCATTTTTGGTTCTATAGACTTCAGTGTAAACGCTGCAGAAAAGCATGTATTGCATTTTTGCTGTGTTTTGCCTCATTTTTGATGCAATTTAAATTTGCCTAGCAACAAGAAAAATAAAAAAATTAAACATGCAAAACGCATCAAAAATTCATCAAAATCACAAGTGCAAAACACAATGCAAAATGCAATGCGGAAAAAGACCAAACACAACCTGCATAGGTGTGAACCTAGGGTTACAAAGAACCGTATATACCAGCCCTTGTCCCTGGAATAGTACCAGGGGCGGACTAACCATTTGGAAACTCGGGCACTGCCCGAGGGCCCGGGGTCAGTAGGGGGCCCCATAAGATGACCCTGGTACCTTTTTCATAGGCTTTTTTGAGTTTGGGCAAGGACACAGGGGCTGCATGATCCTCTATTGCACGGGGGCCCCATGAGTTGTCAGTCCGCCCCTGAACAGTACTGTATGTATCATGTTATTAAACTGTGGGAAGAGCTCAGAACACGCAGAAACATGCAGACTACACGCAGTATCAAGCAACAAAAATAAAATTTCCACACCAAATTTCAGTGTATATAAATAGTATTCAGTGTATATAAACAGTGTACATACAGACCACATGCAGATGGTGTATCAAGAAACAAAAATAAAAATTCCACACAATATTTCAGTGTGTATAAATAGTGTACAATGTGGTCCAATAACAAAATCTCAAACCTAAAGCTACAAAAAAAAAATAATGTGAAGAAATGATATAAGGAAATGGTTTAAACATGTTTTATTAAGACACATGATGCCATGCTGCAAATGACTGAATGCAATCCCCCAACATTTATTTATGTATTACAGGTATTTATTAATTTCTGTCATGTTATGCAGAATTTCCCTGTATATTGTACATTCACCTCAGCCCCTGTCTACAGTCATGTATTTTAATAAAGGATTTTTAGATCATGCAGATGATGTCCTAGGCAGAATGGCAACACAGGATTCAGAGCTTCATGGACTTCAACCTCTTCACTACTATGCTACCTGTTTATTGCAGCCAACATTTATGGCTCAGATAGATTCAGTACATTACTGTCTTTTTTTGCCTGGATTGCATTTACTAATAAACTGCATCTAAATTGTATCACTTTACACAACCTAGTATTTACAATTAACGTAATATTGGTTTGCTTCGCTTATCACCACTTTTTGCTTTGCACATATACCATTTGATTATTACAGTGTCGAGCTTAGAATCATAACCATCATAAGAATAACCTGCTTCATTCACTGTAATCTAAGGCCTTGCTTTCTAAAAGAAAATTACCTTTAGCCATAATTGCACATTTTATAACAAAATAATTTAATGTGTAACGAAACGTTTGCATTCGATTGCGTAAACTGAACTGGCCCTCACTTAATTTTTTATGTCAATTATATACATTTAATTGGACTTTAGAGCAATGCACACATTATCCAAATTATCGACTTTGGTAAAAGAAATTAACTCATTTGCATTTCACTGCCTTTAATTGTATGTTTAAGTAATTAGGAAATATTACCATAATGCAGTTCAGTACACTTTGTCAGAATAAAATAAATACTAGATTTCAACAGATGCCTATGGGATTTGAGGCTAAAAGGATTTAATATTTTAGATGCTGTTTTTTTTTCTATTTACATTTTTGAATTGGATCTATGTACTAACTGAATTTAATAACCATTTAGTATTACCTATTACAGTATTATGTTTATTCAGATCATATATTGTTTGCTTTAAAATGCTCATTTTCAATTTTTGTAGTAGCACATTGATAATCTTGTAGTGTATGGCTTGTGTTATTAAGATTGTAAAATGAACCTGTTTTATCTACAATTACCTTTAATGTCCAGGTAATCTTATGTATTGCTTTCAAGAAAAGTAATGAGAAAAGAGGCACTTAAATTAATTACAAATAACGTGTATAAAGGACTGGCTTTCACTTATACATTTTTATGTCCATTGTATACAGTTAATTGGACTTTAGACCACATTGTATAAAATATCAGCTATTATAATTTTACTTCTTTTAATTGTATGTTAAAGCAATTAGGAAATATTACCCTAATGCAGTTCACTGAATTATATGCACTATAGTAAATAAAGATTATAAAAAACACAATTTTTTAACAGTCAGAATTATATGCTGTTTGTATAATGCAGGTGTATGCAGCACTTGTTTAAAATTAACTAGCAAAGCCTAACTAAATAGTAAGGAAAACTTAGAAAAATATAATAAAAGAAATGTCACTGTAAAAATATAAACTTAGGCTGGCCATTCACTATACAATTTTCTGTCCAATTTCTGCCCAATTTCCTTTAGATTTGCCTTCAACTGTGTAGTGCAAGAGCCTGCCTAATTGGATACAATTGAAAGTTTTATTAGTTTTGACCTCCTATTATATGGTTTTTGGTAAATCTAAACCAAAAATCTCAAAACAAATTGTATAATGTATGGCCAGCCTTAGCCTACCTTAAAAGTGGACAGTGTCAGTAGAGCAGAGGGTAATGCCAGTAGAGTAGTGGATGGTGTCCATAGAGCTGTGAACAGCGGATGTGTCAGTAGGACAGGTTGGTGTCAGTAGACCAGTGGACAGTGTCATTAGGGCAGAGGTTGGTGTCAGTAGGGCAGCGGGCAATGTCAGTAGTTTTTTATTTTTACTATTTTATTTTTTATTATATTTAAAAAATTTTTAACAGTCCTATTAGGGGGCTTTGGTAAAATATCAGGGGTCTAAACCCCTGATGTCTCACTTTTTGAGACAGAGAAAGGGACTGAGGACATAGACATCAGTCCCCATCTCTGCAGCCTCAGCTGCACAGAATGAATGAATGGGAAGAGTTCTGCACAGTCTCTATTTATTCACAAACTGAAGCATACTCAACACAGTTCACTATGCTTCAGTTATGATGCACACAGTGAGTAATTGATAGACACTGTGACTACCAAGTGTTCAATGGGAGACAGAGAGACTCTTCTGCTACATCTAACCAGAGGTCACAGCGGTGAGAGTTCACCACTGTCAGGTCCTGAGTTGCTACCATCACTGGTCCTGTAAGGGATAATACTTTCCATGTCCTGATTTGCTGCTAACATCATCAGTTCCATGGGAGATATTCATCGCTGAGTCCTGAGTACGTCACTGGTTACAGACAGAAAGCAGTAGGAGGAATAATTACAGATCATTTGGTGGTGAGAGACTGCTGACCACAACTTCCTGCCTACTTTATAAAGGAGCAGTATCAGCTATTTGTAGGATATCGTTTGGGTATTTACGCCCAGAATTGTGGATTGTACTGAAATCTGAGCACTCTAAAGCCGCAACTTTGCACCCCAACCATTGCAAATACACTGACCACTGGAGGGTATTGAAAGGACTGACAAACTAATGACATTCCCAATACCACCCCCATAGTTTGGACCTCCCTGGTTTTAGGGTTCAGGGGCAGAAACATTTGGTCCTCCAGGCATTTATGTTGTGACAATTTATAAACTGTTATTGTTTACTGTTGCTGTTCTATATTTTTTTTTCCCATTGGGAATATTTTTCCAAATAAATCTCACCTTGGTGTGTCAGAAGGTGTAGCATGTTCCCATCCTGAATCAGGGGACCCAACATTAGCGGCTCCTTCGGGGGCAAATGCTACATACATAATAAACAGTGAATCAGAATATTATAAGAATCATAGTTATTTCCTGGCTGTGCAATCCTATTGTGAATTTGCATCTCTGCATCTATATAGCCATTTAATACTTTGTTTTACTCATCAAACATTTAAATGCCACGCCCCATACAATGTAATTTAGTTCTAATGAGCCATGAGCAGAAAATTATATTTAAAACATATGACATCAAATGATGATGAGATATCACAATGAAATGAATGTCACTCCAGTAGTCCTTTCTTTCTTTCTTTCTTGGAGTTTTTTTTTAGGTTTTTGCAATCTATGTACCAATTGGAAGATTTCCTTGCATTTTCTGTACTGTATACACAACTGGAAGTAAGAGAACAGCTCTCAGAAGTGAGGGCAATGCCCTCTTAGACAGTTCTCACTGGAACAGGTGTCACCATTGGAAGATTTCCCCTTTATTCCTGTTCTGGTGACAACTCAAAATTTCTAATTTTTCCTAATTTTTAGTTCCGATGACAAAGATCACCAAAACAAATAGAATAAGTCCTCCTGATGGACACAAAGACAGTAATACAAAACCACAGAGATTCTAACCCACTCACCACTCTATACAAACATGCAAAAATCTGATTTTGGTAGAATTTTCATCATTTCAGGTCACACAGGGGTAGATTTACATAAGGCAAATAGACTGTACACTTTGTAAATGAAGTTGCACTCAATTTTCTTAGTAAGGGCCAGTTCACACTACATGCGTTTCAGTGCGCTTTTTTTCAGCATCCACAGCGCACATAAAGTAGGTTATATGGTTGTCAATGTCATAGTTCACATCAGTGCTTGCAGTTACAGTGCGTTTCGGATGTAGAATAGGCTGCATTTTTCCTGCACAGAACTGCACTGGAATGCACCAAATGCATCAAAAACACACTGGAACGCACATGTCCCCATTTAAATTGAAGAAAAAGAGAGGGGGGGGGAATGAACTGGAATGCAACAAAAACGCATTGGAATGTGCCAAAAAAATGCATTAAAAAAATGCATGCAGAAACATCCGGAACGCATCTGGAGTACATTTCTGACCCTAAATGTAAATGTGGTGAAGCTTCACTTTATAAAGAATACCCAATCAGGTGCAAGGAAAATAAAAAGCAACATTTTTGCTTGGATGATGGGAATGAGCAGAGCTTGCTACATTTACTAAGCTCTGGGTAAAATTAGTGCATTTGCACTTGCAAAGTACACAGTCTATTTTCCTTTAGCAAATCTATCCCATAGGGTGCTTCCCCAATGAAAATCAGTGACAGTAGTGTCTGGTTACTGTTTTCCACATATTTTCAAATGTGTACAGTGTATGTACCTGATTTTGACTTGCTATCAGCCTTTTGATTTTCATGTGCACCAGAGCTCAGGTTAGGGGAGGGAGAGGCAGCACAAGAAGCCAGTCAGTTTTTCTGCAGTCCAGGAAGCATGCGAATAGAAGGAGAGAGCAGAATGACAGAGAGGTGAGCTCATTAGACTGCTGCTTCTCCTTTCATTGTCCATTCATAAGCTGGGACAAAACCTGTAAAATTTACTGAACTGCAACATAGAAACATTAGGTCTTCTTCCCTGCCAAACATGGCTGTGTAAATCTTAAAAATGGATGGAAAAAATGTAAAACTATTGGCTGATTTCATTGCATTTATCTAATCTGTATTTTGAGCTGTTTGCCTGTAGTTGAGCCTAAAGGAAGTAGGACAGAAACTCTTTAAACTGTGAGTTAGACCTGCTGATGAACCCTTAGTCAGTGTATATTCATCCATGGCAAGTGGCTAAAGTGGTTGTAAACCTCTAAAATAAAAAAGGAACAAAAATAGAATTCTATCTTCAATCTATAGCACGTAGTGTGATTCCTGTCTGCTCTCTCCTTCCTTGGCTATTTGCACTTCTGACAGTTTTTACAGACCCCAGGCAATCCAGGAAGTTTGCCTCACCCCACCCCCTCCAGCACACAGAGGATGATTGTCAGCCCCATCTAGGTATGTTTCCCTATGAGACTTTGTGTGGGGCATGTCTTTTACCTCCACTCAGGATTCAGATTACACTCAGCTCTGTGTTGTGCAGTGTGTGGCCTCAAATCCCCACCCCCTGTCTCCTGTAAACTGAGAAATACCTTTTGATCAGCTTATGTAGGAGGATTTGCTTCTTCACTGTGCACCACCTGAAGCTAGTCACTTCTATGGGCTTTTGTAATGGTTTAAATATTACAAACAGTGAACAGTAAATCTGTTAAGATATGATAAATCAATGAGTGGATCAAACCTCAATACATCTAACATAACCATAAAAATGTGCAAAGAATGTGCACCAAATCATGTAAATCATTAAATAAATAATAACATAATCAATCCATATGTCACAGTGATATTAAGTATATTAAATCCAAAGTCAATATAAGGTGCAACAGTGGTAGAAAAAAAAATCCATAAAAAAAGTGAGTCCCGTACACCATTCAATTTTTGTGCAATCTCCTACTGAAATTAAGTTGATCTTTGAACAGCGCAAGGAAGTTACAGTTTCCACACCATGCACACCAGAGTGTCCGTCACTCCACCTTATGGGTATCAGCTCACCTTAATTGTTGGACCCCTACTGATAAAAGGAGGCCAACTGCACTTTATTTTCATGTGTACAAATGTAACTCCTCTCTAGTCTTCCTCTTTCCGTAAACTGTCTTCAAATGGCAAAATAATGTGGGAAGCAAAAAAAAAAAAACACTGATAGTGCAGATCGTTCTCACGATTAAACAGATAAAACAAGGCATGCCACATCCATATTCTAACATATGGCGTCCAGACTCCGTTCACCGTGATGACCTCACCACTAGTCTCACGCATTGTGCCATCAAGGCTTTGGTTTATTATCACTTTTTTGATTTATTTTCAGGCCAGTATCACACTTCTTGTGTTAGGGTATCTTCAGTCTATGAAGGAGCATGGAGACACCCTTGGACAACAGCATTGTCAATCCGGGGAGAGGATAATGTTAGAAGCATTAGAAAATGTTGATTTACTTGATAAACAAATTGAATCTGGACTCCAGCTAACATTTTGTAAGCAGTTACAGCAAAATGTGGGGGATAAAGGTTTTATATATTTATTATTTATTTCAGGTACTTATATAGCGCCATCAATTTACACAGCGCTTTACATATATATTGTACATTCAACTTAGTCCCTAACCCTTGAAGGGAGTACAATCTAAGGTCCCTAACTTAAAAGAATAAAATCTGATCATTGTAAGCACCCTTGTCATTGTCAACTGCCCCTTTCTCTAAACAGTTTTCACTCATAATTCTTAGTAACTATGTAATAATAAAGACACCTATGGTCCCTATTATTCTAACATACTGTCATTGCCTATCTATTTTGGAGCTGCAAGTGTCATTGCACCCCTTCCCCAGACCTAAAGTAGATAGAGAGCACATGCACAGATTTTCTGTCCCTGCTACCTTTTAATTAATTCTAGTACTATAAATGTCATTGTATCTCTTTCTTACCTCAGGGCTTTATGTCATTTATTAAATTACCTAAGACATCTGTATTGAAGGAGAAAAGAAGAAAAACTTGTAAATCATACATTTATATTAAATGCTGTTATCTCGTGTTTTGCTTTGTATATTTTAGGATCTGAAGTCATGGTTAATGAAGCCAAGGTGTGATTACACTCTTAATTTTTCTTCTAGACATAGCACTGCACATTAACACCTGCTGAGACAATGTCATAAAATCTTGGAATTACTGCAGCCAGAAGGGATAAACAGACTACATAAATAAATATTTTCCTGATATATGCTACATCTATTATTTTGAAACCCTTTAATGCTTTCCTTTGTCTGCACCTAATACAAAGATGTAGAACCCTGAAAATTGGAGCAGTGGTTCTAAACTTTTTTTTTCTATAAATAAAGGCTTTATGTGCGGTGTGTGTGTATTTACTATGTAACATTTTTGTGAATGAGCAACCAAGGATAGGGGAATACCAGATATCTGGGGCCCCCCTTATTTTAAAGAAGTCTTCCAGATCCTATTAAATCTGCAGGAGAGGGGACTTATTGAAATGTGGACATCCCCTTTAGATAAGGGGATCCCCAGATATCCATA
Source organism: Staurois parvus (assembly GCF_062004578.1). NCBI lineage: Eukaryota > Metazoa > Chordata > Amphibia > Anura > Ranidae > Staurois > Staurois parvus. The sequence goes on along the minus strand of NW_028318099.1, from coordinate 6,635,621 downwards.
TCGTGAATGAGTAAGGGGTACATAGTACCCCTGGTTATTTATTCACAAAAAAATTTACACAGTAATAAAACACAAACCCGAGCTGTAGATAAAGTCCTTCAGTAAAAAGAATAAATAAAAATATAGTCTCACGATGTAAACAAAAAACAATGTTTCACAATGTCCATAAAACATAAAATAATGTTTCACTTATCTATAAAATAATGTCCCAAGACAAAACTCCATCAAGAATTACATACTGGGTGCACACTAGACGTGCAATTTGTTACGTTACAAATCAAAATTTGGATGACATTTTCGCTATTCAGAGATTCAGATGTAGCTGAATTTCTGAATCACGATAGTAACGAATTTTAACCAAATGGAAATAAATTATAACAAAACAAATTATCCGAATTTGAATTTGAAAATGAATTTGAATTAAAAAATGAATTTGAATTCGAAAATGAATTTGAATTTGAAATGGAAACATATTGCAAGGAATATTATAAGGAAGGGGTGGGTGGAAGGATGGAAGGGTGGGTGGAAGAAAGGGGTGGGTGGAAGGAAGGGAGGGAGGGGTGAGAGGAAGGAAGGGGTGGATGGAAGGAAGGGGTGGATGGAAGGAAGGGAGGGATGAATGGAAGTAAGGGAAGGGTGGGTGGAAGGAAGGAAGGAAGGGAAGGGTGGGTGGGTGGAAGGAAGGGAGGCATCAGTGGAAGGAAATAAGGAAAAGAGGGGTGGGTAGAAGAAATGAAGGGAGGGATGGGTGGAAGGAAGAAAGGGAGGGTGAGTGGAAGGAAGGGTGGGAAGGGTGGGTGGAAGGAAGGGAGGGAAGGGTGGGAGGAAGGGAGTGGTGGGTGGAAGGAAGGAAGGAAGGAAGGAAGGAAGGAAGGAAGGAAGGAAGGAAGGAAGGGAGGGGTGGGTGGAAGGAAGGAAGAGAGGGGTGGGTGGAATGAAGGGAGGGAGGGGTGGGTGGAAGGAAGAAAGGGGTGGAAGAGAGGGGTGGGTGGAAGGAAGGAAGGAAGGGAGGGGTGGGTGGAAGGAAGGGAGGGGTGGATGTAAGGAAGGAAGAGAGGAGTGAATGGAAGGAAAGGAAGGAGGGATGCGTGGAAGGAAGGGAGGAGGGGTGGGTGGAAGGAAGAGGTGGAAGGAAGGAAGGAAGGAAGGAAGGAAGGAAGGAAGAGCTGTCAGCTGCTGTGTTCAATGTCCCACCCACACATCCTCTGAAGCTGCACGGACTGGAGTGTGGGCGGGCACAGGGCAGAGCAGATCCATCTTCTCTCCCCTATTGGTGCAGAGGATGGAGGGAGGGGCTGGGCACTTAGAAGAACACAGCAGCGGTGGGGGGGGAGGAACACAGCGGGAACAAAGCGGCGGTTATCTACGCCACTGGGTCTGCCCACAGCTCAGAAGCACCCCAGTACAGGGAAGAGGACAGGAGGCACAGAGTCCACACACACAGCAGGGTTGGCAGAGTTCTGGTAGGGAAAGGAGTAATCCACACAAGGAACTGTGCACACAGCAGAGATGGACAGGGATCTAGTACAACATGGGCATCCTAAGCAGAGGGTGGCACTCTAGTACCAAAGAGCTTAGTCCAGAATCAAAAGCAACAATCCAGGCCCAGTGAGTAGCAGACCAAAAACTGGTACAGTCAAGTCCAGGGGCACAGGACAGCAATTCAGGGACTCACCAGCCAACAATGGTCTCAGAAGAGGAAGTCTAGGCAGAGTGTAATGGAGAAAGAGGCCCAGAAGGCAGAGGTCATTCACCAACTCATCACGAATCCTCAGAGGGCTGTGTGTCCTGACCACAGCTTCAAGACTACACAGTTGATGGAAGAGAGAGTAGAATAAAGTCTCAGTGTCTGGAAAGCTACGCAGACAATGCAGAACTACAAGTCACAGCAGTGCAGAAAGTAAAGCACAGCCCATAATGAACTATTTGTCTCAGCAGTTCAATGCATCTTCTTGGAGACCTGCAGCAGCCAGGAGCTCCTCTGTTCATCACTGAAGTAAGCGCTGAACATTCTGGCCCTTTCTGCCAGCATAGGGACATTATTCAATTCAACCAAACCTCAAGCACCCAGTGCTGTCATATCTGGCTTTTTCCAGTTGCTGGACACCATGCTGTTTGTGCCTCCTGCTGAGATCAACCTCATCTCCCACTCCCTGTGAAGCACAGGAACTCATAGATTTAATTAAGCAGACAAGCTGACTGCTTGGCACACTGTTGAGTTCAACAAAACAACACACAAATAAAATAATATTTCTGATCTCCATCACAAATACAATACAATAGATTAAAACAGAATATAATATTATGGATTGGAAAATAAAAGAATAGAATGTAAAGGAATAGAATATAATAGAATACAATATAATGATTCATAATAGGATAGAATAGAAAAAAATAGAATAGAATAAAATTGAAAGAGTAGCTGTCTTCCAAAATTCAAATTCCGAATAGAATAGAATAAAATAGAAAATATACAGCTATCTCCTAAATTTTGAATAGAATAGAATAAAAAATAAAATAGAAAGAACAAAGCCATTTTCCAAATGTCAAATAGAATAGAAGAATAAAATAGAAAGAATATAGCTGTCTTATGAAATACAAATCAATTTGAAAATAACAAATATAAGAAACAAATCGGAATACACAAAACAAATTCGTAAGACAAATCATTCTAACATAATGAATATGACAAAACAAAATGATTAACTTAATGAAAGAATCCAAATTGAAACTAAACACATTTTTCTGTTGTGCACATCACTACCGCTCACTTTTATCTTTTAAAGTGATACTTAACAGAAAAGTGATTATTGCCATAGTTAATTCACATAAATCATACACGTAGATATCATGCCACTGTTTTATGTTTTTGTTTTTTTAAATCCTTTAAGTACCTTTTTCCTTCAGCACTGTTATGTGATCACATGATCTCTCCCTCTTCTTTGGAATCTGCAGGGAAATATCATTGGGAGGGGCTTCTGTTATTACAGTATGACTCTGTCTGCACAGCCCTGATTGGTGCTGTGCCAATCAAATGATTAAAAAAGAACTGCTTCAGAAGAGCAATTCAAATGAAATTTTAAATGTTAAAAAAGCTGGTGTAGGCAGTCAAAGATGATTGACACTAGCTTTCATTTTATTCAAACAGCATCTGCATCCCAGCCTCTTTTTTTACTTTACAGGTATTAGCAATTCCATTTGATATAATAATACTGATTTATATTAAAACAAAGTTTTTTGTGAGTTTCTTCGTGAATATAATTAATGAACATACTATATCCCGCCCCCCACAGTGTTTAGCAATAGGAGGACATGGAGGAGGAGGAGGGAGGGAAGTGTGATTTTCCACTGTGTATACACCCACATGTGTGACTGTATAGTCATGTTGGCTGCACAGATAAGTAAATGGAGGAAATGAAGAACATAGAAGGTAACTGAAATTGAGCATGCTCAGTAGATGACAAAAACTCATCCCCATAGATGGGATATAGTGGTTACTTTTGAAGGCAAAACGTAAAGACTAGTATAGAAAATTACTATAGTTTACTAGGTATAAATCCTGTCCTGAATACTAATGGAGCAACAGTTGAAGACACAGGAGGAATAAATTAAGGACATGTAGCACAATAGCCTGAAGAGCAAAGCAGTTATAGCATAGCGGTAGTGGTCAGAGCAGAGAGCAAGATGGCAACAATAAAAGCTGTAATGTAGCTTAATGGAATAGAGAACTACATAAATGTAGAACTTCCATGACCGAATGCAAGCCCGACTTACTCATCCACCATACCAGTCTATTTTCATTCGTGTCTAGCTATCACTCAATTAAGGACATACAGTGCAATAGCTAGGAATGCAAAGCAGTTCATGCATAGCGGTAGCGGTCAGAGCAGAGAGCAAAATATATACAGACAGGGCTGGCTTAAGTGGTTAAGTGGAATGGGAAACGTTACATATACAAAGCTTCCATAACAAAGTGCTTGTCCGGCTTATCCATCCACCATTTCTGAATACAATTCCATATACCGTATACCTAAGCTGGAGATGCATGGAATTGTATTCAGAAATGGTGGATGGGTAAGCTGGACTAGCACTTCGTTATGGAAGCTTTATACAAATAATGTTTCCCATTCCACTTAACCACTTTGAGCCAGCCCTGTCTGTATATAGACATATAGCCCTGTCTGTAAATCTGCTCCAAATAGATGAGATGTCTGTATTGCTTGATCTAACTATTTTGTTTGTCACTTGAGAGCTACAAGTCCATTTAAGCTAGGGTGGATTCTAGATATCAATATCACCTCTACTGAAACATAAAGCAAAGAAAAGTTTATCAGATGGGAGATCTAGCCACTATATTGATTGTTTAGTGTGGACAATTTTTTGTTCCATGTGCCATCAGGTTATATAAAAATATATACCCGATAAGAGGGAATATATATAATATTGCCATTTGTCTCTACAATCATGGAATTCTCTTTGTATTTTTTAAATAAGGTTTGACTATTTCTTTACATTTTATTTGATTTTTCTTTTTTCGATTGAATACTATTGTGTACATTGCTAAGCCTTTACGCTATTTATCCCTTACAATGTTTAATATTATTGTTAAGGCACTTTACACTGTAGTAGAACGGGTATTGGCTATGCACTGTGGTGGGTTTATAGCATATGGTGCCAAACTATTCCTTCAGCTTTAAAATAATTATTGTTTCAATTAAAATTTGGTAAAAAGGTAATGCCTGTATACAGAATATTTTATTTTGGTAATGTTATAAATTAAAGTACGGTTGTTATATACATCAGCATTCCTCATTTGGTGTGTCAGTCTATTTACAAATCACTACTTTCATAACGTAATCAGATAGATAGATAGATAGATAGATAGATAGATAGATAGATATAGAAGTATATAGATTACAGTCATTTTTCAAAATACATTCATATTAGCCACATAGTACAGTCATACAGTGTTTTATTAGCTCTTGGTTTATACTGATTAAGTTAGAATAAAAAAAGAATATGAAACCACATTTTGTGAAGATAAATGTTACGATAAAACTTCCCAATAAATATTACAGTAGCTGCCAGTGTTATATTTTTAAAAATAATCTAGCTGATTAAATTCCGTTACTTTTTGGAGTAAAAATAATTATACTCAGAATTTCCAGAGACTTACTGGGAAATAAGTGTAACTGAATGCATCCTAATTCTGAACAGAAACAAAATGTTCTTGATATCTCAGTAGGAAGGCAAACAATTAACTGAGAGCAAATATGGATTTTGTTAATAATTCATATAATTATAGTGTAAGTAAAATTAACATTTGAATTGTTAAAATGGAAAAGAAGCTGGCTAATTACTATAAATTTTTTGCATTGAGGGTTTGTTAGATTTCCTTAACTATTTGAGTACCGGGTGCCATTTTATTATGACTTTAGGAGAGGGGCTGTTTGTCCCAACAGCTTTTTTAAACAGCTGTGGCATCAGCAGCTCCAGTGGGCCTTGCTGGTGACAGCCAATATCCAGCCCTAAGCCTAAGAGCTGAATTAATCAGCTCCTGGGCTTCTGAATCTTCCACAGATCACTCCATAGGAGCGTGCCGTAGATGCACAAGACTACAGAGACTAGAGCAGAATTGCCAGAGCTCTGTTCAGCCTCTACTTACAGCAGTAGATCACTGCTATAGTGATCTATTGATGATTGATTGCAGCTAGCATTAAATCATTATTAGAAGTGATTTGCTACAGTGTATATATATAAAAATATATAGGGTTTATCTCCCCTGCGTACATCGTAAGGTAGCTTCAAATGGGGAATAACTTTGAGCGTTACCATTCCGCTGCATTACATAAAAGTCATATTAATGTGATATCATTTTAATCAGAAGACTTTGTTAATTTATTTTGGGGTAAATATATTGGGGTGAGCATATTACATAAATAATGAGTAGGTTGGTTTACAGGAAATGCATTTGTTTTCTAATTTTTTACTCTTTATTCCCAATAAAAAAACAAAGAAATAAAAATATATGTATCCAAATCTACTACCAAACTAAAGCCCTATATGGCCTGAAAAATTTGTGTTTAAAACTTTAGGGTAGACTACAAAATCTAGAAGATATCATGTACAGAACTGACATGTCACATAAAAGAAAACGCTTTGGGATTCAAGAAAATTTAGGGCGAAAAATGCTTAGGGACTCAAGTGGTTAATAAAAATCACAAACAGGACCTGATTTAAAAATAAAAACAAAATTGTATACAACAATGGAATAATAAACACCCTACTTTGAAACACTGCCAATTGATATACAAGCACTCTTGCATGGAAGCCTGGAAAACATGTTATTGGGACATGAACACCTTCATGAAATCCTTTGATCAGCATTAGCAACATAACCAGGCTTGTTTTTGGAGAAAAATGGCTCAACAGCATGCTTAACCCCTTGGCACCAGCGCCTCCTGGTGTTACAAACCCTTTTTTTTAATTTAAGGGTTTACATGCACTTTATATTTCAATATTTTTATTGAAAAAATTAAATACAAGAACAAGAACATAGAAACATAGCCCACCTACATGGTGAGTTGAGACGAATAAACAGGTTCATGAATATACAGGCACATAAGAGGTATCAATCAGTGATGTTGTAAACAAGAAAATACAACCCCCATATGGAAGCAAATATTCCATTAGTCAGTAAACTTGGGCAGTTTCATATTACCATTTAACAAAATAAGGAGACCAGAAAGAAAAAAAAACAAATTAGATAACAAAAGTCAATAAAAAAAAAAAAATCAAGAAAATAACAGAAGGGAAAAAGAAAGAAAAAGAAAAAAAAGGGGGGAGGGGGGAAGAGGAAAGAAGAAGAGGAAAAAAGAAAAGAGAGGGTCAGCCGCAGTTCCATTAATTGATAGAGATATACCTAATCCATGGCTCCTATGTAACCTCAAATTTAGAAGTGTTATTATTAACAATACTCGTAAGTTTATCATTTATCATAATCCAATTGAGTTTTTGTTTGACCCAATCTAGCGGAATAGATGACTGTCTCCAACATCTAGCTATTGTAATTCGTGCTGCTAACAAAATATAAAGAATGAATTTAACCGATTTCTTGGGAACATCAGTGGGCAACAGATGAAATAGGGCTACTTCCAGTGTTCCACGCATATTGATTCCCATTACTGAATAAAAAAAATGAAACAGTCGGATCCAAAATCTATGAACCACCGGACATTTCCACCATATATGGAGCATGGTGCCCTCCTGTCCGTAGGGTCAAAAACAATTGGGTGATACGGATGGGTACATTTTAGCAAGATGTGTTGGGACTTGATACCAGCGATAAAGCACTGTTATTTAGTCTGAGTTTAGGGAGAGCCATTTGGGAATGTTTAGGAGGCAATTTACGTGCTAATAATGTACCTGGCCTATCTCTCCAAGTGAAGAATTTATGGTTGGACCATCGTAACTGTTTGTCAGTGGTAGTAGTGAGGCATAAGTTAAGTTCCAATTGGGCTTGGTCAAGTTTAACCAATAAATCCGGATCGAGATTATGTTTGTGTTGAGTAACCAGGTCAGTATATACTTGAGTTTTAGTGAGAATTAAATCGTTACGAGCTTTTTTAAGCTTTGAGGAAAGTTGAATAATAAACCCCCTAACCGAAGCCTTATGGGCTGCCCAATTATTAGCCGGATTTTTATCATCTGCTTTGTTGATTTCAAAGTACATTTGTAGATGTGAAGAAATATCCTGACAATAGAAAGCATTGCCCAAAATAGATTCATTAAGGCTCCAATGAGAAACGGTCCTACCATGGGTCCAGGACAAAAGTGTTAGAAAAATCGGGTCGTGATCGGACCAAGGTGTGGAAAGGATTTTAGCTGCAAGCAGTCTGGGGAGTGAGTGTGTATAAAGGAATATATGATCAATACGAGAGTAGCAATTATGAGCCCTAGAGTAATGGGAATAATCTTGAGAAGATGGGTTAGCTTCTCTCCAGGCATCAACAAAGTCATAATGATAAATTAGCTGGGCAAACTTAGGACTCTAGAAAGGGGCTGAAGCATGGCGGTTCGGGAGCGATCCAAAATCTGATCCAATGTTAAATTGAAATCACCAGCTAAGATAACATCACCCTCATATTCCAAGGCCAATGAACTCAATAAAGTGTGAAAAAATTCCACCTGATTGGTATTTGGAGCATAGTAAGTCAAAAAAATGAGTAGGTGTCTGCCCATGTGGCCTTTCACCAGAAGATAGTGCCCTTCCCGATCCCGGATAATTTTAGATTCAGTGAACGACAAATGGCGGGACAAGCAAAGAACAACCCTTCGCTTCTGCTCCGTAGCATTAGCAAAATAGCAAAGGGGATAGTCTTTGTGAACATATCGTGGGGTAAAAGAAGGGGGAAAATGTGTCTCCTGTAAGGCTACAATGTCCGCCACAAAAGATCGGTACGAATTAAAGGCCTTAATACGCTTGGAGGGATAATTAAACCCCTGTACGATGTGAGATAATAAGCGGATGACCCCACTGTTAGAACGTTGAGAAGACATAGTGAACAACTGATGCTCCACATGCAATGGGAACCATTCACTCTCGGAGCACAGGAATGGTCCAGAGAAACCAGGGTGGCTGACCCTCGAATAAGAAGAAGAAAAAAGAGAAAAAGACCAAAAAAAAAAGTAAAAAGACACACTTTGAATATACAAATCCTCATGTCAAGTAATCAATGGTATTATACATAATAATATAATCGAATCAAACAATATACCAATAATATCAGGACTAAAGCCCTGTAGAGGAATGGATCTACCCAAAGAAACAACTCAGGGAAGAGTCTTCCAAATCGAGGAGGGCACATAAGCACTCCTCGGCACCAACAAAAACAATAACCCATTATGAACATATTGCAATATTAAAGTAACCGAGCCCCATAATACTATTAGTCAGCAGACAGACTTATTACAACCTCATAGATAACACAAGGGGGAGAAAGGAAAATCCCCCCACCAAAGGGTAGTACCGCACCCAAAGGTCTCTGCTGTCCCGTCCCGGCCCATGGAGGAGATAGGACCCATGTTCGCCCTCTGAGGGAGAGGTTCTGGCTGTGTAGAGGCAGAGGAGGCAGCAGGGGCTATGGGTGCCGAGCCGGGCACCATTTTAGATCCCCTGCTTATTGCAGGGATCGGGTGCTGGGAGCCACTGCGGCTCCTTCCTGCAGTCCATCACAGCATTACAATAGAGCCCCGGGGGTCCGGTCTAGGACCTGAGCAAGTCCCAGGATCAGAAGGGGCTCAGTGCCCTTGTACAGGCTGATTTAGTGCCGGGGGTGTGTGGAGCTTAAGGCTGGGACATGTGCCCCGGCCACCCATGCATGGGCACCTCTTACATACACTTTAAAGGATAAATTCACAGTTCACCTTTTGGACAAAAATAATAAATGCACATTTTTGCAGGTAAACATGTTCCAAAGGTGAACTTTTCCTTTACAATAATTTTCTGTTACTGATGAGCTCCATGTCAGCACAGCTGGGGGTGGGGCCCCTACCCAGCTGTGCTGACATGGAGCTGTCAGGAAAACGGAAAAATTAATGACAGATACTTACCATAATTTTCCTTTCCTGACAACTCCATGTCATCTCAGCTGGGTAAGGGCCACGCTGTCAGGAAATAATATTTCCAAGTTGACTGCACACTGAGATAGGGAACATCTCAAGAACAAGATTTTTAGGTTCAATGTGCTGATGAGTCAAGACTGGGATGCATTTTGTCAGGGATGAATTAGGTGCAGTAGCATAGGCAAGGGAACTGGGAAATATATTTATATGGATGCTGCTCTGCTGAGTCTTGGATACAGAAAATGATATATCTAGGTACAGTGTGCTGCTGTGTCAGGAATAGTGTTGGGCCGTACACCCCCTTGTTCGGTTCGTGGTCAAACATCCGAACCTAACAAAAGTTTGACCGCAAATTTAGAGCAGAGGGGACAATTCACTAAGTGGTATCTTACCACATCTGAGTATGTGGTAAGATACTGCTCAGCTACTAAAATACCTTTGGGTCTGGTATGAATTTTGAGGGGAACCCCCAAACTCTGCGTGGCCTTCAGATTAGCACAACAACAGTGTGTAGAGAGCTTGATGTAATGGCTTCCATGGCAGAGCAACTGCATCCAAGCCTTTCATCATCAAGTGCAATGCAAAGCATCAGATGCAGTGGTGTAAGGCACGCCACCACTGGACTCTAGAGCAGTGGAGATGTGTTCTTTGGAGTCACAATTCACGCTTCTCTCTCTAGCAATTCGATGGATTTGTCTGGGTTTGCCGGGAGAACGGTAGTTGCCCACAATCCTAATCCTTGCGGACAGCCTTCCCAGAAGAGTTGAAGCTATTATAGCTGCAAAGGGTGGGCCAACTCAATATTGAACCCTACTGTTAGGAATGGACTGGCCAGCAATGGTGGGACTCACCTGCCTTTTGATCTGCAGTACCAGGGCTGGCCAGCGGGTGTTCCCTGCAATCAGAGACTCAACTTTGCAGCCAGCTAACACCTGTAACTGATGATGCTGGGGTATTTAAGGGATGGCCAGACCCACAGACTCTGCCTTGGTGTTGTGTTTCTCTTGGCCCTGTATCCTGTTCCTGCTCTCTGTTCCTGTCTGATTCTCTGCTACCTGTCCTGATCCCTGGCTTGTGACCCTGACCATCTCTCTGCTTGACCCTCTGTACTACGCTGCTTGCTACCTGCTGAACCTGGCCTGTGACCCCGACCATTCTCTGCTTGCTCCCCCTGTACCTACCTGCCCTATTGATATTGACCCGGCCTGCCTGACGACGCTTGCTTGTATATACTGTTATCTGTGGGTGGTTGGTTTGGTTTGGTTGCACTGTATTATGTTTAGTATTGCACTGCGTTTATGTTTGTATTGTTAGTGTTAATAAATTGTATTGTTTATCACATATCTGAAGTCTGCGTTTCCCTGCATCAGTCACACACCTCTGGTCATACCTGGGAGCCCTGACATTACACCAAGGCCAATCCTGACCAGAAGTGGCTGCACAGGGAAGCCATCTTGGCTTGTTGATGGGAAGGATGGATCTTGATGAGGTTGAGTATTTATATCTGCTAGTGTTTGATGACAGGGAGTATGCTTATCAAACTCTGAAGGAGTATACCCGGGATGAATTGCTAGAATGTATACGGCTCGCTCATGTTCTAGTAGATCAGGGCACAGTGTTCTCTGAGGTGCAGCCATTGATTGAGGTTTGTGCAGAGTTGGTTTCATCTGGTTCCCCCGAATGCAGGGATGAATTTTTGCCACCATTTAGTGCAGACCAGGTAGAGTCCCTGGTGTGGTTATTAGAGGATGATGTGGGTTACTTTCTGGAGCGTTATTCCACATGTTCACCACTGACACTGCGAGATTGTATAAACGCAGTGCAGTCATTGACCAGACAGGCTTTGTGTAAGCTCAGCTTTGTTCAACCCCTACTGCAGACATGGACAGACTTGTTGCACCCAGCCTCAGTCAGCTTACAAAGACCCAGTCCTGCTTCTAACTCTACTCCTGTATTCCCACCAGCTCCTCCAGTTACAGCCCAGTATACTTGGCTATCTACCGCATGTCAGTACCCTGTTCCCACTCGCTGCACCTATCCTGCCTTTAATCCTGTAAAAAAGCCCTCTGTAGCAACTGCTCCCTCTCCTGTTCCATCCTCCAGTTCTTCTCTGTCTCCAGCTGCTCCATTCGTTTGCAGACCTGCGTTTACTTGCAGTGCTCCAGTAGTTAAAACCAGAAAAAAGCGAAAATTCTTTCCAACCAATACCATCCTGCCAGTATCCAAACCGGTGAGCCTGCCTTCCGTGGTTCAGACTGAAGCCTCTACGCGGCCTGAAGCCTCTACGCGGCCTGAAGCCTCTACGCGGCCTGAAGCCTCTCCTCGGCCTGAAGCCTCTACGCGGCCTGAAGCCTCTCCTCGGCCTGAAGCCTCTACGCGGCCTGAAGCCTCTCCTCGGCCTGAAGCCTCTCCTCGGCCTGAAGCCCCTACTCGGCCTGATGCCTGTACTCTGCCTGATGCCTGTACTCTGCCTGATGCCTCTACTCGGCCTGAAGCCTCTACTCGGCCTGAAGCCTCTCCGCGGCCTGAAGCCTCTACGCGGCCTGAAGCCTCTACTCGGCCTGATGCCTGTACTCGGCCTGATGCCTGTACTCGGCCTGATGCCTCTCTTCAGCCTGAAGCCTCTACTCGGCCTGATGCCTCTACTCGGCCTGATGCCTCTACTCGGCCTGAAGCCTCTACTCGGCCTAATGCCTCTACCCAGCATGATGAACTGATCCAGCCTGACGATCCTATTAGGCCAGTTGACTCGATGCCCGCTGTTGATCCAGATGATCCGGTACCTGATCCGGTGCCCGCTGTCGTGCCAATTGACTCAGAGCCCGCTGTCGTACCTGGTGACTCGGTGCCCACTGCCTTGCCAGATGACGCGGTGCCCGCTGGCAAGCCAAATGACCTGATGCCTGGTGACCTAGTGTCCGCTGTCATACCTGATGACCCGATGCCCGCTGTCGAGCCAGACAATCCGGTACCTGATGACCCGGTGCCCACTGTCGTGCCTGTTGACTCGGAGACCACTGCCTTGCCAGATGACGCGGTGCCCGCTGTCGAGCCAAATGACCTGATGCCTGGTGACCCGATGCCCGCTGTCCAGCCAGACGATTCAATGTCTGCCCCGGTGCCCGCGGTCATGCCAGTTGACTCGGAGCCCACTGCCTTGCCAGATGACGCGGTGCCCGCGGTCGAGCCAAATGACCTGATGCCTGGTGACCCGATGCCCGCTGTCCAGCCAGACGATTCAATGTCTGCCCCGGTGCCCGCGGTCATGCCAGTTGACTCGGAGCCCACGGCCTTGCCAGATGACGCGGTGCCCGCGGTCGAGCCAAATGACCTGATGCCTGGTGACCCGATGCCCGCTGTCCGGTCAGACGATCCAATGTCTGACCCAGTGCCCGCGGTCATACCAGTTGACTCGGAGCCCACTGCCTTGCCAGATGACGCGGTGCCCGCTGTCGAGCCAAATGACCTGATGCCTGGTGACCCGATGCCCGCTGTCCAGCCAGACCATCCAATGTCTGACCCAGTGCCTGCGGTCATACCAGTTGACTCGGAGCCCACTGTCGTGCCTGGTGTCTCGGTGCCCGCCGCTCCGCCTGGGGGCCCGAGACCTGTCGCTCCTCCTGGGGGTCCGGCGCCCGCCGCTCCGCCTGAGGGCCCGAGACCTGTCGCTCCACCTGGGGGTCCGGCGCCCGCCGCTCCGCCTGAGGGCCCGAGACCTGTCGCTCCATCTGGGGGTCCGGCGCCCGCCGCTCCGCCTGAGGGCCCGAGACCTGTCGCTCCTCCTGGGGGTCCGGCGCCCGCCGCTCCGCCTGAGGGCCCGAGACCTGTCGCTCCGCCTGGGGGTCCGGCGCCCGCCGCTCCGCCTGAGGGCCCGAGACCTGTCGCTCCACCTGGGGGTCCGGCGCCCGCCGCTCCGCCTGAGGGCCCGAGACCTGTCGCTCCTCCTGGGGGTCCGGCGCCCGCCGCTCCGCCTGAGGGCCCGAGACCTGTCGCTCCGCCTGGGGGTCCGGCGCCCGCCGCTCCGCCTGAGGGCCCGAGACCTGTCGCTCCGCCGGGGGGTCCGGCGCCCGCCGCTCCGCCTGAGGGCCCGAGACCTGTCGCTCCTTCTGGAGGTCCGGCGCCCGTCGCTCCGCCTGAGGGCCCGAGACCTGTCGCTCCGCCTGGGGGTCCGGCGCCCGCCGCTCCGCCTGGGGGCACGATGCCTGTCGCCCCGCCTGGGGGCACGATGCCTGTCGCCCCGCCTGGGGGCACGATGCCTGTCGCCCCGCCTGGGGGCCCGATGCCTGTCGCCCCTCCTGGGGGCCCGATGCCTGTCGCCCCTCCTGGGGGCCCGATGCCTGTCGCCCCTCCTGGGGGCCCGATGCCTGTCGCCCCGCCTGGGGGCCCGATGCCTGTCGCCCCGCCTGGGGGCCCGGTGCCTGTCGCCCCGCCTGGGGGCCCGGTGCCTGTCGCCCCGCCTGGGGGACCGGTGCCTGTCGCCCCGCCTGGGGGACCGGTGCCTGCTGCTCCGCCCGGGGGACCGGTGCCTGCTGCTCCGCCCGGGGGACCGGTGCCTGCTGCTCCGCCCGGGGGCCCGGTGCCTGCTGCTCCGCCCGGGGGCCCGGTGCCTGCTGCTCCGCCCGATGGCCCGGTGCCTGCTGCTCCGCCCGGGGGCCCGGTGCCTGCTGCTCCGCCCGGGGGCCCGGTGCCTGTCGCCCCGCCCGGGGGCCCGGTGCCTGCTGCTCCGCCCGGGGGCCCGGTGCCTGCTGCTCCGCCCGGGGGCCCGGTGCCTGCTGCTCCGCCCGGGGGCCCGGTGCCTGCTGCTCCGCCCGGGGGCCCGGTGCCTGCTGCTCCGCCCGGGGGCCCGGTGCCTGTCGCCCCGCCCGGGGGCCCGGTGCCTGCTGCTCCGCCCGGGGGCCCGGTGCCTGTAGCCCCGCCCGGGGGCCCGGTGCCTGTAGCCCCGCCCGGGGGCCCGGTGCCTGTAGCCCTGCCCGGGGGCCCGGTGCCTGTAGCCCCGCCCGGGGGCCCGGTGCCTGCTGCTCCGCCCGGGGGCCCGGTGCCTGCTGCTCCGCCCGGGGGCCCGGTGCCTGCTGCTCCGCCCGGGGGCCCGGTGCCTGTAGCCCCGCCCGGGGGCCCGGTGCCTGTAGCCCCGCCCGGGGGCCCGGTGCCTGCTGCTCCGCCCGGGGGCCCGGTGCCTGCTGCTCCGCCCGGGGGCCCGGTGCCTGCTGCTCCGCCCGGGGGCCCGGTGCCTGCTGCTCCGCCCGGGGGCCCGGTGCCTGTAGCCCCGCCCGGGGGCCCGGTGCCTGTAGCCCCGCCCGGGGGCCCGGTGCCTGTAGCCCCGCCCGGGGGCCCGGTGCCTGCTGATCCGCCCGGGGGCCTGGTGCCTGCTGCTCCGCCTGGTAATCCGATGTGCCTCTGCCCGGAGTCCTGCCCGATGTGCCTCTGCCCGGAGTCCTGCCCGATGTGCCTCTGCCCGGAGTCCTGCCCGATGTGCCTCTGCCCGGAGTCCTGCCCGATGTGCCTCTGCCCGGAGTCCTGCCCGATGTGCCTCTGCCCGGAGTCCTGCCCGATGTGCCTCTGCCCGGAGTCCTGCCCGATGTGCCTCTGCCCGGAGTCCTGCCCGGTGTGCCTCTGCCCGGTGTGCCTCTGCTCGATGTGCCTCTGCCCGGAGTCCAGCCCGGTGTGCCGCTGCCCGGAGTCCTGCCCGGTGTGCCAGTCTTTGATATCCCGCCAGTTGCCAGACCCGGGCGGTGGAACATTTTGCCCAGCTAGGACTGTTTGGAGCGTCCTGAGGCCGCTCCTTGAGGGGGGGGTACTGTTAGGAATGGACTGGCCAGCAATGGTGGGACTCACCTGCCTTTTGATCTGCAGTACCAGGGCTGGCCAGCGGGTGTTCCCTGCAATCAGAGACTCAACTTTGCAGCCAGCTAACACCTGTAACTGATGATGCTGGGGTATTTAAGGGATGGCCAGACCCACAGACTCTGCCTTGGTGTTGTGTTTCTCTTGGCCCTGTATCCTGTTCCTGCTCTCTGTTCCTGTCTGATTCTCTGCTACCTGTCCTGATCCCTGGCTTGTGACCCTGACCATCTCTCTGCTTGACCCTCTGTACTACGCTGCTTGCTACCTGCTGAACCTGGCCTGTGACCCCGACCATTCTCTGCTTGCTCCCCCTGTACCTACCTGCCCTATTGATATTGACCCGGCCTGCCTGACGACGCTTGCTTGTATATACTGTTATCTGTGGGTGGTTGGTTTGGTTTGGTTGCACTGTGTTATGTTTTAGTATTGCACTGCGTTTATGTTTGTACTGTTAGTGTTAATAAATTGTATTGTTTATCACATATCTGAAGTCTGCGTTTCCCTGCATCAGTCACACACCTCTTGTCATACCTGGGAGCCCTGACACCTACGGACTAAGACTGGGATGCCATTAAAGTTCATGTGCGTGTAAAGGCAGGCTTCCAAATGGTCAGTCCACCCCTGCTTCCACCTCTCCTAGGTGAAGCCCTCCTGACTCCAAGGCAGTGACCTCCTGTCTGCCGGGGTGGAGCCCAGTACCCTGGTTCTGACTCTAGAAGAGAGCCATGCACACCTGACCAATCAGTCTCCTGGCCATTCCCAAAACCTGGACCCAGGATTGGAGATTTCATCCCTCCCAAATCACTTTGAAATCTCCAGGCTCCAGGTCCCAAAATAGACCTTACAAACAAATGAGGAAAGTGAAAAGCCACTTTCCTCTGCATCAAACAAGTACCATGTCACAATAGATATAGATAGATAGATAGATAGATATCACTACCCCCTTAGGTGCTGATGAATTTGGATCCTCCTATAGTCCTGCACAGCCAGGCATTCAGCGTTCTTCATACAAACTTGCATTAGAGTCAGGAATTAGTCCTTGAGCATTTTGTTTTGTTGTTCATTGAGGGTATTTGAACTGAGATAGGGTCAAGGGGGTATAGTATGTCCAAAGGAACCGATAACTGAGGACAAACTTCCTGAACTATTCACAACCTCTTCTTCTATGATACAGTCTCTGTTGGAGTGCTAGCCAGCATCTCCTAATTGTTCCACCCCAAACCATAGATGAACTCCTCTTCACCCAGCATTCTGGAGACTTTCTTCCTGAGCAGGGGATCTGGCTTCTGTTCCTTGAAATGAGGTGATAAGTCACTAGCAGGGGGCTAATCTGATTTCACACCAGAGTGCTCCTTCCCCTATATGCCCATGGGGTGTAGGTGTACTCACTCATAAACTCTCCTCTACTGCTTGTGGGATGGCTGCTGCTGGGCTGCTCTTTCCCTGCCATACAGATGGTTCTCAATCAGGGGGCCAGTAAGTCTCAAGTTTTCCTCTTTTCCATCTCCAGGTTTGCAGGCAGACCCCATCCTTTCAGGCCTCCTGGCAGCCTACCTTCTCTGCCAAAAACCTTCCTCATAGCACGCCTTACACTCCTCTCCTTCTTCCACTCAACTCTCCTGCAACTGAGTAGGCTCCTACACTTTTAAGGGAGTTCCAGCCCCTTGCCAAGCCTTCTGTTGGGGAATGGCTGATGTCCCTCAAAAGTGCAGCCAGCACCCCTCTGCTTCCAATGCCCTCCTCCGAATGCCTCAGACCAGGGGGAAAGGAAATTCCAGAGAGGCTGGCTTGCAGAGTCTCTCGGCCCTGACCTCAATTTGACCCCTTTGGCTATAATTGGCTATGACTTATATATACAGTTGTGACCAAAATTATTCAACCCCCACTGAAATTGAGTGTTTTGGCCAGTTTGACATTGCTTTTGATCATTCAGTCATCTTGCTTACATTTACATTAAAGAGGCACTTGTAGGTCAGACAAATATAACATAACAGTTATAATGAAATAACCACAAATGTCTTTTCTGTGCTCACAGCATTATCAGTTTTATTCAACCCCCAAGTGACATTCAATCTTAGTACTTAGTACAGCATCCTTTTACAGTTATAACAGCTTTTAAACGTGAAGCATAGCTTGACACAAGTGTCTTGCAGCGATCTACGGGTATCTTCGCCCATTCTTCATGGGCAAAGGCCTCCAGTTCAGTCACATTCTTAGGCTTGCGCACTGCAACTGCTTTCTTTAAGTCCCACCAGAGGTTCTCAATCGGATTTAAGTCTGGTGACTGCGATGGCCACTCCAAAATGTTCCAGCCTTTCCTCTGCAACCATGCTCTAGTGGACTTGGAGGTATGCTTGGGATCATTGTCCTGTTGAAAGGTCCAACGTCTCCCAAGCCTCAGGTGTGTGACGGACTGCATCACGTTTCCATCCAATATCTCCTGGTACTGAAGAGAATTCATGGTACCTTGCACACGCTGAAGCTTCCCTGTACCTGCAGAAGCAAAACAGCCCCAAAGCATGATTGACCCTCCACCATGCTTCACAGTAGGCAAGGTGTTCTTTTCATCATAGGCCTTGTTCTTCCTCCTCCAAACATAGCGTTGATCCATGGGCCCAAACAGTTCTAATTTTGTTTCATCAGTCCACAGAACACTATCCCACAACTTTTGTGGTTTGTCCACATGGCTTTTGGCATACTGCAGTCGACTCTTCTTATTCTTTGGAGACAGCAAGGGGGTACGCCTGGGAGTTCTGGCACGGAGGCCTTCATTACGCAGTGTGCGTCTTATTGTCTGGGCTGAAACTTCTGTACCCACATCTGACAAATCTTTTCTCAGTTCCTCAGCAGTCACACGGGGACTTCTCTCCACTCTACGCTTCAGGTAGCGCACAGCAGTCGAAGTCAGCATCTTCTTTCTGCCACGACCAGGTAGCGTTTCAACAGTGCCCTTTGCCTTGAATTTGCGAATGATGCTTCCTAAGGTGTCTCTTGGTATGTTTAACATCTTTGCAATCTTCTTATAGCCATTGCCCTTCCTGTGAAGAGAAATCACCTCTTCTCTTGTCTTCCTGGACCATTCTCTTGCCTTCACCATGTTTGTAACCACACCAGTAAATGTCTAGAAGGAGCTGAGTATCACAGTCATTTTAAAGCTGCCTAATTGGTGCTTATTATGCTTGATTGCTGCTCGGTGACATCCACAGGTGTTTTCAATACCTGATGGAAAGCACCTGTATGAACCTCTGTTCTTCAGAGTGGTAGTCTTTAAGGGGTTGAATAATTGTGGCAATGAAGAAACCACATAAGAACCATTTACTACTGTATTACATAAACAATTGATGTCATTTTAGTTGCATTTGGGTAGTTACAACGTCCTTGTAGGATTTGATTCTGAATACAATTCCAAATGTACACTATAGTCCCTAAACCCCTTTACAGCATTGGGGGTTGAATAATTTTGGTCACAACTGTATATATATATATAAATAAAACAATGGATATAGTATATACACTGTATATAGTACAGATACTTTATTTTTCGAAAGAACTGTAGATCTTTGCAAAGTAAAAATGTTTTTAATTCAGGTATATAACTAGCAATTTCTATAAGCATTCATATTACATTTATTTTGTAGCAGCTTAGAATGTCTCTAATACTCATTGTGTTTCCTTTATTATTTGTTCTTCAATAATGTCTCTTTTAAAACATCATTTGATTTTGTAGCTTTAGAATTATGTGGAGAATTCCAGCCAGTAGTTTATAAAGTCTAGCCATTTTTTCTTTGTGTGAATTATGCATTATTTAAAAATGGAGTCTGCTTTACAGAATTCAGCACATCATATTGTTTGCCTGCTGTCACAATTCTCTTATTTTTCCCAGAGTAACAATTCTTGTGGTAAGATGTTCACTTTGAATTGCAAAATACTACAACTTTATCTGAATTATTCACAGTTGATATAGGTTTACCAGTCAACCGCATAGCGTTATTTCTTTTTTGAAGTTTTAAACAAAATTGAGACCAATTTTGGAACTGATATTTCTTTTCTAGCAAATATCAGTAAGTTATTGTCAAACACACCATCTTGCAGAAAAAATTATTTAAAGTCACAACATAGATCTCTTCTGTATGAAAGTGATGAGTAAATGCTGGATAGGAATTGTAGTAAGCTGAGCGTCACCTTAATGGGAGGAAAAATAATTTGCCTCTTTAACAGTAAAGAGAGTTTTTTTTTAATTTTCCTATTTTCTATTTTTACACATTACATAATTCAATGGAAAACATACAATGTATCCACATAAGTAGCTTGTGTTTCTTCATTGTTGCAAATATTTTCACTGTAGTTATAAACATAATAAAGATAGAATTTATTTGAAGTAATATTTTATATGCACATTTTTTAAACCTTCATTGTAAGGAGCTCAATGCATTTTTCTTGATTATTTCTAACATTGACATATCTTTAGCGCACTTAGGCTGTACTTACCTTCAAACTACATAAATATAACTGCAACTGGAGTCACCAGCTGTATTCTATTTCTAAAACATGCCTTAGCCACAAAAAAAGAGAATTTAAATTTTAACCTGTACTTTAATGCTCAACCCTCACCATAAAATACTAGCTTTTGTGCTTTTTATCATTCGTGACATCTCAGTCCTTCTGATTTCCTGCAGTTTTTTGCAGTCATTTCCTGTCTATAGGCATTCACTCAACATTTCTAAAGTGGGTTTTTTATGATGAGAACTGTGGACAATGTCTGTGTAAGCTGTGATAAAATAACCACGTGTATACTCAATCTAAAGCCCATGTAATAGGGTGATAACAAAAGACTAGGAATGAGCTCCCAGTTTGGTCTGAACAAAATTTTAGATTGTACTTTGCTCATTCGGGTGTTTGTCCAAATTCTGGACCTTCACCCTGATTCGTAGAAGTCGAATGTCATTTGTAATCATGTTTTTTCCACTGCCGCTGCTTTTATATGACAGCTTCCTTCTGCTGTCAGGTCTGGTTTACCCCAAATGTTTTCCGGTGTGTTTTTAAACTGTATCGAAAATGCATGTGCAGTGTTTCCCATGTATTCCAATGGCCCTAGTTCACATCAGTGCAGTTAGTTCTAGTGCTTTCAACAAAAGGACAGCCTGCTGCTTTTTTTTTCCAACTGGAATGCATCAAGATGCATGTAAATGTATCAGAATGCATATTGTCCTAATGAAAATAAAGATTTTTTTTAAGTATAAAAAAAAGACAAAACACACTGAAACACATTGAAAATGCTTCAAAAGGTATGTAAATGCGTATATGCAAAAATGTACTCTGAAAACTGAATTGGTATGTGACCAAGTCCTCAATGGTTGTTCGGGAAGCAGCAGGTGTCAACACTTGCTGCATTCTGAGCAACCAGTGACGTCATCCAATTTGGTATAAATGAAGGAGATCCCCAGCAGCTTTTGTATGTGACCAAGTCCTCAATGGTTGTTCTGGAAGCAGCAGGTGTCAACACTTGCTGCATTCTTAGCAACCAGTGACGTCATCCAATTTGGTATAAATGAAGGAGATCCCCAGCAGCTTTGTTCACATGCTTCAGCTGTCATCTGTCATTTATTGGCAATTTCAACAGCATTTTTTTCTTACCAAATGTCAGTTTTGCTGTAATAGGTTGTATGGATCATACAGATGTGCCATTTCACAGGTGGGTTTATGTAGGGTTGCCACCTCATCCCTTTAAAACACATATTAATTACACTGGTTCTGTGTTTGATTAAGGTGTTAATTAAACTCACCTAGTGCCTTATCTGCATTAAATTAGCCTCAGAACTTGTGTAATTAATATGTGTTTGATTTTAAAGGGATGAGGTGGCAACCTTAGGTTTATGGCATCCCTTAGGCGTGTTATTTAAAATAATTTTGTTTTAAAGGAAAAAATTGGGTGAAAGTTGAAAACGAACTTAGTGGAACGAGTTTGAGTAAGATTATATGGGTGCCAGCACAATATAGAGGAATTAAAGATAGCACAAGTCTTTACACTTTAAATGTCTTAAGAGTATGGGATAACTTGCACAAAAATATGAAATGGGACTTCAATTCTATATTAATTCCATTAGGAAACACGGGGTATTTCCCACCGGGCAGGGAAGAGATAACAGGGAGATGGTTCAAAAAGTAAGATGTTCAATTGAGAGATCTTTTGATAGAGGGGGAATTGAGACCACTTAAAGACTTAGAAGAGAAAAAAGGAGAGATCTTCATTAGGATAGATGAGTGGAAATATCATCAATTGAAATGTTTTATTGGGAATCTCCCGAAACCACTGAGATTAAAAAAGGATTGGAACTTGTTTGAAAGGTTGCTGGAGACACGAAGGGATGGGAAGCACGGTATTGCCAAAGTATATAGAATACTCACTGAATTAGACACGAACACAAAGTTAATTTTTATAACAAAATGGGAAAAAGATATGGGAGAGGTCTTAGATGAGGATAAACAGAAAAAGATGTTTAGATTGATTCACGAGAATGTAAGTATGAGAGAGGTTGAATTAAATTATAAGTGTTTGACAAGATGGCACATTACACCGAGTGTTGAGCATAAAATGAGTGGGGAGAATTCAAAGTGGTGTTGGAGGGGGTGTGGAGAGATTGGCACAGTTTTTCACATGTGGTGGGAGTGTCCAAAAATTCAGGCTTTCTGGAAGTCAATAGTTAAACTGATTGAGATACTAACTGGGATTGACATAGGGTTAGACCCAACAATATGCCTCTTACATAATATCGAGTTATCAGTAATTAAATATTAAGAAACAGGTATATGGTACTATCTAAACGCTGCTAAGGGTTTGATACCCAAGTTTTGGCAGAAAACAAAGGTGCCAAAGGAGGAGGATTGGGTTAATAGAGTGAACCAGATTGGTAGGATGGAAAAACTTTACCATATGCAGGAAGACAAGATGAGGATCTACTATACGAGATGGGAAAAATGGGAAAAATCTGAATTGAAAGAGAAATATAGGAAAGTATAAGTTAGGATAATAGAAAATGTCTCTTTGCTTTAAAGAGGAAAGAGTGGCTCAACATGCAGAGGGGTAGGAGGGGGAGGGAGGGGGGGAGGGGAGAGGAAACAGTTTTTAGAGGGGGAAATGTAGAAATGTTTTGGATGTTTATCTGTGTTTTTTTTTGGATGAAATTTGTAATGATATGAAAAACTAATAAATATTTAAATAAATAAAAATAAAAATAAAAAATAATTTTGTTTTTTCAGTGTTGCTCTGTAGACACTATGGTAATCATTGCTTCCTTCAACATTTTCTAAAAAACTTTTTTTCTTTGGTACATGTTTTCCAGGCAAGTACACAGCCCCCCCCCCCCACTCCCACCCTCCCTCCACCACCACCATGCCATTTGTTTTACTACCCCTTGCTTATTAGCCTAGAAAATGGCCAATCGCTGACAAATTCATGCAGACTCCACCTCTGCAACATCTCCAAAATACGCACGTTCCTAACTCCTGAAGCTACAAAGCAACTCATTCACTCCCTTATCATATCACGACTTGACTACTGTAACTCCCTCCTCGCCGGCCTACCCCAACACAGGCTATCCCCGCTTCAGTCTAAACTGAATTCTGCGGCCAGACTCATCCACCTTACCAACCACTCCGTATCCGCCAATCCCTCCACTGGCTTCCGATTGCCCAATGCATAAAATTCAAACTATTAACATTGACATACAAAGGTGTTCATAACACTGCCCCAAACTATATCACCGACCTGATATCCATCTACCACCCAAAACGCACTCTCCGCTCCTCACAAGACGTCCTACTCTCCAGTTCCCTGGTCTCCTCCTCCCATGCCCGTCTCCAGGACTTCTCCAGGGCTTCCCCCATCCTCTGGAACTCACTACCCCAATCCATCAGACTGTCACCTTCCCTCCGCACCTTTAGGCGCACCCTGAAAACCCATCTCTTCAGAGAAGCCTACCCTGCCCTCACCTAATTGCTGATCTCCTCCGCTTTTCCCATCACTCCATCCCCCACAGCTATTTCCTCCTGTACCACTCTCCCCTCCCTCCTAGATTGTAAGCTCCAAGGAGCAGGGCCCTTGAACCCCTCGTGTATTGTATTGTTACTGTACTGTCTCGTGTACTGTCTCCCATTATAATGTACAGCGCTGAGCAAACCGTTGGCGCTATATAAATATTGTATAATAATAATAATATATGGTTGTTTAACATTAATCTCCCATGGACTTCAATGAGGTTCAGCTTTGGTAGACCTACCCAAATTAAACCCAGGTACGTTCAGCTCAGCCCTACAAAGAATCACAATTTGTAGACAGGGACTGTGTTTTCACCCTCTAACAGATAGTGGCTGAACATGAACATCATAGCAGTATCACTAGGTAATATTTTAATGAAAGCTATAGATTAAAAAAAAGAAAATTGCTTTGAAATAACAGTAGCATGTTAAAACTTATATGAAATATTATTGATTGGGCTTGCATTTACTTTAAGTTTTGTTTTTTGTTTTTTTAAATCTGAACTGGGGTTTTTAAGCTATTGTTTCTTAGATTTCTATTATCTTTTCAAAAAGAATGAGCACCATATATGACTAGGGCTGCTGTTAGAAATCACAGAGCTCCATGCAGGCCCCCTCCCCAAAATAAAATATAAAATTATATTTTCGCTAAAAATACACTGCAATCATGATTAGTGCGCAAACACGAAAAAATTCTTGCCAAAGCTCTGAATGAAATATTGGGACTCGCTGTGGCCTGTGAATCAATGGCTTATTTTTTGTACCCGGAGCAGCCTGAAGCTGTGTGCTGGCAGCCTGTGTTACTCTACTTTTGGACCTAGGCCAAAAGTAACTTATATAAAACTTTTCTGATCTACACTGCATGATACCTTAGACATTTTCCCAATGTATGTCTTGAACTTGTCCAGTTGAAGGTTTATTTTATTCTCTCTTTCTAAGCTTTTATGTAGGTTGATTATACTAAACCGTTAATAGACAAGTAAATATGTTTAACTTTGTTAAACATATTTACAGTGCCTTAAAACATACGTTTTTACAAATCTTCATGCTAACATGCTCACCTGTTTTTGAAAGTAATAAACACACCATAGAACTATTAGCAAACAAGGCATAATTACTTTATTCAGAAACAATGGAGTGTTAGCACTATCTCAGGGACAGTTCAGGTGTATTTTTTTTTTCAACAAAACAGAGTGGAGCTTTAGAGAAGAACAGGGATTTTGGATCCCCCTCTGTAACATGCAGCATATAAGTATTAATAAAAAGTTAATAAACACATGCTTTGGATGTGGCTTTGGGGAGTCCCTCTTTATCCTTATTGGAAAAGCAGAAGTCATTAAAGTCCTTCATTCTTCTTCTAAGGCTGACCATAGATGAGTAATTTTTTTGTTGAACCAAAGGTTTGAAAAACAAAAACAAAAAATGATTTGATCCCCTCATCCACTCATTTGAGGTGAATGGGGGAATCTTCCTGGCTGAGCTATTGTTTTCTGACAGTGGAGAGTGGCAAAAATCCAATAGGGTGGATGTACAGAAGTTAATTGGTAGATCAACTTGTATACAACCACCCTGTTCATACACAGATCAAAATTCACCCGGTCTTTGTTGATCCAGCCAAATTTCAATCAATGTATGGCTGGATTAAGTCACTAACTGACTAGGTAGTTTGGCCAAAAGAAGGATGACCACCCAGCAAATGTTATCTCTTAACTGATCTTGTAAAGTGTACACTCTTGTTGAAGAACGCCTCTTTGTAAAAAAAAAAAAATAATAATAAAGTATAAAAAATGCTATACAAGCCTTTTTGTGATGTATTGTTCTTACAAATTACCTTTCCCTTTCATTCTGCAATGCTGTAAATTTCTAAAGAATTCAATACAGTATCACAAGCTGGAGGTGTTCTGTACACCGCTGGTGTATGGATTGTCCCCAGAAAATGTATTAATAATAAAAATAAACTTTATTTTATATAGCACTTTTAAAGGTAACTTTCCAAAGCACTTTACAGGGAAAACACAAGAAATTCACAGACTAAAACAAAGGAAAAAAAGGGACAATTTCGTGAAAGCTTGTCTAAAGAAATGAGTATGAGAAAAGAATGAGTTTAGAAAAGATGACTCTCTGATGATCTTTGGAAGAATTGCAAAGTTTTTGGGGTGTAATTTTCTGTTTGGACCATTAGCTCACTGATTTTCTCAGATGTCTGCACTTAGATGCGAAAACATTTTGGGCGTCCCTTGCAGTAGAATAAAATTTTTGCTAAGATACTGCTTCTAAAGGAATTACGGTTAACTAACGCTAAAGAAATTCAGACATTTCCGCTTTTCTCATTAAAACACTGAAAGTGCAGCAAGTGGTTAACCCACAGACTCTTCCATTCAGGATTCGGTCTAAAAGGACATGGTAGAACAAATGGGTATTTCTTCAGAACAGAAACAGGTAGGGCATTGGTATAAAGTTTGTGAAAATTCTTGTAACCTACATTGATCACCCCCAGAGGAGACTGTTTCTTTCCTCAATTAAGATGGAGTTACACTTTACATGCATGTCAGGTGATCTCCACTTGTATAGAACATCCACATAAGGCTATTTTGTGGCTTATACAGTATGCATAATAATTGCATTATCATGCAAATTGGATCATGCTTTGCTGGGTTTTTTTTTCCTTACTCTGGATCAACTGTGGGTATAGGATTATAACTTTTTTTTTTAATGGTTGAACTGGATGGACTTTCTTGCAGCCAGACTAACTCTGTAACTATGTATTTACACCCAGGAGGGGAAATGTTTATTCAAGTATCTTTTATTGTTTGATTATTTATTTATAATTTAAGCATTTATATCCCAGCAAAGTCTTCCTTTCCAATTGCAATCTAATGCTAAAATTCATCCCTTAGCCTTTTCCAGTTGTAGGGTTTCAATTCTGCCTTACTGCAGGGTCTGCCTGTAGACTCAGTGTTGTTGCCGCAATATTACATGCCAAAGCACAGTGCACAGATCAGGGGCGGACTGACAACTCAAGAGGCCCCGAGGCAATAGGGGATCATGGGGCCCCTGTGTCCTCGCCCACACCCAAAAAACCCTATGAAAAAGACAATGAAAGGTACCAGGGGCATCTCATGGGGCCCCCTACTGACCCCGAGCCCTCAGGCAGTGCCCGAGTGTTCAAATGGTCAGTCCGCCCCTGGCACAGATACATACAGCCTCATTGAGAGTATGAGGCATACTCAGGCACGTCTGCACTTCACGCACGCACTTTACACAGAAGAGATCATTGGAGTTTCAAAGGAAATTAATATTTATTATTTTTAAGGGGAAGGTTTTGTAATAATTTAAGAAAAGCATATTTGAATATGCTTTTATATGCCCCCTGCAAACTATATACACATCTCACCATTTGTATATTTCTTGCTGTGCTTGCCTTACTTCATGCAACTTCTGGCATTTGAGCATGCAAAAGTGTGTGCGCATGACTCAGTTTGCATAGGAAAATGTTCACCCAGAATTAACATTGGTGAAGAACTGCATATGGTTTCATGTCATATTAGTGTGAATGAAAATGTCTTTAATTGGGTGCAAATGCTTGCATAGAGGTACATACATTTTCTTTCAAATGCAAAATGTGTACTTTTTTTTTTAACAAAACAGGCCCTTTGTGGCTAATTAATTTTCACATGCAAATAGCCACTAGAGGGAGATTCTAAAAAGCTATATCTGAAGGTCAACCTGTATAGAAAGAAGTAATATGGCATGGCAGTTATGTAAAAATATAAAAGTCACATTCAAAATTACCTTTAGATAAAAGTTAAAATAAAATGTGAATATATACATAATTTATTTATGAAATATGGGACACATCATCTATATGCTAGGAATAATGAATTACTTAAATCTTCAAATAGATATCATACATGTTCATCCAGAAACTCCCTAAATCCAAATACTTAAAAAGTTAACATGGTTATAAAGCCTAAACATTTTTTGCCTAAATGTATTCTTTGCATTAAGGTAAAAAAATGTGTGTTCTTCATTATCGCCCCTCACACCCCCCCGCCTTTACTTACCTGATCCCTCATTCGATCCAGCATTGTGCACATCAGCAGTTCTTCTCCACCTTCTCTTTCTGATTTTACAGGCTTTACAGGCAGCAAGAGCCATTTGCTCCATTTGCTGTCAAACAGAGCCAGTTAGTAATGAGGTAGTGGTGGTGGGGCAGAGTCCCACCATCTGTATCTACAGACGCAGGCAGCGAGGCATGGAAGTGAGCCAAAACAAGTGCACCCATAGAAAGTGGCTTTCCACTGGTGCACTCGTCAAGGAGACAGGAGATCCAGTAGGGGGCCCAACAATAGGAGGTTTGTGCATCTCTGTGTAATTCCACTGCACAGAGCAGGTACCTGTTTGCTATTTTCTCCTAAAAAAAAATTAAAACACAAAAACGAAAAAAGTTTACAATCACTTTAAACCCCTCCACTGGAGATATTTCTACACAGGATTACTAGATACAACATAATACAAACATTTTATTTAGGGACAAAAATATATCTATTTATTATTTCAGTGTATTCAGTTTCATTGTTATGGAATTACATACTGTATTTCGATATAATTAAATTGGATACAGTATAATAACTAGATATACAGTATTTTAGTAACTATATATTTTTTTGTATTATGTTGTGTCTAGTAATCCTAGACTTTTTAATTATTTTGATTTAGGGAGTTTCTGGGTGACCAGGCATTATATCTATTTGAAGAGTTGCCACACATTTTATTAAAATATATACAGTCAGGTCCATAAATATTGGGACATCGACACAATTCTAACATTTTTGGCTCTGTACATCACCACAATGGATTTGAAATGAAACAAACAAGATGTGCTTTAACTGCAGACTGTCAGCTTTAATTTGAGGGTATTTACATCCAAATCAGGTGAACGGTGTAGGAATTATGCCTCCCACTTGTTAAGGGACCAAAAGTAATGGGACAGAATAATAATCATAAATCAAACTTTCACTTTTTAATACTTGGTTGCAAATCCTTTGCAGTCAATTACAGCCTGAAGTCTGGAACGCATAGACATCACCAGACGCTGGGTTTCATCCCTGGTGATGCTCTGCCAGGCCTCTACTGCAACTGTCTTCAGTTCCTGCTTGTTCTTGGGGCATTTTCCCTTCAGTTTTGTCTTCAGCAAGTGAAATGCATGCTCAATCAGATTCAGGTCAGGTGACTGACTTGGCCATTGCATAACATTCCACTTCTTTCCCTTAAAAAACTCTTTGGTTGCTTTTGCAGTATGCTTTGGGTCATTGTCCATCTGCACTGTGAAGCGGCGTCCAATGAGTTCTGAAGCATTTGGCTGAATATGAGCAGATAATATTGCCCGAAACACTTCAGAATTCATCCTGCTGCTTTTGTCAGCAGTCACATCATCAATAAATACAAGAGAACCAGTCCCATTGGCAGCCATACATGCCCACGCCATGACACTACCACCACCATGCTTCACTGATGAGGTGGTATGCTTAGGATCATGAGCAGTTCCTTTCCTTCTCCATACTCTTCTCTTCCCATCACTCTGGTACAAGTTGATCTTGGTCTCATCTGTCCATAGGATGTTGTTCCAGAACTGTGAAGGTTTTTTTAGATGTCGTTTGGCAAACTCTAATCTGGCCTTCCTGTTTTTGAGGCTCACCAATGGTTTCCATCTTGTGGTGAACCCTCTGTATTCACTCTGGTGAAGTCTTCTCTTGATTGTTGACTTTGACACACATAGACCTACCTCCTGGAGAGTGTTCTTGATCTGGCCAACTGTTGTGAAGGGTGTTTTCTTCACCAGGGAAAGAATTCTTCGGTCATCCACCACAGTTGTTTTCCGTGGTCTTCCGGGTCTTTTGGTGTTGCTGAGCTCACCG
Source organism: Staurois parvus (assembly GCF_062004578.1). NCBI lineage: Eukaryota > Metazoa > Chordata > Amphibia > Anura > Ranidae > Staurois > Staurois parvus. The sequence goes on along the minus strand of NW_028318099.1, from coordinate 6,606,204 downwards.
CTGCGTTCCTTCTTTTTAAGAATGTTCCAAACAGTTGTTTTGGCCACGCCTAATGTTTTTGCTATCTCTCTGATGGGTTTGTTTTGTTTTTTCAGCCTAATGATGGCTTGCTTCACTGATAGTGACAGCTCTTTGGATCTCATCTTGAGAGTTGACAGCAACAGATTGCAAATGCAAACAGCACACTTGAAATGAACTCTGGACCTTTTATCAGCTCATTGTAATTGGGATAATGAGGGAATAACACACACCTGGCCATGGAACAGCTGAGAAGCCAATTGTCCCATTACTTTTGGTCGCTTAAAAAGTGGGAGGCACATATGCAAACTGTTGTAATTCCTACACCGTTCACCTGATTTGGATGTAAATACCCTCAAATTAAAGCTGACAGTCTGCAGTTAAAGCACATCTTGTTTGTTTCATTTCAAATCCATTGTGGTGGTGTATAGAGCCAAAAATGTTAGAATTGTGTCGATGTCCCAATATTTATGGACCTGACTGTATATAGTATATACATGGACAATACAAAATAGAATGATTTGACATGCCCCTAGATCACCTATTCTATCTGTATGAACCCCTGGTTATTCAGGGAAAAAAATTACATCAGTTCACACCATGCCTGGAGCTGAATCGCACAGAATTGTGTTCCTGCGTGATTGGATAGAATGGGTGATCTTGGGGCATGTCAAAGTATAGAATGATTGAAAAGACAGCCCAAAGCACTGTGAAAGCCCTGCTCTATCTGACTGCAATGGGTCATGAGAAAGCTGTATAAGACTTGAACCAAGGTAAACTAAATATACTTTCACACCAGCATGGTGGCAGTGGTTTCTAGATCACTTTACCAGTACATGAAATGACTTTACTAGCAGAATGGATTGGTTTGCTATTCCTAAAACATAAGACATGCCTCTGCATATGTTATAACTATATCACTCATGTTACAGGTCAGGAAAATAATCTCAAATAACTCAAAAGGTCAGTTACTCAGTCTGTACAATGAGCTTATAATGAGATCAAGGCAAATTTGCCCAGCTCTGTGTTTAAAGGAAGGAAATTAATTTCTACTGTCTGGACAGTAAGTCATAACAGTAGTCTCTTACAGTTTCATTTTGTGCAAGCCACTTGGGGAATTCTCAGCAGAAATGCAGTTATATAGTCAAAGAAAGCTGCTGAAGTAGCATCTATTTTTCAGCAAGATTGCAATTACAGCATGGATCTGTCTCATTAAAACTAATTTAGCTTTATATAAGCATCAATAAGTCATATTGTATCTGCAATTTTGATCATTAGGCTGAACACAATTGTAATGTATATTATAGCAAAAAAGAAAACCTCACCATCTAAAATGCATCCACCAGGGAAGTTTTCATAGCGGACTATTAATCAAATATTTAACTAATTTTATTTTTTAATTTTGCAAATGCACGTTCAAGGAAAAACAAAGTTACAAAACTGACCTGAAAAGTATGTCTAAAGAAGTGTATTAGGTTGATTTGTTTTCCCCAAATGCAGCCAAAAAACATATTTGCTCAATCCTTTTTAAGAGAGGTGCTAATGGTAGGTAGCTAAGTGCTAACCTTGTGTTATTGCAAAATGATTGACCTTGTTCCTACAGTTATTAGTAGAGCTGACCGTTGAGAATAAAGATGCTGCTGTTGTTGACCTCTCCTGCTCAAAATGCTGGTTGCCTGGCTGTCATACTGATCCAATGGCATAGTCCTAGAATGAAAATGCAGACCATTAGCTATTACTTTGCTCTCTCCAGTTTTTACCCTCTATACAGATTTTCCTTAAAGCTAAACCCTATGCAAATATAAAAGACACAAATGAATGCATCTCTGTAATCATTAATAAACCAACATTTACATTTTTGTTTGCAACTTATGAAAGAACCAGAATTCAACTTGCAATCCCCTGCACAGCAGCACCCAGGCCTGGAGAGGGAGAACAAATGTGTTGACAAGAAACATGCTGATGGGAGGAGAGAGCAGTGTGAGCAGACAGATGACCTCATCAATTTGCAGTTGCTTTTCCTTTGTCTAATCAGAAGGCTAGTGGGGGGAGGAATAGGACACCACTTCCTTTACTGCAAGTGATATCACCTATCTGGCTGTGCTGTGCAAGCAGGCATTGTACATCCCATTTGAAGCATGGAAATAAATATTATTTATTATTATTTATTACAGGTACTGATATAGTGCCGTCAATTTACGCAGCTCTTTACATATATATATTGTACATTCACATCAGTCCCTAACCCTCAAGGGGCCTGCAGAGCCCCTAGTGTCCTTCTGCACGTGCTTGCAAATCCTGATTGGCAGCCCACAAATTCTGCAGCACCCATACTTCCCCCATTCACTGCCCAATCCGAAATTCAGGTGGAAACAGCAAATTTAACAACTTCCCTTAATTTTTTGGAGCTGTTTTTCACAGAAAATCTGTATGCACTGATTGTGGATCAAAGCAATTTATATGCATAACAGTTTATCGCTACCAACCCAAATTCAAACCTTGCCAGACCATTCGTATGTAAACCCATTATGGTCTCCAAATGTAAAGTTTTTTTGGGCCTAACCCTCAACATGGGCATTACTAAAAAAAATGAATTGCGGTTGTATTAGTCCGCAGACCCGATTAATCATATGCCTGTGTTCTCTGCTGCCATGGCCAAGCATAGATATGAGAGTATAATGCATTTTATGCATTTCAATGACAACACACTCTGTCGTCCTTGGGGTGATACTGAATTTGACTGACTCCACAACATTTGGCCCCTGTAAATCACCTTAACCAAAAGTTTGCAGATGTCTATACTCCCCAGCAAAACATCTGCGTTGATGAGTCCCTCATTAATTTTTCTGGCCACCTTGCATTCAAACAATTTCTCCCCAGCAAGCGATATGGGGTCAAGATGTATAAGACCTGTGAGAGGGCAACAGGCTATACATAGAAGTTTTGGATTTACAAGGGAAAAAATAGTCACATGGAGCCCCCCGGATGCCCAGACTACATGGGGAGCAGTGGCAAGATAGCTTGGGAGTTGGTATCATCCTTTTTCCATGTGGGGTACCACTTATACGTGAACAATTTTTATTCAAGCGTGCCACTATTTAGACATTTGTACAATCTTGGAATTGGTGCAGGTGGCACCGTGCGACATAATCGCTGGGGCTTCCCCCAATGGCTTGTAAATACCCATCTTAGAAAGGGGGAAAAAGCTTGCATGAGAAATGATCGATTGTTTGCAGTGAAGTTGAAGGACAAACGGGATGTTTTCGTCCTGTCTTCCATTCACAAAGACATGACCAAATTACCACGGCAGCTGGTGTTGTTGAGAAGCCCCTCTGTGTTCACGACTATAACCTTAACATGGGAGGGGTGGACTTCAACGACCAGATGATGAAGCCGTACTTGGTTTCCCGAAAAGCCAGATGCTGGTACAAAAAAGTGTCTGTTTATTTAAATTGGCTCTATATAATGCTTTTGTGCTTTATAAAGCAACTGGACAAAGTGGATCCTTCCTAAAATTCCAGGAAGAAATCATCAGGGCCCTTTTCTATCCAGCAGCTGCTGTGGCCCAAATCCCCAAACCAGATGCAGCTAGCCGACTACATGAGAAGCATTTTCCTGATGCCATTCCTAGTATCCCAACCCAAAGGACATCCCAAAAAAGATGTTGTGTCTGTAGCAGACATGGAATTAGGCATGACACCTGCTTTTTTTGTACCTCCTGCCTTGGCCAACCTGGTCTCTGCCCCAAGGACTGCTTCCGTCACTACCACACACTAGTGGAGTATTAGTATAGGGTACAGCACAGCACAGTTCAGGGCACATATTTACACAGGGTCTCGAAAGATGTTAGATAGTCAGGAAACTGGCTAAAAATCACATTTTAAGAGACCCTATAATCTGTTTTAAAAAGTTAAAGTTTAAATTAAAAAAAAAAGTAAAACAAACCCTTAAAAAATAAAAAGTACAAATCCCCCCCAAAATTTAAAATTTTAAAAAACAAAAATAGTTATAGTTTTTTGTTGTTGTTGTTGTTGTTACTGTTCTACTGTTACAATTTTACTGTTTTATTGTTAACCATTGCTGTTTTCTTTGCAAGAATACTATTCAGCTGCAGCACCGATCTCTTTATTCTGACAGCAACAGGAACTTACTCTCAGAATATACATAAATCAGTGTGGGCAGCGCTGTTGGATGAGATTTTTCATCTGCAGTTAAAAAAGCGCATATATGGCGAAGCATAGGGGCCTGGGGTGGCCAGCGGGTGGATGGCCCCTATGCTTCGACATACAGTATATATTTTATAATATTTTTTGTTACATTTCATGTGTGCCCACCATTAGAAGTGGGTGGATGCAGGGCAGTATATTCTAATGGTGGGTATACCACACACTTTTTCTGGCAGAGATATTTCAATAAAAAAGAAGTTTTATTGAGTTACTGTTTTATTGTTAACCCTTGCTGTTTTCTTTGCAGGAATGCCATTCAGCTGCAGCACCGTCTTATTTATTCTGATAGCAACAGGGGTCTTGCTCTCAGAATATACATAAGCATGTCACGTTTGGTATCTATTTACTCGGCACACCATCATCTTTTATATGTTATCAAATAATTGGCCAATATATTGAGTTTTTGTGCATTAACAGTAAAAAAAAGTATATATTTTTTTAAAAATTTGCGTTTGAAAAATCTCTTGCTATGTGACATAAAAAAATTGCAGCACCCACCATTTTATTTACTAGGGTGTCTGCTCTAAAAATATTTATAATGTTTGGGGGTTCAAAGTAATTTCCTAGAAAAAAATACTGATTTTTTTCATGTGAACAAAAGGTGTCAGAAAAGGCTTGGTCTTCAGGTGGTTAGAAGAGTGAGTGGTGTGTGGCATAATCTAATGCTGGGTACAAAATGACCGCACCCCCAAAATGCCCCTTTTTGGAAAGTAGACACCCCAAACTATTTTCTGAGAGGCATGTTGAGTCAATAAAAGAATTTAATTCTTTAGCACAAGTTTTTGGAAAATGACAAAAAAAAATATTTTTTTTACATAAAATTGTCACACATGCCATGGGTATATGTCAAATTACTCCCTAAAATACATTCTGCTACTTCTCCCAAGTATGGGAATACCACATGTGAGAGACTTTTTGGCAGTCTAGTCAAGTACAGGACCCCAAAATCCAATGTGCACCTTTAGGCTTTTAAAGGGCTTTATTTCCTCATTACACTTCCTGACTACCTATCACAGTTTTGGAGGCCCTGAATTGCCAGGATAGCACCAACCCCTCCCCCCCCAAATGACCCCTTTTTGGAAAGTAGACACCCCAAGGAATTTGATAAGAAGTATGGTGAGTATTTTGCAGATCTCGTTGCCACAAGTTTTTGGAAAATTAACAAAAACTTATTTTTTCTTTTCTTTTTTTATATTTCAAAACCTTGTGAGAAAAAATTAGATCTGCTAAATACTCACCATGCCTCTTTTTAAATTCCTTGGGGTGTTTACTTTCCAAAAGGAGGTCATGGGGGGGGGGTGGTTGGTGCTATCCTGGCATTTCAGGGCCTCTGAAACTGTGATAGATAGTGAGGAAGTGAAATGTGAACGTTACGCACCTTCAGGCTTTCAAAATGGTCATTGGATTTCAGGCGCCTGTATGTGGCTAGGTTCCCAAAAAGTCTTGCACATGTGGTATCCCCACACTCAATAGAAGTAGCAGAATGTATTTTGGGGTGTAATTCCACATGTTCATGGCTTGTGTGAGCAATATATCATTTAAGTGACAAATTTGTATAAAAAATGAAGAAAAAATGTTTCCATAGACTCAGTATGCCTCTCAGCAGATAGCTTAGTGTGTCTACTTTCCAAAAAGGGGTAATTTGGGGGTGTTTGTACTGTCCTGATATTTTAGCACCTCAAGAAATGTGATAGGCAGTCAGAAAGTAAAAGTTGTGTAAATTCCATTATCTATACCATAGTTTGTAGATGCTATAACGTTCAGACATAGCAATCAATATACACTTATTTGGATTTTTTTGCCAAAAACATGTAGCAGAATACATTTTGGCACACAGTTATGACAATTTTTTTATAACAGAAATGAGAAAATATAATTTTTTTCAAATTTTTTTTGTTGTTGTTTATAGAGCGAAACATAAAAAGCACACACATGTTCAAATACCACCAAAATAAATCCCTATTTGTGTGAAAGAAAGGACATTAATTTTGTTTGGGTACAGCTTTGCATGACTGCGTAATTGTCAGTTAACCATTAGCCGCTCGGCCAATGGCCGTTTGGCGGCTTGAAAAGCGCTGCAGCTTTCCGGGTGCACGCCATTTGGCCTGCTCCCGCACATGCGCGGTTTGCGCGGTTGCAGAGCAACGCAGCAGTGCGATCTGTCACGGCCCGTGCATCTCGGACACGGCCGATGACAGATCCGAGTACCGGCTCCCGTTGCCGGTACCATGTGACCTGCTGTGACCAATCACAGCAGGTCACATGACAGTTGTATACAATGGATGGCTTCATTCATGATGCCATCCATTGTATACTAGTGCCTAGCTGTGAATGGTCACAGCTAATCACATGCACATGTCATGTGATTAGCTGTGACCAAATCACAGCTAAGCACAAAAAAAAAAAAAAAAAAAAAAAGCTGAATGAATCGATTTCATTCAGGTAAATGCTTGCTTATAGCAAAGTAATTCTTTGATATAAGCAAATTGTGTAAAAAAAAAAAAAAAAAAAATACTGATCACTTCCCCAAAGTAGTACAGTGTTACTATGGTAACATTGTACTATTTTGGTCATAGTAAAATATGAAAAAAAATCTTAAAAAAAATAAAAAAAATGTAATAAAAAATTAAATATAATAAAAAAAAAAATATATATATATATATATATATATATTTTTTCATACTGTCACCAGTCAGTGTCGCTGTTCACCGCCATGCCAGTTATATGATGATGCTGTACTGCACTGGTGACAGTATGTAAAAAAAAAATAGTGAAAATAATTTTTTAAATTTTTTCATTTTCCGAAAAATTATGACAAAAAAATACAACTTCAAAAAACTCGCCATGCCTCTTATGAAGTACGTCGGACTGTCTAATCTGCAAAAAGGGGTCATTTGGGGGATATCTGTACTGTTCTGACATTCTTGGACCTCAAGATATTAGATTGGCTGTCAGTACTTCAGGATTGATCAATATTCAGATCTATACCATAGTTTGTGAACTCTATAACTTTCCTACAAACTAAAAAATACATCCTAATTTGGGTTATTTTCACCAAAGACATGTAGCAGAATACATCTCGGCCTAAATTTATGAAGAACAATTATTTATTTGTAAACTTTTATAACAGAAACAAAGAAAAATGTGTTTTTTTTTCAAAATTTTTGGTCTTTTTTTGTTAATTTAGCAAAAAATAAAAACCCCAGTGGTGATTAAATACCACCAAAAGAAAGCTCTAGTTGTGTGAAGAAAATGATCAAATTTTAGTTTGGGTACAATGTTGTATGACCGCGCAATTGTCATTCAAAGTGTGAGAGCGCTGAAACCTGAAAACTGGCCTGGGCAGGAAGGTGTAAAATTGCACGGTATTGAAACGGTTAAACTAGTGCAGCATTGTATAGCAAAAATTGGCGTAAATTGCAGTATCTATACTATAGTTTGTAAAGGCTATAACGTTCACACAAAGCAATTAATATTTGCTTATTGGGATTTTTTACCATAAATATGTAGCAGAATACATTTTGGCCTAAATTTATGACTAACTTTGAGTTTACTATATATTTTTTTACAGCCAAAAGTAAAAAATATATTTTTTTCAAAATGTTTTTTTTTTTGGACCGCGCAATTGTCAATTAACCTCCCTAGCGGTTTCCCAAAAGACATATAACAATACAGGAGCTCTGTACCTGACAGATTTAAAATTATATGTCTTTTGGGAATTACATAAAGGTGTGTATTATTTATTAACATGTGAGTGCATAGCACATTTGATTTTAATAAATTAAATACTTTTTCCTTATACCCATCGTTATGTGTGGGAAATCCCTTGGTTGAAGTTTGATCTAAAGCAGTGAGAACCTTGATCATGTGGATTTAATATCCACAAAGCTTGTTTGACTCTGAATGTTTAAGAGTCCAATACATCTGGTGAGTGCAGTATGTATTGGAAGTCACGGGTGGTGTGAACGCACTGAATTTTGTAAAACAGCACCGTTGAATATTAAATTGGAGCACATTGGAATTGGACATTCATTTTGATTTATAAAAAAAATGTTTTTTGATTGGGACATTTTTTTCATTTTTTATTTATATTTTGTGACATATATATATATTTAATTATTTGATTTTATTGTTTGTATTATTTTGTGTCTTATATATTTTTTATAGCTGAAAGTAAAAAATATAGTTTTTTTTTTCAAAAATTTTCAGTCTTTTTTGTTTATAGTGCAAAAAATAAAAAGCGCACAGGTGATCAAATACCACCGAAAGAAAGCTCTATTTGTGTAAAAAAAGACATAAATTTGGTTTGTGTACAGCATTGCATGACCGCGCAATCATCAGTTGAAATAGTGCAGTGCCGAATAGCAAAAAAAGGCCTGGTTAGGAAGGGGGGTAAATCCTCAGGAGGGCAAGTGGTTAAACCATACTCTTTGATTGGTCCAGCCATATAAGGAGTTGTACAGTATCTATATTGTTATTCAGTTTAATTACATAGTATACAGCATTTACAAAGTGTAACATATACTAGTGAGGGGGGTACACGCTAGAAATTGCTGAATACACACTGATTAGCTGCTTAGCTCTTGGTATTTTCTAGAACAGTGAATAAACTAACTAGGTTGTGTACATAGAAGCAGGGATTATTATTATTATTATACAGTATTTATAAAGCGCCAATAGTTCGCTCAGCGCTGTACATTACAAAGGGGGACAGAACAAGGGGGATTGCTTATGCCAAGTCATTCCAGAGACATCTACAACTGTGGTCTTTAGCCACTAGCAGTTGAACTCAGCAAAAGGTTTTTTCATCATTTACACCTATTGCTGGTATTAGATTTTGCTACCTTTTAGAGATATTTTCTAATGTTTGCAACCAAATAATATGCAATTTTTAAACATATTTCATTAAGGTTTTATTTCTACAGTGAATGTTCTAGCATTCACTATGTTTCATAAGAAATTAATCCCAATAATAAACTACAGTTTTTGCAGTGCCATCTTTCAGTTGGGACTTTCAATTTTTTTGCATTTAAAGTAGGTATAAACCATAAACTCATGACTTTAGTTTATGAAAGCACTGTGTTTCAGACTTCAAACTTTTGCCTTTTATAGGCTTAAGTCTGCCATACGCATTAAGTGACACAACGAAAATAATAAGAAATAACATTTAAAATAATAATAATATATAAGTCCAAGAAAAAGTCCCACACTAAAGTCCAGTGTCCCAAAAAAGTATGATAAAATGAAAAAAAATAGAAAAACAACTTCATAAATATTCCAGCATGCTCACATCATCAGTGGTGAATCATTTCCCCCACACTCACCAGATAAAGTGGATTCTCAAGCTGATATGGCTTTGAGAATCAAAAACAGGCTTAGAGATGGTTTGTAGTTTCCTCAGATGTTTATCCCTTTATTGATTTCTTACTGAATCTCCTTCCAAAATGATTTCACATAGGGCAATATAAAATATAGAAGAAAATGCCAATAGTTTAATACTGCATGAGGGTCAAAAAATTTTTTTTTAAAAGGCCTTCATTGCACTCACATTAGGTAGATTTATAATCAGCTTCCATGGACTTAAATGCCTCCCAAACAACCGATAATGATCCCTCCTTAACTTCCTCAAAGCTCTCACTCATGGAGGGATGGATGAGGGTGATTCAATGAATTTATGACCAGCTTATATGGACATGAAAGCCTCCCAAGCCGCCGCTAATGATTCCTCCTTGATTTCCCCCAAACTCTCACTCATGGATGGATGGATGAAAAATGCAAAAGAAAGGATACCAAATAGCGTAATACTGCATAAAAAGCTTTTTAATATTAAAGTGATGCTTCTAATGCACTCACATTTTAAAAATGAATAACAAGCCTCTTTTAATTAGATCAAGACTCCTTAAACAGGCTACAACAGCCCCTCTGATATTTCCAGCAAAGCAGACACAATTGTCCAGCATTGGCAGAGATGAACTGGTAGTAGTGGAGTAAGTCTCAGCAGGAACCAGACGAGATTTGATCCCCCTATGGGCAGGCTGGTTGTACTGAAGTTGACCCAACCTGTCAGACCCCTCCAAGTATCCCCTCAAATTAATAGCAGACTGTTGGGGGGCTCTTTGTGCTATTTTTTCTTTTTTTAAACCAAGAAGCAGTCAATTAGATTTAATTTGCCAGCAATTTTAAATCTTTTTCCCTTTTTAAATATCAGTGTTTCTGCAGCACTTTCTTTACATCACAGAGATGTGCCTCTTTCACAGGCAGGATTAGGACACCCCCAGGCATTTAATTAGGCATTTTTATTATTTCACTTAAATTGCTTTAGAGCAGTGGATTCCGCATTGTCTACAGGAAGAAGGATACTCACAGCTTCCTCTTCATAATATCTGGAGATCTGATTGACAGGAACCTGCTTGTTAACCTAGATGAACTCTTCTCTCTGTCTTCCTTCCCTTTGTTATTGGCATCTGTGATGGTAAGCAAGGTAATCTCTAATCAAAGTGTTTTTTTGGCTTGCAAGCCTGTCAAAAATAGTTTAGAAAATAATCCAAAAGGTTGACTATATATTGAATTATACTTTTTCTGTAACTTGAAAATGGATTGTGACTGTTTCTCTGCAATAGTGTATATTTACTAATATATTTATATTATTTGTAATAAACTATATTGCTAAAGGTATTGGGACACCCCCCAAATCATTGGATTCAGGTGTTACAATCACCTCCATGGCTACAGGTGTATAAAAATCAAGCACCTAGGCATGCAGACTGCTTCTACAAACATTTGTGAAAGAATGGGTCGCTCTCAGGAGCTCAGTGATTTCAAGTGTGGTACTGTGATAGGTTGCCGCCTGTGCAATAAGTCCATCCGTGAAATTTCCTTCCTACTAAATATTCCATGGTCACTGTTAGTGGTATTATAACAAAGTGGAAGCAACTGGGAACAACAGCAACTCAGCCACGAAGTGGTAGGCCACATAAAATGACAGAGTGGGGTCTCCAGGGGGTTTCCAGGAGGTTTTTAACTTATAAGCTTTATGGAGCGTAAGAAACAAAAATCCCTCAATCATGCCAGCTCTGCCAAATGCCTCTTTATGTGACTTTGTGGCCTGTGCTACAGCACAGTGTCAGGACCCAACCACCATTACTTTGCACAGAAGCAGAGGAGAAGCTTTGGGGTGCTGGCAGTGAGATGGAGGAGGAGGACTGTTTGGGACTGCTTGTAGTGAGGAGGTGGTGAGATTGGATTAATGATAGATTTGTTAAACATAACAGTGTTTCTTCAACTCCTAGATTGTAAGCTCCAAGGAGCAGGGCCCTCCTATCCCTCTTGTATTGAACTGTATTGTTGCTGTATTGTCTTCCTTTATATTGTAAAGCGCTGAGCAAACTGTTGGCGCTATATAAATCCTGTATAATAATAATAACTTGAGTTTTTATTTTCCTGTCAATCAGGTGAACAAGAAACTAAAATTGATTTATTCAACTTCACCTATCTCTATAAACCAAAAAAAAATATACCAGAGAAGTCAGACAGACATCTATTGACTGTTTTCATAGCAATATTTTATATTGCAGATTTTTCATGGAAAAAAGGGATTTGACAGTCAAAATTACCCAAAATATACTAGAGACAATGGGGTGTATTTTTACATAGCAATTCAGTCAGTGAAAGTGCATGTACATTTGTTTTGTGGGAATGGGTCACAAAATACAAATGTTATTATTTTCTGTGCTGGTTTAATGTTTTTCATTGATTTAAAAAAGAAAATGCTGAATTTGCCCACTATATGGTTCTAAATATCATAGAAAAACCCTATGACACTTTTTATTTGTATTATAGATACTTACTGTATATAGCACCATCAATTTTGCAGTGCTTTACATATTTATTGTACATTCACGTCTAAAGTTTCTAACTCACATTCATACATATGCACACTATTGCCAATTTAGACAGGAGCCAATTAACCTACAGCACAACTTTTGAGTATGAGAGGAAACCCATGCAGGCACAGGGAGACCATGCAAACTCTATGCAGGTAGTGCAGTAGTCAGGATTTGAACCAATAACCCTAGCACTGCAAGTGCGTTAACCACTTAGCCACTCTGCTTCCCCATGCTTAGATGATACCTAGTGTCATCTAGTGGTCATATGCAGTATTTTCCGTTTTAAATAACATTCAACCAGCACACAAGTCATTCTAATATCATTTGTTTTTTCACACAAAATGAATGTACATGAGCATTCACTGGACAATTGCTATGCAATTTTCTTTTCTAAATACATGCCAAAGAGTATGGATGGGTGATTTACTAAGATATAGGAGACCACAGACAACACAGCAATGCAAAAATGGCCAGAAGAAGGGCAATTTTAAATAGCAAGGATAGACACATTATTTACAAATTAAAAAAATTATACTTACGCTTTTTTTTTTTCTTTTTAATTCTCATTGTAAGGCTGTCAAACATACACTCGCAATGATCACAATGCAAACTGAGCACTACCTTGATAAAAAAGCATGTCCTAGGCTTAGAAATCATGGTGTCCCTGCGTAAAATAAAAAAGATTGCATGCCCTTCCACAACAGGAAAGAGCTCACAGCAGCAAATGGATAGGGGAAAGGGCAGGCAACAGCAAGAAGAAATAGTCATATGGTCATATTTACAACTTTTTAAATACTTTTTAGCTTTTTTACTTGTATGTTGAAGCAAACACATGCAAGGATGGTGATGCAAACTGGATACTACCTTTAGAAAAGGGAAGTCCTAGGCCTAAACACCACATTGTCCCTATGCAAAAAAATGAATTCCTTGCAAGAAAAGGCCAGCATCTCATATATTTGCCTTGCAGTGGTGATGGCTACAAGATAGAAAGGACAAAAACATGAGGGCCAGGGGTCAGTAGGGGGCCCCATGAGATGCCCCTGATACCATTTTCATAGGCTTTTTTGAGTTTGGGCAAGGACACAGGGGCCCCATGATCCCCTATTGCCCGGGGGCCCCATGAGTTGTCAGTCCGCCCCTGATACTACCTTTAGAAAAAGGAAGTCCTAGGCCTAAACACCACATTTTCCCTATGCAAAAATATCAATTCCGTGCAAGATAAGGCCATCATCTCATATATTTGCCTTGCAGTGGTGATGGCTACAAGATAGAAAGGACAAAAACATGAGTTTTTATAGTGCTGAAACTCAAACGTTGGTAAGTCCTATGGTCATTCTTACAACTTTTTAAATATTTCAAATTTTTATCTTTTTTACTTGTATGTTGAAGCAACACATGCAAGGGCAGTGATGGAAACTGGATACTACCTTTAGAAAAAGGAAGTCCTAGGCCTAAACACCATATTGTCCCTATGCAAAAAAAAGAAATTCCTTTCAAGATAAGGCCATCATCTCATACATTTACCTTGCAATGGTGATGGCTACAAGATAAAAAGGACAAAAACATGACTTGTTATAGTTCTGAAACCCACATGCTGGTTCAGATACTGCACAGTGTACAGCAGTGTTAAATTGGATAGTAACAGGACAGTTTTAATCTGGGTGTATGCCTAAATTGTATTTTATCTGTGAGGATAGGGAGGTACAGGGAATGTGTGCGATTTAATGTGAGGTAGTTTAGGTGCACAGTATTCATGCATTTTTATTCCTATAATGAAAAGGACAAAGGTAATAGATATACGTAGCTAAGGTATTGACAATTGAAGAGCTAGCTATCAGTTGTTGTCTAAGATATTGCTCCTTAACAGGATTTTGAGTGTACAGATCAGTGCACACAGGCAGGGCACATAAGAAAATGTACCCCAGCATTGCAATTCAAAGAACTACAGTTTGTTCAAACCTAGCCATTAAAATCTCATATAAACTTTAAAAGCTGGCAATACTGATATAAAGGTCCTTATTGGGCACTTTGAGGGACACAGGTCCAAAGTGTTGTCACCACATAACATAACCAAAGGGGGGAAAAAATGTTTGACTCTGTTGCACATTGCCAAGGAATATTACACTGTTTTCACATAAAAAGGCTGATTACTAGTGTACTGCATGTAGACAGGGACAGTCTCAGTTGCAGTCAACCACCATTAGGAAATATCCCCTGTGATAAAACACATGCAGCTTACTATGAATATAATACAGGTGGTTAGGGGCAGGCGATGAAAAAAAATCAAGCAAATCCAGGAAATATGCCCTGTAAAAAAACATTTGCAGCCTGCTAAGACTGTAGTGCAGCGGTTCTCAACCTGGGGGTCGCGACCCCTTTGGGGGTCGAACGACCATTTCCCAGGGGTCGCCTAAGACCATCGGAAAACACATATTTCCGATGGTCTTAGGAACCGAGACACCGCTGCTCTGTCTCGCGATCTGTGGGCGGGATGATATGCTGCCCCTGTAACCTGGCCACACCTCCGGGATCACTCAACAGCTCCGCCTCCTCGCCGCTGATTGGCCACCGGAACTGTAGCTCAGGAGAGGCACACAGGCGGCCAATCACCGGCGAGGAGGTGGAGCTTGGAGAGGAGGAGCCGAGCGGCAGAGCGCGCAGATCAAAGAAGATCGAGGGAGCTGCAGGACCGAGTGAAGAGGAGAGAGGCCAGAGAAGGAAGACAGCTGACAGGTAAGTGCAAATTTTGCTTCTGCAGGCTGTAGATGGGAGAGGGAGAGAGCGAGCCCAGGCTGGAGCAGGGGTCAGCAAGGTAAGTATCATTGGTGTCAGTGGGAGGAATAGTGCCCCATCATTTGTGTCACTAATACCAACGATGGGGCACTATTCCTCCCCCCACTGACACCAACGATGGGGCACTATTCCTCCCCCCACTGACACCAACGATGGGGCACTATTCCTCCCCCCACTGACACCAACGATGGGGCACTATTCCTCCCCCCACTGACACCAACGATGGGGCACTATTCCTCCCCCCACTGACACCAATGATAGGCACTATTCCTCCCCCCACTGACACCAACGATGGGGCACTATTCCTCCCACTGACACCAACGATGGGGCACTATTCCTCCCCCCACTGACACCAACGATGGGGCACTATTCCTCCCCCCACTGACACCAACGATGGGGCACTATTCCTCCCCCCACTGACACCAACGATGGGGCACTATTCCTCCCCCCACTGACACCAATGATAGGCACTATTCCTCCCCCTACTGACACCAATGATAGGCACTATTCCTCCCCCCACTGACACCAACGATGGGGCACTATTCCTCCCCCCACTGACACCAACGTTGGGGCACTATTCCTCCCCCCACTGACACCAACGATGGGGCACTATTCCTCCCCCCACTGACACCAACGATGGGGCACTATTCCTCCCCCCACTGACACCAACGATGGGGCACTATTCCTCCCCCCACTGACACCAACGATGGGGCACTATTCCTCTCCCCACTGACACCAATGATAGGCACTATTCCTCCCCCCACTGACACCAACGATGGGGCACTATTCCTCCCCCCACTGACACCAATGATAGGCACTATTCCTCCCACTGACACCAATGATGGGGCACTATTCCTCCCACTGATACCAATGATGGGGCACTATTCCTCCCACTGACACCAATGATGGGGCACTATTCCTCCCACTGACACCAATGATGGGGCACTATTCCTCCCACTGACACCAATGATGGGGCACTATTCCTCCCACTGACACCAATGATGGGGCACTATTCCTCCCACTGACACCAATGATGGGGCACTATTCCTCCCACTGACACCAATGATGGGACACTATTCCTCCCACTGATACCAATGATGGGGCACTATTCCTCCCACTGACACCAATGATGGGACACTATTCCTCCCACTGACACCAATGATGGAGCACTATTCCCCCCACTGACACCAATGATGGGGCACTATTCCTCCCACTGACACCAATGATGGGGCACTATTCCTCCCACTGACATCAGTGATGGGGCGCTAGTCCTCCCACTGATACCAATGATGGGGCACTATTCCTCCCACTGATACCAATGATGGGGCACTATTCCTCCCACTGATACCAATGATGGGGCACTATTCCTCCCACTGACATCAGTGATGGGGCACCATTCCTCCCACTGACACCAATGATGGGGTGTTATTCCTCCCACTGACACCAATAATGGGGCACTATTCCTCCCACTGATACCAACGATGGGACACTATTCCTCCCACTGATACCAATGATGGGGCACTATTCCTCCCACTGATACCAATGATGGGACACTATTCCTCCCACTGACACCAACGATGGGACACTATTCCTCCCACTGATACCAACGATGGGACACTATTCCTCCCACTGACATCAGTGATGGGGCACTATTCCTCCCACTGACACCAACGATGGGACACTATTCCTCCCACTGATACCAACGATGGGACACTATTCCTCCCACTGATACCAATGATGGGGCACTATTCCTCCCACTGACACCAATGATGGGACACTATTCCTCCCACTGACACCAACGATGGGACACTATTCCTCCCACTGATACCAACGATGGGACACTATTCCTCCCACTGATACCAATGATGGGACACTATTCCTCCCACTGACACCAACGATGGGACACTATTCCTCCCACTGATACCAACGATGGGACACTATTCCTCCCACTGATACCAATGATGGGGCACTATTCCTCCCACTGATACCAATGATGGGACACTATTCCTCCCACTGACACCAACGATGGGACACTATTCCTCCCACTGATACCAATGATGGGACACTATTCCTCCCACTGACACCAACGATGGGACACTATTCCTCCCACTGATACCAACGATGGGACACTATTCCTCCCACTGATACCAATGATGGGGCGCTAGTCCTCCCACTGACACCAATGATGGGGCACTATTCCTCCCACTGCAAAATTACAGTTCTGAAGTAGCAACGAAAATAATTTTATGGTTGGGGGTCACCACAACATGAGGAACTGTATTAAGGGGTCGCGGCGTTAGAAAGGTTGAGAACCACTGCTGTAGTGCATATTTAGAGGCCAGGGGCGGACTGACCATTTGGAAACTATGGCACTGCCCAAGGGCCCGAGGTCAGTAGGGGGCCCCATGAGATGCCCCTGGTACCTTTTTGGCTTTTTTGAGTTTGGCCAAGGACACAGGGGCCCCATGATCCCCTATTGCCCGGAGGCCCCATGAGTTGTCAGTCCGCCCCTGGTAGAGGCTGTAAAGAAGCTGCAGGACACACATCAGCAGCATTAGGATATAAAAACCCTTCCCTACCCTACTCCAAAAGTAAAAAAAACAAACAAAAAACAGGACGTGTGTTATGTATAGGTAATTGATTTGACTGCACAATCCTGCATTAGTTTGGCTAATCAGCAAACTGCAAACAAACTGAGTTTACCTTACACCCATGCTTGATCTGAACCAGAATCTAATTCCCAGTGACAACTCTATGACTATGTATGACCTGCGTCCACAGACCAGTGGCTGAGAACCACCAAATGAAGCTTCTACTTAAAGTGGTTGAAATGAAAAATGAATAAAGCATATCCTTCTATAGTGTGTATATGCCTTACTGCAAAAGTGTGGATCTTGTTTGCTGTCTACTTCCCTGCACCCTCTACCCCCCCCCCCCGCACACATCAAGGGATTGATAGACTCAGCTGTGCACGTTTCCCATTGACACTGTGTACGGGGGGGTCCATTCCCTCCACTTAGGTCTCAGATTACACTCAGCTCTGTGCTGTGTGCTATGCAAGGTGTGACATCAGATCCCTACCCACTGCCTTCTGGAAGATCAGAAATACCCTTTGATGTATGTACTTTTGAATGACCATAGAGAAGAATGGATTGCAGATAAACATGTGTAACTTATGTAGGAGGATTTGATTAATCTCTTTACATCACCTGAGGCACTTCAGCGGGTATAAATAAGGTTTTACAGCCACTTTAATGTTTAATACTTATTCAAAGTCTATAGCACATCATAGACTAGGGTAAATAGGCACTAGGGATGAGTGAAATTGAAAGCCTTCATTTACCCAAAATGCACCTGAAATGCATTGTAATCAAAGGGTAACACAAAGGGTGGTTTTTGGTGGGTTTTAAAGGTGCAATGAGGCTAAAATTGCTCTGGTAACATATGGAAGTTTCTTACAGTTATTTTGGACCAATTTAGATGCCAAAAGGCCCAGCATTAGTCTCCTTAATGTTTTCACAAAAATTAGACACTGATGAAAACGTAAAAAAAAAAAAGTGCATAAATAAGGACTGAAACACACAAAAAACACCTAACACTAGGAACAATCTTTATAACCCTTAAATTGGAAATAAACTTTTTTTTTTTAATTAAATGGGCACCCAGGTGGCCTATGCAATAATGTGCTAGTGTGCACTGCATATTAGTTTATTATGACAGATGCATCTGTCAAATGAAGCCCTCCAGTACTGCATTGTCAGTACCTAAGCTGCACCCAAGTGCTTCTATCTTCTCCTGGTCATCCTTCCTTGTTATGCCTGTGGTGGCAAAACTCCTGTGCATGCACATGCGAGTGACATCATGGCACGGTGCTCTCTGCAATCACAGCACAGGCAGTTTGCCATGATTACACAGTGAACTGAGCATACGCAAGTGACATCTATCTCCCCAAAACAACGGCCTTAGAAGATATGGAAGTTACATACAAGCAATATATATTTTACTGCCAAAGCTGTTTTTGTGCTTTGTTTACATGTTTTAAAAAATTATGTTAGGCTTGAAGAACAGATAAAACTACCAAAACATTTTATATTTTCTAAAAGCAGACACTCTTTTTTGTGCCATGATATTAGGGCAACCGTTTTGTAAATGCAATATTTCAGTAAAAAATACATTAAAGTTAATTTTAGGTCACACAAAGTAGTAAGCAACCCAATTTTTTAATATAATATAAAAAATAAGGTTTTGCTGAGTAAATAGATACCCAATATGTCAAACCTTAAAATGGTGTGTGCCTGTGAAATGACAACAAACCTTATTACCCTATATTTGGGATACGTGACACTTTAGTGTTTATAGTTAACCATGAACAATGGCCCTAGAATGATTGCTCTGGCTCTGGCATGACAACAGATATGTAACATGTGTAGCATAATCAACATTTTCATGTGTAGGCACCCCCCCCACCCAATGCTGCATTTACATGCATGTGTGTATGTGGGGGTGGTGGCTCAAAAATTCGGGGGGAACTTTTTGCACTTTTTAAAAAAGTTTTACTAAACTTTTTTTTTTAATCGCATAAGGGACACACATCCCCTATGTGATACATTTTTTGGTAACATGTTCTCTTTAATCTGACATCAGGGGTCTAAAAGGCCACTGATGTCTCACCTGTCCTCCAGATCGCATGCCATTAGCTTATTTCCCAGCCATTGTGGCTGGAGACAGTGACACCAGGACGTTTTACATGTCCCTTATGGGTCAGTAATAGGAAGTGGAGATCAGTGAATATCAGTCTGCTGATAGGCAGAGAGCCTGGGAAATATGGCAGGGGTGCGCGTGGGGGGTTACCAGGGTATGTGGAAGTGATCTGGTGGCTGCACAACTGCCAGATCGCTGACATCTGACAGTCAACAGCTGACTTGTCAAAATTACATACATGCACACTATATGTAAACCCGCTCAACATAGTTTCTATGTCAGTGGCAGAAAAGGGGTGGCGATAGTGGAAAGTTAAAATGTTGGGTTTATTACAGCTTTACTACACAACCACTAAATAAATAAATAAACAATTTTTTTAAACAGCTCATTGGGTAAAAAATGAGAGTTTCTGCTTTAGCAAACTTTTCCTCATCACTAATTTGCACTGAGCAGGAAGCTACATTAAAAGGGATCATAGGGCAAAGCCACTGGCTGGTGACCATTAGAAATGTACATACAATAAATATAAAAGAATCCTATTTAAATCATGCACTTGCAAAAATGTAAATATTAGAGGCCTTTTTTTCTTTAAAGAGTAGTTCTGTTTTAAAGCCATGAAAGATAATTAAACTATGAAACAGTGGTGGTGACAATGCATATAATTTATTCAGTCATTATATCCACTTGAAAGGAAGGGACAGTGTGACACTTGACTAATTGGCTTTTACAAATGGCCGTGACAGCTTTGTAGCAGTTCCAATGGCACGATACAATGTCTTCACTGCTTCAGCAGTCTTGTCTGCGACATGTCTTTTTAATGCTTTTAAAATGCAAACAGAAGAGCATGTTCAAATGTTCTGTCATATAAGAAAATCTGTTAAATGTACAGTATTTAAAGAAAAAAGGGCAAATCTTCTTCTTTATTTTAATGAACTCTGGAGGCTTACCGTTTTTTAATTTAGGTTTTGTACACATGACTGAAAAAACTTCTTTATGCCTCGAAGTACAAACTGTTACAAAATGTAGTCCAATGGCTCTAGTTCACACTAGTGCAGTCAATTCCAGTCAGTTTCCGATGCAGAAAATAATGTAGAACGTATTGCATTTTTTCTGCATAGAACCATACTGGTACATAGCAAACTGCATACAAATTGCACCAGAACTGCGTGTGGTGTGAACTGTAAGGCTACTTTCACACTGAGGAGTTTTTCAAGCATTTTTGTGTTAAAAAAAGTGCCTGAAAAGCTCAAGAAAACTGCTTCCCTTTGCAGCTAAATGCACATCTACAGTGGGGCAAAAAAGTATTTAGTCAGCCACCAATCGTGCAAGTTCTCCCACTTAAAAAGATGAGAGAGGCCTGTAATTGGCATCATAGGTAGACCTCAACTATGAGAGACAAAATGAGAAAAAAAATCCAGACAATCACATTGGATGATTTGGAAAGAATTTATTGCATCTTTTTGTTTGGGGAGTTAAAAAAATGCCCCCAAAATGCCTCTTCCCATTGAAATCAATGGAAAAAGCCTTAAAAACGCCTCAAAAACATGTCTGAGAAGAGTCTTTGGTGCAGTTTTAAGTCACATGTCCTTTAAAAACTGCGGTAAAAATGTGGTAAAAATCCTATGCGTTTTTTAGGCATTTTTGTGGTGGATAAGTGTGAAAGTAGCCTAAGCAAAAATGTGTCCAGAACACATTTTTGTAGTGTAAACTGGCCCTAAGACAGTGCCACAGAAATACAGTTGATGTGACTTCAGGCAGGATTTGTAAATCGCATGTCGCACCTGAAGTCGTGAACCAAGGCTGAATCAGGACTTCAGCCAGAAATAACAAGATCAAATTATTAGCACATTCAAAGATCAAAAAACAGGATTTTGCTGCAATATTTAACTCAAATGTAGAGATTTCCCCTGCAGTACTTTTTTCTATTGCTAGATGTCCTCAGCTGGATGGCTAATATCATTTAAATTACTTTTTCTGAGCCCAGGTAATCCAGTGACTGCATAGTGAAAGGGAAAGCAACACAGCAATTAGCCCATTCCTTTGTCACTCTGCTTTCTCCTCCTATTAACATGCTTCTTGTCATGAACTAATTAGCTTCTTATGCTGCTTCTTCTTCATGTACTCCAGCCCTGAAGTGCAAGGACTGCAAGAGGCTGATATCAGGTCAATTCCAGGTACTTACACTGCTTGCTTTACAAAATACATTTTATAATTACCGATACATACTGATGATTACAGAATTGCATTAATTTGTAAGTTTTATACCTGCCTAGAGCTCAGCCTTAAAGCTAAAATCCAGGGAAACACATAATACAAAGTTCACATACCCATAGTTCAACTGCTTTACCTTTTAAAGGAATTGTCATTCAGTTCAGCCAATTATATGGTCCAGAAATCCATGCAAGACAGCAGAGACTGGGGTTCTCCCGATTTTCTGCTGCTCCACCTGATAAAAAGCTGAACTCCAGGCAAAATTTGAAAAACACAAATGCAATTTATATCATGTTAATTGTTTACATGCCGAAGGACTTGAATATCTTTCCTTCCAGTTCTGAGTCTTACCCTAGGTTCACACCTAAGCGCTTTCTGCAGCGTTTTGCAGAAACGCAGTAGTCCATTTAACATGATTTTCTATGGGACATGTTCACATCTAGTAGTGTTCACCTAGTGCTTTTTTTGAAAAGGGTCAGGGACTTTTTTTAATGCAAAAAGTTGCGTTTTTGATTCTATAGACCTCAATGGAAATGCTGCAGAAAAGCATTTTTGCTGTGTTTTTGCTGTGTTTTTGATGCGTTTTGCTTTTTAAATGTGTCTAACAATAAGAAAAATTAAAAGATAAAAAAACAAACAAAATACAAAATGCAACAAAAATGCAAGTGCAAAAACGCAACCTGCATAGGTGTGAACCTAGGGTTACACAGCTCTACCACACATCATAGTAATGCCGGGAAGAGCAAAAGACCTAATCTGTCTCTACTGCAGTTAAGTAACACACAGAGATTCCCCCCCTCCAGTCTGTAACTAGGAGAAAGCAGAACTAGGGTGCCTCCAAAGATAGGGAGAAAAAATAAAAAAAAAAGAGACAGAGGCCACAGGAGAATTCCTTTTGGTTTAGCAGATAATTGGAATAAATGCTTTGTCTTCTATGTGTCTGGTTCACACCATTGGCTTGCATTGCTAATTTCATCAGATGTTTATAAGTGCATTACTCTTATTAAATTCCAGATTATTTTAAATACTACACTATGAGGAGCCTTTGTTCTCTTTGTACACATCCCATTATCTTTGAGGTGTAACACTGGATCATTACCATTGAGATACCAGCTGTGGAGTTGTCTTTTTGGTGGAGAAGATTTAGGATCCAATATATCCATCAATTTTCCATACTCGCTGTTTTTGACCGCATGATCTGTGGTCACATTTTCTGGTAAGAGGCTGTGAGTGGTGATGGTGGAGGATTCCTTCTTTCTTCACATTGGCAACACATCACCTTTTTAAAGATATGGCTTTTATTTAACATATAGTCACATTTCATGGACTTTTCCTTGAGTATCTGTGTAAAAGAGGGGTGAATAAGGGCTACGTGTTGGTTTTTGTAATTATTTGATATGTTGGTGATGTTGCTAAGAAGAAAAATAGTGCTGCATCAGTGTCAGTGGGGTAAAAATTGCCCAGTGGTGTCAGTCAGTGGAGGACCGCTTTGGCATCTATGCCAGTGTAATGAAGACAGGGAGAGCCTGGAGGTGAGCTGGAGGTGGGATCTTTGGAGTGCATGGAACGTTGGGGGACTCTAATGGAGAAATGGTAGCTGAAGGGCTCTAAGGGTGGGAGGAGACTAAGTGGCTTTTGAGGGGTTCTGAGGAGGATAGATCTAGGGCTGAGATGTTCCCCCATCATCTGTTTATTCATTCAGTTCACTATAGTTCACTCAGCTTTTCAGCTCTGTACCCAATGGGAATGAAGGCAGCATCTCCTTGACAAGGGGAGACAGGAAGAAGGCAGCATCCCCTCACATCCTAGCAGTGCTGCTCTGAGATGGAGGTTGATTCTTGGTGGGCACCTGCTTTTTGCCACCTGCAGTAGTCTGCTATTGGTGGGTGCTACTGCTATTGGAGTGATAAGAGAGCAGAATCCTCCCTCCAGCAAATATTGTGTCCCTGCTCCCTTTGAGTGGAGTGACATTGCAGCCACTGTGATCCGTGAAGAAGCCAGAGAATGGAGCTTACAAAAATCCCAGTGCATGTTGTCCTCCCTTTCCCTGCATATCAACACTGTGTCCAGGGCATGTGCCCTTCTGCCCTCCCCCTTGCCCTGGATACCCACTGATAAGATGAAGCTTAGTCCCAATTAATTAGTCATTCATCCAACACCCCCTTCACATTTAGCAACAAATTTGTACAACTCATCTTTCCTCACTGATTACCAGTGACCCCTTTATTCATTCTAAACATCCTTCAGTTTTCTCATGTGAATTCAACAGCATCACTGCTTATCACCAATAGATCTGTGTCCCAATGTATGTAAAGTTTTCCAGCATTTTCCACTTTTTTTTATCTCCTGCCATCCTTATCCGCTGGCCCTTCCTGTATCTTCCACTTTCTCTTGTATTAAAAATTATCCAGCTCTCTTTGCATTGCTTTTTTTTGCATTAAATAACTGGTGATCCTGGCAGTCCCCCTGCTTTCCTATTTCAAACCTATCACACCAAGCCATGGAAGTGTAATCATCTCAGAAAGTTTGCTTCATGGAACTGTTGAAGATTAAGCCAAGGCTAACACTGGAATGTGGTGCTGGAAACACACGATCTGAGTGCTTTCCTTGCACCTTGTTCCAAACGCACTGTGGTTGCAATCTGCAGTGGGTGCCAATGTTAAGTTAACAAACATAGGTCGCAAATGCTGTGCTTTTGCCTGCACTGGATTTCATGGTAAAAAAGTAGCATGTGATTCGGTTTCAGTGCACCTCCAAAAGCAGTGCATGCACTACTTTTGGTGTGATGCAGTACGACTTGAGCCCATTCAAAATGGATGGGCTTGAATTGCACTGCACTGGATCAGGTGTGAATTGAACAGGAAGGTACTGCATGTTCCTGTTTGATTCATTGTGTAGACTGGGGCTAAGAGAGTAAGAGTCCATTGCATGGAAAATCTTCAAAATTAGTAAGTGATGCACAGACAAAAAGGTGAGCAGTGCTTTCCAAGTACAAACAGAGTCAAACTTGTGTCAAGTACTCATTAGATAGTGTTGTAAAGGTTGTCTGTTCGCCAGTGACCACCAGTGACCGGGGGGGGGGGGGGGGGGAATGATGTATACAGTATAGATGTGGCCATCCATCTTTTTTAGCCAAAGCAGTCAGATGTCCCACTTTTGTCACGCTTCATACTGCATTTCCTACTGTATGCTGGAAACTCTAGATTAAACTATACTAAAACTATAATGCTAAATACTAACTATAAACTATAGACTACTGCATATTTGTTGTGACATTCTTTCTTTTACATGTATTTATCATTTTTTCAAGGTTATAAAATTGTGAAATATATTGCAGTCCTACATAAATAAAACAAATAATATTAGTAGTTCTTTCTCTGGTGTTCATTGTTTGTAACCATTTTTTAAATATTTCTAATGCAAACAAAAGGTCCATGATCCTAAATAAAATAACACAGCTCTACTGAAAATATAAATAGATATTATCTATATATAAATAATTTGTACTAAACCAGTGCAGGGGCATGGTTGTTTTTCATGTAGAAGTGTTTGAATATTTAACACATTAGAAAGGTTGTTTTTTTATTTATAGGGCAAGGGGCAATGTTTATAGTGTAATAACCCCTATTCAACCAATGAACAGTATTAGGCATTATTCTGACTTTCCTGAACTGATGAACATTGAAATGTCATTATTTTGGGCTTCTGGGACTTGCATAGTAAACAGGTTTTAAAAATACACTTCTCCTAAACTTGATTTCATTCAAACGAAGGCAAAAACCCCTATGACACATGATCCAAAGGCAATTCAATACTTCCCAAATCAACAGTCAACATAATTTCTTGTAAATATTAATAACTTGTATATATTGTACACACATCCAGGGCTTTTGTGAAGCAATCTGCTAAATCAGCTAGGACTGCTTCTTGTGGAAGGTTATGCCACATGTCCACAGTTCTTACAGATTTCCATACACCGAAGTTAAACCTTTCTTTCACTAAGTGCCCTTGTGTCTTATATGATGATCTTAACAACTTTCCACTGAGTTTACTTTATAACGCACATATTTGCTTTATACAAGATGACTGTAGCCTTCTTTAACTGCCTCTTCTCGAGAGTAAATAAATTAATTTCAGTTAATCTTTTCTAAGCTGAGGTCCTCCATACCCCTTATTTATTGCCCTTTGATGTTTTTTTCAGTTCTGTAATTTGCTTTTGTGAACTGGTGCCCAAAACTGGTTTCCATATTCAAAATGAAGTCTTGCTAATGGTTTGCAAGATCAATTCCTTCTCTTGAATCTACACCTCTTATAATACAAGAAAATATCTTGCTCACTCTAGAACGTTGGTCCCCAAACTACGGCCCACTAATTTTCCTTGGCTGGCCCATGGAATGAGAACATCCTGTAAGGCGGGCTTTATCATTCAATGCCAGAGAAGCTGGTGTGCAGAAATGTGAAATGCAGTACAATGCAGCACCCACAATCTGTTACAGGCACTAATGGGCAGAGTGCTCTCCTATGAGAGGGTGTCTGTATAATGCCGACCATGACATCAGAACAAGAAACATTGCAGAATATGGAGCCTACAAGCAAATAAGGTTCCTCTGAACACCAGTGCTGAGGTTTCCTTTATTATCCCACTGACGCAAATGCCAAATGGGTTCTTTTATTATCTCACTGACACAAATTCCAATACCAGCTATTTAGTTTACTGACACCAATGCTGAAGGGCATTTTTTTACTTCCACTGACCATTGACATAGGGGCATTTTTCAATTCCACTGGCTATTCGGGTAGGAGCATTTATTATTCCTTCTGACCATCCATGCTAAAACATACTTTTGGCATGGACCCTCCACTATACCTATAAGCTAATCATTCATCTTTAAAGAGAGGCTTGCTTTAACTTTATCTAAAGGAAACTTTTTTTTTCATTTTGAATAGAGCAAGGAAATATATATATATATATATATATTTTTTTTATGTGCCATTGGAGAGATTTTCCTTCACTACTTGTCCTGGAGAAATAACAGATAGTGAGAAAAACTCTCTGAAATAGAGAAAATCCCATCTTAGACTGTTATTACCAGAACATGTGTCCCTCTTAAAAGATTTTCCCTCTTTTCCTGATGGGAGAGCATAGCCCCCAAAATTAGGAGTTTGGAGGCATGCAGAGGCACACACAAAGTAAGAGATGCTCCAAAATCTTAGGTAGAAGTATATGGGTTTTTATGGGTTATAAGTAGAGATGAGCGAATCGAACTTGGCGAAGTGGAATTCGTTTCGAATATTAGGAAAAATTCGATTCGCATCGAATCCGAATTTTAGCAAACTTCGGATGCACGAATCGAATTTTCCCCGATCAGCCGGCAAAAGTGTCACTGCAGAGAGCTCCTCTATTTCTGACAGTTCTCTGACAGTTCTGACAGTTCATTTACAGCGGTTGAAACATTGTATCTATTTGTTTCCATTTAGGATACAGATGTTTTTATTCGGAAATAAATAGATACAATGTTTCAACCGCTGTAAATGAACTGTCAGAACTGTCAGAGAACTGTCAGAAATAGCGGAGCTCTCTGCAGATACACTTTTTGCTGTACTGGAATTCTTCTTCTTTTCATTCTTCTTCTTCTTTTCATTCTTCTTCTTCTTCTTCTTTTCATTCTTCTTTTCATTCTTCTTCTTCTTCTTTTCATTCTTCTTCTTCTTCTTTTCATTCTTCTTCTTCTTCTTTTCATTCTTCTTTTCATTCTTCTTCTTCTTCTTTTCATTCTTCTTCTTCTTCTTCTCATTCTTCTTCTTCTTCTTTTCATTCTTCTTCTTCTTCTTTTCATTCTTCTTCTTCTTCTTCTCATTCTTCTTTTAATTCTTCTTTTCATTCTTCTTTTCATTCTTCTCATTCTTCTTTTAATTCTTCTTTTCATTCTTCTTCTCATTCTTCTTTTCATTCTTCTTCTTCTTCTTTTCATTCTTCTTCTTCTTCTTCTTTTCATTCTTCTTCTTCTTCTTCTTTTCATTCTTCTTCTTCTTTTCATTCTTCTTCTTTTCATTCTTCTTTTCATTCTTCTTCTTCTTCTTTTCATTCTTCTTCTTCTTCTTTTCATTCTTCTTCTTTTCATTCTTCTTCAATTCTTCTTTTCATTCTTCTTCTTTTCATTCTTCTTCTTCTTTTCATTCTTCTTCTTCTTCTTTTCATTCTTCTTCTTCTTTTCATTCTTCTTTTCATTCTTCTTCTTCTTCTTCTTCTTCTTCTTCTTCTTCTTCTTCTTCTCATTCTTCTTCTTCTTCTTTTCATTCTTCTTCTTTTCATTCTTCTTCAATTCTTCTTTTCATTCTTCTTTTCATTCTTCTTTTCATTCTTCTTCTTCTTCTTTTCATTCTTCTTCTTCTTTTCATTCTTCTTCTTCTTCTTTTCATTCTTCTTCTTCTTCTTCTTCTTTTCATTCTTCTTCTTCTTCTTTTCATTCTTCTTCTTCTTCTTCTTTTCATTCTTCTTCTTTTCATTCTTCTTTTCATTCTTCCTCTTCTTCTTTTCATTCTTCTTTTCATTCTTCTCATTCTTCTTTTAATTCTTCTTTTCATTCTTCTTCTTCTTTTCATTCTTCTTTTCATTCTTCTCATTCTTCTTTTAATTCTTCTTTTCATTCTTCTTCTTCTTTTCATTCTTCTTCTTTTCATTCTTCTTCTTCTTCTTTTCATTCTTCTTCTTCTTCTTTTCATTCTTCTTTTCATTCTTCTTCTTCTTCTTCTTCTTTTCATTCTTCTTCTTTTCATTCTTCTTCTTCTTCTTTTCATTCTTCTTCTTCTTCTTTTCATTCTTCTTTTCATTCTTCTTCTTTTCATTCTTCTTCTTCTTCTTTTCATTCTTCTTTTCATTCTTCTTCTTCTTCTTTTCATTCTTCTTTTCATTCTTCTTCTTCTTCTTTTCATTCTTCTTCTTCTTCTTTTCATTCTTCTTTTCATTCTACTTCTTCTTCTTTTCATTCTTCTTTTCATTCTTCTTTTCATTCTTCTTTTCATTCTTCTTTTCATTCTTCTTTTCATTCTTCTTCTCATTCTTCTTTTCATTCTTCTTCTTCTTCTTTTCATTCTTCTTCTTCTTTTCATTCTTCTTCTTTTCATTCTTCTTCTTCTTCTTTTCATTCTTCTTTTCATTCTTCTTTTCATTCTTCTTCTTTTCATTCTTCTTCTTCTTCTTTTCATTCTTCTTTTCATTCTTCTTCTTCTTCTTCGTCGTGCCCCATGACTGCCCAAATGAGTGAAGTGTGCGGTGATTCTAAGATCGACGGCACTCATCTGCATGTCATACTGACTGACAGTATTATTTCTCTTCCCCAGCAGACTCCAAGGGCATTTAAATTAAAGGTACAGTGTTCTGCACTAATATAAAGGCTCTCTGAAGCCTAGAAACCCTTTAAATAAGTTAAATTTGCGGCAAATAAATTTGCATCGAATCGAATTTCTCCCGCAAATTCGGCGAATCAGCCGAATCGAATTTTTGAATAATTCGCTCATCTCTAGTTATAAGATATCCATGGAACACCATCAACACACTTTCTAGCTTCTATTGGCCACTTAATTTAGGGTTTTAGGATTTAAGATACTAAAATACAAAATTGTAGTATTTTTGTAGGCTAAAAAAAGAAATGATGCACCAAGATTGTAGTGTTAGTAAATTACAGATGTATCATTAACAATTCATAAATATCTATGAAAATGAATAAATAATTTTAAAAGTATCAAAGAAGTGATGCAACATGATTTTATAAAAATGTAAAAAAAGCACAGCAGTTCCTTAAGAGATGCTGTAGACTATTTCTAAATATAGATGTACAGTGGGGCAAAAAAGTATTTAGTCAGCCACCAATTGTGCAAGTTCTCCCACTTAAAAAGATGAGAGAGGCCTGTAATTGGCATCATAGGTAGACCTCAACTATGAGAGACAAAATGAGAAAAAATATCCAGACAATCACATTGGCTGATTTGGAAAGAATTTATTTGCAAATTAAGTGGAAAATAAATATTTGGTCACCTACAAACAAGCAAGATTTCTGGCTCTCACAGACCTGTACCTTCTTCTTTAAGAGGCTCCTCTGTCCTGCACTCATTACCTGTATCAATGGCACCTGTTTGAACTTGTTATCAGTATAAAAGACACCTGTCCACAACTTCAAACAGTCACACTCCAAACTCCACTATGGTGAAGACCAAAGAGCTGTCAAAGGACACTAGAAACAAAATTGTAGACCTGCACCAGGCTGGGAAGACTGAATCTGCAATAGGCAAGCAGCCTGGTGTGAACAAATCAACTGTGGGAGCAATAATTAGAAAATGGAAGACATACAAGACCACTGATAATCTCCCTTGATCTGGGGCTCCACGCAAGATCTCACCCTGTGGGGTCAAAATGATCACAAGAACGGTGAGCAAAAATCCCAGGACCACAGTTGGGGACCTAGTGAATGACCTGCAGAGAGCTGGGACCAACGTAACAAAGGCTACCATCAGTAACACACAACGCCGCCAGGGACTTTGGGAGAAATCTTTTACATAAATAAATACAAGCTGATAGTTTAAGCACTCCTGCTAGTGTTAAATGGTCTTTCTCATCATCTGCAAGACAGCTTTTCAGATGATCCAGAAGAGGATTGGGAGAATGTCATATGGTCAGATGAAACCAAAATAGAACTGTTTGGTAGAAACACAACTCATCGTGTTTGGAGGAGAGAGAATGCTGAGTTGCATCCAAAGAACACAATACCTACTGTGAAGCATGGGGAAGCAACATCATGCTTTGGGGCTGTTTCTCCGCAAAGGACCGGGACGACTGATCCATGTACAAGACAGCTTTTCTGTTGAAAAACAACTGGCTGGATCACCAGACGAAAATAAAAGAAAGAAAGCCACAAAAGCAAACTAATACAGCAATCACGCCTTAGAATTGGAAAGCTGCAAAATAATAAATGTTTGTTTTTGGGTTTAATACTGCTTTAAAGTGATTGTAAACCATAATCCTGTAAAACAACCCATTAACAAATAAATAGATATGAAAGTCAAAGCATCTGTGTATAGATATTGAAAAATATATAAATACCTTTTTTCCCTTTTTTTAAAAGTGTTCACATGCCTTCTGTTCTCAACTGCATATGAGGTAAGGTTAAGCATTTCATTGGATCATCATCAATGGATGAGAGCAGACTGAGTTGCTAGAGTAGCTATAGACCTGACCACGTTGTGCTTTCCTGCTTGGTATGGTCAGTTTTTTAATAGGAGAAAAGAATTACTAGAAGAAACACCAGGAATTTCACACAAAGAGATCAGGATACTTTTTCATACAAGTACATGGTATAGCAGGCATATATCAGGAATATGAAATGTTGGTTTAAACTATTGTTTAACCTCCCTGGAGGTATTCCCGAGTGTAGCTCGGGGTAAAGTTTCAGTACCACAAGCGGTAACCTGAGCTACACTCGGGCTTACCAAGCGGCGCTGCTCCGGGATCCCTCGCTGCTCCGGGATCCCTGCTCCGGGATCACTTACCTTGTCCTGAACTCCTGCAATGTCCCTCCTGCAGTGTCCCCGACAATGTAATCCGGCGGATGCCAGCATCTGTCATCTGGGTTCCATCCCCTGCAAGCGTCGGAACGTACGGGGGACGGAACAGCGGGAAATTTGAAAGTGACAAAAAGTGACATTCACTAAAATCACTAAAATCACTAAAATCACATAGTAAAACATTACTGTATCAAACCATTTCACATACATTTTGTCCCTAGTGCTTTGTCCTGTGCCCTGCCTGCATTTTTACTGTTCTTTCTGCCTGGAAACTGAGAAACGTCTATGGTGTCCAAAAAGTGTCCCTTTAGGTCAAAAGTGGTTTTAGACCAGCTAGAGAACAGCGATAGTAAATCAGAACCACTTGCAGAACTGAGTGATAATGATTCATGGGGAAATTCGTCATCAGACACTGAAAACGATTTTTGCGACTTTGCTCAGTGATGTGCGAACTTGGCGCTTTATTTCAAATTTCAGTGTTTTTGGTTTGATTATATTGTTGAATTAAATTTATTATTATTATATTATTATTTTTTATGATTATTTATTAAATTATAATTTATGATTTTGTGTTTCAAGTATTATCCTACCCGGGATGTTTACTAGACTCTTGTTCGGACAAATTTCAGTGAGTTATTCCTAAAAATACAGGCCTACAATAAAAAAAAACATATTTCCATGCAAAAAAATGTACCGCTTTGAGCACAGAAATACGGACATAATCATACTGCTAGGGAGGTTATGAGTGAAGGTAAATCCTTCTTCAATGTGGTTGAACAAAATACCCCCTTTTATTTTGTTTAACTTTCATTTGTTTTAATAAAAGTGGGCTTTCAAGATCACAATATTTAAATGCAATATCATTTGGCTAGGATAACCTTACATGAGTTACATGATCTGGATGGGTATAGTAAAATTAACTACTAAATTCCTAAAATGTAATTCTGCCCATTGGCTAAACCAAATATTTTAATTTGTGGATCTCAATCACTTCACCAGAAAGCTTACATTACAGAGATACTTGCCCTTAAAAAATAAAATCTCCCCACCAACTCCACAACCCTTCCCATATTTATTGAAAATGAAGATATTGTTCCAAATTCCATCTTGTATATTGCTGTGGAAGACACGGATGAACTACTGAACACATGCATATCAATGTCATTAAAAAGTAGAACTTTTATTCTGTTTCCAGTATAGAAAATTACATAGACTGTTTTTATATCATAGTCATGGATAATTTCCAAGATACTGCCAATCCAAAAACCAAGGGTAATAGCATCCACTTGAATTGGATACAAAGGGAAAAGCTAGCACTATAAAATCTAAGAAAATATGGCAATTTGATCGTCAGAGGTGCTGATAAAGGGGGAGGAATCATATTGCAACATAGAAACAATTTCCACAAAGAGACCTAAAGAATTCTCAATGACACAAATACCTACCAAAAGTGGTCCAGGAATCCTCTCAAGTAACACAAAAAATAAGATTATCTCATCAAAATTATTTTTACAAACAACATTATAACAAAAATTGAAAAAGAATTTCTATTAATTTACCACCCAGAATTTTTTTCTACTGTCTTCCACATATCCCGAAAACACAAATGCTTATACTGGTCAGACTCTGGGATCAATTTACAAAGGTACATTGTCAGTTTACCATTGTTCCTACATGACCCCCAACCAGGGGCGGACTGACAACTCATGGGCCCCCGGGCAATAGGGGATCATGGGGCCCCTGTGTCCCTTGCTGAAACTCAAAAAAGCCTATGAAAAAGGTACCAGGGGCATCTCATGGGTCCCCTACTGACCCTGGGCCCTCGGGCAGTGCCCGAGTTTCCAAATGGTCAGTCTGCCCCTGCCCCAACTTTTACAACTCTTGACCAATGTCCAGTAGCAAAGTTCCTTTCACTGAATTACCCTAGATGTAACCTAGCCCTTTTCTAACATTTCACATCAGTATGGGTTATAGTGGCTGTAAACCCTTACTTATACCAGTGATGTGACTAGCCTCCGGTGATACACAGAGATGAAACAAATCTTCCTACATAAATTGTACATGTTTTTCTGCAATATTTTGTTCAACCACATTGAAGAAGGATTTACCTTCACTCATAACCTCCCTAGCAGTATGATTATGTCCGTATTTCTGTGCTCAAAGCGGTACATTTTTTTGCATGGAAATATGTTTTTTTTTATTGTAGGCCTGTAATTTTTAGGAATAACTCACTGAAATCTGTCCGAACAAGAGTCTAGTAAACATCCCGGGTAGGATAATACTTGAAACACAAAATCATAAATTATAATTTAATAAATAATCATAAAAAATAATAATATAATAATAATAAATTTAATTCAACAATATAATCAAACCAAAAACACTGAAATTTGAAATAAAGCGCCAAGTTCGCACATCACTGAGCAAAGTCGCAAAAATCGTTTTCAGTGTCTGATGACGAATTTCCCCATGAATCATTATCACTCAGTTCTGCAAGTGGTTCTGATTTACTATCGCTGTTCTCTAGCTGGTCTAAAACCACTTTTGACCTAAAGGGACACTTTTTGGACACCATAGACGTTTCTCAGTTTCCAGGCAGAAAGAACAGTAAAAATGCAGGCAGGGCACAGGACAAAGCACTAGGGACAAAATGTATGTGAAATGGTTTGATACAGTAATGTTTTACTATGTGATTTTAGTGATTTTAGTGAATGTCACTTTTTGTCACTTTCAAATTTCCCGCCGTTCCGTCTCCCGTACGTTCCGACGCTCGCAGGGGATGGAACCCAGATGACAGATGCTGGCATCCGCCGGATTACATTGTCGGGGACACTGCAGGAGGGACATTGCAGGAGTTCAGGACAAGGTAAGTGATCCCGGAGCAGGGATCCCGGAGCAGCGAGGGATCCCAGAGCAGCGCCGCTTGGTAAGCCCGAGTGTAGCTCAGGTTACCGCTTGTGGTACTGAAACTTTACCCCGAGCTACACTCGGGAATACCTCCAGGGAGGTTAAACAATAGTTTAAACCAACATTTCATATTCCTGATATATGCCTGCTATACCATGTACTTGTATGAAAAAGTATCCTGATCTCTTTGTGTGAAATTCCTGGTGTTTCTTCTAGTAATTCTTTTCTCCTATTAAAAAACTGACCATACCAAGCAGGAAAGCACAACGTGGTCAGGTCTATAGCTACTCTAGCAACTCAGTCTGCTCTCATCCATTGATGATGATCCAATGAAATGCTTAACCTTACCTCATATGCAGTTGAGAACAGAAGGCATGTGAACACTTTTAAAAAAAGGGAAAAAAGGTATTTATATATTTTTCAATATCTATACACAGATGCTTTGACTTTCATATCTATTTATTTGTTAATGGGTTGTTTTACAGGATTATGGTTTACAATCACTTTAAAGCAGTATTAAACCCAAAAACAAACATTTATTATTTTGCAGCTTTCCAATTCTAAGGCGTGATTGCTGTATTAGTTTGCTTTTGTGGCTTTCTTTCTTTTATTTTTGTCTGGTGATCCAGCCAGTTGTTTTTCAACAGAAAAGCTGTCTTGCAGATGATGAGAAAGACCATTTAACACTAGCAGGGGTGCTTAAACTATCAGCTTGTATTTATTTATGTAAAAGCTTTCTCCCAAAAGGAAAAAACAGTTTGCTGTAACTGATTACAAAGTATACGCTGGAGTTCAGCTTCAGTTTGTTGCTGTATTTAAAATGAGTACATCTAACACTCTCCTCCCCTCCCCCAAGACTGACAATGCTGCTGCCCAAATCTACTCCCGTGCTCATTCATCCAGAGTGGTGACTGTATAGTACAGGAGGTATGTTACAGGCCAGATCACCATGGTAAGAGCCTAGAAAACTAATACAGCCACTACATCTAATGATTGGTAAACTGCAATATATTACATTTTTTGCTTTGGGTTTAATTCTATTTCGATCCAGAACCTTTTTAAAAAAAGTTGACTCAAATGGTTACATTGATTTCCACAGTAATCATCTGGAAAACAAACATACTATATGGCCAATTCCAACACATTCAAAAACTCCTGTACACCTAAAGCTTTACACAAGCAGCAACACTAACAAAAAGTTAAAATTAAAAATTTAGTCTAAATTTTCAAAACAAGATTTCTAAATCTACGTAGAGACTATTGATCCAAAGGATAAAGCTAACTCTTTAGTTATCTTTTTACCAGGTACAACACTGAACATAACAAAATCAAAAATGCCTTGCAATCAAACTGGCACATTTTGGTACAGCACCAAAACCTAAAGACTGTTCAGCCCAACAAACCAATTTGCACTTTCAGGCTTGCTAAGACCATAAAAAATGTTTTTGCACGAAACAGACTAAAATCAAAGGATATTAAAAATCATCAACACAACAAAAAGACCTCTTTATTATCTCAACTGAAGGATGTTACAAATGCAACTACTCAAGGCATCTTTTATGTCATTTTATCAATGGCCAAGCTAAAAAATGTAAGGCCTTGTGAAATATACCAAATCAAATCCTTCCTAACCTGTGATATGGCTTTTGTCATCTGTATGCTTGAATTCCCTTTTGGTCTCCAATACATAGCGATGAATCACCCAAAAGACAGAGTTATGCAATGCAAATTGAACATCTGAAAATGTTTCATGAAACATTGAGTCTCTAAAAACTTTGCTTTTTTTCTTAAATTAAAAGTTTCTCATCTGAGAACACAACTATAGAACACATCAAAGCCTTGAAACAGTATGATAGATACAACCATTTTAAATAAAGGGAAGTATATTGGATGTACAAAACAAATAAGAATGTAATCATGCATTGTGCAGATTTTATAGTTGCAGATTAGTTACTGCACTTTGCACAGTAGTTTTTGCTTAAAAAAAGACTTTGTTTTTTAAAATGTATTTAAAAGTCTGGTTCAGTGCTTCTGTGGATTCAAAAGTCATAAGGCATTGCAATAATATCTTGAATCAGCAATACATACATACATTTTGTAGATTTAGTTATAGTTACTTTATGGACCTAATACAAGTAAAGGTTAACTAATACAATTATTCTATAACCTGATGTTTTGTTTGTATTTTTTTTAAATATGATTGAACCTGATTTTGGAACTGGAGCCTGTCTATCTAATCAATATAGTCTCTGAATAAATGCCAAATTCCGTTAGTGATAGTAACAAAAGAAGACCTATCTAATACAGGAAATGGAGATTGTGTCCTAAGAATTGTTCTAAGTATTTTACAGTAGCTTTAATTTCTGTGGTATCAATGATAATATAACTACAAAGCATTATCTAAACAACAGGCAGCTCTTTTAATAACAGCTGGTCTCCCTGATAACACAACATGCTATAGTCTGCAGGAGCCCAGATCGGAAACAAGCTTTAAAATTCCTTTTTTTATTGTAACTTGTAGTTGCATGTGTAGCTTATGTTCAGTTCACAGAAGATGTACTGATCTGCTTTGTAATTTTACAAGAGTACATTATTGATGGGCTTCATTTGCTTGATACAGTTACAATTCAGATGTCACATGAGCATTGTTTCAGATTAGCCATACATTGTTTTAGATTACCCATGCATGCTAGTTGTGCCTAAAAAGTCAAACAGTTTTCCAGATCATATTATTAGAAACATAGAAAAGTGATGGCAGAAAAAAAGTGGTCCATCGAGTCTACCTCAATATATATATATATATATATATTTATACGCTATATTGTCAAACTTTTTGTGACACCCCACAAAATCATTAGATTCAGGTGTTCATAGCACCTCCATGGCCACAGGTGTATAAAATCAAGCAGCTAGGCACGCAGACTGCGTCTACAACCATTTGTGAAAGAATGGGTTGCTTTCAGGAGCTCAATGAATTCAAGCATGGTACCGTGATAGGTTGTCACCTGTGCAATGTCCATCCATGAAATTTCCTTGCTACTAAATATTCCACGGTCAACTGTTAGTGGTATTTAAATAAAGTGGAAGCAACTAGGAACAACAGCAACAACAGGCTACGTAAAATGACAGAGCGGGGTCAGCACATGCTAAAGAGCACAGTGCACAGAAGTCACCAACTGTCTGCAGTCAATAGCTAAAGACCTCCATACTTAGTGTGACCTTCAGATTAGCACAACAACAGTGTGTAGAGATCTTCATTGAATGGGTTTCCATGGCTGAGCAGCTGCATCCAAGCCTTACATCACCAAGTGCAAGGCAAAATGTCACATGCAATGGTGTAAAGCACACCATCACTGCACTCTAGAACAGTGGAGACGTGTTCTCTGGAGTGACAAATCAAGCTTCTCTGTCTGACAATCTGATGGACATGTCTGGGTTTGGCAGTTGCCAGGAGAACGGTACTTGTCTAACAGCATTGTGCAAGTGTAAAGTTTGGTGGAGGGAGATTATGGTGTGGGATTGTTTTTCAGGGGTTGGGCTTGACCCCTTAGTTCCAGTGAAGGGAACCCTTAAGGCATCAGCATACCAAGACATTTTGGACAATTTCATGCTCCTAACTTTGTAGGAACAGTTTGGGGATGGCCCCTTCCTGTTCCAGCATAACTGCACACCAGTGCACAAAGCAAGGTCCATAAAGACATGGATGAGCGAGTTTGGGGTGGAGGAACTTGACTGGCTTGCCTCAACTCGGGACCTGAGATCATGCATCAGCATGACATCATCACTAAAATATCAGCACTGAAAAAAACAGGATCTCGTTTTGGCAGTGGCTAGACATGTAAGCCAGTTTGCATTGCTATATTTGGAGTGTTTTTATTCAAGTTTTTAAATAAATACTACACTATTGGAGATTTATTTGCTTCTGGTGAGCTTTATTTTGTCACAGTCCATTTCTACAGAGAGGTACCTGTGGATGCAGCTATTGGGATGCATTAACTACATCTACACACTGGGTTTTTGATATGACACTATGGTGTTCGTTTATGACACAGAGAATAGCTGCAATTCCGAGGATCGCAGCTATTCTCTGATCATTCACAATTTATGACACTCAGGAGATCAGCGGAGAACATGTTCAGCCCTTCACTGGAGAACTGTGATATCCCCCCAGATTCTCCAGCCCAGAGCTGGAGAATCGGAGGAACAGCAAACTAAGCAGAGATAATTTACCTCTGCTTAGTAAACTGATCTTTTACTGTAATCTCGTGAGATTATAATAAAATCAGCCATTTTCCAGCATTTGTAGACTGTTTTCCAGCGTTTGTAGATTGTTCTCCGTTCGTTCGGAGAACTGGACTACACCGCTTCATAAAAGGCATTCACAGGAGAACTGTGTTCTCCGAGAATGCCAGAGAACTGAGCAGCGATCTATTACCGCTGGTTCATAAACGGACACCTTAGGCACTTATGCTGTTGAAATGACAGCCATCAGTTCCAGTGAGTTTTGAATTCACAGGAAGTTGGTGGTGGACCTCTGAATTTCTTTATATGAAGAAGGATCACATTTGGTGGCTGATTGATTGTTTTCAAATTTCAACACTTGGACTTTATGTCCACTGTGTCTGGACTTTATGTCCACTGGACTTTATGTGGACTGTTTTTTTCATAATTTCAGGTTTTAAATAAGATTTTTTGGCTAATTAATTTTGGATCATATTTTTGTATATGTAACAATTAATTTTATTGGTGCTGCACTCTTTGAGTATAAATCTATGTTTGTCCCAAGGATCCTAAAAAACACTTACTGTTGACTGACTCACTACCTCTGCTGGAAGCCTAGGCCTAGCATAATCTACCCTTTCAGTAAAATAATATTTTTTAGTTTTGAACTTTTCTCCAGTTAGTTTGAGGTCATGTCCCCTTGTTTTTTTTAACTTGGTTTCATATTAAATATACTGCCCTCTTGAACTTTATTCACTCCCATTATGTATTTAAAGGTTTCAATCACATCTCCCCTTTCCCTTCTTTCCTCCAGACTGTACATATTAAGTTCCTGAAGCCTTTCTTGATACGTTTTATCCCTCAGACCTTTCACCATGTTTGTTACCTGTCTCTGGACTTATTCTCTCTGATTATTAAAGGGGATAGTTTTTTCACTGCACACCAGCAGAGGGAAAATGTTTGTAACATGGTAGGAATATTGGGATGGGCCAAGTATTTAAACATTTGCAAAAATAGACAGATCTATCCTGATATGTGTCTGAATATGAAGAGCTTAAGTTTTGTAATTTTTCAGAATCATAACTTTTGCTCAGTAAATGCAGAGTTTCCAGTAATACTTCCTTAACCAATATCTTTCATGCAACAACACAATTTAGGCAACTTACAGCCATTTTCGTCAGGCTGTAGTCCATTTGCATGCTCTTCTATGCAAGGTGGTGGCAGAAGTGATGAAAAAAATCTAATGTGTGGTTGTGTGTGATTACATGTGTTTCTGTGTAATAACAGACAGATGTAATAATTCATAATGGTACAGTATTAAGTCTACTTCATTCAAAGTACTTTAGCCTTGAGCCTAATTTCAGTATTTTTTATTCATAATTTTTTTTCCTATATTAAGCTACCTATAGACAAACAATATCACTGTGAAGAAATGGGAGATTCCAAGTTTGTCAGTCAGTCATATACTGAAAACCATTTAAATGGAAGATCTTTTGTAGACAACTGTGATCCAAAAAAATCTACTCATTTTTGCAGCTCAAGGTTTAATATCCAATGCAGACTGGAGTGTACCTTTAAGGTAATCAAATGAGTAAACACAATTTCCATCAGTTCAATATTATCTGAAATCTTTGCTTGTTTTTTTACTTAAATTCATTTGGTTTTCAAAGTAGAAAATCATTATTTTAGCAATGTCTGGTGGAAAACCAGACAATTAATATACAGTGTGGAGACAAATGTACAGAAATTACCATTAAATATGTATAAATGTAGCAATACCCACTTAGGAGTTGCTGAAGTTTGGGTCCCCCTATAGTCCTGCACAGCCAGGCATCATGCATTTCCTTCACACAGACTTGCATCCAGGAGACAGTAATAAGTCCTTGAGCTTGTTTTTTTAAATATTATTAGGGGAATTTGGGGAACTTTGATAGGGTAAGGGGTGTATGGGATGCCCAATGGGAAAGGCAACTGAGGACAGCCTTCCTGAAACTGTATGCAAGTCTCTTCAGACAACAAAAATTCTCTTTTGGAGAGCTAGCCCGCATCTCCTGTAGTACCACTCCAGACCCTAGATGTATCCTCTCCTCATCCAGCTGTACTGGGTGAAACCCTGGGTAGGGGATCCAGTGCCTACCACTGCAGTTTGAAACAGTCCTGGGTAGCAGCTAACCAGTTTCCTACCAGAGTGCTCCTTTCCCTTACTTGCCCAGGGGGTGCAGGTTTACTCACTCGGTCCTTCTCCTATGCTGCTGCTTGGTTGCTGGATGCTTTCAGGCCTTCCTGCTGGGCCGCTTCTTCCCTGCTGCATAGGTGGTTCTTGCTCTGTTAAGTCCCAAGCTTTCCTCCCTCCAAGATCCTCTGCCTGTAGGTCAGTCTTTCTCCATCTGTGCTCCCAGGCTTCAGCTCTCCAGCCTCTTTTCTCCATCTTCCAAACCGAACTCTTCTGCTGCTGAACAAGCTTGGTCAATCTTAAGGGCTGTCCTAGCCCCTTGCCAAGCCTCCTGTTGGGGATTGGCAAGGATCCCTTGAGAGTGCAGACCAGCCACTCCTTACCTCAGCCCACTGCTTCTAGAACTTTATCCAAAGTTGTAGTACAGGGGGAAGACTCAGAGAGCTAGTCTGCAGAGCCTCTCAGCTCTGACTCAAATTTGACCTTACTAGCTATCACACCCAGGCTGCTACTCAGCCCTCCCCACAAACAATTTGTGATTGAGTTTTCCCTAGCTATCTAGGAGGGTGCTACATAAAGTAAAAAATAAAATTTCCAAGTATGTCATGGGATATTGCATTCCTCAAATGGAGGTCCTAATGTTGATTCTAGAACAGGGTGGTGAATTTAATTGATATAGGGGGCCTCAAGTGCACCCATGACACCATCAAAGGGCATTGGGGTTGATTTAATAAACTGGAGAGTGCAAAATCAGGTGTAGCTGTGCATGGTAGCCAATTTCATTCTAACTTCAGCTTGTTCAATTAAGCTTTGACAAAAAAATCTGGAAGCTGATCGGTTTCTATACAGAGCTCCACCAGATTTTGCAGTTTTAGTAAATCAACCCCATAATAATCAGTGAATGTAATGTAAAATGATTTGGCCAAAGACTGCAGATGTGCAACGGGTGATGGTCAGAGACCGAAGATATGCTACAGCAGATGGTCAGAGATCATGAATTACCAAACATTCTATAGGAGTTTTTGGAGACTAGGGACATTCTTCAGGAGACAGTAATGGACTAGAGACATTTTAATGACACAGCTAGAGATCAGTACTATTTCAGCCCCTTTATAAATCAATGCTGTCACATTTGTGTTCCATACAGTCCCCTTA
This sequence comes from Staurois parvus, assembly GCF_062004578.1. Taxonomy (NCBI): domain Eukaryota; kingdom Metazoa; phylum Chordata; class Amphibia; order Anura; family Ranidae; genus Staurois; species Staurois parvus. The sequence goes on along the minus strand of NW_028318099.1, from coordinate 6,564,355 downwards.
AAAATCACTTGCACCACATTTGATATTTCTCTCAACAAGATCCATTATATAAAACATGAAATAAGAAAAAGGATGAACAGCTCAGAAAAAGAAAGATTGTGTGAAATAAATAAATACACCAAATTATTGAAATACTGAAATTCAGTCTACAACCTAATTTTCTTTCTCTGGCTTGTGTAACCACTTGGGTAAGAAAAACAAAGACCTCTCTGCAGAGATCCTGAGAGCCACATAATAGGTGCCAAAGAGCCACATGGGGTCACCAGGCCACAGGTTGGTCACCATGGCTCTAGAATATAATAAATATGAATTCTAGTAACATATGAAAAAGCATCATTTATTGCAGTTACATATTAAAAATACATCTTTAAAAAGGATTTTGTTAGTTTCAGAAATACTTCTGATTTAGAGAACAATAGCAGTACAGTACTTTTCTGAGTTAAGAATATATACCTAAGTAAAATGTTTTCTTTTTTAAACTGGTTCTAAAGCGAAAAGGTTTTTTACTTTTACCTTGATGCATTACCCACATTACAGTAGCTCAGTCCTGAAGGTTACACAGGAAGAATGTAGCTTTCCCTGTGTAACTATTGTTGTTCAGTGACAGCCTGGTGCTGTATTTTGTTTACCAGAGTACACAGCAGGGGCAGACTGACCATTTGGAAACTCTGGCACTGCCTGAGGGCCCTGGGTCAGTAGGGGGCCCTATAAGATGCCCCTGGTACCTTTTTCATAGGCTTTTTTGAGTTTGGGCAAGGACACAGGGGCCCCATGATCCTCTATTGCCCGGGGGCCCCATGAGTTGTCAGTCTGCCCCTGGTACACAGGGTTCCTAATATACAGTGAAGGACTGTCACACTAACAGATGTGCAGAGTGCCATTACTTACACAGGGAGTTCCCCAATGTCTCTGTAATCTGCAGGACTGAGCTATTAGTCTGAATAATTAATGTAAATATTTTTTAGCGCTCCAAAGACACAATATTTTGGGGGGACTCACTTCTGACTATCAAGAATTAATTTACTCACAACCTCACATAGTGGTCTGCAGTGCCCCTCAACCTCTCACAGTACCCTCAGAGCCCTTGAGAGCCCTCAGCACCCACAGTGACCTTCAACCTCTCACAGTGTCACCCATTGCCCAACAGTGCCCCCTAGTTTGCTGCAGAGTCTCCAGCCTCCCGCCTAGATTGTGCTCCCAATCTCCAATAGTGTTCTACAGCACCTGTAAGCCCCTAAAGTCTTCTGCAGTGCCCCTGCAAAACCTGCAGAATAGATCCCATCCCCCACGTATGCCTCCAGCTCCCTCCAGAAACCTAACCTATAGTTTGCTGCAGAGTCCCCTAACATCTTTTAAGAACTCCAATGCCTCACATTGATAACCAGCTCTATCCAGAACACCGGAGAGTGCAAAACTTGGTGCAGCTCTGCATGGTAGCCAATCAGCTTCTAACTTCAGTTTGTTCAATTACGCTTTAACAAAAAAAAAAAACCTGAAAGCTGATTGGTTTTTATGCAGCGCTCCACCAGATTTTGCTGTCTACAATTTTAGTAAATCAATCCCTGTATGTTTTATCAGATGAAGGAGGTGGTATAAATGAACTTGTATATTACCTATAAGAGTTTCAGAATATTATGTTTTATATTTAAATTATTAGAAGATTACTGCCCACACCTACTGATTGGTGGAATACTTGCTACCCTATCTGGTTTTATGCTTTATTGTGTACCACATCATTGGTTGATGTATTCTAATGTGCCTATATATTCTATTATTCTGATTGTTTTCCTACAACTCATCATGTGGGTGGGTTATCTTTTCTATATTTCTGTATACTATCTTTTACAGATTTTCAATAAAAATATTGAAATATAAATTATTAGAAGATATTAATCCTGCTATAAATCAGATTCTGTCTACACATATTGTATCTGATTATCTGATAAACGAAATGTAACAATCAGAAACAGAGCTGGTGTCCTATAGAACATTTTCAGATTCCAGTTAGCATAATACTACTGAAATAATTCCACCTAGAGCTCTAATCTTTTTAAATCTTCAATGTTTCATTTGTGATAAGCATAACCTGAATCCATTCAGTTATTACCCAAAAATCCAGTTCATGTTTTAAAACTCTTTTCCCATTCAGTAAGGTTTTGGCAAAACCTATTTGTGTCTATCTGATTTAATGCACTCAGTGCTTCAAATTATGCTATTTCCCACATTGTGTGTTGTTCATACTTCAAATCCTTTCAGAAATGCAATGCTGTTCATTTGTAATTCTGCTGCTACAGTTGCCATACACAAGCACAGTAAGCCTTTACAGAGAACATTATGGTTATACTTGCAGGTTTTAAACTATTATCATACTCGTAGAAAATGTTTTCAGACTATTTAGAAGCAGTGTGTTTTCCTGTATTCATGGACAATAGTTCAGAAATGCTTTAAAGAGGATCTGTCACCAAAAAAAAAAAGATTATATAGGCATGCAGCAGCTCTAAACTGTTAAAGTAACATCATTTTCCTAAGTCTGTGAATATCCAGTCTAAAGTAAACCCGTGCTTTGCCCACAAATGCCAAGCAAAATAACCACTTGTCCTCCAGAGGATTTACCCCCCTTCCTGACCAGGCCATTTTTTGCATTACTGCACTGTGTTACTTTAACTGACAATTGCGCGGTTAAGCAACGCTGCACCCAAATGAAATGTGCGTTCTTTTTTTTCCACAAATTGAGCTTTCTTTCAGTGATATTTGATTGCCTGTGCGCATGTTTATTTTTTGTACTATATGAAAGGGATTTTTCTTTATCGACCACTGGCAGGTTTAGGCCCCGTTGGATCCATGAGGCTGTTCTCTGGGAGAAAGAAAAATACATATGCACGCTAGGTCTTCCAGAGAGCAATCTGATTTTTTATTCACAATTTCCTCCTTATATACAGTGAGTTGTAACAGGAGAACATGGAATGGAATTTCACTGAGTAATTTGTTAAGGCTATGTACGTGACATCTGTGACAATTCATATCGCACAGATCTTGAATCAATTACAATTCATATCGCACAGATCTTGAATCAATTACAAGAAACCAACGGTATTTTCCCATAAAGCAAAAGTGGTTAACTTTTAACTATATCAAAGCAGAAGCAGGTGCTGTTAGTACAAAGAAATAATTGGTTACTTTTCATGCCTTGAGCAAAGCTAGATTTAAAGGATGAGTGGCTGCAGTTCTATAGCACGTAACTGACACACACACAACTATACATTTGATTATCTAGACAAAATATAAAATAGAAAAGCAAAATGGAGTATATATAAAAATAAACAGAATGTAGGGCGAGGAACATACATTTCCCTTCACTATAAGCAAAACTGACAATTTTGAGAAAAAAAAAACAATATTTTGAACTTTTTGCTATTAAATATGTCAAGTAAAAAAATAAAAAAAATCATCATAAATTTAGGCCAAAATGTATTCTGCTACATGTTTTTTTCCCTACTAGTAATGTAGGCGATCAACGACTTTTTAGCGGGACTATGGTGGGCATTCTGACACTGGGGGGGGGGACTAACTTGGTATCACTGACATGCTAAGTGACGCCAATACAGTGATCAATGCTAAAGAAAGCACTGACACTGTACTAATGACACTGGGCAGCAAGGGGTTAATGTGAGGGGCGATCAAAGGGTTAACTGTGTGTAGGGAGTGTTTTACTAGGGGGCGGGGGTGTGTGCTTCACTGTAAGCACACTGATCGGGAAAGCTGTACTGTGCAGAGCCATTCCGAGCAGTGTGCCTGAGCTGACAGGGAGGAAAACTGTTTGTAAACAAAACAGTCTTACTTCCCATCGGTGATTGTTGGTAATCACTGGGCACCCGTGGGTAATCACCGGCCGGGACCTGGTGACATCGCGAATGGCAGCGCGGGTAGGGCGCGCATGTGGCTCGTGTGCATCCCCTACCCAGAAATTAAAAATCACGTATATATACGTGATTTTGCGCACACTGTGCCACCCGCCGTGTAGCAGCATATCTGCTATAAGGCGGCGGGTAAGCGGTTTATTCTCATCTCCAGGAAAAAATATACCCCCTTTACTCCCATCAACCCCTCTCCCAGCCATATACCATTACTGTTAAAGCCCCCAAAAGCCTAATAATTATTTCTTTACTCCATCCTCACATGTTTCTTGTGGGTGGGGCCACATCACCCTGCACATAGGAGTACCTTTTGCATGTGTGTGCATGCTCTTCAATGCCTGGGACTGGGCGGGGCCATGGTAATGAGAAAGTCAACATTATAGCAGTACCCTGGCTTAGAGATGAGTCATACACTGTGTGCAGCCATGTGACATACAGGGTTCCTCTGTGAAGCATTCTGCCCTGTGTCACTACACACCTTTCTCATTGTATGTTGCATTTAGGAGGGACACTGCTGAGCCCATGCCCTTTCCACCTGTCCAGCGCAACTCTGCCACCTCACTCCCAGTAACAGAATGGGTTCCCAACATGCACATAACATGGACCACATGTGTGCACTTGATTAACTATTGCTGCTCCCTCATACCATGCAGCCAGGCAGTGGGTCTCCGTAATGCAAGTTTTCTCCAATATTTTCTGAGAACTACCTGACCCCTCGCTATTGGAGGACCCATCACCATGCCAGGTACCATGCTTCCTAACAGGCTGCTATACACCTTCCATTAGTCCTTGGTTACCCGTAGCAACTGCTCTCCTGCTTCAACTCTTATGCTAAGTCAACCCTTTGTAGTAAATAGTAAAGCCGCTGCTCAAGGGGAGCTTGTCTTGAACAATCCTCCACACCACTCACTAGAAACAGGTGCTAGCCCAGATCGTTGAGCTGTGTAGGGTAGATAAATGCAGGAGACTTGGACGGCTGCACTCTGAAAACAATCATCTGTTTTCTTGTTGTGTTATTACAACAATAAAGTGGACAGTTTTTTTCAGAGTGCAGCCGTCCAGGTCTCCTGTGTTTATCTAGCAGTGTCCTTGCTTTTGAACCTCTTGTGCTTTACAGGCCCTGTTCTTTCATACCTTACCCCAGAAACCAAAATGCACTCCCTTAGAGTAACTTCAGACCAGGCTTTTAAACAGTTTAACAAAATTTACTGTAATACTCTTGTGTCATTAGAAATATAAACATAACATAGTCCAGACCATAACTAACTAATGCAAGGGGCTGCCCAGGCATACCTTCCAGAGAAGCAAAGTCTATTCAGTAAAAGTCCAGTATTGGTAGGTTCCTGGTACAGGGAGAATCCCAGCATGGTTATCCAGAAGGGGCCATGTGCTCCAGCAGTGCCTCCTTTGAAATCCCATGTGGAAGAGAGAGCTTGCTCTGAGCCCTCCCCTGATATTTAAGTGGCTTGCAGCAGGAGGCAGGACCCAGAAAAGAGTCTAGACACAGTTAACCCCTTTTCACCCCAGGCAGCCTGTAACTGTATAAGTAAAAAGTGCAGTGAATACAACAGGAAAATTACATTAAATGACACCCCACAAACCACCTGCTTGCACCCTTGCCTGCACTTCTCCCGCTAATGGAGACCCGTGATGTAGCGCTGCAACCTGGATTTGCCACTGATGATTCTTTTTGATGCCTCTTTTTTTGATGTTATTACACAGTTGCTGGAGTTTTTATGACCTGCAGGGATGATGGACAGCCAATGGAAAGTGTCCATGTCACCAGATGGAAGGGCACATATTTTACTTAACTCTTCCCAGCAGCCCATAAGTTGTAGTTGTACTTGTATTTGTAGTTTACACAGGGTCATGAATTTCCTGTGTGATAGTGCTGAATGGCCCAGTGTTTTTATATGGAGATAGTAGCATACTCCACCACACCTGGAAGTACTGTTATCTACAGTTTCTCCCAAGACAAGGCAATCCTAGGAGATGCCTCCCTCCCCCAGCACACAGAAGGTGGCTGACAGTATCAGCTGTGCATGTGTTCCAATGAGACTATGTAGAGTAGGATGTGTCCACTTCATCCACTAGCAGTATAGTCACACATTATAGATGGTTTTAAACAGAATAGGACAAGTAGATGTGAAAATGAGCGTACAAAAGGTAGCCAATAATCATGAAGTACTACTTGTCATGTTCCTCTACAACATTCTGATTGGATAGACAGTAACAAATGTCAGTTCTTCTCTACTTCATATTTCCTCTGTGCAGGATGGGATGTAACCATTTCAATAAGGAAGGCCACCACTATACATACAGTACATACGTAACTCCTAAATATTAAAGACATTTCAATAAAGTGGCTGTAAACCTCAGGCATAAAATATTAACAAGGCATATTCCTCTATAGTGTGAACTCATCTCAACCCAGAGCCCAAGTGTCTTTTCTGTCTGCTGCCCCGTTCCACTGCTATCTGTATGAGCCACTTCTGGCAGGTTTTCCTGAACAAGGAGAAGAAAAAAATGTGATAGGGGAGGGATCTCCAGCACACAGCCTGGGATTGACAGCCAGCTCTGTACCTGCATGCTGTGTCAAGGGTGTGTGTATTCATTCCCTCCAATCAACTCTCAGAGTTCACCTCACTGAGCTCTGCAAAGTGTAATTTCAGCTCTCTGCCCCTTGTTTTCTGAAAGCTCATACAAACTTGATACATTCTGGACTTTGAATGGCTGTAGAGAAGAGACTTCAGATAAACAGGTGCAACTTATGTAGGAGGATTTGATGAATTTCTATGTATTATCTGAGGCTAGTCAATTCACCGGCTTTATGTAAGGGTTTACAACAACTTTAAAGGGACCCGGTTGCCAACTGAAGAAGTGCAAGTAATAGCAAAGGAAAATCAAATATTTTACATGCTTATTTGTGGTGTTTTTTTCCTTTACATATTGTTTTTTATTCCTTTGCAATGCGCATTTAAACTTGCTAGTTGATTCTTCAGTTCCTTTTATGCAGCTTCTGTTGGAGAAGTGAAGTGGAATACCATAAACTGTCATTTAAGCAACAGTTCTGATTCTACTGGAGATACTAACATCAAGATGGATGCGCCCAGAAGCTGCACAAAGGTGTCTTTTACGGGAGAATAACATTCATAAAATACATTAAATGCTCCTGTAATCTTATAGGAAGATTTTTGTTGAACTGAATGATCTGGTGACAGGGTGTCTTTAAAAGAATTCCATCTTCCCATATATATTTGTACTATAAGCTATAATTCTGCCCATTTCCCATGTAGCAATGAATTTATACCAAGTGAATTTACCAGTGTCATTATTATTTTCTTCACTGGCTGGGAAAGAAATTCTAATTTCCCAGCTAATCTGTTTAATGTCCTCGCCTAAGCTAATGTAACAGCTCCCTTCATTTAAAATGCAAATTGTACATTCTACTCCCAAGTATATAATTTAAATCTATTAATGCTGTTAGCAATATTGTGAATTGCACTAATATAATCTTAGAATACCTGAACATTTTCCTGCAATGTTTTCTTCCAGTAAAAATGGAACATTTATTTTTCAAGCAAGTTAATTAATGAAACTGCATGAAAAAGATTTCATTATACCTTAGAGGCTGCAATAAAACAAAACAAACCGTGCTTTTCACAGGGGTATTATCAATGTTACATTTACATTCTACAAGTAATTAGTACACAAGCATTGAAAGAACACTTTTAACTTTATTAGGTGTAAAAGCTGCAGTATTATTTGCAAAGAACTAAACTATAACAAAAATATAAAAAAGAGCAATTTTCATTAAACTGGTATAGATTTTTTTTATGTGAAAATCTTGCAGAAGGAAGACTTAAAGCTCATCTTCAGTTAAAAAAGAACAACAAAAAAAAAAAAACAGTCAATCTACCTACTCCTGATTACTAGCTTTCATTTAAAAGAGGAATCTAACTAAAAGCCACAATTACTTACCTAAAACCATGGTCAATTTTCAAAATCGGTTTTGATTTTTCTTTTTTCTGGTGTGTAGTGTAGGGAGATTTGGGCTATTTCCTGCTGAAATGGATGCTGTCAGGTGAGTCCATCACAGAGTCTTCCAGTGACAAGATCATGACATTACAACATGAGGGACAAAAAACCTGAACGGGAGAGTGGTGTGATGTGATACAACCTCCCACTGGAGAAAATCATCTCTAAAAGAGTATACCACCAATACTATATATGTTTGAAAGGACTTTGAATATATATTCAGTGGGTTAAACAATAGAAAATTAAACAATAACAAGCATCTCTAAAAATAATTACACAGTTTTATTTTTAGACATTAAAAATATATATCAGAAAATTGTTAAAAATACATCAATGTGACGCCAGTGGATTTATGGATAATAGGGACCTAAATTGTAAAGTCTCCGGAGATCGATAAATTCAGGTAGACGTGTTTCGCAGAAAACCTGCTTCTTCAGGACTGCAGATCTCCAACAACTGACTAATCACTACAACAATATCAAAACAAGTACCAATTAACCACTTGCCCTCCAGAAGATTTACCCCCCTTCCTGACCAGGCCATTTTTTGGCTATTCAGCACTGAGCTATTTCAACTGGTAATTGTGCGGTCATGCAATGCTATACCCAAACAAAATTTATGTCCTTTTTTTTAAACAAATAAAGGTTTCTTTTGGTGTATTTGATCACCACTGGGATTTTTATGTTTTGTGATATGAATGAAAAAAGACCAAAAGTTTTGGGGAAAAAAAGATATTTTCTATTTTGGTTACAACAAATATCCAATAAATTCAAAGTTATCATAAATTTAGGTGTATATTAATTGGTTTGTGTACAAGTTATAGCGTCTACAAACTATGGTATATATACTGGAATTTAGGCAGCTTTTTCTTTCTGACTGCCTATCACATTTCTTGAGGTGCTAAAATGCCAGGGCAGTAAAAAGACCTCCAAATTACCACGTTTTGAAAAGTAGACACCCCAAGGAATTTGGTGAGAGGCATGTTGAGTCCATGGAAGATTTTATATTTTTGCCACAGATTTGTTTAATTTTTTGTTGTCACTTAAATGATATATTGCACTTTTTTGTCACTTAAATGATTTTTTGCAGCCTATCCACATATAGGTCCCCAAAATCCAATGACCACTTTCAGGCTTTCAAAGGACATATTTCCTCTTATCACTTCCACACTACCTATAACAGTTTTGGAGTTCCTAAAATTCTAGGATAGTACAAACAGCTCCCAAATGACCCCTTTTTGAAAGTAGACAACCCAGTGAATTTGATGAGGCATGGTGAGTATTTTGCAGATATAATTTTTGTTACAGGATTTTGAAAGAGAAAAAATAAAAAATAAATTTTTGTTTTCTTTCATCCTTTTCCAAAAACTTATGACAACAAATGAGATCTGCAAAATACTTACCATGCCCCTTAGCAAATACATTGGAGTGTCTACTTTTCAACATGGATCATTTGGGGGGGGGGGATATTTCTACTATTCTGGCATTTCTTCTAATCACTTGAAGAACAAGCCTTTTCTGACACTTTTTGTTTACATGAAAACCCTTTTTTTTGCTAGAAAATTACTTTGAAACCCTAAACATGATATATTTTGGTCTTATAGAATTTTTTTTATAGTTTTTAATTTGAATTTTTTGAATTTTTATTTTTACATTGTTCATTTTTTTTTTATTGTTATCACAGGGAATGCAAGTATCCCCTGTGATAACAATAGGCAATGACAGGTACTGCTTTCTGAGAAATCTGGGGTCTATTAGACTCTAGATCTCTTCTCTGCCCTTAAAGCATCTGATCACACCAAGATCGGTGTGATCAGATCCTTTCCTAATTTAAAAATGGCGCCGTTAATATCCACCGAAACTGAAATGGTGAAAGACTCATATCTTCCCGTTTATTAGACCATAGAGATGATTGGAGCCATTCTCCAATCAGCTCTGTGGTTAGCCAGTGGAACTGCCGGCTGCATTCTCGGATTCCCCTTGGGAAGGAAGAGACCAAGAAAACTGTGGAAGGTGTCGGGAGGGGGGGGGGGATGTCCCTTTCTGCTGCTTTAAAAATGATCCAGCAGCTAATTAGCCACTAGGACAACTGAAAAAAATTATACCAGGATGATGCCTGTAGCTGCAGGCATCATCCCAGTATAACCACTCAAATCCAGCAACGTACCAGTACGTTGTTGGTCCTTGTTGGGCATATATGTAACAGCAGAGAACATGGACATGATGAATCGGGTCTGTTGAAAATATGACCGCGATTCATTCTTTTTTGTAATGCCAATGTTGAGGGTTAGGCCCAAAAAAGTTTTAAATTCAGAAACCGTGATAGATTTCCACGTGAATTGTCTGGCAAGAGCTGAATATTGGTGGGAATATTGGTGGGAAGCGATGTATTTTTGTGCGTATAAATTGCTTTGGCTTTGGCCCATAATCACTTAATACAAATTTTCTGTGAAAAACAGCAGAGGGGCTAAACGCTATTGCTGGCAGCCAACAGGGCTGATCCTAACACTGCGTTTTTGGGACACTATACAAAGGAGGCACTAGTACAGATCTGTTTGTGATCAATATATTGATCTGTACAAACACTGTACATTACTATACTAGCAATGGCAGTGATCAGTGACCTATAGCGTGAGTGTGATAGTGTGCTTGGCTGGGAGGGGAGCTTACAGACTTTGATGTTATGCGATGTCACTAGTGTCAGTAATACAATGATCAATGATAAATTCTATATAATGACACTGTACTAATGGCACTGGCTGGGTGACGGGGTGATCAAAGGGTTAATAGGGGCGATCAAAAGGTTAAATGTGCTAATCTACCATGTGCATGTAAAATGTAGTGCTTTTGCTCACAGTACGGTGTTCTTTCTTCTGTCCCTTGGCCAACAGGAGGAACAGCGGGGGCCCAGGGGTGTTCACAATCGAAAATAGAAAGCGACATTAAGTTTACCCAGAGCCGCTACTCACCCACACAATGTGGGCAAGCAGTCTGCAAGTAGTTAAAAAAGATCTTAAATTTTTAATACAGTTTTTTTATTTTATTTTTATTTTTTTGTTAAATCCTTTTATCAGAGTAGTACAATGTTACCAGCTTGCTTTGAACTGTAATGAATGAGTTAAGTTCATGACAGTTCAAAATGATAGTGATCTTTGATTGGCTAGAACTGGTCACATCGGTCATGGTGCTGTGATTGGCCCCATGTATCATGTGAGAGCTGTAGGCCAATCACAGCTCACTAGGAAGAGAAGCAGAGCTGTTACCTGTTCACCGATGTACACATTGGTCATGGGTGGGGAGCGCTGCATGCTTGCTTGGGCACTCAGTGGTCTTCTGCGTGAGTACAGCCAGAGTAACATAACCGTACATCATTTTTCCTGCAGCTGCCCCCTGTCCGCAGTACATTGCAGGCAGGTGGTCGACAAGCGGTTAAACATTATACCAGAGTATACAAAATCACATATATCCTCCATCACATTACACAAATGAATACATATACAGTTGTGGCCAAAATTATTCAACCCCCAATGCTGTAAAGGGGTTTAGGGACTATAGTGTACATTTGGAATTGTATTCAGAATCAAATCCTACAAGGACGTTGTAACTACCCAAATGCAACTAAAATGACATCAATTGTTTATGTAATACAGTAGTAAATGGTTCTTATGTGGTTTCTTCATTGCCACAATTATTCAACCCCTTAAAGACTACCACTCTGAAGAACAGAGGTTCATACAGGTGCTTTCCATCAGGTATTGAAAACACCTGTGGATGTCACCGAGCAGCAATCAAGCATAATAAGCACCAATTAGGCAGCTTTAAAATGACTGTGATACTCAGCTCCTTCTAGACATTTACTGGTGTGGTTACAAACATGGTGAAGGCAAGAGAATGGTCCAGGAAGACAAGAGAAGAGGTGATTTCTCTTCACAGGAAGGGCAATGGCTATAAGAAGATTGCAAAGATGTTAAACATACCAAGAGACACCTTAGGAAGCATCATTCGCAAATTCAAGGCAAAGGGCACTGTTGAAACGCTACCTGGTCGTGGCAGAAAGAAGATGCTGACTTCGACTGCTGTGCGCTACCTGAAGCGTAGAGTGGAGAGAAGTCCCCGTGTGACTGCTGAGGAACTGAGAAAAGATTTGTCAGATGTGGGTACAGAAGTTTCAGCCCAGACAATAAGACGCACACTGCGTAATGAAGGCCTCCGTGCCAGAACTCCCAGGCGTACCCCCTTGCTGTCTCCAAAGAATAAGAAGAGTCGACTGCAGTATGCCAAAAGCCATGTGGACAAACCACAAAAGTTGTGGGATAGTGTTCTGTGGACTGATGAAACAAAATTAGAACTGTTTGGGCCCATGGATCAACGCTATGTTTGGAGGAGGAAGAACAAGGCCTATGATGAAAAGAACACCTTGCCTACTGTGAAGCATGGTGGAGGGTCAATCATGCTTTGGGGCTGTTTTGCTTCTGCAGGTACAGGGAAGCTTCAGCGTGTGCAAGGTACCATGAATTCTCTTCAGTACCAGGAGATATTGGATGGAAACGTGATGCAGTCCGTCACACACCTGAGGCTTGGGAGACGTTGGACCTTTCAACAGGACAATGATCCCAAGCATACCTCCAAGTCCACTAGAGCATGGTTGCAGAGGAAAGGCTGGAACATTTTGGAGTGGCCATCGCAGTCACCAGACTTAAATCCGATTGAGAACCTCTGGTGGGACTTAAAGAAAGCAGTTGCAGTGCGCAAGCCTAAGAATGTGACTGAACTGGAGGCCTTTGCCCATGAAGAATGGGCGAAGATACCCGTAGATCGCTGCAAGACACTTGTGTCAAGCTATGCTTCACGTTTAAAAGCTGTTATAACTGTAAAAGGATGCTGTACTAAGTACTAAGATTGAATGTCACTTGGGGGTTGAATAAAACTGATAATGCTGTGAGCACAGAAAAGACATTTGTGGTTATTTCATTATAACTGTTATGTTATATTTGTCTGACCTACAAGTGCCTCTTTAATGTAAATGTAAGCAAGATGACTGAATGATCAAAAGCAATGTCAAACTGGCCAAAACACTCAATTTCAGTGGGGGTTGAATAATTTTGGCCACAACTGTACATACTATTCAAATGTAATAAAACTCCATAAATAAAATTGAATACCCTGACTTCAATTAGGGGTCAGGGTGTTCAATTTAATTTATGGATAATTTATCCATAAATCCACTGGCGTCACATTGTTGTATTTTTAAAGATTTTCTGATATATATTTTTAGTGTATAAAAATAAAAATGTGTAATTATTTTTAGAGGTGCTTATTGTTTAATTCTCTATTGTTTACCCATTGGAGATATATTCAAAGTCCCTTGCAAACATATATAGTTTTGGTGGTATACAGCATGATGGACAGCAACAGGACCAGTCGGCTGGCTTGGAGTGCAGTTTTTGATTTCTGCTCTCCAGGACAGGCAACATGTCCCATGAAAGTGGACTTTGGTAACTCAAACAGGGTCTTAGAAGCTGGTTGTCCCCACCTGATTGCTATCTTTTAATTAAAAAAACTAATTAAAAGCCACAATTACTTACCTAAAACCATGGTCAGTTTACAGATTGGGTTTTAATTTTTCTATATTCTGGTCTGTAGTGTGGGAAGATTTTTGCCTATTTCCTGCTGAAATGGATGCTGTCCATTGGCTGTCAGAAGACTCCATCACAGGGTCTTTACAGAATCTTGAAATCTTCCAGTGGCAACATCATGATGTCACAACATGATGGATAGCAACAGGACCAGTCAGCTGGCCTGAAATGCAGCTTCTTATTACTGCTCTTCATGCCCAGGACAGGCAATGTGTCCCATGAAAGTGGACTTTGATAACTAAAAGAAGATCTTAGAAGCGTATTGTCCCAACCTAATCGCTAGCTTTTCTTTAACAAAATCTAACTGAAAAGCCATAATTACTTACCCAAAACCATGTTCAATTTACAGATTGGGTTTTAAATTCTCTTTATTCTGGTCTGTAGTGTGGGGAGATTTTAGCCCATTTCCTGCTGAAATGGATGCTGCCCATTGGCTGTCAGAATAGTCTATCACAGGGTCTTAAGAGGATCTTGAAGTCTTCCAGTGGTGATATTATGACATCACAACATGAGGGACAGCAACAGAACCAGTTGGCAGTGGAGCTTCTAATTACTGCTATTTATGCCCTAAAATCCAACTAAAAGCCATAATTACTTATATAAAACCATGGTCAATTTACAAGTCTTAGTTTTTCTTTCTGCTGGTCTGTCGTGTAGGAATATTTTTGCACCATCCATTTTGCTTCCTGCTGATATGGACATTGGCTGTTGGCTGTCAGAAGTGTCTATGATGGGGCCTTCAGGGTTTTAATATCTTCCATTGGTGACATTATGATGCCATAATGTGAGGAACAGCAACAAGACCAGCTGGCTGGCCTGGATTGTCTACTCTTATGCCCAGAAGAGGCAATGTGTCACATGAAACCGGACTTTGGTAAATATCTTAGAAGCTTTTTTAAAACAAATGAATAGGTAGGTATGTGTGTGTGTGTGCTGGGGGTGGTGGGGGACATTGATGCTCTTCCTCCTGGAGTTGTCTTTTAAGTGTCCATAGTGCTTTTAAATGATCAAATCAATTTCAGGTGACAATTTATTAACTTCCTTTAGATTTACCAACAACTATGTAGTATAATGGTTTACCACAAAAAAACCCCATAAATCTAATACATCACTTGGGATAATTGGTAATACAGTATGTGCAGAAATTGCAGTAATTCTCAAAGAGAACCTGTGAATATAGTATTTTGAGAGCTACTTAAGCATCCACTTTAGAGTAATGCAAAGTGATTGGGTGACTTAGATCACTTCTACATTATAGCCCTGTGCTGTCTGAATAAACTGAGCTTTTTTACGTCCTATTACTGTCTTGCCATAGTACCTACACCAGAGGCAGTTCAGTAATCTAAATGCACGCAACCATATTATCATTCATTAACATTAAAATGGGTATCTTAAATTTAATCTTAGGCATAATCTGTCTATTGAAAAAAAAAAAAACCTTCTACAAGTGCCTCCTGTTACAAGTGTGGGGAACTGTCATACTGTCAGTGTGATTCTGTGTTCTCTGTATAGTGAAGGACTGACCTTGAAAAAGATGCAGGATAAGAGTTTAGACTTTTCAGATTGCGCTGCTTGTCTGCTTGTTAAAGGTCAATGACTAGCAAAGTAGTGAAGCCCGGATCAGGGTGACAGCCTCAGCTCTTACACCTTTCTAGTTAGCACTGACATTTTTCCTATTTCTATTTCCTCAATATTTAAATTTCTTTCTTGGTAAATATGTTGATTTTACATGAAGAAGCAGTATTACATGAATTCTTTTACTAATATGACATATTCATGGGGTGTATTAAAGTGGTAATAAGGTCAAAACCAAAAATGTAATATATTGCAGCTTACCAATCCTTAGATGTGGTGTCTACATTAGCTTTCTTTACTCAGTTTTTTTCCTTCTGTTTTCAACTGTGATCTGGCCAGTAACACACATGCTGTATTAGCTTTGTATTAGCATGCACCCACTCTGGATTAAGGAGCACAGGGGGCACAGCCAACAGCAACATTATTAATTTGGTGTGAGGTGAATGTTAGATGTACTAGCAGATTGAGATACACTAACAGATTGAAGCCAAATGCAAGTTCACTCTGCAGTTGCACAAGCAGTCACAGCAACAGTTTTTTTTTCCTTTGAGATAAAGGTTTTACATGAATAAATAAAAGCTGATCATTGTAAGCACTCCTGTCCGTGGTAAATAATTAGGTTCAACACTCTTAAAGAAGGAATATGGCTAATGCTATTTTGGCTATACCTCTCCTATAGATCATATGAGTGCACTTCATTCTGTGCTCCTGCGTTCAGTTAACAGCAGGCTAAAGCCCACTGTCGGCTGACCTCACTCAGCATGTTCAGGCTCTGGAAAGTTGAGATCCACCCAGATGCCTGGACCGGCAGCTGGCTCAGCCTCTCAGCAAGCCATTGACATCCTGAGCCAGCTCCTCTCGCCCCCTCCACAGTCATGCACTCCAGTTAGCACTGTAGGGACAGAGCAAAGAGGCGATGCCTGACAGTCACTCTGCAGCCTGAAGATCGAGAACTGAGCGATCAGCAGTGTTACCCTCAGTTCTTGGTCTTAATGCCAGTTCACATACATGTGAATTCAAACTGCATCCAGTCCACATTACATGTGAAATAACATTGCTTCCTATGGTGCCTGCATATGTCCCATGCACTGGCAGTGCAGATTCAGTGCAGTTTGAAAAAGAGTCCTGTACGATTTCTGAGCAGTGCCTTCAGGTTCATATGCGGATTACAGGCTATTGACTTCTATGGCATCTGTATCTAAACCACATATACAGGTGAAACTCGAAAAATTACAATATAGTGCAAAAGTTCATTTATTTCAGTAATGCAACTTAAATAGTGTTTTTAAAAATATTGTTCAGTAGGGAGAGAGCTCAAATGGCAATATGGGAAGTCACCCTAATCCTTTCAATAACATGCTTAGAAAATATGATAAAAAGGGTTTGGGACTCTTCTTATAATCCCTACCATCCACTTTTCTAGGCATGTCTGGGTGGCCAGGGCAGTGATCATGTGCATGCCCCTTCCTGAACTACACCAGACTACCTGCCTTGAAGGGCAAGGGCTTTTTCCCCACACCCAGTCCCCCAAAAGGGATGTGGGGGTTTGTTCACACAGCTGGGGATTTGCTTAGGTGAACTGACCAATATGACCAGTTTGCTTGTCAGTTTACTGAACTTTTAATGGGCTCATCTTTGTGTGCTTTAAAATGCCTGAGTGTCACAAAACAGATTGTGATGTGTATGTTTAAAGGGCCATGGACTGGAGCTACCACAGCTGATCCCATCCTTCAATATCAATACAACCACCATTACTGAATAATTTACTTTATCATCCCTTTCAAACTCAACCCAGTTTACAATGTTATGACAACAAAGCATTTTGAAAGTATCCTTATAAAAGATTTGACAGAACAATGTTTTGTGAGTCAGTAGACTGATGGATGGAGCAGCCAATTAGCAATTAATTTAGAAGCAAAATAATAAAAAACTATGTAATGCACAGTTGGTTAATAATAAATGTAAACTTATTTTGAATTATATGGAGATGAATAACAGAAAAGCGAAATCAACAAAACATTGTTTGATATCTATCATTTAGTTCAAAATATATTGCGAGAAAACATATTTTGAGAGCACTATATTTTTTCTTCATGCAGTAACAGCTTTATTTGTAGAAATTCCCAGAGCAGACACTGGCAGACAGAGTGTTCTGATAGAATACAATGTACACATGAAATATTAATGTAACTATTGAGCAGTAAATAGAGAAAATGTTACAAGTTTTTTTCCACTACTTCAGTCTCATCACGTAAATGCATTCAGTCTCAAATAGTTTTATTTTCTATTAGAAAGCTGTAATAAAACTTGGAACTCTCTATCAGTACATTTTATTTTAAAGTGGATCTAAACTGTCATTCTAAAATAAGTTATTTTACAGTATACACTCCCTCCCCAATTCTCATGCACTGTCGCTAACCTCACATTCTGAGCTGTCAAATATTTGCCAAATAGCAGGTTGGTGCACCCTCTGCCAAGGCTAGACCAAGCAACGGTTGATAAGGTGGTATCTGATTTCAGGACTTGCTTTGTCCTTTTACATTTGTCACATGAACACATTTTTTCACTATACATTTTAACGCCATAAGCAAAATGACTTAATGATATTCCCAGAGGTGGTGATCATTGCCTGATTTGCCTGGATTTGTGAGGTCATTTTTGGTGAGAACATTTCTTTAATGGCAGTACATGTTAGAATGTTAAAATCCCAATAATGTATTGTTAGTTAAAATGGGTGATTATTTGCTCATCTACTGCAAAGATCTAAAGCTCAGTTTTCTCTTATTATATTAACCCTCAGCCCCTGAATACACAAAGCATGGCTAGACTTCATCAGAAAAGAAGAACATTAGCCAAAAACTGGAATTAAAGTGGTTCTAAAGGCAGAAGGGTTTTTTTTTAACCTTAAAGCGGTAGTAAACTTGAGGGGAAAAAAAACTCTCCCTGCAAGGCAATGTTAGAATGTGCTATTATGCATTGCATACTAGCACACTATGAAATACTTCCTGTAAATGAAGCCCTCCAGCGGTATGCTGTCACCGCTGAGGAGGCTTCCTATTTCATCCGGTTTTCCTTCCAGTTTCGGGGGCTGCGGCCGCTTGACTGGCTGAGCTGTGATGACATAATTGCCACGCATGCGTGCGAGAGTCTCAGCTGCGGCACACAGCTGTGAAGGAACAGCATGGGTATGCTGTTCCTTGAGAGCGCATGTGTCAGTGACATCACTGGCTGCTGATCATTAGAATATCTCCTAAATGGTGCACGTTTAGGAGATATTTATTTTACCTACAGGTAAGCTTTACTATAAGTTTACCCGTAGGTAAAAAAAAAAAAAAGAGTTTACTACCACTTTAATGCATTCTATGCATTAAGACATAAAAACATTCTGAGTGCAGCTCCCCCCTCAGCCCCCTTATCCCCCCTTATAATTACCTGAGCCCCATCTCGATCCAGCGATGTGCATGAGAGCCTTGGCTCTCCCAGGTCTCTCTCTCCTCATAGGCTCACACAGTGACAGCCAGTAAGCCAATAAGGAGAGAACAGGAGGCAGGGGGCAGGGCTGATGATGCTCTGTATGTGAATAGACAATGTGCTTGGAGCGAGCAGGGGATGCACTCTCAGCATAGAAATGTTTACATTTGGGACACATATATGTGACCTTTTAGCATGAAAGCCCACCCACTGAGAGGCCGCAAATATGCATACAGCTGGTGGGGACAGGTTAAACTTTGACAATAAAACCTAGAAGCTGTTTGGTTACCATGAACAGCTGCACCAGATTCTGTGTGCCCCAGTTTTAGTAAATCTCCCCCATAGTATAAATAGAAAATTGTAAAATTGTAGATTCGGCACCTTGCAATTCCATTGAATTGACTATTTGTGTGTAGAATGGCTGACCTGAGGGAATTACACAATTTAATAATTTATGCAATGATGATTCATGGAGTACAAGTCACATGTGCAGTTGAATAAAAATGCTGATTCACTTGCTCTTTAAACTAATACTAGGAGTATTTTAGGTAAAATATTGTTAACCTAATGATAGTTTTTGAGGTTTTTTGAGGATATTAGAATGGGGGTTTGCATCGACTTCAAGTGCTTTTCACTTAAGGTGCATGCAAACTCCCAAACTATTTTTTTACTATATTTGGCATCATGCTGACAATGCTAAGCCACTGCCTCACAATAAACAACAGAGTTGTCAACCAGCCAATCTCTCTTTTGTCTGCTGGGCTGCCTATCAGGTCAAAGGCAGGTCATAGATGAAGCAAATTTCTTTCCTGCAACTTTGATTCCCCTGTCAACACAGACAATGATGACAGTGGAATCCCTCTTGCCGAGCCATTGTGTTCTCCTGGGGGGGAAGGCGGGGCTTTTGGAGCTGTCCCCACTGGGAGAACACAGTGATTATTGCTAGAGACTATAACAGCCGCTAGCGATAATTGAATATAGAACACGGCAGGCTGATTTTACCCAGGTTGGTTGATCGATCAACTTGGGTACATTCAACCTGCCCATATATGGTTCAAATCTCAGCCAGTTCCTGCTGAACCGGACAAGATTTAAACCGTCCATGGCCGGCACAATAGAGAGACTTCCCAATGGACAAATAGAGTAGCTTGCATGGAAAGTTGACAATGCTGCTGCTAATTGAGAAGCAGTGGCCTAGTGTTGTCAGTCTGCACCAGATACTACTATCATATACAGGATCTCCAAGTAAGACATTTTGTAATTAGGTTCACAAAAATACATAACTGCTTAAAAACCATCATAATGCTGGACGTACTGAAAATTATATTTAAGGTTTATGTACACTTCTGTACACTTTAAAAGAAAAACACACATACAGAAGACCCCAGCAATGTAAGGGTAACAACCTTTGTCTGCATGGAACCACATACAAGACCCATCACGGTAATCCTCAAATGTAACCTTCATAAAGCAACAAGCTGACACCCAGATTGGCATAAAAATTAGGCCATGGCATTCTTTACTAACTGCCTTTCTCTACATTTTTTTGTGTTTGTCAAGTTTGGCATCAGATCATGACTGCCACGGATGCTGTGATCAAGTCATCGACTACTACTAATTACATGGTACTTATTATTCTTACAGATCATTATTTTCTGTATAGCAGCAGTGCATTGCAGTGTTTTACTATAAAAAATGTAGCTACTTTGCAATCTATTTAGCCCATATTTCACCATATTATCATGTGTCAGACATGTTTTATTAAAAATCAAATATTAGACGTCATCTATTTTTATGAACACTTCTTGTTTGGTTCATTGTCTCAGAATGACTTATGCGTTGTTATGTACACCCAGTAGATTTAGGCAGGGTCTGCTTTGAAATGTTTTGGTTATTTCAAGTCAGAAATAAAGTCAGAATGAGGAAGTCAGAGTTAGAAGAACAAATATATTTTCCTGCGTGTTTTGTAAGTGCTTCAGAAACCCTGAACTCTGAAGCCTACTAAACTTTGGAGAAACATGGTTGTCCTCGGTGCATATATTTTTAACTTGCTGTTGTTGACCTTTTTTAACAGTATTGTGTCTTCTTTAATATGCTATTCCATGTGTGCTAAAAGCCTTTTTAATTTTTTTTCAGCTACAAATGTAAATCAATCAGCTTGATGTAACTACAATATACAAGTCAGAAGCTTTGATGTCGCATAGTTTTAATGAAATGACTGTGTAACATAATATGTAGGCAGGAGGTCCTGTGGACCTAGTCCTATTATTTGCTGAGTTTTGTGTTTGCCTGTAGATCTGTTTTAATCTTTTAAATGTGAAAACAGATATTGAAAATAGATTTAGGGTAAAAAGAAAAAAGGAAATTATGCAAGATAAGAAAAGTGAGTGATGTCTCTTGTTTACAGAAAAAAATATTCCTTTTCCCATCACTTGTGGCTTTAAGTCATTCTGTGATTTATGTTCTGTCAATGACGTGGGATATGAACAGAACCACCACAAGTATGTACAAAATAAATTACAAAGGATGAATAACCAAAGAGCATGCTAAATAAAATCAAACATTTTTTCAAGCTGATTAAGACAAAATAATGACTGATGCTTAGCAGAACAAGTAAACAGAAACAAGGAAACAAGCTTTGGTTTTGAAGCATATTCACAAAGCAAGCAGTGGGACCACAGTGACAGCTCAGCCACAGCATGATAAATAGAGTGACTGGTTATGTAAAGCAATTGTAACGGAAGTGAGCCGCTATTACAGTCTTCTAATAGAAGAGAACAGCTTTTTAGTCGGGAAGCCAGAGGGGCATGAACATAAGTAAATGAATTTTGGGTGATGTGATTTACTTCTCTGCTGCTGGTTTGACATTATGCTTTATGCAAGAAGAGTGTAACTCATTCTGAAATTCAAATGTAGAACAAGCTGGGCTGCGGATGTTTATTGCAGCAATACAAATAGTAGGAATACAAGGACTTTTGGAAACTGTTTTCTATTCCTAGTTGCTCGTATTCTGGGATATTACAAAAGCCTGGTTCCTTTGCTGGTGTCTTCTCTAGCGCTTCAAACAGTAGCGAAGCTAGACATTCTTTCACCTGGGGCAAAGACTCAATTCAGCCCCCTTCTCAAGACAGTGGAGTCAGCAGGGCCAGTACACCACCACTCCTGATCCCTGTCACACTTTGTATTCAGTCACGCAAACAGTTTTTTACTTTTGGGATAAAGGTTATACATAGGTAAATACAATCTGATCATAGTAAGCACCCCTGCCAGTGGTAAATGGTTTGTCTCAACACTTTAACAGCTATATTTGCAGGATAGTTTATTCTTTTAAAAACAGCAGCCCTACTGGTAGGATCACCAGGTGAAAATAAAGGGCAGAAAGCCTAAAAAAAAAACTAGTGCAGCCATCACATCTAAGAATTGGTAAGTTGAAATATAATAAATGTTTGCTTTTGAGTTTAACCATTTCAATACCGGGCAATTTTACACCTTCCTGCCCAGGCCATTTTTCACGTTTCAGCGCTCTCACATTTTGAATGACAATTCCGCGGTCATACAACATTGTACCCAAACTAAAATTTTATAATTTTCTTCACACAACTAGAGCTTTCTTTTGGTGGTATTTAATCACCGCTGGGGTTTTTATTTTTTGCTAAATTAACAAAAAAAGACCAAAAACTTTGAAAAAAAAACACGTTTTTCTTTGTTTCTGTTATAAAAGTTTACAAATAAATAATTGTTCTTCATAAATTTAGGCCAAGATGTATTCTGCTACATGTCTTTGGTGAAAATAACCCGAATTAGGATGTATTATTTAGTTTGTAGGAAAGTTATAGAGTTCACAAACTATGGTATAGATCTGAAAATTGATCAATCCTGAAGTACTAACAGCTAATCTAATTTCTTGAGGTCCAAGAATGTCAGAACAGTACAGATATCCCCAAATGACCCCTTTTTGCAGAGTAGACAGTCCGACGTACTTTATAAGAGGAATGGCGAGTTTTTTGAAGTTGTATTTTTTTTGTCATAATTTTTCGGAAAATGAAAAAATTAAAACAATTATTTTCACTATTTTTTTTTTACATACTGTCACCAGTGCAGTACAGCGTCATCATATAACTGGCATGGCGGTGAACAGGGACACTGACTGGTGACAGTATGAAAAAAAAATATATGTATTTTTTTTTTTTTTTAATTATTTAAAATTTTTTATTACTTTTTTTAAATTTTTTTAAGATTTTTTTTTCATATTTTACTATGACCAAAGTAGTACAATGTTACCATAGTAACATTGTACTACTTTGGGGAAGTGATCAGTATTTTTTTTTTTTTTTTAACACAATTTGCTTATAGCAAAGAATTACTTTGCTATAAGCAAGCATTTACCTGAGTGACATTGATTCATTCAGGTTTTTTTTTTTTTTTTGTGCTTAGCTGTGATTTGGCCACAGCTAATCACATGACATGTGCATGTGACCTGCTGTGACCATTCACAGCTAGGCACTAGTATACAATGGATGGGATGAATGAAGCCATCCATTGTATACAACTGTCATGTGATCTGCTGTGATTAGTCACAGCAGGTCACATGGTACCGGCAACATGGGCCGGTACTCAGATCTGTCATCGGCCGTGTCCGAGGTACACGGCCAGTGACAGATCGTGCCGCTGCGCGGCTCTGCAACCACGCGGACTGCGCATGTGCGGGAGGACGCCAAATGTCGTACACCCCGGAAAGCTAAAGCATTTTTGCGGCTGCCAAGCGGCTATAGGCCGGGCTGCTAATGGTTAATATTGCTTTAAACTCTAGTAACCATGCTCCTTTAAGCCACGTCAAGGCTCAGAAGCACATGGTGTGTACAGAGTGCAGAGATCAGGCGTGGTGTGTACATAGTGCAGAGATCAGGTGTGCACAGTGCACAAAGTACAGAGATAAGGAGTGGTGGTGTACAGAGCTCAGAGATCAGGAGTAGTGGTGTGCAAAGCACAGAGATCAGTAGATGTGGTGTACAGAGTGCAGAGATCAGGAGTGGTGGTGTACAGAGAGCAGAGATCAGAGGCGTACAGAGAGCAGAGATCAGAAGTGGTGGTGTACAGTATGCAGAGATCAGGAGTGGCGGGGTACAGAGTGCAGAGATCAGGAGTAGCGGTGTACAGAGTGCAGAGATCAGGAGTGGCGGGGTACAGAGTGCAGAGATCAGGAGTAGCGGTGTACAGAGTGCAGAGATCAGGAGTAGCAGTGTACAGAGTGCAGAGATCAGGAGGGCGGTGTACAGAGCGCAGAGATCAGGAGTAGCGGTGTACAGAGTGCAGAGATCAGGAGTGACGGTATATAGAGTGCAGGGATCAGGAGTGATGGTGTACAGTATGCAGAGATCAGTAGTGGTGGTGTACAGAGCGAAGAGATCAGGAGTAGCGGTGTACAGAAAGCAGAGATCAGGAGTGGCGATTTAGAGAGCATAGAGATCAGGAGTGGTGGTGTACATAGTGCAGAGATCAGGAGTGGTGGTGTACAGAGCACAGAGATCAGGACTGGCAGTGTACAGAGCACAGAGATAATAAGTGGTGGTGTACAGAGCACAGAGATCAGGACTGGCAGTGTACAGAGCACAGAGATCATAAGTGGTGGTGTACAGAGCACAGAGATCAGAAGTGGTGGTGTACAGAGTGCAGAGATCAGGAGTGGTGGTGTACAGAGTGCAGAGATCAGGAGTGGCGGTGTACAGAGTGCAGAGATCAGGAGTGGTGGTGTACAGAGTGCAGAGATCAGGAGTGGTAGTGTACAGAGTGCAGAGATCAGGAGTGGCGGTGTACAGAGTGCAGAGATCAGGAGTGGTGGTGTACAGAGTGCAGAGATCAGGAGTGGTGGTGTACAGAGTGCAGAGATCAGGAGTGTGCAGTGTACAGAATGCAGAGATCAGGAGTGGTGGTGTACAGAGTGCAGAGATCAGGAGTGGTGGTGTACAGAGTGCAGAGATCAGGAGTGGCAGTGTACAGAGTGCAGAGATCAGGAGTGTGCAGTGTACAGAGTGCAGAGATCAGGAGTGTGCAGTGTACAGAGTGCAGAGATCAGGAGTGGCAGTGTACAGAGTGCAGAGATCAGGAGTGTGCAGTGTACAGAGTGCAGAGATCAGGAGTGGTGGTGTACAGAGTGCAGAGATCAGGAGTGGCAGTGTACAGAATGCAGAGATCAGGAGTGTGCAGTGTACAGAATGCAGAGATCAGGAGTGTGCAGTGTACAGAATGCAGAGATCAGGATTGCATACCTCACTGGCCATTTTAAACCAAAAACAACTCCTGCCAAATTGCCTGTTGTCTCCAAATCCCTATCCGTGACATGATTGACATACCTCTTTGTGAACAAGCCCCCAAATCCCCCCCTTCCTCCCCGTATAAAAACTTTTGCCTTACCAGCATAATGTCCCCGTCCCCCCAATCCCCCCAGCTGTACAAATGCAATCATAAATCTTTCTGCCCCCCCACCCCCAAAACTTTCAGACACAGACCTTAGATACAGTGTGGTTCCATGCAGGGTGGGAAATCTTCTTTCTCCTAGGCTCCTCCTCTTCATGGTCTGTCATGAGACACAATAGCGCTGCGGAGGATCCTTGGAAAAGCTAGAGATGTCATAGGACCCCCCCTTTACAGTACACCACCACATTGAAGCTACCCAGCACCCAGCTGTCACTCCTAAATACAGAAGCCAGGATTATGTGCTTAGCAGTGACAGTAGCAAGCAGAAGGGCTAGTGCTGAATGTGGTAAAACCCCGTTCCACCACGATCCGGTTGAAAAAAGCCCTGTGTGTGTGTCAGGATCAGAGTTGCTGGCAGGGAGGGGAGCTGGAAAATAGTCCTGCAATACCTGATTTCAGAGAAAGGAGTAGAATAGCTGGAACTGTTAGTGGCGGGGAAGAAGAGGAAAGCAGAGAACAGGTGTGGTGGGGAGGAGAGAAAGAAGAGACCAAAGGAAGGAGAACATGGTGGACCAGAGAGGAGGGGAGAGATTGTAGATCAGTGTAGAGGGAGCAGAGAGATCAGGAACCTGTCAAATGGCAGAGAAACGACATGTCAGGAAGTGGAGGTTGCAGCGGCACCCCTCTCAGTGTGGCACTCGGGGCACATGCCCCCCCTGCCGCCCCCCCCCTAGATTTTGCCCTGGCTTCAAGTATGCTCCTTTTCGGAACATGCAACTTTTACTGTTCTATATAGAATATTGTGTGCAGAGAGCAAACTGTTGATATCACCAGGTGACCTGAAGAAACATTTCTGGTATCTTCATAGGTCCCCATAGCTGGTCCACAAACTTCTATGTATTTAGACCTGCTATCATGGTCAGGGGTCAGGCTCAAAAACCAGTAGTTATAGCAGTGGAAAGGGTACCACCAATCAGCTGGGTAAGTACACCAGTCACCTTGGCAGATGACACGGGCTCACCCGAGGTGCAGGGTCTAAGCCAGGGGTGTCCAAACTTTTTTCAAAGAGGGCCAGATTGGATGAAGTGAACATGGTGGAGGGCCGAACATTTTTCCGAACATTCTTTGAACCATTACAATTAAATGCAAATAAATTATTTTATGCCAAGTTAATTGCAAACGACATACTTTTCATTTCATAACATTAAGATCAACTGACAGCTGAGTTTTCACAATGTATTGAAATAAATTTAAAAAAAACTTACCTGCACTAATGTGAAGGGTGAAAATGGTAGCTGGAGCTGAAGTCTCTGCTCGGCAGCCAGGAGGGGAAGAGAAACACACTTCACGCTGGAAGCCCGGCCCTGACGTCACCGCCCTCTGTCGCTCCCAGCACGGCGCAGTCACGCATGCGCACTCCTCTCAAGCAGAAGACTGTCTGCCACAGAAGGGAGGGCCGTGCGACAGCCACATTTACACAGACTAGGGAGAATGCGCCGCAGTCAGGCATGCGCACTGCCCTCTGCTCTCAAGCAGAAGACTGTCTGCCATAGAAGGGAGGGCCGTGGGAGGGCCACATTACACAGAGCAGGGAGGGCTGTTGGAGGGCCGTATTAAACCGACCCCCGGGCCGTAAATGGCCCGCGGGCCGGACTTTGGACATGCCTGGTCTAAGCACTAATTAGTATTCACCAAAGCTCCTGATGATGGAGAGCAAGTAGTTCAAGGTTCACCAGAAACAAAGCAAGATTATCCAAGGGATCAGACAGGATGCTGTTCAGCATCTCAGGTGTCTCAGTAAGTAGAGCTACTGCTGAATACAGCAGAGGTTGTGTGTTCAGATCCTAGTCCTGACACCTATTACTTGAAACTATTTTTCCTTCTGTTTCCAAACCTGTGCACCTTGGCCTAATCTCTAGTACCTGTACCTTGCTTTTATGGTTACAACCTCACACTGATCTCTGCACCCTCTGTTAATTTGGCTGCCAACAGAGAGGACTACTGGTGACACCGAAGACCTACATCTGTGAATCAGAAATGACTACAAATTTTTAAAAAAAGAGGGGATCTGAAAACACAAGGAGATCAGCCAGAGCTTTTCCATTAGCATACTAAACCTGCCATTTGTCTGCTTTGCTAACTGGTGATATATCTGCTTAGCAAAGACATAGGGAGAAGATATCTCTGCTGAAGATAAAACATTTTCAATTAAATTTGTTAAATTTCAAAAAATAATAACTTTTTAAAATTATTATTCAGTTAGCATTACATTTTGACAGGAGCACAAAAACACTCAAAAGAGCAAACAAGAAAATTAAAGTGAATCTATAGTCATTTTTAGCATTTCTAGCTTTAGTTGTAGTGAGGACGTATTAGAACCCCTATCAGGTTTTACTGCTGCACAGAGCTCCATTAGAGAGATTTCCTTCACTTCCTGTTTTGGTGACACACTTTTCACCAGAGAGGAAGTGAGGGAATCTCTCCAACGTTAACACAGACAAAAGTACGATGCTTTTTTACCCACTTGCCCTCCGAAAGAATTACCCCCCTTCCTGACAGGCCATTTTTTGCTATTCAGTACTGCACTATTTCAACTGGTAATTGTGCAATCATGCAATGCTGTACCCAAACAAAATTTCTGTCCTTTTTTTTTACACAAATAGTGCTTTCTTTTGGTGGTAATTGATCACCACTGGGTTTTTTATTTTTTGTGATATGAACGAAAAAAAGAGAGAAAATTGTGAAAACAAAAAGATGTTCTACTTTTGGTTACAATAAAAATATCCAACAAGTCATAAATTTAGGCCAAAATGTATTCTGCTACATGTCTTTGGTAAAAAAAAAAAATCCCAATACATGTATACATATATATATATATATATATATATATATATATATATATATATATATATATTTAATTGATTAATTGCTTTGTGTGAAAGTTATAGCATCTACAAACTATGGTATATATGCTGGAATTTATGCAGCTTTTAATTTCTGACTGCCTATCACATTTCTTGAGGAGCTAAAATACCAGGACAGTACAAAGATCCCCCAAATGACCCCTTTTTAGAAAGCAAATACCCCAAGGAATTTGCTGAAAGGCATGTTGAGTCCGTGGAAGATTTTTTTTTTTTTTTTGCCTCAAATTTTTGAAAAAGTACAATTTTTTTTTACACAAAGTTGAGAATTAAATGATATATTGCTCACGTATGCCATGGCTATAAGTGGAATAACACACCAAAACACATTCTGCTACTTCTCCTGAATATGGGGATACCACATGTCAGAGACTTTTTGGCAGCCTATCCACATACAGGCACCCGAAATACAGTTACACCTTTCAGGCTTTCAAAGGGCATATTTCCTCATATCACTTCTATCTATCACAGTTTCGGAGGCCCTAAAATGCCAGGATACAACCCCCAAAAATTACCACTTTTTGGAAAGTAGACAGTCTAAGGAATTTGATAGGAGGCATGGTGAGTATTTTGCATATTATCACAGGGTTTTGAAAAAGCCATAGTAACATTGCTCTACTCTGGGGGGATGATCAGGGATTTTTTTTTTCACTTTGATTTGCAAGCAAGGTTTTTAAATCATCGCCTGTGGATAATAAAATTGACATCATTTGTCGTCATTGGAGAGGCGTACTTTTAAAGAGTGACATGTTTGGTATTTATTTATGTGACATGACATCATTTACTATTTTTACAAAAAATGGGTTATGTATTGTGTTTTTTTTTGCATTAAGAGAGTATTCTTAAAAAAAAATGCGTTTGAAAAACCGCTGCGCAAATACTGTGTGACATAAAAAATGACAACACCTAACAATTTATTCTCTCAGGGCCTCTGCTTTAAAAAATATATACTGTTTGGGGGTCCTAAGACATTTTCTAGAAAAAAATACTGATTGTTACATGTAAACAAAAATTGCCAGACAAGGCTTGGTCTTCAAGTGGATGCTGCACTTGCCCTCCTGAGGATTTACCCCCCTTCTTGACCAGCCCATTTTTTGCGTTATGGCTCTGTGTTACTTTAACTGACAATTTCGTGGCCATCCAAATGAAATTTACATGCTTTTTTCCCACAAATTGAGATTTCTTTCGGTGGTATTTGATTGCCTGTGCAGACCGACAATTTTGAGAAAAAAACTTTTTTGACTTTTTGCTATTACACATGTCCTGTAAAAAAATGTAGAAAATCAAATTTCAGCATAAATTTAGGCCAAAATGTATTCTGCTACATGTCTTTGCTAAAAAAAATTCCAATACGTGTAAATTAATTGGTTTACGTTAAAGTTATAGCGTTTACAAATGGCGGTATATATACTGGGATTTTTTAATTTTTATTTTCACTAGTAATGGCGGCAATCAGTGACTTATAGTGGGACTGCGGGACTGCAGGGGACATGCTGACACGAGGGGAACTGACATGGTGTCACTGACATCCCCAGTGACACCAATACAGTGATCAGTGCTAAACAAAAGCACTGACACTGTACTACTGACACTGACATTAAGGGGTTAACATGAGGGACGATGAAAGAGTTAACTGTTTGCTGGGTGTGTTTTACTATGGGGCGGTGTCTGTGTGCTTCACTGTAAGCCTACTGCTTTGGATGGCTGTGCTGTGCACAGCCATCCAAAGCAGTGTGCCGGAGCTGACAGGGAGGAGAACTATTAGTAAACAAAGCAGTTCTCCTCCCCGTCGGAGATCCTCAGTAATCACCGGTTAGGACCCAGTGATTGATAGCCATGGCTGCGAATGGCGGCGCGGGTAGGGCGTGCATGCCTCCTACCCGTAAATGCAAGATCATGTATATATACGTGATTTTGCGCACCCGTGTCGCCCTGTAGCAGTATTTCTGCTATAGGGCGGTCGGGAAGCGTTTAACAGAGAAATAAGGGCATGCAAAGAATGAAGATGAATAACTGTACACCTAGGAAGATTAATACTCCAGCTTCAGGAAGAGTATACCCTCTGTCAGTTTTTTTCCATCTGTGTCCCATTTTGAAAATTTCCATTCACATTTTCTCCCATAGCCAAAACAGTACTTGACACGTCTTCCCATTGTAAGATTGTCCCCTATACCCATCCTGGTGAAAACCCAATATTTGGGATTTTCATTTACTTTTACTCTTGAATATGCTAAACAGGACAAATAGAAAGGGTGAATCTTCCTAAAGGGAGTATAGACAGCGATAAAAACCTGACAGGTCTTAAAATCCATCTCCACTCTATCAAAAGGTAAAAAAGTTGTGCCTTTAGCCAGCCATACATAAGTTGAAATTTGGCCAGTTTACCAGGCACTTGCCAAATTTTGGTCCTTGTTTGGGCTAGCTGGTTGTACACAAGTTGATCTATGGATCGACTTGTATATAACCAGCCTGTCTGCTTTTTCCTGAATGATGATCCCTGCATGCAGAATACAATAGCTCAGCAGGAGTGATTCCCCCATCCACCTTGAATGTGTGGATTGGGGAATCGGTTTCTTTATCTTTTTTTTCTTTTAACCCACTGGTTGAACAAAAAAAATATGAATAATGCATGGCCTGCCTTTAATTATACTTTAAGCTGAAACAGATCCTACACTAAAATTAAATGACTTCAAAAGCCCATATTTCGTAGACCTATGTCTGTTCGGCGATTTATTAATATGCCATTTGTGATACCAAAGCTATGAGCACACAGATGTTTGTTGCAGTCATATTGCATGTCCCAGTGCTCCAGTGTTTTTTCGTTAAATACATCCAGAACAGAACATATAGAAATAGACCAATTAAAAGTATAGTGGTTAAACATTAATATTGTGGTATAATTCATATATAATGATTTTTTTATTTGTTTTTGTCTTTCTAGTCTCCTTAACTAGAGGTATTGTATACCTGAGTCCTGAACCTTATTTTGTTGAGCAGAAAATGTAAATAAAATCAGTATAAATCTGAGGTCTAATTTCTCATAATCTGAAATACCATATCTTTAAATTTCTTCTATGAGTTTTAACAAACGAACCCAGGAAACAATGCAGACTCCTATATTATCTATCGTATATATGGTTTATTTTCAGTTTCTTGCTGATTAAAGGTATTGTGCCAAAACAAGCAATCATATGAGTTTGGAGACATTAAGGATTATCTCTGTTTTATAGCACTGAGCATTAAATAGGAAATCATTCCCAAATGTTTAAATATGTCTATCCTGAAGTTACTTTCTAATTTTACTTTTTTGCAATTTTAGTATTTGCTCTTCTACTTTTTCATGGGAAAAAAAAATATATTTCAAATGGAGTTTTCATGTACGCATTCTGGATATTGATAATAATTAACTCCCAGAAATAAGGTATCAAATACTACAAAGTCATCATAATGAACCCAGCAGTGTAATAAATAAAGTAAAACTAAACTCTCAAATTCAATTTTTTAAATCCATGCCCCCAGTAGTTGGATTGCTGGTCTATTATAAAAAAAAAAAACAGTAGTCCATGCCCCCAATAGTCGGATCGCTTGTCTAGTATCCAAAAATTCAGTAGTCCATACCCCCAGTAGTTGGATCACTAGTCTATTATAAAAAAAATCAGTAGTCCATGTCCCCAATAGTTGGATTGCTGGTCTATTACACCAAAAGAATATTTTGGAAATATAAACTTTTATTTATTAAAAGCTTACCTCCATGCACACTCATTCTGAAACTGTAGTTTGTCATGTGACAATGGTAATAGAACTACATTTCCCTACATGCATAGCATTATGAGTCCTTGTGGGGGCTTGCTCTATTTTAGTGAAAGAACAACACAGATGGGAGGCACTACAAATCAAGCTCTTCAGTAGACAGGCATGTGTGAAAGAAGATAGTGTTTTGCCATGTCCTTCTATGCATATCAAGGCCATACATGCTGGTGATGTGTGTGTTGACTTGGTTTGTGGTACTGCTTGAAAGAGCCTGCCTGGGTGACACCACTAAACTTGCTAACAGAATACTGTCACCCAGGAACAGGAAAGAGGATATGCCTTTGGAAAGTGGTAAAAAGAGGTGGAGTTGCCTATGAGAACACCACAGACATTTTGCTGGACTACAACTGCTAAGAGGACATGATGAAAGAAACAGTTTTACTGAATAAGAATGAAGAATCTATGTACACTTTAAATGGGTTGGAATGGGTTCGTTCTCTCAAATTGGTGTTTTCAGACATTTCGGTCAGTTGTCATGATTTATGTTTTTTATTCAGTGTTTATCTCAATACTTTACTTTGTTTTAATTACCCTTCAGTTTTGGTTGTGATAATCAATGTATTGTTAGAAATGTAAGGCAAAGATGTCAAACCACAAGACAGTCTTGTGATAAATAGGGACATGGCTGATTAATATTTTAGAAGTGTGACAGGTCCTGGAGGACTGTGCTTAAGCTAATTATGTATGAAATAGTCCATCTGGATTGCTGTTCTTATGATATCATCAACTAGTAATAAGCAAACAGGATGAGTTTAGTGAAAAAGAGGCTAGTTGGATCCTGCGCAAAGTCCACAAATTCCAAACTCTAACCCCATTGAAGTGTATGGGTAGGAGGGGGGTAGATCTTAAAAATATATTATGACCATTTTCAAGGCAATGGATTATCAAAAAGGGCTTGAGGAGCTGGGAACTACCGGGGGATGGGGGGGAGGGGGCATCTAACAATGCAGAATCAATTTGAAAAAGTTCTCCTTTTAATGTGACTTATGGGAAAGCACCAAGCTTTTTAATGACATGTATTGGAGATGCCTTGGAACTGTACTGCATGTGCTGTCACAGAACAGTGTGATTTTCACAAACAGCTTAAGTGATATCATATACTGGCATCTCAAATTTTGAATGTGCGATAGATGTTTTAACTTTTACATTTAGCTTGACTTTAATACAATAGCACCCAAATCTAATTTATTTCAACTTTAAAAAAG
This sequence comes from Staurois parvus, assembly GCF_062004578.1. Classification (NCBI taxonomy): domain Eukaryota; kingdom Metazoa; phylum Chordata; class Amphibia; order Anura; family Ranidae; genus Staurois; species Staurois parvus. The sequence goes on along the minus strand of NW_028318099.1, from coordinate 6,531,372 downwards.
GCTTGCTTAGGTTGTTTTGGCTGCAACAAAAGAACTAGAAGCCACAACAGATCTAAAAATGTTTCAAAACAGATGTATGAATGTTATCTCATTTAAAATTTAAAGCTAAAGCCCTCAGCTTCACACAAATCGGCCAGTGGAACAGCAGTTTAGTTGTATCTACATTACCACATTGCATTGTTTTAAATGTTTAATAGAAAGCACAAAAACACTTCAAAACCACAACCCCAGACTCCTCTGAACCCCAGCCATGCCCATATCTTCATAAACATTCCACATATAGTCTTTAGGTATGTGTATGGTGCTGCTGACAGCACTTTTGTATATTATATGTGAACCAGGGAAGATATTTATGGGGCCATGCTGAGCAGGGTCAAATTAAATCTTTTTACTATCTCTGCGTTGCTAACCTACTCTCCCTGCCCCTTTGCTTACGTGGATGGTCATTCCCAGCCATGTAGAAGAACATGGCTGATGATATCACTGTTTGTATTTTTTAAGGACTCGGTGGTATCCACACCTGCCAACATTCTTAACATCCATTGACAGTAGGAAGCTGTCATGTATAGTAATGGAAGTGATACCGCTTTTATACATGGTGTTCAGCTCCTGCCATATGGATAATTCTTTGGGTGTTTAGATGAAAGTTGTATTTAGACTTAACTTTCAGCTCATCCCTATAATTCAGTTCACAGAAGCGAGTTGTGAATTTCCTGCTGGCATATACTACAGCATTAACTTACAGATTCACCATCGAAAACACAGAGGTGGCATCTGCATAATTCATCTGTGCCAAGCTGGCCAAAAGTGTATTAACTAATTCTATTCCTGGACTTTTTCTTTAAGCCAAAACTTGAAAGTGAGGGAAAGTCTGAAATTTGGAATTGTTACTAAAAGAGCAATAAAGGTGTAAGGTTTCAACAAGGAAGCTTGTTGCAGTGATAACTATCTAAGATTTCCTTCAATTTGGAGAAATTTCCTCTTACTTTATGTGGTGTTTACCAGCTTACCAGTCCTTAGATGTGGTGGCTGCAATTTGTTCTCTTTTTTTTTCAGGCTTTTATATTTTTACTTTATTTTAATCTGGTTATTCTTCCAGTAACACACTTCCTATACTAAGGTCACAACACTCAATCACTATACTGTATCTATGGAGCTGTAGTTTTGTCACCATATGCTGCTCTCATGGTTTAGACTACAAACGCCTCTCCCTCTCCCTAGCTCCATTAGATAGAAGGGAAGTTGTTTTGTAGTTTACAGAAGATAGCTGCAACCACTACATCTAAGAACTTATAAAGTGCAATATATTACATTTTTGTTTTTGGGTTTAATTATACTTAAGGGGAAGTCTCCCCAATGACATTAAGATGAAAAAGGTGGCAGGGGTTTCATCCATTCACTACTCTGTATCCATTCACTACTCTACCATTCACTACAAAAAAGATTGACTTTAGATACAGTAACTTACATAAATTCATGCTATGTACTCTTCCTGATTAATCATGATCTCCAGTACAACCAGCACACTGAAGCTTATATTATTATATAAGAAGTTGGGTCCACTGTGGCTAAACCTCTAACCTTTTCATTTTTAATCAGAGAAGCCTTACTACTGGATGGTATTGCATTGTATGTTATGTGCAATGGATAATTTGTTGTCTGTAGCCTTCAAAAGAAGGTCTTTACTAACATACTACTACAAGTCCAAATAACTATGGATCATATATTATTTTTAACAGCACAGTCAGAAGCAGAAAGCAGCATTTTGTTTAGAGGTCACCTTAAAAGAATATGTTACCCCACCATGGCCTATTCTTGATATGTGCCTATTGTACAATGTACTTGTGTTGAAAAGTATCCTATTCTCTTTGTATTGCTTCGTTTGTGCATGAGTGCACTCAGTGTGGTCAGTTTTCTGGCTATGCTGGATGCTCAGCCTGCATGTCCTCCAATGGCCAAGACTTGTGCTGACACATTCTCCTGCACAGCCATTCACTGGGAAGATCAGTCTACTGCTGTTACTCCACGCCTAGCTCTCTTAGCCCATATACAGCTGAGAACAGAGTTTATAGAAAAAAGGTATTTATTGATTTTTTGGTTTTATATACATATGTAAATCCAATCATGGAAGTTGAGAACATATAGAGTTCAGAAAGAACCCCCAGGACCAATGGGACTTTAAAGGCAACTAAAGTAATTGCTGACATAAATTCTAATAGCACATGTTATTATGACATGATCCAACAATACAAAATAATAAACAAACACATGATAAAATCAATTAGTATCGGCTGAGTACTCTGTATGTATACAAAGGCTTGGTGTTGTTGGGCATCCTCTTCCTCCCAAAGCAAATATGGAGAGAAGGTGCTTCTCCAAGGGATACCCAATGCGTTTCAGAACAATATCATTTCTTTTATCAGGGGTAGAATATAGAAGAAGGTGGCAAGACTGAACTCTACAATGTATTAATTGACAGTAAGAATCTATACAGACTAAATTACATACATGAAGTAGACTATGCTGAATAAAGTACATACCATCCAAAATGTATCAATACACCAAGACACCCATATTTGATTAAAAACAGTATATTATCTCCATTAACACCACTACTGTATATGTTTTTTTTATATAGATACACAATTGTTTTGCCTTTAATTTCTATTTTAAACTTAATGGGTTGTTTTCCAAGGTACGCTATAGCAGCACAGTTTTCAGCATTTAGTTTGTTACAACTTTCTATCTAGCACAGAATTTTTCTCACTGTATTTTAAGATGTACTTTAATAAACTCTGACTTTTGTGCTAAAAACAGCCAAATTGATATTCTTTTGTTGTTTCGCATTTATTACAAGCTCTTGGGATTTGAGTTGAATATTGTGTTTTTCTCTTGCTGTAAAAATAGAGCAGAATCTTTAAAGAGATTTTCTTCTAAATAATTAAACTTTGCTTTAACAATCTTGCAGAATGAGTTTTTTTCTTCTATCAAGTGAGCTTTACAACTACAAAAAAACAGGAACAATGTTCTGATACCTGGCCATGCAATCAGCAATCAGTCAGTTATATTTAATAGACTGTTGTTTTATTTATTTCAGTTAATGTGCTCTCAGCCTGAATTAGAGGTCCCTGTTGTGCAGTGTTTCCATCAATTACACTAATGTTTATGTTGTCATTTTATAGAATTTTTTTTAATTTATGGGCATGCGTGTGCCCAGGGAATCAGAAGAAACATGAAGGGATAAAACAGAAAGACTTACTAAGAGTAGTAATAACTAATCAGTATGTGAGATATGCTAGCACCAGCAACAATGCTTTAATGGAACAATCAGACATTAAAGGAGAAGTATAGCCAAATTTTTTTTGGATATATTTCTCCTATGGATCACATTTACTTCTGCACTCCTGTGACCTATTTTCAGCCAACAGTGGGCTAAGGCCTGCTGTCAGCTGATGTCACAGAGCCACTCCACGTTCTGAAAAGATCCCGACCATATGGTTAGGATCTACCTAGAAGACTGGACTGGCACCTGGCTCAGCCTCTGATTGATTTCTCGAGAGCCTGAGCCAACCCCTCCTGCACCCTCCACAGCCCAATGCTACAGTGAGTGCTGGAAGGGCAGAGCAGAGAACTGGAGACTGACAGTCATAGCTCTCTGCTCGGAGCAGAGGGGAGAACTGAGAGATCAGCAGTGTTTGATTGCTCAGTTCTTACTGCAGAGCCGGCGGGGGGACAGATGCAGCATCGGATTGATGCTGCACGCACCTAGATGAGTATCAATGTTTTTTTCCATACTTCTTTTTAAATGTTTACTAGTAAGATTCGGTGATATTTATAACTCTCAGCCTTGATCAAATGCCTATTATTGTACCAAATACCAATAAGAGATAATCTGACCTGCTACATACTGTAGTTGCACCTTTACAGTTTTAGACAGTTGCAAATTAATTTGATCCATGTAGAAAATCCAGTAAGTGATATCTGTTACAAAGTCCAAAGTCACCTGTGATATGTAGAGATAATGGGGTTGATTTACTAAAGGCAAAAATGCTTCTTACTTTGCAAAGGAATTTCTGCTTTGCAAGAGTATTTTCTCTTGCATTAGTGAATGAGGTGACGCTCTGCTGACTTTCATAATTCAATCATTTGCAGGAAAAACACATTTTTTTTTATTTTCTTCGCTCATGATTTGATATTTTTTGCAAAGTGAATTTTCACCACATCCCATAAGCTAAGGGAAAATGCTTTTGCAAAGTGACAAGTCTATTTTGCTTTAGCAAATCAACCCCAATAACATTAGACCGCCGTACAGTCCTTAACACAAGGTTTTCTCTCTCTCCCAAACTCACCAATAGTAGCACATTATCTTGCTGTTGGTTGCCTTATCCTAGCAGAAGTAAACTGGCCATTTAAAAGGGATGGGTGGTCTCCTGCTTGTTCCAGATCATTGGGTTAAAGTAATGTTCCTCCAGCCTAAGTCCCAAGGGAATCCTAAATTCCCTATAATTAAGCCTGTTGGATGAAACACATCAGGGGGTGAGGTCCTAGTGAACTGTCAAGTACAATAAAGCCTTAAACATGCTGGAAGATGGAGTGTGTCTATGTTCTTTGCTGTTGTGGAAGGTAGGAGCTTGAGCAAGTTCTTTGGCAGCATACGCACAGTCACAGCCAAGCTGTAGTTTATGTGCAAAATTTTGACCCAGTATCAGCCTCTTGTAGTCCCTGTATAGCAGAGCTGGAGTGTGAAGTAGTATAAGGGCTCATGTACACTGCAGCTGCTAAACTGACATTTAGGAGCACTTGAGCATTTTTTTCAGCAGCCCTTGAACCCTCCTTTATGTTTTCCTGTGTCCATGTACACATAGTCATTTACCGTAGTTTACAGGCAGTTGGGTTTACAGGCATTTTCTTGAAAGCACAAACATTGCGTTCAGGAGTAGAATTTACTGGCATTCTAAAGGCCAAACGCTAGTAAATTCCTTTATGCGTGTTTGCGTTTAGATGTGTTTTTGGCTGGTCCATATCCAGGGCACAATTCAGTAAGCGGCAGCTTACTGCATCCAAGTATGTGGTAGGACATCGCATAATATTTTTTAAATCCACTAAAAAAGGCTACTAAAATACCACATGACTTATTTTATCAAGTCATGCGGTATTTTAGTAGTGAAAAGCATGCGTTGATGTTTCAGCTATCAGCGGGGTTCCCCACTGACAGCTGAATGTAAAAGAAAGAATTGCCGGGTCTGGTATGGATTTCGAGCCCCATGCCAAAATGTAAAAAAAATGGCCTGGGGGTCCCCCCAAAATCCATACCAGACCCTTTTCCGAGCATGCAGCCTGGCAGGTCAGGAAAGGGGGAGGGCGTGAGCGAGCACCCCCCCCCCCTCCTGAACAATACCAGGCCACCTGATCTTAACATGGGGGTTTCTTTGGTTTAGGGGGGCTCCCCCCCAAAGCACCTTGCCCCCATGTTGATGGGAATAAGGACCTCTTCCCCACAACCCTGGGTTGTGGTTGTGGGGGTCTACAAGTGGGGGGCTTATCAGAATCTGGAAGCCCCCTTTAACAAGAGGGCCCAGATCCCAGCCCCCCCATGTGAACAAGTATGGGGTACATGGTACCACTACCCATTCACAAAAAAGAAGTGTAGTGTGAAAAAAGACAGGAGACATTCTTTGACAAGTCCTTTATTAAAAGAAGGAAAATAAAAGTAGATCCAACGTCAATCACGATGCCCGCCGCTGCCACCAAAAAAAAAAAAAGTCTCCACTCTCGAAGCTGGCCCCGACTGTCTGCTTCTATGCTGGCTTGATAGTTCTTAAATATGTAAGGGACGGGGCCACCCGGTGACATCACCCATGTGACCCCCGCCCCATGTTGCATCATTGACCGGGACAAGTTGGATCAATGATGTCACACGGGGACATGGTCACATATGTGATGTCACATATTTACATATTTAAGAACTGTCAAGCCAGCGGAGAAGCAGATGGCCGGGAGCCAGCATCGGGATCGGAGCCTTTTTTTTTTTCTTTTTTCGGGTGGCGGCGACGGGCATCATGGTTGATGTTGGATCTGCTTTGGGGGACATTCTTTTATTTTCCTTCTTTTAATAAAGGACTTGTCAAAGAATGTCTCCTGTCTTTTTTCACACTACAACTTTTTTTGTGGATGGGTAGCGGCACCATGGGGGGGGGATCTGGGGGCCCCCTCGCCGATATGACCGCTCCAATTGCGTACAATAGGGTGCGCCTAGGCATGCAATTTGCAAGTCGCAGGGCATGCAAATTGCATGCCAAGTCCCATCCAGTGTGAACCAGGGCTTATGCTCATGATGGGATCCATAGTGAATACAACCAGAAAAGACAGGTAATCTCAAAACATACTGCTCTCTCTGCTTCTGCTCTCTCTATTTCTCACAAAATGTCTGAAATAATTCATTATTTATTATTTTTCAGTGCATTCTGGGCATTTGGGAGGGCCTCCTGAGGTTATCTTTTAAAAACGCTTCTAAACGCAAACGCAGCTAAACGTGCATAAGTATGGTAGGTAAATGTGGCTAAACTGACGTTTTTAACCTATGTTTTCTAGCAGTCAGTTTCCAGCAGTCAGAAGAGTTTTTCAAATGGCCTGTGTACATGAGCCCTAAGGTAACAATCAGGTTATGTGCTAACAAAAAGCATGTTGATAAGAAGAGAAAGCAGACTGACAGAGAAATGAGTTCATAACTATGCTGCTTCTCATTTCACTGTACAATCACAGGCTGGGGTAGGTCCATGATAACCTGGGCTCAGAGGAAGTGGACTTAATAATGCTTGCCATGCTGGCAGAAAAAAGTACTATATTGTAGGGGAAATCCCTGCACTGTATGTGCAGCACATATTTTTTGTTATTTTATTGTTTAACGGTTTTTCATTTTATCTTTTTTTTAATCATTTTTTCGGCTGGAATTCTGTTTTTCAGGGCTCATATTAAACAAATGATACCAGAGTGGCAGACAATTGTGTACTTATGGCCAGTCCAGGTTGGGTTTTGACCAAACTGTTAGCAGAGAACATGTCTGTAGAAGATCAGATGGAAGGGCATTCATATCTTCAGTTATACACTCTTGCTTTTGTTACTACTTCTCTGGCATATTTTTATACAAAACTAAAATGAAAACAATTTTTATTGCATTCACGGATTTATATTCATGCTCATGTTTTTATGCTCAAAACAAACCCATAAAAGAACAGTTACAGTGTCAGATCATCAGTGAGCCTTTACAATCAGTTCCAATCATAACAGAATTTTAGAGTAACATCAGCATGCCAAGTTCTGTACGTTATTTGCTTTCCATTCAATAGACATTAGCATTTAACATAACGGCTGGTTTATTCACGGGTTTGGGCATAATTGTTTTTAAACATGGCTTTAATCAAGATGGGGTGGAGAGGAAGGTAAATCAATGCCTACTTTATTTAAGACAGAATTGCTTCCTTTCTCATGTGCTGTAATCTGTTTGCTTTCCAGGATGGGTGGTAAATGGTATGCTATTTTCAGCTATCAATATTCAAGTGGAAAATAAAGTATGCCTTGTAGACTGTAAATATCACAAGTGAAAATGGTGAAAACACTTTTCGATAATATATGCCTACATTCTGAAACACTGAAATGTGCTTAGTGTGTTGCATTAAAACTGTCCACTGTACAAATTCTGTTTTCCTACTCTTAAGAACACCATGGAAAAACATATCTAATAGGTCTCTAAAATCTTTTTCTAACTTTTCGTCCTTGTAGTGAGCACTTTTTTTTTTGCTTTAACATCTTGTATCCTTGGCATATGGGGAAATTGTCAAGCATGCTAGGATTTTTCTAACACCAGACCTAACCTCTGTATCAGTCATTTCACATCACATACTGACTCTGTTTGTCATTAGCAATGCACCAGAGCTGTATTTATTCATCCATATGGAGCCAATTGAGTCAATTAGCAATTAATTGCTTTTTTATAATTACAGGTGATTTTAGTAGTATTACCAAGCTGCTAAACGCATACCATGTATCCTAGGCCTTATGCCTTGTTTATCAATCTTAGAGGGAGCTGTAGAAATTATTGGGATGAGGATGTAGCGATGAGCAAGTCTGCTGAGATTTGATTAACCATGGGTTTAGCGAATCCATATAAAAATGAATAAAAATTAGGAGACCCTCACCATGCAACAACCTCAGAATATCATATACTAACTGAGACAAAAAATTGTTACCAAAACGAGGCAGACTTTACTGCACTATTGAAGTGTTCCTTTTGGCTCTGTCTCAGGGTTGGGTAGCACTATATGTCAAACATCTACAGTGAAGGAAATAGGTATTTGATCCCCTGCTGATTTTGAATGTTTGCCCACTCACAAAGAAATGATCAGTCTAAAAATTGAATGGTAGGTGTATTGTAACACTGAGAGACAGAATAGCAACAACAAATTCAAAAGAAATGCATGTCTAACAAATTATGCACTGATTTGCATGTTCATGAGGGAAATAAGTATTTGATCCCCTATCATTCAGCAGGATTTCTCGCTACCAGTTGTCTTTCATACAGGTAACAAGCGGAGATTAGAAGCAGTCTCTTAACCACTTCCCGTCTGGCCCATGTATATAAACGGCCAGATGGTGGCAGTGCAGTGTTGGGTGGCCGTTTTAAAAAGGCCTCCCCGCACCCTTCTTGTGCGGGCTCCCTGGGAGCATGCAGCACCGTGATCTGGTGCCTGCTGTATCCTCTGGGCACAGTGGAACACCGATAATTGGACGGGACCTCTGTGAGAGGTGCCGATCATGTGATCACTGATTGGTCAATCAGTGATCACATGCAGAGTAGTAATCAAGATGTCACTTCTGACATCATTCCTTACTACGTTTGAAATCTGTGAATGATCACAGAGGTCACATAGTACAAGGTTATTCACAACAGCCTTGTACCATATGACAAGCTGTGACCAATCACAGCTCAGCCATGCAGCTAGAGAGAAGGAGAAATGATTGCTTTTACAGCCTTTATGGGTGTAAAAGCAATCAGTGTAAAAAAAATCAGTGTAAAAAAAAAAAATCTTCATCACCCCCCACAAGTAGTACAGTGTCACCGTGGTGACAATGTACTGCTAGGATGACAGTATGTAAAAATAAATAAATAATATAAAAAAAATTTGAAAAAATGTAAAAAAATGTTTAAAAATTATAATTTTCGGTTATAAACTAATTTGGGTTATTTTTTTTTTACTAAAAAGATAACAGAATAAATTTTGGCCAAGGTTTATGATGAAATACTATTTATTTGCAAAATTTTATAAGAAAAACACTTATTTTTCAAAATTTTTGGACTTTTTCATTTACATAGCAAAAAAATAAAAATCATAGTGGTGAATAAATACCACCAAAATAAAGCTTTATCTGTCTCAAAAAAATGCTAAAAAAATTCATATGGATACAGTGTTGCATGACTGCGCAATTGCCATTCAAAGTATGATAGCACTGAAAGCTGAAAATTGGCCTGGGCAGGAAGGGGGTAAAAGTGTCCGGACTGGAAGTGGTTAAAGGGAGTGCTGCTATTCTCATTTTGTTACCTAGAAAAAAGACACCTGTCCACAGGAGCAATAAAACACTCAGAATCCAAACTCTCCACCATGGCAAAGACCAAAGAGCTGTCCAAGGATGTCAGGGACAAGATTGTAGACCTACACAAGACTGGACTGGGCTACAAAACTATTGCCAAGCAGCTTGGAGAGAAGGTGACAACAGTTCTTTTTGTGAATTAGTGCCCAAAACTGAACTGCATGTTCCAGATGAGGTCTTACTAATGATTTGTACAGGGGTAATATGATATCTCTCTCTCTGGAGTCTATACCTCTTTTAATACAAGAGAGGATTTTGCTCGCTTTAGAAACCTGCTTTGCATGCCATTATTAAGCTGGTGCAATCATTTGCAAATGGAAGAGACACAAAACAACTGTCAGTCTCCCTAGGCCTGGTGCACCATGCAAGATCACTCCTCGTGGAGTGTCAATGATCATGAGAACAGTCTCCAGGCAGCTGGGACCACAGTCATCAAGAAAACAATTGGTAACACACTACGCCGACAAGGATTGAAATCCTGCAGTGCCCGCAAGGTCCCTCTGTTCAAGAAAGCACATGTCCAGGCCCATCTGAAGTTTCACACTGAACATCTGAATGATGCAGAGAAGGATTGGTTGAAAGTGTTGTGGTCAGATGAGACCAAAATCGAGCTCTTCCGCATCAAATCAACTCGCCGTGTTTGGAGGAGGAATGCTCCCTATGACCCCAAGAACACCATCCCAACTGTCAAACATGGTGGTGGAAACATTCTGCTTTGGAGGTGTTTTTCTGCTAAGGGGACAGGAAAACTACACCGCATCAAAGGGACGATGGACGAGGCGATGTACTGTCAAATCTTGGGTAACAACCTTCTTCCCTCAGCCAGGGCATTGAAAATGGGTCGTGGATGGGTGTTTCAGCATTAAATGACCCAAAACACACGGCCAAGGCAACAAAGGAGTGGCTCAAGAAGAAGCACATTAAGGTCTTGGAGTGGCCTAGCCAGTCTCCAGACCTTATTCTGATTGAAAATTTGTGGAGGGAGCTAAAAGTTTGAGTTGCCAAATGTCAGCCACCAAACCTTAATGACTTGGAGAAGATCTGCCAAGAGGAGTGGGCCAAAATCCCTCCTGAGATGTGTGCAAACCTGATGGCCAACTACAGGAAACGTGTGACCTCTGTGATTGCCAACAAGGGATTTTCCACCAAGTACTAAGTCATGTTTTGTGAAGGGGATCAAACACTTATTTCCCTCGTGATCATGCAAATCAGTGCACAATTTGTTAGACATGCATTTTTTTTTATTTTTTGTTGCTATTCTGTCTCTCAGTGTTACAATGCACCTACCATTCCATTTTTAGACTGATCATTTCTTTTTGAGTGGGCAAACATTCAAAATCTGCAGGGGATCAAATACTTATTTCCTTCACTGTATGTTTGGAGTGTTGTTTTTTATTTATATATTGTGATGATTTTAAATTATTTTGTAATAAACTTTATGGTTTTATGTACACCACTACTTGATGTGCCATTAACCACTTCAGCCCCTGAAGATTTACTTTGTGACCAGGCCATTTTTTTGCTGTACAGTGCTGTTAAAGTAACGTATTACTTTAACTGACACTTGAGCTGTCATGCAGCGCTGTACATAAATGAAATTTAAATCAGTTTCCTACAATAGAGCTTTCTTTTGGTGGTCATAGCATCTACAAACTATGGTATATATACTGGATTTTTTTTTTAATACAAGTAATCAGTGACTTGTAGTGGGACTGAGATATTGCGATGGACAGTCTGACACTAACTGACACTTTGTGGGAACCAGTGACACTAATACAGTGATCAGTGCTATAAATATACACTGCCACTGTATTAAATGACACTGGCTGTGAAGGGGTTAATATCAAGGGCAATCACAAGGTGAAATATGTGCCTAACCAGTGTTTTACTGTGCGATTGTGCTGCTCTGCAGGGAATGACAATCCAGCATATTGCTGGTGACAGGACACAGCCTTGTGTACATAAGCAGAGCTGTGTCCTGTCACTCTCCTCAATGATAAACAGGTGCCAGTGCTCATCCATTGGCAGACACCTGTTGATTGGCTTCTGCTGTGGCAAATCACAGCAGAGGTGGCGCACCCATGGTGCACTACTGTGGGTGACTTGTGCCAATGTAAGCAAAATAAAAAATAAACATACAGTGGTGGGGAGATCTTTTTTATATATGCTGGTGGGCAGCATGAAAAATGCACAATTCCTTAAAACTACAGTTTTAATCAACAGCTTAAAACTGTACACGGTGTTACAGAGCAAAGCAATTTTTCACAGTCTTAGCAACAACATACTTTGGCAGCATATTTTTTATCTGTGGAATTGTTTTCATCAAGACTTAGTGGCATTTTATAAATCAGAAAATCTGGCATACAGCAAGCATTCTCTGTATTTGAATATTTTAGGTTACATAGTTAGTCTGGCTGAAAAAAATACAAATGTCCATCCAGTTCAACCATTAAAAAAAAATTATAATCCTATACCCACAGTTGATCCAGAGGAAGGCAAAAAATCCCCCAGCAAAGCATGACCCAATTTGCTCCTGCAGGGAAACAAAATCCTTCCTGATCCCCCGAGAGGTAATCTGATATTCCCTGGATCAACTTTACCTGTAAATGTTAGTATCCAGTTATATTCTGCTTATCCAAGAAAGAATCCAGGCCTTTTTTTAAAGCAATCCACTGAGCTGGCCAGAACCAACTCTTGAGGGATTCTATTCCACATTTTCACAGCTCTCACTGTGAAGAATCCTTTCCTCCAGATGTAAAGAGTGCCCCCTTGTCCTCTGTGATGACCTCAAGGTGAATAAGTCTACACTGAGTTCACTATATGAACCACTGATGTATTTATACACGTTGATCATATCCCCCCTTAATCTCCTCTTCTCAAGAGAGAATAAATTCAGTTCCTCTAATCTTTCCTCATAGTTGAGCTCCTCCATGCCTCTTATCAGTTTGGTTGCCCTTCTCTGTACTTTCTCCAGTTCCCCAATGTTCTTTTTGTGAATTAGTGCCCAAAACTGAACTGCATGTTCCAGATGAGGTCTTACTAATGATTTGTACAGGGGTAATATGATATCTCTCTCTCTGGAGTCTATACCTCTTTTAATACAAGAGAGGAATTTGCTCGCTTTAGAAACCTGCTTTGCATGCCATTATTAAGCTTGTGATCTACCAGAACTCCCAGATCCTTCTCCACCATTGATTCCCCCAGTTTTAGCCCCCCTAGTATGTATGATGCATGCATATTCTTAGTTCCCAAGTGTATAACCTTACATTTATCAACATTAGACCTTATTTGCCACATATTTGCCCAATTAAACAGTGCATTGAGGTCGGCTTGTAAGTTGGAGACATCCTGTAAGGACATTATTCCACTGCACAGCTTGGTGTTATCTGCAAAGACTGAAATGGTATTTATAACCCCAGACCCTATATCATTTATAAATATATTAAAAAGTAAGGGTCCCAACACTGAACCTTGGGGTACACCACTGACAACCCCAGACCATTCAGAATATGAATCATTAACCAATACTCTCTAAATACGATCTTTTAGCCAGTTTTCTATCTATTTACATACGGATTTTTCCAAGCCTGTAGACTTTACCTTACACATTAGCCATGTGTGGGGAACTGTGTCAAACGCTTTTACAAAATCCAAGTATACCATGTCCACCGCCACCCCTCTGTCCAAGAGCTGAAGAAGGTATTTAATACATTTGCCTTCTCTTTGTACCCAGTCACCCACTCTAGAATATTTTGTAAAGGCCTACATGCTTGGACTGGATCTTTTTACTATTAATATATTTGAAGAATTTTGGGGGTTGGTCCTGCTATCGTTTGCAATCTGTCATTCATTTTCAATTTTTGTGGCCTTTATTTCCTTTTTGCATATTCTGTTATATTCTCTGTAATGTTTAAATGATGATAGTGTTCCTTAATTTTTATATTTAGTAAACACTCTTTTCTTATTATCTATAGCATTTTAAACGTTGGCCGTAAGCCACATAGGTTTGATTTTTAGCCTTTTAAACTTGTTACCCATGGGAATATATTTTGCAGTGCGTTCACATACAGTCTTTTTGAAGAACTCCCATTTCTGTGTTGTGTTCATTGATGCCAATATTCCCTTCCAATCTAAGTCTTGGAGATCAGCTTTCAGCCTTGGAAAATCAGGTCTCTTAAAATTGAGCTTTTTTATTTTTCCCGTATGTGCATGCTGTTTACAGCTAACAATAACTGAAATCATGTTATGGTCACTGCTACCCAGATATTCTTTTATATGGACATTCATAATAAGCTCTGCATGGTTTTAGATTACCAGGTCCAGCAGAGCATCATTCCTAGTTGGGGCCTCTGTGAACTGTACCATATAATTGTCCTGTAGTAGGTTTAACTGTTCCTGCAGTACCATTACTCCAGTCAATTTTCGGGTAGTTAAAATCCCCCATTATTATCACTGTCCCAGCCCTTTCAGCCCTTTTGTTCTGTGCAAGGAGCTGAATCTCCACCTCCTCATTAACACTGGGTGGCCTATAACAAACTCCAATGATTACCTTTGTAGTATGCACCCCCATATGCAGTTCCACTCATAATGCTTCAACCTCATCACACTCTCCATCTACTAGGTTCTCTTTTCCACTTCTCAAATAGAGACAGACACCACCACTTTTCTTATTTACATGCCTTTCAATAAAAGTGATTGATTCTCCACTAAATAATGCTTGCTGAAAATTACAGTCAATGTTCTTCAATTAGACTCCATATTGTTCTTGTTGTCAAAATTGGTTAGCCAGTTTTTTGCGTGGCACTACCATGGCTTAGTCTCTTCAGTGTGTGCTTAACCTCTAGGCTTAGGTCTCACAGTCCAGCCTGTGTTTCTGCAGTGTGTGCTTAACCTCCAGCTACAGGTCTCACAGTCCAGTCTGTGTTTATGCAGAGAGTGCCTCACCTCCAGCTACAGGCTTCACAGTCCAGCCTGTGTCTCTGCAGTGTGTGCCTCACTTCCAGCTACCAGCCCCCCAGTCCAGACTGTGTTTCTGCAGTGTGTGCCTCACTTCCAGCTACCAGCCCCCCAGTCCAGATTTTGTCTCTGCAGCATGTGTGCTTTACCTCCAACATCCAGCCTCCTAGTGGCATTATTCAACACCAAATTTAAAATGATTCACCAATAACTGACTCTGAACCCTTCCCATTGTCTGTTTTCTCCAGCTCTCTCTGCTCCACTCTCTTTTTCTTTCTCCAACTTCAAACTTCCTTCTGTTGTTGAAATAACTAACCTTATTCATAAAGCCAAGCCATCTACCTGTCAGTTAGATCCTTTCCCTACTGTGCTCGTTAAAGCCTGTCTATCGTCTCTGTCCTCCTTAATAACTGTAATCATACATTCCTCTCTCACCTCTGGTATTGTTCACTCATCTTTCCAAACAGCTGTAATAACCCCAATACTTAAGAAACCTGGGGCAGACCCCAGTGACTTCAGTAGCCTTTCACCTATTTCCAGCCTTCCTTTTCTATCCAAAATCCCTGAAAAAACAGTTGCTTCTCAGGTCTATTCTTACCTCTCTGACTCTGACCTATTCAATCAATTTCAGTCTGGTTTCAGTCCCCTACATAGCACTGAAACAGCCTTGGTAAAAAAACAAAAATGATCTCCTCTTGGCAGCTGACTCTGGTTTCGTAACTATCCTCATCCTCCTCAATCTGAGTGCGACCGTTGATACCATGTCTCATAAAATCCTCCTCGACAGATTAGCTTCCATTGGATTTACTGACACATCTCTGAACTGGTTTAAATCTTACATCTCTGGTGGTACTCAATTCATCCAACTCAAATCTTTTAAATCTCAACCATCGCCACTCGCTACTGGTGTGCCCCAGGGTTCTTTCCTGGGGCCCCTTCTATTCATATTCTATCTTCATCCTCTTGGTCTTATATTTCGTAAAGCTAATATCCACTTCCATTGCTACTCAGATGACACCCAGCTCTGCTTGTCTATTAAACCTACTATCACCCTTCCACCCAAATCCCTTACTGATTGTTTGCAGGAAATCAAATCCTGGCTCTCCAACTTTCTCAAATTACATAGTGACAAACCCAAGGTTCTCCTCATTGGTACAAATCCCACCTTGACAAAGCTTAACAGTTTTTCAGTTAATATCGATAACTTCACAGTCTTTCCCTCCCTTCAGGTACAGAGTCTGGGTGTCATCCTCGACAGTACACTCTTTCCAAGCTCACATCAGTAATGTCACTCGGTCAGCATATTTCCATCTATGTAAGATTAATCACCTCCGTTTGTTTCTCACACCCAACAGCACTGCCGTTCTCATTCACAATCTGGTCTCTTCCTTCCCAGATTACTGCAATTCCCTTCTATTCTGTCTTTTCAAGCTCCTCCATAAACTGCAACTGGTTCAGAACTCTGCTTGCATCATCACTAGAACCCCCTCCTTTAATCACATCACTCCCTTCCTTCTGCAGCTTCACCGGCTTCCAGTTAAATATCATATTTCAAGATTATTTTACTTACCTTTAAGGTCATCAACAACCTCACTCCTTTGTACCTCTCTGAAATTTTGCAAAAGACCCTCCTGCACTCTCAGGTCTTCTCCCATCCATCTCAACGTGCCATCCGCCTGCCTGACCACTATGGGACCACTATGGGACTGAGAGCCTTTAGCTGCTCTTCCCCCCCGACTTTGGAACACCTTACCACCTGACATTCACAACATTGATTTCCTACCCTTCTTCAAATCACGTCTCAAAACTCATCTTTTTAAACTAGCATACTCTGTCTGATTTCATTGATTTGTTTTTGTAATGTAACGGTTATGTAATGTATATTTAATTTATGTATTTACTTTTTTGTTGGTCTGTTGCTATCTTTGTAAGCTGACCTTGTGTGTTCTGAAAGGCACCTATAATTATGTATTATTATTATTATTAGTCCTGTAAGACCCAGTCACTCTGTACTCTCAAAGTGTAGCACTTCTTCCCCTGGTTTTATACTTATATGTTTTTTTTTTTGTGGGGGTGGTGATTGTGGTGCATTATATTTACTGTGCAGTAATGCATTGGCATGCTATGCAAAAAAGACTTGTACCCATGAGCAACAGCTCTGCCTTTAAACCTGTCTCTTGTATTTTTTTTTGGGAGGTGTATGGCAAAATGTTTAGCAATATAGGGGTACATATAGGGGTAAAAAATTAGTGTTATAAAACTAAAAAATAGAGGCTTTTACATTAACAGGACAGTATTGATGACAGCCCCCCTTAAAATAAAGTACAATAATAAAAAAATTAAAAAAAAGCTCCCCCCCACTAATGACCCTTCTATGTTAGTGCATCATGGACTGTAAAAGGGTTGACCATATAAATCACACATAAATTCAAAGACAACTGCAAATCTAATGGAATTGCCACAAAACCATTTCTGGCAAGAATCTGAACTTCATCCCTATTACATGCCTTTTTTAACCAATAAGCATCCAGAAAGTTTGGTTGAGAGCATAGAATCAGTCTGTATATAGCACAATATACAATGTATATGAACTGCAGTTATGGGCCTGTAACATGTCACAGAGACTCCTTTAAAATGAATCTGGTATTTTCTTTTACTAGCTGTATGCTATTGTTATTTCTAAATAAATGGAAAATGATAAGATCGGTTTGCACCCTTTGTATCTACAAAAGTGGGTTACAAAAGGAAAGAAAGGGAAGTAGTGGTCAGTGCTGGATGTATTCTAATGAAATTACAATACCTAAAACATAACTACACCATGTGTCATTTGTTTTTTAGATGTGTGGACAAAGTTTTACTTTGTTATGATCCTCTTCAGCAAACCTATCATTACACTGAACAACATTTTTTCAAAAGTTTTGTTTCCTGAAAAACTGTTGATGATTATGATAAAATTCTTCAAACTGAGCATAATAATAATTTCAGAATTATTGTATCACGTAAGAAAGAAATATGAAATTCATTTTTAATAACTATGATTTTTTTACTTGCATGATGTTTCTGACTCACTGCATGAGTACTACAAGGTTAAAAGTGTTTTGCTGCTGATTTTCATGTGTTCTCAGGGTGCAGTGCATATTTTTGTGTCCAACAATAGTGAGCCAGCATTGATGGATACTACTTTTCTATTGTGAATGTCCTTGTGAAACCTTTCACCATAGTTGTCACTGACTGCACCTAGATTTTCAGGAAGGAAGTCCAAGTGTGACAGCAGAAAATGAATCTTCAGAGACGTGTTGCACTTCATGTATGCTATAAGCAGTTTGTCAAGCAGCTGAATGTAGTTTGTTGTTCTGTAGTTACCAAGAAAATTCTCAACAACGTTCTTGATTGGACCAACAAAAATGCTTTCTTTAATCCTGGCATCAGTTATTCTTGGAAACACCTGTCTCAAATAATATAAACCTTCATCTTCCTTGTTTATTGCTTTCACAAATTATTCATCAGAGTTTTATGTGATGCAGAGGCAAAAAAAACTTTTTCCATCAGTTCAAAAAGTGGTTAATGGGCTGCGTTACTCTGTCCTGGAACCAAATTCTTTTGAAGTGGACTTTTTATTTGTAATGCATTTTTTGCATGTCTTTTCCATTTGTTTATGAAACAACAATACTTGGTATATCCAAGTATCATGCCAAGCAGCAGATCAACTACTTAGATACTTTACATCTCCACAGATATTCCAGTTGTACTTGGTGTACTCGATGTGCTTCAACAACAGTTCCATGGTTTTGTATGTTTCTTTCATGTATGCAGCATAGCCAACAGGTAATGAATAATGTACATTGCCACTGTGTACCAAGACAGCCCTGAAATTTAACACTGATGAATCAAAAAAGAGACATTATTCTAGTGGGTCATACTCACAATCCAAAGCTGTGAACAAACCACCAATGTCAGTACAGAAAGCAAGGTTGTTAACCTGTGGAAAGAAATTTGGTAAATCATCTTGGTGGCTTTAAAAAGACAGAAATGTTCTTACCTAGTGATAGCAAACATCAGTCATGAACCCAGTCTGTCATTCTTGTAGTCATGTGTTGATATTCACAAACCTAAGTCCCCGACCAGGTCACTTATTTCTGACTATGTTATGAGATGCGGCCCATTAGACATACACAGTTCAAAATCCTGATCATTATCGCTTTCCTTGCCGATCTGAACCATTGTATCTTCATCTGTTTCATCTAAACTCCATTTCTCTGGTGGCCTTGGTACTTGCAGATTGTCATCATGTGGCACAGCTGAAGACAGATTGAGATATTCAATTGATTTCTTTTTTTTAGCAGAGAAACCCTGGACATTAGTCAGACAGAAGTGACAGTCTATCACATGATCATTCTGTTCTTCCCATATCTTGCCACAGCATGGTACATGGTAGATTACATTACAGGTCTCCTTGATTAGCAGCCAAAAATCTATAGGATATACCCAAAAGTGTTCATAAAATGAAATCTTTGATATAAAGTGTTATTTATCCACAAAGTGTACTTAAAGCCCAGCTGAACTCACAGAAATGCATATGCAGGCCTTTTGCTTACAACCTCCACTTATCTGTTGTAACTGTTATAGCTATGCTGGGTGTTTAAATATGACCTGGTAGATCAATAGTAGATTAAAAAAAAATTGCAGCTACTAACACAACTGTGTTGCCTGTGTATAAAATACATTGCAGTTTATTACTTTGAACTGTAAATGTTGTAAACTTTGAATATATATTGTTTAAGAAAGCTTATTATGTAATAACTTCCTTCCCTTTCCAGATTAGATTTCTTTGTGGCACTAAACCCTGCTTCTTTGTAATTATGTTCAGAGGAAGTTGTTTCTTTATAAAAAGAACAGGATTATTTTTTTTTTCAGTTAATTTACAGTGGGGAAAATAATTATTTGATCCCCAGCAGATTTTGTAAGTTTGCCCACTTACAAAGAAATGAAGGGCCTATAATTTTTATTATAATTATTATATTTATTTTAAATGATAGAGACAGAATATCAGCCAAAAATCCAGAAAATAAACAGATGATACAAATGTTATACATTGAGTTGCAGTTCAGTGAGTAAAATAAGTATTTGATCCCCTACCAACCAACAATGGCTTCCACAGACTGGCTATGTGCTCACATGGTACACAGATTAGTCCTGTTAATTTAACCGCTTCCCAACCGCCCTATAGCAGAAATACTGCTATATAGGTCTTTTTCTTTGTTTATAGCACCAAAAATAAAAAGCACACAGGTGACCAAATACCACCAAAAGAAAGCTCTGGTTGTATGAAAAAAAGGACATAAATTTCATTTATGTACAGCATTGCATGACCGTGCAATTGTCAGTTAAACTAGTGCAGCGCTGTATAGCAAAAAATGGCATAAATTGCAGTATCTATACCATAGTTTGTAGACGCTATAGCTCACAAAGCAATTAATATACACCTTTTGGCATTTTTTTACCAAAAACATGTAGCAGAGTACATGTTGGCCTAAATTTTTGACTAACTATGAGTTTACAGATAAACATAGGAATGCGCTTATAAAATACTTATATTGTCTAACAGTGTAAATAAATCAAATGTCCATCATAACATCAAAAAATATTATGTATATAATAATAAAAAATGAAAAAAAGAAAATGTGTTCGATTATTTGTGTCAATAATGTCCAAAAGAAATTGGTGATAATCATAAATAAACATGTGAAAATTCCGTGTTCAACAATTTCACCGTGCCTGAATCCACCACCAAATAAAATGAATAAACTCACCAGAGCTACATGCTGATCAAATTATAAACCAGCATAAGCGCTATTGCTCTGGGAGCGATGCTCTGTAGAAATTGGTCTGGGAGCAATACTGTGCAGGAGGTCACTCAGCACAAATGGAATCACTGTTATATATGGTCACCACCTCTTCATAGGTAATAGTAGTACTCTGGGAATTATGGTGCAGTACGTTAAAACCACATATTTTTATTAAAACAAGGTATCACACTCACAGACAAGGTGTCCCAGCCGACACCAGCAATACAGCGTTCAGATAAATCACAGATGGACCCAGCTTGCTGTGGCTCGTGTACCGCCGACAGCCTTGGGAAAAAAAATCCTGACGTCACATCCACCAAGCTCCGCCCTACGCATTTTGTCACTAGACGTCCTCACGGAGTGGAATGGATGTAGGTCGCCATGCTCTCTCTCGATATACTCTGCACTCGCCGCAATGCGGCATCATCTTACCCAATCTAACGGCATTGTTTAATCAATCACCGCTCAATCTCTGCAAATTATATTTATCACTAGTGAGGTATTAAATACATCTCTAATACAACATTCTCTATCTCTATATGAAAATGGCAATTTTGGGCATATAACATTGTAAAGAATTACCATCACAATGAATATATTGTTCTTTATAAATAACAAGGAGAACTCTCATAATTTATATACTGGTATTCTTAAAAAACTTTTTCTGAACTACATATTCAAAAACTCCCAAAAAGAGAGATTGAATACAAAGCATCATAAATAATATCCATCAAAAATTAAAAAATATATAAAATTATGCCAATATAAAAATGTAAATCATTATTTAAAGGGCTAATACCATCTTTAAAGAAGCATTCTACCAACATTTTATCCTCCACGAACAATTATACTATATAAATGCAATATATATAATAACTCAAACATGTGAACTGACTAAAATCCACAGACATCAACAATTGGTGAGAAAACAATTCAAATCGATATCAATATTTAATTGATTGGGTTTTAAAGAATTTAACTCATATATCCAAAATGTTTCTCTTTTAGAAGTCTCATTGATCATATCTGAACCTCTCCAATGTTTTTTAACCCTATCTATCCCATAGAAGGTCAGTAAACAGGGATCACTATTATGCTTTAATTTGAAATGTCTTGACACACTGGGGTTTATTTACTAAAGCTGGAGAGTCCAAAATCAGACTCCCTGCTGCATAGAAACCAATCAGCTTCCAGGTTTCATTGCCAAAGCTTCATTGAACAAGCTGAGGTTAGAACCTGATTGGTTTCTATGCAGAAGGGAGTCTGATTTTGGACTCTCCAGCTTTAGTAAATAAACCCCACTATGTTTATCTTAACCTTTTTTGATAATATTTAAATGTTCTCCTAATCTAGTTTTCAATAATCTTCCTGTTTTACCTACATATTGGAGGTTAATAGTATAGATACACCTGAGAAAGAGATCCCCATGCAAGGATATTATAATGAAGGACGTATTAGATTTAATAGAGGATCCTTTGATGGATATAGGGGCAATTGGTTTAGAAGAGGGGATTTTCAGGAGACTTTCCTTGGAAGGGGGTGTTTTCAGGATCACAACAGGGGATGGAATTTGACACCGAGAATTTACAGGCCCCAAGGAAGGGGATGGAAAGATCAGGATATGTATGGGATAGGAAGAGGTATGGCAGATACAGAGGAAAGAGAGGGGGTAAGCGAAGATAAAAGGAAAAGAGAACAATAGGCAATGGCATTTTTAATTTGAGTAATGTTATTCTTACAGAAAGAGAACTAAAGGTATTGGATTTGGGGCTAAAATGGGAATACTAAGAGATCACAAAGTGTATATGAACATAGTTCTTTGAAGAATTTTTCTACTTTCAATCCAAAAAATGCAGGGAATGAATTCCTAGAAGTTTTTAAAAAGATGGTTGAAAATTACATTAAAAATATTGATTTAAATAATACGTATTATACTCCTAAAGAGATCACACAAGGAATTAAAGATCTAGAAAAAACATAGTGATCAGAGGTGCTGATAAGGGAGGTAGCATTGTTATCCTTAATAAAAGTGATCATGAATTAGAGATGAACAGACTTTTGAATATAAAAGACACATATAAAGTATTGACATCGAATCTGACTAAGAAACTAAAGAGTAATTTAAAACATCTGATAAGAAAAGGGAAAGATTTGGGAGTTCTCAATGATAAAGAGGCAAAATATCTGTTGATTAGGAATCCAAAAATTCCAACTATTTATTACCTACCAAAATTGCATAAAAATAAGGAGAAACCCCCTGGAAGGCGAATTGTTAGCGGGATTAACTCGATTTTTGCCCGTATTGGTGAATATATAGCTTCCTTTTTACAAAAGATTGTTAGGAATAATCGATCATTTTTAAGGGATAGTGGAGAACTTATCAATATCTTGAAATCAGTAGAAAATATTAATGACTGTATCTTGGTTACAATTGATGTAGAATCATTATACACAAGTATTGATCAAATGGATTGTATAAAAGCAGTAAAATGGGCTTTAAAACATAAATCCAAGATACAAAAACACCCAAAGATGGTTCATTATTGAATTAGTGGAATTTGGTATGTCTAACAATTTTTTTTGGTATAATAATACCTTTTTTCAACAATGCAAAGGTGTTGCAATGGGAGCTAAGTATGCTCCCAGTGTGGCAAATTTGGTTGTGGATAAATGGGAAGAAGAATGTATTTTTGATAAGTGGCCAGAGATGGCGCTTTATAGAAGATATATTGATGATATTGTGATAATATGGAAGGGAACAGTGAAAGATTTAGATGATTTCACCAAGTACATCAACAATAATGATTATGGGTTGAAATTCACCGTTGTAAGTGATTTCAAATAAGTTAACTTTCTAGATCTTACATTGTATAAAAATAAGGGACAGATTCTAACAAAGACCTTTTTTAAGGATATAGATAAAAACAGTTATATCCCCATTTCCAGTGGCCATCATCCTAGATGGTTATATAGTACCCCTAGGAGCCAATTTACTAGAATTAAAAGGAATTGTAGTGCACAGAATGACTTTATCGATCAGACCGATGTACTGATCGAAAGATTTGTTGAAAAAGGTTATGATAGATCTTTTCTTGAAACAGAGAGGGAACTCATTAACAAAAAAGATAGGGATTTTCTCCTATCTGAGAGAAAAGAATACAAATAATAACATTGAAAATATGTTTTTTGTCACTGATTATAACTTACAATATAAAAAAGTCAAAACATATTTTTAGGAAATATTGGCCCATCTTGCTAAAAGATGATATATTAAAGAAAATGATTCCATCCATACCAAGATTTGTGTATAGGAAAAAGAGATCGTTGAGAATGAGAATAGTTCATAATATTATAGATTCACTTAAAGGGGTAAATTTCTTTCCCAATTTAGAAGGTTTTTTTCATGTAAGTGTAAAGCTTGTAAGACTATAAAAAGAAAGGCAAAAAAGAAAAGAAAAAGCTTTTTTTCATGCAATTCGTCCTATGTCTTTTATGTTTTAGAATGCCCATGCCACCCCCAATATGTGGGTAGAACAGGAAGATTATTGAAAATTAGGATAGGAGAACATTTAAATAATATCAAAAAAGGTTATGATAAACATAGTGTGTCAAGACATTTCAAATTAAAGCATAATAGTGATCCTAGTTTACTGACCTTCTATGAGATAGGGTTAAAAAACATTGGAGAGGTTCAGATATGATCAATGAGACTTCTAAAAGAGAAACATTTTGGATATATGAATTAAATTCTTTAAAACCCAATCGATTAAATATTGATATCAATTTGAATTGTTTTCTCACCAGTTTTTGATGCCTGTGGATTATAGTCAGTTCACATGTTTGAGTTATTACATATATTGCATTCATATAGTATAATTGTTCGTGGAGGATAAAATGTTGGTAGAATGCTTCTTTAAAGATGGTATTAGCCCTTTAAATAATGATTTACATTCTTATATTGGATTTATTTTATATATTTTTAAATTTTTGATGGATATTATTTATGATGTTTTGTATTCAATCTCTCTTTTGGAAGTTTTTTTAATATGTAGTTCAGAAAACGTTTTTTAAGAATACCAGTATATAAATTATGAGAGTTCTCTTTGTTATTTATAAAGAACAATATATTCATTGTGATGGTAATTCTTTACAATGTTATATGCCCAAAATTGCCATTTTCATATAGAGATAGAGAATGTTGTATTAGAGATGTATTTTATACCTCACTAGTGATAAATATAATTTGCAGAGATCGAGCGGTGATTGATTAAACAATGCCGTTAGATTGGGTAAGATGATGCCGCATTGCGGCGAGTGCAGAGTATATCGAGAGAGAGCATGGTGACCTACATCCATTCCACTTCGTGAGGACGTCTAGTGACGAAACGCGTAGGGTAGGGCTTGGTGGATGTGACGTCAGGATGTTTTTTCCCAAGGCTGTCGGTGGTACATGAGCCGCAGCAAGCTGGGTCCATCTGTGATTTACCTGAACGCTGTATTGCTGGTGTCGGCTGGGACACCTTGTCTGTGAGTGTGATGCCTTGTTTTAATAACAATATGTGGTTTTAACGTACTGCACCATGAATTTCCTCTCTTAATTCCCCAAGTACTGTTATTACCTTAGAAGAGGCGGTGACCATATATAAGAGTGATTCCATTTGTGCTGAGTGACCTCCTGCAGAGTATTGCTCCCAGACCAATTTCTACAGAGCATCGCTCCCAGAGCAATAGCGCTTATGCTGGTTTATAATTTGATCAGCATATAGCTCTGGTGAGTTTATTCATTTTATTTGGTGGTGGATTCAGGCACGGTGAATTTGCATATGTTTATTTATGATTATCACCAATTTCTTTTGGACTTTATTGACACAAATAATCGAAAACATTTTCCTTTTTTCATTTTTTCATTTTTTATTATTATATACATAATTTTTTTGATGTTATGATGGACATTTGATTTATTTACACTATTAGACAATATGAGTATTTTATAAGCGCATTCCTATGTTTATCTGTATTATGCACCTTTTTGGGTTAGGTTTGCAGCTTCACATATGATTTGTTTATTTTGTAAGATTATTTTGGCGCTATTTTTATATAGTTCCCAAAAAACTTTCAGTTTACTATATATTTTTTATAGCTGAAATTAAGTTTTTTAGTCTTTTTTTGTTTATAGCGCAAAAAATAAAAATCTCACAGGTGATCAAATACCACCAAAAGAAAGCTCTATTTGTGTGAAAAAAGGACATAAATTTAATTTATGTACAGCATTGCATGACCGCGCAATTGTCAGTTAAATTAGTGCAGCGCTGTATAGCAAAAAATGGCGTAAATTGCATTATCTATACCATAGTTTGTAGACGCTATAACTTTCACACAAAGCAATCAATATACACTTATTGGGATTTTTTTACCAAAAACATGTAGCAGAATACATTTTGGTCTAAATTTACAACTAACTTTGAGTTTACTATATATTTTTTATAGCTGAAAGTAAAAAATATTGTTTTTAGTCAAAATTTTCAGTCTTTTTTTGTGTACAGCGCAAAAAATAAAAAAAAGTGCACAGGTGATCAAATACCATTAAAAGAAAGCTCTATTTGTGTGAAAATTTAATTTATGTACAGTATTGCATGACCGTGCAATTATCAGTTAAACTAGCGCAGTATAGCAAGAAATGGCGTAAATGGCAGTATCTATACCGTAGTTTGTACATGCTGTAACTTTCACACAAAGCAATCAATATAAACTCATTTGGGATTTTTTTTTACCAAAAACATGTAGCAGAATACATTTTGGCCTAAATTTACCACCAAAAGAAAGCTCTATTTGTCTGAAAAAAAGGACATAAATTTCATTTGGGTACAGCATTGCATGACCTCACAATTGCCATTTGAAATGCAGCGCCGAATAGCAAAAAAAAGCCTTGTCAGGAAAGGGGGTGAATCCTGAGGAAGGCAAGTGGTTAAGAAGGTGCTCCTAACAACAACTCATTATGTGTATAAAAAACACCTGTCCATTGAATCTCTTTCTTCCATGCAAACCTCACCATCATTAATGGGCAAGACCAAAGAGCTGTCAAAGGATGTCAGGAACAAGATTCTTGACCGACACAAGGCTGGAATGGGCTACAAGACCATCAGCAAGAAGCTTGGTGAGAAGCTTCTTGAAACTGTTGGAGCGATTATTCGCAAATGGAAGAAATACAAAATAATCATTAATCGCCTTCAGTCTGGAGCTCCATGAAAGGTTTTGCCTCATGGGGTAAGGATCATGAGAAAAGTGAGGGATCAGCCCAGAACTACATGGGAGGAGCTTGTGAATGATCTCAAGGCAGTTGGCACCACAGTCACCAAACAAACCATTGGTAACACAATATGCCACCATGGATTGAAATCCTACAGCGCCCACAATGTCCCTGTCCTCAAGAAGACCCATCTGAAGTTTGCCAATAAACATCTAAATGATTCAGAGAAGGATTGGTTGAATGTGTTGTGGTCAGATGAGACCAAAATGTAGCTCTTTGGCTTTAACTTGACTAGCCGTGTTTGGAGGAAGTAAAATGCTGACTATGACACTATCCCTACAGTCAAGCATGGAGGTGGAATAATTATGCTTTGGAACTGTTTCTCTGCTAAAGGTACAGACTGACTTTGCCTTACTGAGGGGCCAATAGATGTGTATTATAAAATCTTGGATAGGAACCTTCTTCCCTCAGCCAGAACACTGAAGATGGGCCTTCCAGCATGACAATGACCCACAAAATACTGCCAAGGCAACAAAGGAGTGGCTTAAGAAGCAGCACATTAATGTCATGGAGTGGCCTAGCCAGTCTCCAGACCTTAATCCTATAGAAAATTTATGGAGGGAGCTGAAACTTTTAGTTGCCAAGTTACAGCCAAGAAGCCTTAAGGATTTAAAAAAGATCTGTAAAGAAGAGTGGAACTAAATCTCTCCTGAGATGTGTGCAAACCTGGTAACCAACTACAAGAAACATCTTACCTTTATACTTGCCAACAAGGGTTTCTTCACCAAGCACTAAGCCATGTTTTGCTTGGGGAACAAATACTTATTTTACCCACTGAACTGCAACTCAATTTATAACATTTGTATCATGTGTTTTTCATGTGTTTTTTTTCTGGATTTTTGGTTGATATTCTGTCTCTATCATTTAAAATACACCTATGATAAAAAGTATAGACCCTTCATTTCTTTGTAAGTGGGCAAACTTACAAAATATGCAGGGGATCAAATTATTTTCCTCACTGTATGTGTTTCATTGAATTTTTAGGCAGTGATGGGCAGTGATTAGCTAGAACCCTGATGCCCAACCTGTTGCCCTCAAGAAGTCTTGTGGCACTTATTATTTGTCCCTCAGGTCCCTTTACAAACAGAATAATGTGTGTTCCTTGTAGCAAGCGTACACACAGAGATGGACGCGGTTCAACTATTTTGCTCCAACCCTCCATTTTGTTAAGCATTCTCCATGTTGTCCCATCATCCCCCCTCCCTCTCTGTTCATTTACAGTGACATATGGCCTGAGTGATGAGAAGTGTCACAGGAGGCCAGAGCACAGCTGGGAGCTATAAAACCCCCAAGGGAGCTGGGGCCTCCCTGTCTAAGAACCTGTGCAATCTGGCACCTCGTAAAAGGATAACCCAAGCCTTCCCCTGAGTTCAAAGACATTCCAGAGGTGCAAGAAACTAGATAACACTTTTAAAATCCATTTTTCCCCTATGTCTCATATCTTGGAATATGAGAGACTTACATAAAAAACAGACATATCTTCAGATTTGCCACGAGAAGACAAACAGTTTGATATGTCACTCTCCTTGGCTGAAATATATAGGAAAGCAGAAAATTACATCTCTTGAACCATTCAAGTCTGTATTTTATATTTCATATCTAACGATTCCGCAGATGCGTCTGCATATTAATATACCCGCGGGTGGAATGTTACTTGTACCTAGGAAAAGTTATGAGCCAAAATATAAGCTACGAGGGACTTTGGTTCTAGCTTGGGTCTCTGCCCAGACAACCCCTCCCCAAATGAGTCATTGATCCTTGGCTTCAGAGACACCCCCTGCTGGGGGACTACAAAATAGGCTGTCAGGCCTAACAGTGGAAGTTGAAGAAATCTACCTTCTAACATCAGAACCAACTTGGGAGACGGTGCCCTTTTGCTCTGAAACTTGATCTGCTTAACCCAAGGTTTTTTGGCAAGTACTTATCTACCTAAACTTCTTTCTGTTTATCTTTTTGCTGTGTTATTGCTCTCTGTATATTTATATATATATATATATTGGTTACATCTTGTTTCTGTAAATATATGTTTTGCACCCTTTTGACCTTTTAGTAATAAATCTTTCTTTCTGAAGTGTTGAACTGTTTCTATAGCTCTTTAATGCAACTTACGAATTCATGCTGCTGAAGAACACTACTGTGTGTGTTTGGCCCTGTGTATAACCTGTCTGCGGTAACAGTGGTATACAGACGATTATCTAATCATCCTATTGTTACTGCTGATATTGCCTAGTTTCCTCTTTCTCTGTACAAAAAGGAGGTGGTGGCAGTGTGAAGGTTTTTTTTGCGCAATTAACCTGACCCAGTAACAATCGCGCTCAGGCTGCGAATACACGGGTTGTGGACCATTAGCTGGAAAATCTGTGTGCAGGGTGCAGCTAGACGTGGCATTGTAACGCACGTGACATCGCGGTTTTAGATTGGCTAGTCCTTCGGTCACGAGTTTGGTGAGAAGGTCTGGGGTCTGACGCTGCGATCGTCACATTCCTTACCTAGGTCCTTACAATCATTGAAAGAATATGCTACTTTAACTGGATACCAGTGTTTAAACAGGTTTATTTATTTCATACTTTCTTACTTTTTGTGTTGCTTATCCCTTTTCTATATTTATGTTTTATAAAGGGTCTTGAGAGATGTGGCAACATGGATTGATGAAGGGGCTGTGATAGGAGTGGTTTCTAGCAGCCTCATATAATATGTCTCCATGCTATCACTGAGCATGTCTCTAGTTTACAACAACCTCTATAGTATGGTTGGTCTTGCAGGATCTCTGACCATCTCCTTATGCATTTTTGCAGTCTCTCACCATCTCATGTTGCATTGCATTCACTGAAGAATTATTGTGGCCCTTTGGTGATGTCAGGAGCTGCACTTTAGGCCCCAAGACTGTTGACTTTCACTGAGCTGGAATTATGGATGACAGTTACAGAAACCAGTAATTAGTTGTTTTAGTTCATGTTTATGTGAATCAGTGGTATTCAGTGCCAAGATTATGGTAAGGAACTAAAATAAATATCAAACAATTCCCTGCGCTTTGCCCAACCAAACCTTATGAAATGTGAACTGCTTCATGAAGCAGTTCATTAATAAATATGAATACTAAATTATTGTTAGTCTCAATGCATAGTGCGCTGTCCCTTTAAATATATGAAATACAAACAAATCAAAAGGGTGTGTCCCTGTAAAAGTGCCCACAGCCAATACATAACTTCAATATAAACATAAGACTTTGAATCAATACATATATACATAAATAATACATAAAGAATTCATATACAAATCATAAATAAATAAATAAATAAAAGTCCCAAAATCAATCGTGAAGAGAAAGTGCTCTGTGCTGAAAAACTTCATACAAATTGCTTTTGTGCTCAGAAGGCGCTCTTCAAGAAAAAACAAGCAAGCTTCTTACCAAAAAGAGATGATCTCAAGAGATGAAATAATCACATGCGTCATAACCCAAGACTGGCACTCTGTCCAACATACCACCGAAGGAATGGCTGAGCGCATCATGGATTGGGATTAGATGGCACTGGACCACCAATCAGATCCTACTTCACCACCGATCGAATCCTGCTTCACCACTGATCGGATCCCACTTCACCACCCGATCGGATCCTACTTCACCACTGATCGGATCCTTCTTCACCACCAATTGGATCCCACTTCACCACTGATTGGATCCTACTTCAAAGTCTACCTGGGTGGACTGCTGCTGGACTGAGCACTTTCTCTTCATGATTGATTTTAGGACTTTTAGTTAGTTATTTATTTATGATTTGTATATGAATTCTTTATGTATTAATCTGAATTCTTATGTTTATATTGAAGTTATATATTAGCTGTGGGCACTTTTACAGGGACACACAGTATTGATTTGTTTGCATTTCATATATTTAAAGGGACAGCACACTATGGTATGGAACTAGTAGGTTTTTTGACTAACAATGGTAATAACATGAATCTTATGATGTCTGCGTTTGCTCTAAAGGAACATGTTTACTTTTACAGTATATGCGAAAGCTGACTTTGCAAAACAACCCATTGAGTTTAATACATAAATGCAAGACAAATGTGTTTGTATGAAATAAATGGCAAACACCTCCACCTATAACTAGCCTTTACAGCAAGGTGCATATGGTAAGGCAATACACATCACAAACAAACAAAACATTTCCCAGCTACACTTACCAGCCAGCTTGCAAAACAATGAACTGCTCTGTCTAACAGTTTATGTTAAAAACAAAGGGTTTTATTTGCAAATATTTGCAAATACTGCATATGCTTAAGCAGAGGTGCCCACGACAAGAGACCTCTGTATATAATGCAGTCCTAACTCTATGATTTTTAAAGCCTCCATATTAGGAGCACAAATAACAATGGATAGGTTGAGGACAGGTGTGCCTGGAGGGAGTTCATCCCTCCTTAAAAGCACAGGGACGCACATAACACTCAGCAATAGCACCATGGCCATGAAGGCATTTGGGCCCCACGCCCAATTCAACCAACTGTACAAAAAAAATGACTGGCAGGCTCAGGGGCGGACTGACAACTCATGGGGCCCCCGGGAAATAGGGGATTATGGGGCCCCTGTGTCCTTGCCCAAACTCAAAAAAGCCTATGAAAAAGGTACTAGGGGCATCTCATGGGGCCCCCTACTGACCCCGGGCCCTCGGGCAGTGCTCCAGTTTCCAAATGGTCAGCCCGCCCCTGGTCCTGGAGGTACTATAACAGAATGCCCTTTGGAATTGAGATCTCAAGGCCTATTTTGTCCATTATTAGATCCAGCACTTTGCCAAAATGTTTATGGCAAAGCTATAAAAAGCCAACAGTGCTTCTAAGCTAATGTCACTCTTTCCAAAACTAAATGGTTGGTTTCAGATACGCTTTAAGTCTTTAAAAAGGACACTGAGTTGCTACCCCAAAAATTCCCTTACGTGTTTACCTGAGATAAAAGAGGGCTTCTACCAGGGGCGGACTGACAACTCTTGGGGCCCCCGGGCAATAGGGGATCATGGGGCTCCTGTGTCCTTGCCCAAACTCAAAAAAGCCTATGAAAAAGGTACCAGGGGCATCTCATGGGGCCCCCTACTAACCCCAGGCCCTCGGGCAGTGCCCGAGTTTCCAAATGGTCAGTCCGCCCCTGAGGCTGTACTCCCAAGTAGAATGCAAAGAAGAAAACTGACTGTGGTCGTTGGTCAGTTTGAAATAGGATTGCAGGCTGGCAAGCAGGATCACCCAAGGGAAACAATGTCTGACAGAAATTACTCTATTGTGCTCCTCTCTGACTAATATTCACATTGTTATAGGGGCTTGCTTTTCCCCGACTCATCTGGCAACTTCCAAGGCTAAGTAGCCTGTTGTGAACCCACCTGACATGTCCTGATACACATTATCTGTCCTGCATCTTAGAAATCACTGTATTGCCTAGAGACACAGGGCTTCTCATATTCCCCACTTCCCACTTCTGTATTTACTAGGTATGGCCGCTAATGAACAAAAATAAATGTAAAATTGTAGGTTATTCTATTACTGCCATGTGTGTATTTTTATTATATTGTTTAATAAAATGTTTATATACTGTATACAGTACTTTGCTAAAGTTTTAGGAAGATGTGAGAAATGCTGTAAATTAAGAATGCTTTCAGAAAGTGAAGTAGTAATAGTTTATTTTTAACAAATAACAAAATGGAAAGTAAATGAACAAAAGAGAAATCCAAATCAAATCAATGTTTGGTGTGACAACTCTTTACCTTCTAAACAGCATAAATTCTTCAATTCTTCTAGATACATTTGCACATTTGAAGGAACTCGGCAGGCAGGTTTATCCAAACATCTGGGAGAACTAACCACAGATCTCATGTGGATGTAAACTGCCTCAAATCCTTCTGTCTCTTCCTGTAATCTCAGAAAGATTTGATGATGTTAAGATCAGGGCTCTGTGTGGACCAAATCCTCAATTTCAGGACTCCTTGTTTTTCTTTACACTGAAGATAGATCTTAATGACACTGGCTGCATGTTTGAGATCCTTGTCCTGCTGCAGAATAAATTTGGGGCCATTCACATGCCTCTTTGATGGTATGGCATAACTGATAAACACCTGCCTGTATTTCTTAGCATTGAGGACACCATTAATCCTGACCAAATCTCCAAATTCATTTGCAGAAATGTAATCCCAGACTTGCAAGGAACCTCCACCATGCTTCACTATTGGCTACAGACACTAATTATTATACAATTCTCCAGCGCTTTTGGTGAATAAACTGCCTCCTGCTACAGACAAATAATTCAAATTTTGACTCATCAGTCCAGAGCACCTACTCCCCTTTTTCTGCACCTCAGTTCCTATTTTTTCGTTCATAGGATGTGGAAACAAGGCTAATCAACTCAAATATGCAACATGCTTTCTAGTATTTCCACAGTGATCCCCAGGGCTCTTCTGTGCTGCTTGTCCCTGCTGTGACCAAGCACACTGCAGCTTGAATCCTGCTCCTGTGATCCCTGTGCACTGCAGCCTGCATCCTGCTCTAGTGACTCTGTGTACTTCAGCCTGCATTTTGTTCCTGTAGCCCGTGCACTCCAACATGCATCCAGTGTCTCTCTATGACTCTGTGCACTCCAGTCTGTTTCCTGTGTTCCCATGTGATTTCCTTAGCACACATGTGCAGTTAAGACTCTCCTTCCTGTGTTCTGGTGTTTCCAGCACCCCTGCCTGCCTAAGATTATACTCACTCTTGCTCCTGGGGTTCCTGAGTCCCTTTGCTGCTCTGCATACCTGCACTCAGTTCCCAGTAGCTTCTTGCTTGGGGGAGTCAGAGGCAGGGGCGGACTGACCATTTGGAAACTCGGGCACTGCCCGTGGGCCCGGGGTCAGTAGGGGGCCCCATGAGATGCCCCTGGTACCTTTTTCATAGGCTTTTTTGAGTTTGGGCAAGGACCAGTGGCGTATTTAGGTTTTGTGCTGCCCTAGGCAACACAAAAATTGCCCCCCCCCCATAGAAAGAGCCTGAAATTGACCAACAACACCCCTGCCTCCCACCCGAGAGAGCCTTCAGAGAAAGACGCTCACCTTCACAGCTCTGGACATCCCCAGGAAGGAGAGTCGGGCTGTGCATTCACCGTCATGAAACCCGCAGCCTCTCTCGGGACCCCCCAGGTCCCCATGCCGCGTGTGTACCTTCTTCCTTCCCTTCTTCCAAGGGGCAGTGCTGCCCCCCCTTGAAAAATGCCGCACTAGGCAAATGCCTTTTTTGCCTTATGGTAAATACACCCCTGGCAAGGACACAGGGGCCCCATGATCCCCTATTGCCCGGGAGCCCCATGAGTTGTCAGTCTGCCCCTAGTCAGAGGGCCACAATCTGGGAGTCATCAGCTATGAAATCCATCACCCCTTGGGTGAAAACTGGGCGGCTCTTTAGGTTCTGCATCGCAGCCCTTCTATGGGCTCTCACCTTCATTGAACATGCAGACATGCTGAGTTATATTTCTTTGGT
This sequence comes from Staurois parvus, assembly GCF_062004578.1. Lineage (NCBI taxonomy): Eukaryota > Metazoa > Chordata > Amphibia > Anura > Ranidae > Staurois > Staurois parvus. Next base: position 6,497,127 of record NW_028318099.1, on the reverse strand, counting down.
CTCCACTGGTGCTCTCTGTCTGCTTCATGGCTTATGCCACTGTCTATCCCCAGCTGCTTTAACCAAATCATGGGGAGCCAGTCTGCCTGCTAATGGCAATGATCTTCCATCCTTGGCATAATGGAGTTATGTATTAATTAGAAAAATAATTACATTAGCTTTAAAAGGAGCTAGTGAATTTGACCTTATATCAGCCTTCTGTAGTCTCCCAAACATCAGCACTCAGACTGGGCAATGGCAGGGCAGGACTACCAAGCAATCAGGTGAGCTGCAATGCAATGTGATGGCAAGTAATATGCTGACAGGAAGGGAAAACAGTGAGATCAGAAGGCTGAACTACTTTGGCTCCTTCACTGTCCAGTCACAGGTTGGGGGCGGTAGGTTGGCTTAACTCTGTTGCTAATCTTCAGAGAAAAGTGAGCTCATCAGCCCGGTTGTATAGTCTTCATGCCTGTGTAAATTTCAGGAATGTCTGGATAGAAATCCAATTCTTTTTAACTGTATATTAGCTGTATTTGGAGTTCAACTTTACCAGGACAGAAATAATATGAAGTGAGAGAAATAAACAATTTTTGATTGGTTTGTATGGGTTATATGGTAATTTGTTATGTACAACTTGCATATCATTGCAGTTTGCATTATATAAAGCAATCTGACCACCTGGAAATTTAACATCTGTTTTTTCACCTTCACCGACAAACACACAAGCTCTCAAAAAGATGTTTTTTCCTTGAGTAATATTGTGGAGCCTTACATAATAGCATACATTTATTTTTCTTTCACTTGTAAAACCACACAGCCCAACCCTGAGTTATTCACTTACCCAAGAGTCAATTCCACATTAGTGATATCACTGCTAATGATGTTCCCAAATGAAGATAACACGTGGTTCTAGCAAAGATGAGCCCAGAATGATAAGAATATTTACAATTAAAATGAAAAACTCTCATTAAAAAAACAAAATTAAGATAAATTAATAAAATTCTCTGTTGAGTTAATATAATCTAAAAAGTTATTTTTCATATCAGTAAATTGTTTTGCTGCAGCTGTATTTCTATTTCATCACAGGCACACATGGCAGGGTGTGGGCTGATTGGCTTTGACCTCTACAGAAATAATATATTACTGGGCAATTCAAACATGAAATATTCACAAGATGTTCTGATAGAAAACATGCTATTCAGGATGCTTGGGTTTCAATCATTATGAAATGTGATCTCCGAGAAGAGCATATTTATGTTCAAAATCCCAAAGACTATTGTTTATTTCATAGAGTCCAGATTGCATTCAAGAGAAGTACAGTAAATGTTACACAATTTGTGGGGTTATGATTGTCTGAAAAGATAAAGGACAAGTGCATGAATACATACTCTTTGAATGCACATCTGTTAGAACTCAGATTTCATTATCTTTTAGCTGGCTTTATACAAGTTATTATGCTGATAAACATTAGAGTCAACTTATTTTATAAAATTAATAGGTAATAGAGTTCTTAGCACTATAGACATATGCAAGCAAACCGTGAAGTGCAGAAACCCAACCAATTGTAGGCCTTTGCAGTCATGTCTTTTGACTATTTGCGACTCATTGCTATGGCTGTCTCAGCATGCTGGACACTGTACTTTGCCTTAATAAAAAAAAGCCTGCTAGAGTTTAGTGTATTTGTATATATTTTATTGTTATAGTGTTGGTTGTCCCCTTCTTTGTATCTTTATATGATGCAGGAAAACTAATTGGCTTTCTAAAAATAAATTATAATAATGAGAGGAAGCAATGGCTTGTGCTCAGCTGGACTACTAATTTAAAAATGGGTAATATTTAACCTATTAATTTGCTATCTAAAAGCTAACTTAGAAGTCAGACCTTTGGAACTACCCCCCCCCCACTCCCCCCATTCACACACACATCATCCATGCCTCTCTGGCCAATAGGGAGGTATGCTTCAAAAGTGGGTGCAGCTTTGTTCTTGGATGGAAATGTGCGTACAAAGCGAAACTTGAGCCAGAAAGTGTTTCAGTCAAATATGAAGATGCATTTGCTCACACGTGATAATTTTAGGATTGATTCACATGGATCTCAAAAGGGATATGAACTTGGAAAGGATTGAAGGTAAACTGGTCTAAACAGCTCACATTTCTGCATTAACTGAACTTTGTGCATGGAGCTGATCTCAATGTTACATGCAATGTTTCGGTCATGCTGGCTTTTGCTCTTTAATCACATACAATCCAATTTCTGTGCCAAACAAACATCCAAGAGTCCAATGTAATGTAAGGATAAAATTTATTCAGATCAGAATAGAGGCAATGCGTTATGGGGGTCAAACACCCCCTTTCATCAGGGATACAAAGCAATTTAAATACAAAGGTCATAGATTTGAAAATAAAAGGTCATGAATATAAAGGATGATAATATAGCTACAAAAAAAGAATATAAAAGTCAAAAGGTATACCTATTTGTATGTAACATTTGATTCCAGTAAATATCAGACTCAAAGATAATAATACCTTATATGCAGACATCAGAGGTCACAATACTTTTTTGGCAAACAGTCAAAAAGAATAATAGGCAATATCTCATTCAGTATACAGTATATTTAAATTGGTTTGTCAATGGAATTAAATACATTTTTGGGTATAGAACAACCTTTCTCAACTGGGGTTTTGTGGTAACCTGAGGTGCCATCTTAGGCCATCTGGGCTGCTGTGACATCCTGTTTGAGAAAAGCATTCTGATCAGAACAAGCTCCCACTGCTCCACAGAAATGTACATCGGCATGGAAGCAGCTCTATCAGGACAGTGCAAGTGCAGAGCAGCAGAAGGTGGAGGTGTCTTCCTGAGTCCTGACCTCTCCGCTTCCTCTATTATTATTATAATACAGGATTTATATAGCGCCAACATTTCGTGCAGCGCTTTTCAATGTGCAGTAAAATATCTAGAAGTTAAAATGATGGTACAGTACTGCAGTTTTTAAAAAGGCTGTGTGTATATATATATATATATATATATATATATATATATATATATATATATATATACATAGTGACAGTAGGCAGGTAAAATCACTTGGTTGTGTCCAGGATGGAAGATACATTTGTCTGAGATTTAGGCTCTGTGTATTTATTCCACTAGGGGGAAGTGCTGAGCCTTCAGCAGTGAGGAGTTAATATGACCAGCTGAAGGTAGTGGGCTCATTAGGGCCTCTATAAAACTTCCCATCCGGCTTAGGGAATTGCTCCATTCTGTGATCAGTTCTGTGTCTGAGTAGACTGGGTAGCTTCCTATCTGTCTGTGCGGTGAGACAAACGCCTGTGTGGCTAGCCTCAAATTAACAGAGAGATAGGGACTGGGTGCAGCACAAGGCTGCATCTAGTTGATAGCTAGGGAAGCTTTTTGAATAGTAAGTGGCCAAGTTGGCAAGGATTTATTTTCATGTTTATTTTTGGTTTGATGTTTTTCTCTTGTAAATAGTGTAAATAAACCACACCTTTGTATTTTCACCTACACTGCTATTTTGCTGTGCCTGTTTTGTGTGGTGAACTCACCCAGGGGTGTCACACTCACCTGCTTCCAAGCAAACCCTGTTACTATACATATATATATATATATATATATATATATATATATATATATATATACATATACACACACACACACACACACACACACATACACACACACAGCGGGTAAAATAAGTATGGAACATGTCATCACACCACAACATGTTGGTAACAGTCCATACATACAAAGAAATCAAAACAAATTTCCAAAATTACGTTATGTGTAATAAAAGGAAATTACACAGGGAAAAAGCATTGAACATGCCAACTGAAATTTATTTAATACTTCGCACAAAATAATTTGTTGGTAATGACAGCTTCAAGATGCCTCCTGTATGGAGAAACTAGTCGCATACATTGCTCAGGTGTGATTTTGGCCGATTCTTCCACACAAACAGTCTTCAAATCTTGAAGGTTCTGTGGGCCTCTTCTATGAACTCTGATCTTTAGTTCTCTCCATAGATTTTCTATTGGATTCAAGTCAGGTGATTGGCTGGGCCATTCTAGCAATTTTATTTTCTTTCTGTAAAACCAATTGAGTTTCCTTGGCTTTGTGTGTGGGATCATTGTCTTGCTGAAATGTCCACCCTCGTTTCATCTTCATCATCCTGGTAGATGGCAGCAGACTTTTATAAAAAAAATGTCTTGGTACATTTTTCCATTCACCCTTCCTTCAATGACATGAAGTTTGCCAGTACTCAGGGGCGGACTGACCATTCTAGCACTCGGGCACTGCCCGAGGGCCCGGGGTCAGTAGGGGGCCCCATGAAATGCCACTGGTACCTTTTTTATAGGCTTTTTTGAGTGTGGACAAGGACACAGGGGCCCCATGATCCCCTATTGCCCGGGGGTCCCATGAGTTGTTAGTCCGCCCCTGCCAGTACCGTATGCTGAAAAACAGCCCCACAACGTGATGTTCCCACCTCCAAATTTCACTGTTGTATGGTGTTTTTGGGGTGATGTGCAGCACCATTTGTCCTCCAAACATGGTGTGTATTATGGCATCCAAAGAGTTCAATTTTGGTCTCATCTGACCAGACTATATTTTCCCAGTATTTCACAGACTTGTCTAAATTTTGTGCAGCAAACTTTAAACGAACTTCAACATGCTTTTTCCTGCATGGTGAACATGCATGCAGGCCATGGCAGTTGAGTGCATTACTTGTTTTCTTTGAAACAATTGTACCTGCTAATTCCAAGTCTTTCTCTCCACAAGTGGTCCTTAGCTCTTGGATGACTTTTCTGATAATTCTTTTCACTCCTCTGTCAGAAATCATGAGAGGTGCACCTGGTCGTGGCTGGTTTATGGTGAAATGATGTTCTTTCCACTTCCAGATTATGGCCCAAGCAGTGCTCGCTTGAACATTTAGAAGTTTAGAAATCCTTCTGTAACCAATGTCATCAATATGTTTTGCAACAATAAAGGTTGCAAAGTTCTTGAGAGAGTTTTGTTTTTTGTGTGACACCTTGATAATGAGACACCTTTTTATAGGCCATCAGTTGAGACTGAAACAGCTATTATTAACCACTTGAGCTCCAGAGGATTTACCCCCCTTAATGACCAGGCCTCTTTTTGCTACTCGGCGCTGCACTAATTCAACTGATAATTGCGCGGTCATGCAATGCTGCACCCAAACAAAATTTACGTCCTTTTTTTCACACAAATAGAGCTTTCTTTTGGTGGTATTTGATCACCTGTGCGCTTTTTATTTTTCACGCTATAAACAAAAAAAGGCCAAAAATTTTGAAGAAAAACAATATTTTTTACTTTCAGCTATAAAAAATATACAGTAAACTCAAAGTTAGTTATAAATGTATTCTACTACATGTTTTTGGTAAAAAAAATCCCAATAAGTGTATATTGATTGCTTTGTGTGACAGTTATAGCATCTACAAACTATGGTATAAATACTGCAATTTACGCCATTTTTCTGCTATACAGCGCTGCGCTAGTTTAACGGACAATTGCGCAGTCATGCAATACGTTACATAAATGAAATTTACATCCTTTTTTCCCCCAAAAATTCAGCTTTCTTTTGGTGGTATTTGATCGCCTGTGCAGTTTTTATTTTTTGCGCTATAAAAAAAAAAGGCTGACAATTTTGAGGAAAAAAAAACAATATTTTGGACTTTTTGCTATAAAACATGTCCAGTAAAAAAAAAAATGCAAAAATCAAATTTAGTCATAAATTTCTGCCAAAATGCATTCTGCGACATGTCTTTGCTAAAAAAAAACCCAATACGTGTAAATTAATTGGTTTACGTGAAAGTTATAGCGTTTACAATGGCGGGAAAGATACTGGAATTTTTATTTATACTAATAATGGCGCCGATCAGCGACATATGGCGGCAATCAGCGACATATGACGGCGACCAGCGACTTATGGCGGGACTGCGGGACTGAGGCGGACATTTTGACACTGGGGGGGAGCTGACTTGGGGTCACTGACATCCCCAGTGACACCAATACAGTGATCAGTGAAAAAAAACCACTGAAACTGTATTAATGTCACTGGGGAGAAAGGGGTTAACATTTTTAGTGTTCACTGTGTGAGGGGAGTGTTTTACTAAGGGGGCGGGGGTGTGTGCTGGACGGGGGAGGGAGGGGGGAGCTGATCGAGGGAGAGAAACTGTATTCTCCCTCTGCAGCTTGGCGGCGAACTGTCACAGAGCAGGCTGTGTGTAAACAATGCAGCCCTGCTCTGTTTCAGTGTTTACCGCTCATCGCGGGAAAACGGCCGGTAAAAACCGGCCGTGACCCGCTGCTGACACCCGTGGGACAGGTAGGGCGGGCGCGTGCCTCGCGCGTGCCCCCTGCCTGTTTTGTAGGCACACGTTTTAAAACGTGCTTTTGCCTACGAGCGCCGCCCTGCCACCGTTTATATGCGGTGGCTGGGCGGCATGTGGTTAATTTGCGCAGACAAGGGGCAGGATTGCTTTTAATTACTGATAGATTTCAGCTGGTGTCTTGACTTTCCGTGCCTTTTTGCACCTCCCCTTCTTCATGTGTTCAAAACTATTTCCCTGTGTCATTCCATTTTATTACACATAACTTAATTTCTGGACTGCCCTGAGCTCTCACTGGTTTATAATGGCCCCGCACACCTGTGTACTCACACAGGTTGCAGGAGTCCACCAAAACTCAGAAAAACTCATCAAAACTGGATTGAAGGTTCCATCCCACCCAAGACCGTTTTAAACCTTAAGCTCCAGACCCTGATCAGGAACTACCAAACTTGGAGAAAACTTAAAGCACAGCTTTCTCTGCTTATAATAAACATTCTGGAGTTTTGCATTAAGCCTTAATGCGAATCTTGTGTCATTTCAACCTTCATTACCCAGTGTCACGATCTGGGTCAGGTTCAGAGACCAGTTGCTACAGCAGTTGTAAGGCTTACCTGAAACCAGCAGGATTGGTACACCAGCGGCCCACCCTGGGAATGATGCAGGCTCACCTGAGGTGCGGGGTCTAAGCATCCACCGGTCTTCCCCAGAGCTCCTAATGGTGGAGATGGATTTGGCTGCGTGTGAATGCCAGGTCGCAGATCTCAGGATCACCCCACCAGGGAATGAGTAGGCTGGAAACCAAAAGCGGATCAAACAGTTCAGGGATCAAACAGAAGCGGAGTCAGTCACAAGCCAAGGGTCGGTCACCAATGGTAGTAGATAGGATGAGGCAGAATCGTAGTCAGTAGCAAGCCAAAGGTCGGTAACGTAGAGGAAGACGGCAGCAGGAACAGTAAGCGGGATATTGGCTGGTAAGGCACAATAATCTGGCAACCAGGAAGTGCAGAGACATGGCTTTTATAGGAAGTTCATGGGAGGAGCAAGGAGTTCAAGGTTCAAGACAAAACAGGGCAAAGGCAGGATCATCCAAAGAATTGTCAAGGGAGCTGTCCAGCATTCCAGGTGGCTCAGCGAGAAGAAACACTGTCTCTCACCGCAGAAGGCCCAGGTTCGATTCCAGGCTCTGACAGTACTCCCCTCCTCACAGGACGTCCCCTGGACATCTTAGGACCAGGCTTGTGGGGAAACCTCTGGTGGAATTCTCTTGTTAGTCTAGGAGCATGAACATTTTCCTCAGGCTCCCAAGAATTTTCCTCTAGCCCATATCCTTCCCATTGGACCAGATATTGCAACTTTCCTCTAAACATCCTAGAATCAAGAATCTTCTCCACCACATATTCTTCTTCGCCGTGTACCTCAACAGGTGGAGGAGGTGGAAGAATTCTTCCAGAGAAAGGATTTTCATGAAATGGTTTGAAAAGCGACACATGAAAAACCGGGTGAATCTTCATACTGTCAGGAAGTTTTAAGCGAAAGGTAACTGGGTTGATCTGAGCAGAAATCTGAAAAGGACCAACAAACTTTTGACCCAACTTAGCAGATGGCACATGCACCTTCAAATTCTTTGTTGATAACCAAACTTTGTCACCCACATGAAACGTAGGAAGTGCTCTCCGGTGTCTGTCAGCAGCCTTTTTGTAATATTCCTGAGCTTCCCTCAAAGTCTCAATCAATTTCTCCTGAATCTCCTGCAATATAGTTAGTCTGTTGGTAACAGCAGGAATTGGAGTTGTGATAGGGAGATCAGGAATAAAAACTGGATGGTAACCGTTGTTTAAGTAAAAGGGACTTTGAGAGGTGGAACTATGTTTAGAATTGTTGTATGCAAACTCTGCAGTGGGAAGACAGTCCACCCAGTCATCCTGAAGATAAGTGACAAAGCATCGAAGATACTGCTCCATTGTTTGATTAGTTCTCTCAGTCTGACCATTAGACTGGGGATGAAAAGCAAAGGACAGATTGATTGTAACACCCAAGGCTGAGCAAAAGCTTTTCCAAAATTTCGAAGTAAACTGCACACCTCTGTCAGACACCACATCGAAATCCGAAAATAAGCAGACTTCGGATGCGCGAATCGAAATTTTTCCTAAAATGGCGGCGACATGTGCGGCGACGGAGCGGGGATGTCTGGGAAGGCGCGCAGACAAGGCGCGCTGACCCATAATGCATTCATTCATGACATGTGATCACATTAGCCAATCAGCAGCCAGCCAGCACTGTGTAATGGTCGAGCTATAAATGGCGGCCATTTTAGAATTCTCCACTTGCCTCCAGTCATTCAACAGAGGCAGACCTGGCTGTATTCAGGGAGAGAGTTAGGGACACAGAAACGTTAGTTAGGGACACAGAAACGTTACTTAGGGCCACAGAATCGTTACTTAGGGCCACAGAAACGTTACTTAGGGAAACAGAATTGTTACTTAGGGACAGACACAGAATTGTTACTGAGGGAAACAGAATTGTTACTGAGGGCCACAGAACTGTTACTTAGGGCCACAGAAACGTTACTTAGGGCCACAGAATTGTTACTTAGGGACAGACACAGAATTGTTACTGAGGGCCACAGAATTGTTACTGAGGGCCACAGAACTGTTACTTAGGGCCACAGAATTGTTACTTAGGGCCACAGAATTGTTACTTAGGGACAGACACAGAATTGTTACTGAGGGCCACAGAATTGTTACTGAGGGCCACAGAACTGTTACTTAGGGCCACAGAAACGTTACTTAGGGACACAGAATTGTTACTCAGGGACAGACACAGAAACGTTACTTAGGGCCACAGAAACGTTACTTAGGGCCACAGAGTTGTTACTTAGGGACAGACACAGAATTGTTACTGAGGGCCACAGAATTGTTACTGAGGGCCACAGAATTGTTACTGAGGGCCACAGAACTGTTACTTAGGGCCACAGAATTGTTACTTAGGGCCACAGAATTGTTACTTAGGGACAGACACAGAATTGTTACTGAGGGACACAGATTTGTTACTGAGGGCCACAGAAACGTTACTTAGGGACACAGAATTGTTACTCAGGGACAGACACAGAATTGTTACTTAGGGACACAGAATTGTTACTCAGGGACAGACACAGAATTGTTACTGAGGGATACAGAATTGTTACTGAGGGACACAGAAACGTTACTTAGGGCCACAGAAACGTTACTTAGGGCTACAGAAACGTTACTTAGGGCCACAGAATCGTTACTTAGGGCCACAGAATCGTTACTTAGGGCCACAGAAACGTTACTGAGGGACACAGAATTGTTACTGAGGGACACAGAATTGTTACTCAGGGACACAGAATTATTACTGAGCGACACAGAATTGTTACTGAGGGACACAGAATTGTTACTCAGGGACAGACACAGAATTGTTACTGAGGGACACAGAATTGTTACTGAGGGACACAGAATTGTTACTGAGGGACACAGAATTGTTACTCAGCGACAGACACAGAATTGTTACTCAGGGACACAGAATTGTTACTGAGGGACACAGAATTGTTACTGAGGGACACAGAATTGTTACTGAGCGACAGACACAGAATTTTTACTCAGGGACAGACACAGAATTGTTACTGAGGGACACAGAATTGTTACTCAGGGACACAGAATTGTTACTGAGGGACACAGAATTGTTACTGAGGGACACAGAATTTTTACTGAGGGACACAGAATTGTTACTGAGGGACACAAAATTGTTACTCAGGGACACAGAATTGTTACTCAGGGACAGACACAGAATTGTTACTGAGGGACACAGAATTGTTACTGAGGGACACAGAATTGTTACTCAGGGACACAGAATTGTTACTCAGGGACACAGAATTGTTTCTGAGGGACACAGAATTGTTACTGATGACACAGAATTGTTACTCAGGGACAGACACAGAATTGTTACTGAGGGACACAGAATTGTTACTGAGGGACAGACACAGAATTGTTACTCAGGGACAGACACAGAATTGTTACTGAGGGACACAGAATTGTTACTGAGGGACACAGAATTGTTACTCAGGGACAGACACAGAATTGTTACTCAGGGACAGACACAGAATTGTTACTGAGGGACACAGAATTGTTACTGAGGGACACAGAATTGTTACTCAGGGACAGACACAGAATTGTTACTGAGGGACACAGAATTGTTACTGAGGGACACAGAATTGTTACTCAGGGACACATAATTGTTACTCAGGGACACAGAATTGTTACTGAGGGACACAGAATTGTTACTGAGGGACACAGAATTGTTACTCAGGGACAGACACAGAATTGTTACTCAGGGACACAGAATTGTTACTCAGGGACAGACACAGAATTGTTACTCAGGGACAGACACAGAATTGTTACTGAGGGACACAGAATTGTTACTGAGGGACACAGAATTGTTACTGAGGGACACAGAATTGTTACTCAGCGACAGACACAGAATTGTTACTCAGGGACAGACACAGAATTGTTACTGAGGGACACAGAATTGTTACTGAGGGACACAGAATTGTTACTCAGGGACACATAATTGTTACTCAGGGACACAGAATTGTTACTGAGGGACACAGAATTGTTACTGAGGGAAACAGAATTGTTACTCAGGGACAGACACAGAATTGTTACTGAGGGACACAGAATTGTTACTCAGGGACACAGAATTGTTACTCAGGGACACAGAATTGTTACTGAGGGACACAGAATTGTTACTCAGGGACAGACACAGAATTGTTACTCAGGGACAGACACAGAATTGTTACTGAGGGACACAGAATTGTTACTGAGGGACACAGAATTGTTACTCAGCGACAGACACAGAATTGTTACTCAGGGACAGACACAGAATTGTTACTGAGGGACACAGAATTGTTACTGAGGGACACAGAATTGTTACTCAGGGACACATAATTGTTACTCAGGGACACAGAATTGTTACTGGGGGACACAGAATTGTTACTCAGGGACAGACACAGAATTGTTACTCAGGGACAGACACAGAATTGTTACTGAGGGACACAGAATTGTTACTGAGGGACACAGAATTGTTACTCAGCGACAGGCACAGAATTGTTACTCAGGGACAGACACAGAATTGTTACTGAGGGACACAGAATTGTTACTGAGGGACACAGAATTGTTACTCAGGGACACAGAATTGTTACTCAGGGACACAGAATTGTTACTGATGGACACAGAATTGTTACTGAGGGACACAGAATTGCTACTCAGGGACAGACACAGAATTGTTACTCAGGGACAGACACAGAATTGTTACTCAGGGACACAGAATTGTTACTGAGGGACACAGAATTGTTACTGGGGGACACAGAATTGTTACTGAGGGACACAGAATTGTTACTCAGGGACACAGAATTGTTACTCAGCGACAGACACAGAATTGTTACTCAGGGACAGACACAGAATTGTTACTCAGGGACAGACACAGAATTGTTACTGAGGGACACAGAATTGTTACTCAGCGACAGACACAGAATTGTTACTGAGGGACACAGAATTGTTACTCAGGGACACAGAATTGTTACTGAGGGACACAGAATTGTTACTGAGGGACACAAAATTGTTACTCAGGGACACAGAATTGTTACTCAGGGACAGACACAGAATTGTTACTGAGGGACACAGAATTGTTACTGAGGGACACAGAATTGTTACTGAGGGACACAGAATTGTTACTCAGCGACAGACACAGAATTGTTACTCAGGGACACAGAATTGTTACTGACGACACAGAATTGTTACTCAGGGACAGACACAGAATTGTTACTGAGGGACACAGAATTGTTACTGAGGGACAGACACAGAATTGTTACTCAGGGACAGACACAGAATTGTTACTGAGGGACACAGAATTGTTACTGAGGGACACAGAATTGTTACTCAGGGACAGACACAGAATTGTTACTCAGGGACAGACACAGAATTGTTACTGAGGGACACAGAATTGTTACTGAGGGACACAGAATTGTTACTCAGGGACACAGAATTGTTTCTGAGGGACACAGAATTGTTACTGACGACACAGAATTGTTACTCAGGGACAGACACAGAATTGTTACTGAGGGACACAGAATTGTTACTGAGGGACAGACACAGAATTGTTACTCAGGGACAGACACAGAATTGTTACTGAGGGACACAGAATTGTTACTGAGGGACACAGAATTGTTACTCAGGGACAGACACAGAATTGTTACTGAGGGACACAGAATTGTTACTGAGGGACACAGAATTGTTACTCAGGGACACAGAATTGTTACTCAGCGACAGACACAGAATTGTTACTCAGGGACAGACACAGAATTGTTACTGAGGGACACAGAATTGTTACTGAGGGACACAGAATTGTTACTCAGGGACACATAATTGTTACTCAGGGACACAGAATTGTTACTGAGGGACACAGAATTGTTACTGAGGGACACAGAATTGTTACTCAGGGACAGACACAGAATTGTTACTCAGGGACACAGAATTGTTACTCAGGGACACAGAATTGTTACTGAGGGACACAGAATTGTTACTCAGGGACAGACACAGAATTGTTACTCAGGGACAGACACAGAATTGTTACTCAGGGACAGACACAGAATTGTTACTCAGGGACACAGAATTGTTACTGAGGGACACAGAATTGTTACTGAGGGACACAGAATTTTTACTGAGGGACACAGAATTGTTACTCAGGGACACAGAATTGTTACTCAGGGACACAGAATTGTTACTCAGGGACAGACACAGAATTGTTACTCAGGGACAGACACAGAATTGTTACTGAGGGACACAGAATTGTTACTGAGGGACACAGAATTGTTACTGAGGGACACAGAATTGTTACTCAGGGACAGACATAGAATTGTTACTCAGGGACACAGAATCGTTTAATTAAAGAGTATGTCAGACAACATGCATAGGAGTGGCAGAGGAGGCAATGTTTTAGGAGCGAGCAGACGTGGCAGCAGAGGAAGGGGTCGAGGCAGCACTAGTCGCAGCCAGAGGCCAGTGCTCCCGGTGTCATCCAGAGGTCGTGTCTCCACCGACAACCCTGCCGTCATCGATTGGTTGGCTCGGTCGTCTTCCTCTTCCCAGGTCACCTCTGACACCTACAGCCAACGGTCGGTGGGTACGTCAGACACAACCGTTAGTTGGCATGGCCCGGGAGCAAGCCCACTGAAATCACGTGTCCTCGACCTGCCCCTGTCCTTTGGTGTTCCCTCACCAAGCGAAGTATCGTATGCTGTGGGCTCAGCCCCACTGTACAGTGAGGAAGAGCTAACAGAGGGCGGTCAGGAACGGGGGGAGACATCCGCTTCTTCAGCAGCCAGGCGAAGAAGTAGTGGCGAGGAGAGTGGCTCGGTAGCCGGTCTAGAGACAGGTCTGTCTCCTGACCCACACGCAGCCGAGGGGGCTAGTAGTGAGGCGGAGACCCTAATTGATGATGATGAGGCTGATCGCACTTGGCAGCCTCATCGTCATCAGGCTATTGCTTCCGCATAATCAGGAGAAGAGGGTGGCAGCTTGGCAGCGAGCAAAACAGTCGGTGGGTTGCCCAGGAGGCAGCAGGGTCGCAGCAGTGTCAGTGGAGGCAAACGGCCATGAAGTACAGCACCAGCTCCACTGCAGCCTACCACCACGGCCAGTAGTGGTGCCGGTGTGCACGGAGGAAGCAGCAGTCAGCCAGTGAGGAGTATCGGGGGCAAAGTTTCCTACTCGGCGGTGTGGCAATTTTTTGTCAAGCCGCCCGAGGAAGTAAACGTAGCCGTATGTCGACTATGTGGCCAGAAAGTCAAGCGTGGCCAGGGGGCCCATGTTGGGACTACAGCATTGCGGCAGCATATGCAGCGTCGCCATTTGGTGGCCTGGGAAAACCGTGATAAAGATACGGCGGTTCTGCCCGCCCCAGCCCCCGCTCCATCACCCGCTCCGTTACTTGCTCCGTCACCCGACGTCAATCGCCCTCTATCAGCCAGTCAAGGCTCCAACACCTCTGCTGAGGGGAGTTGTCGCTCGTTGGCATCTTCCGCTCGTTCTGATGCTCCTTCTCCTGCTACTCCTCTTCACGGATTCCGTCAGCAGTCTTTCTTGGAATCCGTTTCCAAGAGACAACAGTTTGCGAGCACGCACCCGACGGTGCAAAAGCTGAACGTCCTCCTGTCCAAGTTGCTGGTGCTGCAGTCCCTCCCTTTCCAAGTGGTGGACTCAGCACCTTTCCGAGAAATGATGGCTTGTGCCGCGACGCGGTGGAGAGTGCCAAGCCGTCATTTCTTCGCCAAAAAGGCAGTGCCAGCCCTGCATTCACATGTAGAAGAGATGGTGGGCCAGTCTTTGAGCATGTCGGTCTCTGCCAAAGTGCACGGCAGCGCCGACGTATGGAGCTGTAACTACGGTCAGGGACAGTACATGTCATTTACGGCCCACTGGGTGAACGTGGTGCTGTCACAGCCGCACCAGCAACTTGGACAGGTCACGCCGCTTTTGCCTCCACGTTTGCATGTCCTTGGTCCGGCAAAGATGTCCGCCTCTACCACCTCTTCTTCCGCCGTGTCCTCAGCTGCCACCCCCGTGCCAAGTCCCATTACCCGACCGGCATATCACATGTGCAGGGCGCAACGGTGTCACGCTGTGCTGCACCTGGTATGCCTTGGCGAACGTAGTCACACAGGGGAGGAACTTCTCAGTGTAATGAACAGAGAAATCGACAGATGGCTGTCTCCGCGCAAACTTAAAATCGGAACCATGTTGACCGACAACGGAAAGAACATGGTGTCTGCTCTGCTTCAAGGAAGGTTGTGCCATGCGCCATGCATGGCTCACGTGTTCAATCTGGTTGTCAAGCGGTTCCTAAAATCCACCATCCCACTGCAAGACATCCTTAAAATGTCACGTAAACTTTGCATGCATTTCAGCCATTCCTACACTGCAAAGCACACCCTCCTTGAGCTGCAGCGGCAGAACGGAATTCCACAGCATCGCCTGATCTGCGACGTTGCAACAAGGTGGAATTCAACCCTACACATGTTATACCGCCTTTACGAACAGCGAAAGGCCATCACCGATTTCCTGGTGTTACAAGCGGATAAAGGTACTCCCCCGTGTAACTTAGATGTCAGCCATTGGCAGCTCATGCGTGACACCTGCCGCTTGCTCAGGCCCTTTGAGGAGGCCACGCTATTCGTGAGTCGGCAGGACTATGGGATGAACGACGTCATTCCTCTGTTGCACGTCCTGGAACAAATGCTGTTAACAATGGCTGGTCAGGGTGCGGTAGACGTGGCGCACAGATCTCAACGCCACATGACCCCTGTGGGGGCCGGACAGGAAGAAGAGGAGGAGGTAGAGGAGGACATTTGTGCTCAGGAATTATTGAGTGAAATGGGTGGTTTTTCCACTCAGCGGACAGGAGTGGAGGAGCAGGAGCATCTGGTAGAGGAGGAGGAGGAGGAGACAGAGAACCCAGATGCACCGTGGCAGTATGCTGTGGAGATGGAGGCAGGGAGTCCCTCACATTCCTTGGCACAAATGGCCCATAGCATGCTCGGTTGCTTGCGTAGCGACAGCTGAATAATAACCATCAGACAGAGGGATGACTTTTGGCTGTCCACCTTGTTGGACCCTCGCTACCGTTCAAAAATGGTAGCCTTTTTCACACCTGCTGAGAGGGAGGCCAAAATAACGTACTATAAAAACCACCTATGTAGTCAGTTGGTCTCTGCCTTTCTGCGCCAACGTCCATCCTCAGACACTGTGGGCCCTGTGCGCTCGCGTTCCGCTGCCATGGCAGCAGGGGAGGGGTGGGGTGGTAGGAGCAGTGGCAGCTCCACCAGCAGCGGCTGCCTCAGTCTGCAGTCGATGATGAGTAGCTTTCTTCACCAGCACAGTGAGGAAACTACTAACCAGCCGCAGCAGCAGCAGCAGCATCAGGTGGACCTAGAGCAGGACCTCAAACAACAGGCTTGGGCCTACTTGGACAGCACCCTGCCAACCGAGGTAGACAATCCCCTTGACTACTGGGCAACGAAACTTGACCTTTGGCCCCAACTAGCTGAATTTGCCCTTGAAAGGCTGTCATGCCTGGCCAGTAGCGTGGCATCGGAGCGCGTGTTTAGTGCGGCAGGAGGTATTGTAACTCCGCGGAGGACACGACTGTCCACCCAAAGTGTGGAGAGACTCACGTTTGTGAAAATGAATCAGGCGTGGATTAGTCTGGATTTCAAACCACCAGTTCCTGACACAACTGACTAAATTCTCCATGAATCATGCCCCAAACATGTGCCACTTTTAGGTCTCCTCACACTGCTGGTGTGTTCCATTTTTTGTCATAGGGTGCTGGCAGATTACGGGCCTCCCATAGCTGCTGCCAGGCCCCTAATCTGCCATGGGCCCCTGTACCGCCTCCTCATGCTGCTGCCAGGTCCACAGTGTCTCATGCCATGTGCCACTTTCAGGTCTCCTCACACTGCTGGTGTGTTCCATTTTTTGTCATAGGGTGCTGGCAGATTACGGGCCTCCTATAGCTGCTGCCAGGCCCCTAATCTGCCATGGGCCCCTATACCGCCTCCTCATGCTGCTGCCAGGTCCAGAGTCTCTCATGGGTCCCTGTACGGCCTCCCATTGCTGCTGTCTCCATCGCCACACTCTGCCATGTGCCACTTTCAGGTCTCCTCACACTGCTGTTGTGTTCCATTTTTTGTCATAGGGTGCTGGCAGATTACGGGCCTCCCATAGCTGCTGCCAGGCCCCTAATCTGCCATGGGCCCCTGTACCGCCTCCTCATGCTGCTGCCAGGTCCACAGTGTCTCATGCCATGTGCCACTTTCAGGTCTCCTCACACTGCTGGTGTGTTCCATTTTTTGTCATAGGGTGCTGGCAGATTACGGGCCTCCTATAGCTGCTGCCAGGCCCCTAATCTGCCATGGGCCCCTATACCGCCTCCTCATGCTGCTGCCAAGTCCAGAGTCTCTCATGGGTCCCTGTACGGCCTCCCATTGCTGCTGTCTCCATCGCCACACTCTGCCATGTGCCACTTTCAGGTCTCCTCACACTGCTGGTGTGTTCCATTTTTTGCCATAGGGTGCAGGCAGATTACGGGCCTCCTATAGCTGCTGCCAGGCCCCTAATCTGCCATGGGCCCCTATACCGCCTCCTCATGCTGCTGCCAAGTCCAGAGTCTCTCATGGGTCCCTGTACGGCCTCCCATTGCTGCTGTCTCCATCGCCACACTCTGCCATGTGCCACTTTCAGGTCTCCTCACACTGCTGGTGTGTTCCATTTTTTGTCATAGGGTGCTGGCAGATTACGGGCCTCTCATAGCTGCTGCCAGGCCCCTAATCTGCCATGGGCCCCTGTACCGCCTCCTCATGCTGCTGCCAGGTCCACAGTGTCTCATGCCATGTGCCACTTTCAGGTCTCCTCACACACTGCTGGTGTGTTCCATTTTTTGTCATAGGGTGCTGGCAGATTACGGGCCTCCCATTGCTGCTGCCAGGCCCCTAATCTGCAATGGGCCCCTATTCCGCCTCCTCATGCTGCTGCCAGGTCCAGAGTCTCTCATGGGTCCCTGTACGGCCTCCCATTGCAGCTGTCTCCATCGCCACACTCTGCCATGTGCCACTTTCAGGTCTCCTCACACTGCTGGTGTGTTCCATTTTTTGTCATAGGGTGCTGGCAGATTATGGGCCTCCTATAGCTGCTGCCAGGCCCCTAATCTGCCATGGGCCCCTATACCGCCTCCTCATGCTGCTGCCAGGTCCAGAGTCTCTCATGGGTCCCTGTACGGCCTCCCATTGCTGCTGTCTCCATCGCCACACTCTGCCATGTGCCACTTTCAGGTCTCCTCACACTGCTGGTGTGTTCCATTTTTTGTCATAGGGTGCTGGCAGATTACGGGCCTCCCATAGCTGCTGCCAGGCCCCTAATCTGCCATGGGCCCCTGTACCGCCTCCTCATGCTGCTGCCAGGTCCACAGTGTCTCATGCCATGTGCCACTTTCAGGTCTCCTCACACTGCTGGTGTGTTCCATTTTTTGTCATAGGGTGCTGGCAGATTACGGGCCTCCCATAGCTGCTGCCAGGCCCCTAATCTGCCATAGGCCCCTATACCGCCTCCTCATGCTGCTGCCAGGTCTAGAGTCTCTCATGGGTCCCTGTACGGCCTCCCATTGCTGCTGTCTCCATCGCCACACTCTGCCATGTGCCACTTTCAGGTCTCCTCACACTGCTGGTGTGTTCCATTTTTTGTCATAGGGTGCTGGCAGATTACGGGCCTCCTATAGCTGCTGCCAGGCCCCTAATCTGCCATGGGCCCCTATACCGCCTCCTCATGCTGCTGCCAGGTCCAGAGTCTCTCATGGGTCCCTGTATGGCCTCCCATTGCTGCTGTCTCCATCGCCACACTCTGCCATGTGCCACTTTCAGGTCTCCTCACACTGCTGGTGTGTTCCATTTTTTGTCATAGGGTGCTGGCAGATTACGGGCCTCCCATAGCTGCTGCCAGGCCCATAATCTGCCATGGGCCCCTGTACCGCCTCCTCATGCTGCTGCCAGGTCCACAGTGTCTCATGCCATGTGCCACTTTCAGGTCTCCTCACACTGCTGGTGTGTTCCATTTTTTGTCATAGGGTGCTGGCAGATTACGGGCCTCCCATAGCTGCTGCCAGGCCCCTAATCTGCCATGGGCCCCTATACCGCCTCTTCATGCTGCTGCCAGGTCCAGAGTCTCTCATGGGTCCCTGTACGGCCTCCCATTGCTGCTGTCACCATCGCCACACTCTGCCATGTGCCACTTTCAGGTTTCCTCACACTGCTGGTGTGTTCCATTTTTTGTCATAGGGTGCTGGCAGATTACGGGCCTCCCATAGCTGCTGCCAGGCCCCTAATCTGCCATGGGCCCCTGTACCGCCTCCTCATGCTGCTGCCAGGTCCACAGTGTCTCATGCCATGTGCCACTTTCAGGTCTCCTCACACTGCTGGTGTGTTCCATTTTTTGTCATAGGGTGCTGGCAGATTACGGGCCTCCTATAGCTGCTGCCAGGCCCCTAATCTGCCATGGGCCCCTATACCGCCTCCTCATGCTGCTGCCAAGTCCAGAGTCTCTCATGGGTCCCTGTACGGCCTCCCATTGCTGCTGTCTCCATCGCCACACTCTGCCATGTGCCACTTTCAGGTCTCCTCACACTGCTGGTGTGTTCCATTTTTTGCCATAGGGTGCTGGCAGATTACGGGCCTCCTATAGCTGCTGCCAGGCCCCTAATCTGCCATGGGCCCCTATACCGCCTCCTCATGCTGCTGCCAAGTCCAGAGTCTCTCATGGGTCCCTGTACGGCCTCCCATTGCTGCTGTCTCCATCGCCACACTCTGCCATGTGCCACTTTCAGGTCTCCTCACACTGCTGGTGTGTTCCATTTTTTGTCATAGGGTGCTGGCAGATTACGGGCCTCTCATAGCTGCTGCCAGGCCCCTAATCTGCCATGGGCCCCTGTACCGCCTCCTCATGCTGCTGCCAGGTCCACAGTGTCTCATGCCATGTGCCACTTTCAGGTCTCCTCACACACTGCTGGTGTGTTCCATTTTTTGTCATAGGGTGCTGGCAGATTACGGGCCTCCCATTGCTGCTGCCAGGCCCCTAATCTGCAATGGGCCCCTATTCCGCCTCCTCATGCTGCTGCCAGGTCCAGAGTCTCTCATGGGTCCCTGTACGGCCTCCCATTGCTGCTGTCTCCATCGCCACACTCTGCCATGTGCCACTTTCAGGTCTCCTCACACTGCTGGTGTGTTCCATTTTTTGTCATAGGGTGCTGGCAGATTACGGGCCTCCCATAGCTGCTGCCAGGCCCCTAATCTGCCATGGGCCCCTATACCGCCTCTTCATGCTGCTGCCAGGTCCAGAGTCTCTCATGGGTCCCTGTACGGCCTCCCATTGCTGCTGTCACCATCGCCACACTCTGCCATGTGCCACTTTCAGGTTTCCTCACACTGCTGGTGTGTTCCATTTTTTGTCATAGGGTGCTGGCAGATTACGGGCCTCCCATAGCTGCTGCCAGGCCCCTAATCTGCCATGGGCCCCTGTACCGCCTCCTCATGCTGCTGCCAGGTCCACAGTGTCTCATGCCATGTGCCACTTTCAGGTCTCCTCACACTGCTGGTGTGTTCCATTTTTTGTCATAGGGTGCTGGCAGATTACGGGCCTCCTATAGCTGCTGCCAGGCCCCTAATCTGCCATGGGCCCCTATACCGCCTCCTCATGCTGCTGCCAAGTCCAGAGTCTCTCATGGGTCCCTGTACGGCCTCCCATTGCTGCTGTCTCCATCGCCACACTCTGCCATGTGCCACTTTCAGGTCTCCTCACACTGCTGGTGTGTTCCATTTTTTGCCATAGGGTGCTGGCAGATTACGGGCCTCCTATAGCTGCTGCCAGGCCCCTAATCTGCCATGGGCCCCTATACCGCCTCCTCATGCTGCTGCCAAGTCCAGAGTCTCTCATGGGTCCCTGTACGGCCTCCCATTGCTGCTGTCTCCATCGCCACACTCTGCCATGTGCCACTTTCAGGTCTCCTCACACTGCTGGTGTGTTCCATTTTTTGTCATAGGGTGCTGGCAGATTACGGGCCTCTCATAGCTGCTGCCAGGCCCCTAATCTGCCATGGGCCCCTGTACCGCCTCCTCATGCTGCTGCCAGGTCCACAGTGTCTCATGCCATGTGCCACTTTCAGGTCTCCTCACACACTGCTGGTGTGTTCCATTTTTTGTCATAGGGTGCTGGCAGATTACGGGCCTCCCATTGCTGCTGCCAGGCCCCTAATCTGCAATGGGCCCCTATTCCGCATCCTCATGCTGCTGCCAGGTCCAGAGTCTCTCATGGGTCCCTGTACGGCCTCCCATTGCTGCTGTCTCCATCGCCACACTCTGCCATGTGCCACTTTCAGGTCTCCTCACACTGCTGGTGTGTTCCATTTTTTGTCATAGGGTGCTGGCAGATTACGGGCCTCCTATAGCTGCTGCCAGGCCCCTAATCTGCCATGGGCCCCTATACCGCCTCCTCATGCTGCTGCCAGGTCCAGAGTCTCTCATGGGTCCCTGTACGGCCTCCCATTGCTGCTGTCTCCATCGCCACACTCTGCCATGTGCCACTTTCAGGTCTCCTCACACTGCTGGTGTGTTCCATTTTTTGTCATAGGGTGCTGGCAGATTACGGGCCTCCCATAGCTGCTGCCAGGCCCCTAATCTGCCATGGGCCCCTGTACCGCCTCCTCATGCTGCTGCCAGGTCCACAGTGTCTCATGCCATGTGCCACTTTCAGGTCTCCTCACACTGCTGGTGTGTTCCATTTTTTGTCATAGGGTGCTGGCAGATTACGGGCCTCCCATAGCTGCTGGCAGGCCCCTAATCTGCCATAGGCCCCTATACCGCCTCCTCATGTTGCTGCCAGGTCTAGAGTCTCTCATGGGTCCCTGTACGGCCTCCCATTGCTGCTGTCTCCATCGCCACACTCTGCCATGTGCCACTTTCAGGTCTCCTCACACTGCTGGTGTGTTCCATTTTTTGTCATAGGGTGCTGGCAGATTACGGGCCTCCTATAGCTGCTGCCAGGCCCCTAATCTGCCATGGGCCCCTATACCGCCTCCTCATGCTGCTGCCAGGTCCACAGTCTCTCATGGGTCCCTGTATGGCCTCCCATTGCTGCTGTCTCCATCGCCACACTCTGCCATGTGCCACTTTCAGGTCTCCTCACACTGCTGGTGTGTTCCATTTTTTGTCATAGGGTGCTGGCAGATTACGGGCCTCCCATAGCTGCTGCCAGGCCCATAATCTGCCATGGGCCCCTGTACCGCCTCCTCATGCTGCTGCCAGGTCCACAGTGTCTCATGCCATGTGCCACTTTCAGGTCTCCTCACACTGCTGGTGTGTTCCATTTTTTGTCATAGGGTGCTGGCAGATTACGGGCCTCCCATAGCTGCTGCCAGGCCCCTAATCTGCCATGGGCCCCTATACCGCCTCTTCATGCTGCTGCCAGGTCCAGAGTCTCTCATGGGTCCCTGTACGGCCTCCCATTGCTGCTGTCACCATCGCCACACTCTGCCATGTGCCACTTTCAGGTTTCCTCACACTGCTGGTGTGTTCCATTTTTTGTCATAGGGTGCTGGCAGATTACGGGCCTCCTATAGCTGCTGCCAGGCCCCTAATCTGCCATGGGCCCCTATACCGCCTCCTCATGCTGCTGCCAGGTCCAGAGTCTCTCATGGGTCCCTGTACGGCCTCCCATTGCTGCTGTCTCCATCGCCACACTCTGCCATGTGCCACTTTCAGGTCTCCTCACACTGCTGGTGTGTTCCATTTTTTGTCATAGGGTGCTGGCAGATTACGGGCCTCCCATAGCTGCTGCCAGGCCCCTAATCTGCCATGGGCCCCTATACCGCCTCCTCATGCTGCTGCCAGGTCCAGAGTCTCTCATGGGTCCCTGTACGGCCTCCCATTGCTGCTGTCTCCATCGCCACACTCTGCCATGTGCCACTTTCAGGTCTCCTCACACTGCTGGTGTGTTCCATTTTTTGTCATAGGGTGCTGGCAGATTACGGGCCTCCTATAGCTGCTGCCAGGCCCCTAATCTGCCATGGGCCCCTATACCGCCTCCTCATGCTGCTGCCAGGTCCAGAGTCTCTCATGGGTCCCTGTACGGCCTCCCATTGCTGCTGTCTCCATCGCCACACTCTGCCATGTGCCACTTTCAGGTCTCCTCACACTGCTGGTGTGTTCCATTTTTTGTCATAGGGTGCTGGCAGATTACGGGCCTCCCATAGCTGCTGCTAGGCCCCTAATCTGCCATAGGCCCCTATACCGCCTCCTCATGCTGCTGCCAGGTCCAGAGTCTCTCATGGGTCCCTTTACGGCCTCCCATTGCTGCTGTCACCATCGCCACACTCTGCCATGTGCCACTTTCAGGTTTCCTCACACTGCTGGTGTGTTCCATTTTTTGTCATAGGGTGCTGGCAGATTACGGGCCTCCTATAGCTGCTGCCAGGCCCCTAATCTGCCATGGGCCCCTATACCGCCTCCTCATGCTGCTGCCAGGTCCAGAGTCTCTCATGGGTCCCTGTACGGCCTCCCATTGCTGCTGTCTCCATCGCCACACTCTGCCATGTGCCACTTTCAGGTCTCCTCACACTGCTGGTGTGTTCCATTTTTTGTCATAGGGTGCTGGCAGATTACGGGCCTCCCATAGCTGCTGCCAGGCCCCTAATCTGCCATGGGCCCCTGTACCGCCTCCTCATGCTTCTGCCAGGTCCACAGTGTCTCATGCCATGTGCCACTTTCAGGTCTCCTCACACTGCTGGTGTGTTCCATTTTTTGTCATAGGGTGCTGGCAGATTACGGGCCTCCCATAGCTGCTGCCAGGCCCCTAATCTGCCATGGGCCCCTATACCGCCTCCTCATGCTGCTGCCAGGTCCGGAGTCTCTCATGGGTCCCTGTACGGCCTCCCATTGCTGCTGTCTCCATCGCCACACTCTGCCACGTGCCACTTTCAGGTCTCCTCACACTGCTGGTGTGTTCCATTTTTTGTCATAGGGTGCTGGCAGATTACGGGCCTCCCATAGCTGCTGCCAGGCCCCTAATCTGCCATGGGCCCCCGTACCGCCTCCTCATGCTGCTGCCAGGCCCGTAATCTGTCATGGGCCCCTGTTGTCGCTTGTTGGCATATTCCGCTCGTTCAGATGCTCCTTCTCCTGCTACTCCTCTTCACGGATTCCGTCAGCAGTCTTTCTTGGAATCCGTTTCCAAGAGACAACAGTTTGCGAGCACGCACCCGACGGTGCAGAAGCTGAACGTCCTCCTGTCCAAGTTGCTGCTGCCAGGCTCGTAATCTGTCATGCGCCCCTGTACCGCCTCCTCATGCTGCTGCCAGGTCCAGAGTGTGTCATGGGCCCCCGTACCGACTCCTCATGCTGCTGCCAGGCCCGTAATCTGTCATGGGCCACTGTACCGCCTCCTCATGCTGCTGCCAGGTCCAGAGTGTGTCATGGGTCCCTGTACGGCCTCCCATTGCTGCTGCCAGGCCCGTAATCTGCCATGGGCCCCCATACCAACTCCTCATGCTGCTGCCAGGCCCGTAATCTGTCATGGGCCCCTGTACCGCCTCCTCATGCTGCTGCCAGGTCCAGAGTGTGTCATGGGTCCCTGTACGGCCTCCCATTGCTGCTGTCTCCATCGCCACACTCTGCCATGTGCCACTTTCAGGTCTCCTCACACTGCTGGTGGTTTCCATTTTTGTCATAGGGTGCTGTATGGCCTCCCATTGCTGCTGCCTTCACCGCCACACTGTGGCTCCACACTCTGGTTTTTGCCCCGTGACTGCCCAAATGAGTGAAGTGTGCGGTGATTCTAAGATCGACGGCACTCATCTGCATGTCATACTGACTGTCAGTATTATTTCTCTTCCCCAGCAGACTCCAAGGGCATTTAAATTAAAGGTACAGTGTTCTGCACTAATATAAAGGCTCTCTGAAGCCTAGAAACACCCTTTTATAAGTTAAATTCGCAGCGAATATATTCGACTCGAATCAAAATTTTTTCACGAATTCGCCGAATCAGTCGAATCGAATTTTTGAATAATTCGCTCATCTCTAATCATCAGGGATTCCATGCAGTTTAAATACTTCTCGAACCATTAGTTCTGCAGTCTGTTCAGCAGTGGGCACCCCCCTCACTGGAAAAAAATGGGCCATCTTTGTGAGACGGTCAACCACCACCAAAATGGTGGTCATTTCTTTTGAGGGAGGTAAATCTACCACAAAATCCATAGAAATAGACCCCCATGGTCTCGATGGAACAGGGAGTGGCTGAAGCAACCCCAAAGGAGAGGCTCGGGGAGTTTTATTGCGTGCACAGGTCAAGCATGAGGCCACATAGCGTTTGACATCCTTCTTGTACCCCGGCCACCAAAAGGAACGTGACAACAGTTCTTCGGTCTTAGTAACTCCAAAATGCCCAGCAAGTTTGGAATCATGAACCAACTTGAGAGCTTCCACCCAAACAGATTCAGGTACATAAAGATGATGTCCTTGAATCCAAAAGCCATTTTTGTACACCAGGTTCATATCCCTAGGAGGATCATTGAGAAGTGGGTCATTCTCATACCCCTCTTTGAGAAGACTCAAGAATGTCTTTGCACTTGTGGCCCCTAGGAAGTTTTTTTGTGTTAGGATGGAACATTCGGAGTTGCCCTCCAGGGGAGGCTCGGACAGGATCCTTGATAAGGCATCGGCCTTACCATTCCTCGATCCCGGAACTCATGGTAATGTGTGGGCAAGTTGTCATATGCCCAGGATGATGGGAAACTTGGGTGATGTAATCAGCTGAAAGCTGATGGTCTCACAATGGTCAGCCTCAAACAACAGTTTCAGGGGGACCGTTTTATGGGTAACAGGTCCTGAAGATAAGGGTGACCCATCAACTGTCTCCGTATCAATAGGGGTAAATGTGTCTCTCGCTTCAATATTATTGCTGTTGGCAAACTCTATATCCATAAAGTTCCCCCCCGCCCCGGAGTCCAGCATAGCTGAGCAGGAGATTTCACAGCCCTCAAATACAAGTTTAATAGGGATAACAAAGTGAGAAAGTAGTGAGTTCACTTTATTCTCTTCAGAAGTCAGTGGGGAGACAGACTGGCTTATAGAGTTTATGTGTTCAGGCTCAATCACATCAGTCACAGCAATAGTTCTTTTAACCTTGTTAGGACAATTAATTGCATAATGACCAGAATCCCCACAATAAAGACATAAGTTCTCTGAACGTCTTCTCTCTTTCTCCTGGATGGAAATGGATCTCTTGATCGCATCAACCTGCATAGGCTCAGGAGTGTTAGGACCCAGAGAGACTCTTGAATCCTGCTGAACAAATGGACTAGTAGAGGAATGCATGCCCCTATTATTTCCAAACATTCCCAACCTCTCCTTCCTCCTTTCTGTAAGCCTTTGATCGATTCGGATACACAATTGGATAAATTCCTCAAGATCATTAGGAATATCTACTCTGGCAAGCTTATCCTTTACCTGTTCAGAAAGCCCTTGGCGGAACTGGCTCTTTTGTGCTGCAGGGTTCCAAGTGGTATCTGCCATCCAACTTCTGAATTCGGCTGTATATTCAGTGACTGAGCGTCTACCCTGCCGCAGACTATGCAATTTTGCTTCGGCAGTAGCACAACGGTTGGGATCATCAAAAACCTGATTCATCGCGGTCAAAAAGGTATCAAAATTATTCAGAATGTTATGGTTCTGCTCGATATAAGGGGAGGCCCAAGCTAGAGCTTCCCCAGTCAGAAGCCCAATAATAAACATTACCTTCTTTTTCTCTGAAGGACCAACAAACTTTTGACCCAACTTAGCAGATGGCACATGCACCTTCAAATTCTTTGTTGATAACCAAACTTTGTCACCCACATGAAACGTAGGAAGTGCTCTCCGGTGTCTGTCAGCAGCCTTTTTGTAATATTCCTGAGCTTCCCTCAAAGTCTCAATCAATTTCTCCTGAATCTCCTGCAATATAGTTAGTCTGTTGGTAACAGCAGGAATTGGAGTTGTGATAGGGAGATCAGGAATAAAAACTGGATGGTAACCGTTGTTTAAGTAAAAGGGACTTTGAGAGGTGGAACTATGTTTAGAATTGTTGTATGCAAACTCTGCAGTGGGAAGACAGTCCACCCAGTCATCCTGAAGATAAGTGACAAAGCATCGAAGATACTGCTCCATTGTTTGATTAGTTCTCTCAGTCTGACCATTAGACTGGGGATGAAAAGCAAAGGACAGATTGATTGTAACACCCAAGGCTGAGCAAAAGCTTTTCCAAAATTTCGAAGTAAACTGCACACCTCTGTCAGACACCACATCATCAGGGATTCCATGCAGTTTAAATACTTCTCGAACCATTAGTTCTGCAGTCTGTTCAGCAGTGGGCACCCCCCTCACTGGATAAAAATGGGCCATCTTTGTGAGACGGTCAACCACCACCAAAATGGTGGTCATTTCTTTTGAGGGAGGTAAATCTACCACAAAATCCATAGAAATAGACCCCCATGGTCTCGATGGAACAGGGAGTGGCTGAAGCAACCCCAAAGGAGAGGCTCGGGGAGTTTTATTGCGTGCACAGGTCAAGCATGAGGCCACATAGCGTTTGACATCCTTCTTGTACCCCGGCCACCAAAAGGAACGTGACAACAGTTCTTCGGTCTTAGTAACTCCAAAATGCCCAGCAAGTTTGGAATCATGAACCAACTTGAGAGCTTCCACCCGAACAGATTCAGGTACATAAGGATGATGTCCTTGAATCCAAAAGCCATTTTTGTACACCAGGTTCATATCCCTAGGAGGATCATTGAGAAGTGGGTCATTCTCATACCCCTCTTTGAGAAGACTCAAGAATGTCTTTGCACTTGTGGCCCCTAGGAAGTTTTTTTGTGTTAGGATGGAACATTCGGAGTTGCCCTCCAGGGGAGGCTCGGACAGCATCCTTGATAAGGCATCGGCCTTACCATTCCTCGATCCCGGAACTCATGGTAATGTGTGGGCAAGTTGTCATATGACTGGGTAGCCACTATATCACCCTGCGCTTCCTTGGACGGCGATGAACTTGGTCGGCAAGGTTTTTTGCAATGTTTTTCACAGTGGGAGGATGTAAAATCTATAGTCCGTGCTCCCCAGTTGATGGAAGGATTGTGAGTGGAGAACCAAGGAATGCCCAGGATGATGGGAAACTTGGGTGATGTAATCAGCTGAAAGCTGATGGTCTCACAATGGTCAGCCTCAAACAACAGTTTCAGGGGGACCGTTTTATGGGTAACAGGTCCTGAAGATAAGGGTGACCCATCAACTGTCTCCGTATCAATAGGGGTAAATGTGTCTCTCGCTTCATTATTATTGCTGTTGGCAAACTCTATATCCATAAAGTTCCCCCCCGCCCCGGAGTCCAGCATAGCTGAGCAGGAGATTTCACGGCCCTCAAATACAAGTTTAATAGGGATAACAAAGTGAGAAAGTAGTGAGTTCACTTTATTCTCTTCAGAAGTCAGTGGGGAGACAGACTGGCTTATAGAGTTTATGTGTTCAGGCTCAATATAAGGGGAGGCCCAAGCTAGAGCTTCCCCAGTCAGAAGCCCAATAATAAACATTACCTTCTTTTTCTCTGAAGGAAACGCAGCAGGGTACATTTGGAAATATACACGACATTGATTAAAGAAACCCCTGTAGTGGCGGCGGTCTCCATTAAACTTAGATGGTTGGGGCATATGTGAGCTAGGATCATCTCGGTTCAGCAGTTGTCTCTGCAGAGCCTGAATCTCTCCCTATTGCCTTTCTACTATACCTTGCAGTTCAGAAAATTTTTCTTGGTAGGTAACACCAAACTCTTGCAGCTCTGAAATTTGCTGCATGACAGGAGCCATGGCATTTGCTATAGCGGCCTCCATGTTTTGGCCAGATTATTCTGTCACAATCTGGGTCAGGTTCAGAGACCAGTTGCTACAGCAGTTGTAAGGCTTACCTGAAACCAGCAGGATTGGTACACCAGCGGCCCACCCTGGGAATGATGCAGGCTCACCTGAGGTGCGGGGTCTAAGCATCCACCGGTCTTCCCCAGAGCTCCTAATGGTGGAGATGGATTTGGCTGCGTGTGAATGCCAGGTTGCAGATCTCAGGATCACCCCACCAGGGAATGAGTAGGCTGGAAACAAAAAGCGGATCAAACAGTTCAGGGATCAAACAAAAGCGGAGTCAGTCACAAGTCAAGGGTCGGTCACCAATGGTAGTAGATAGGATGAGGCAGAATCGTAGTCAGTAGCAAGCCAAAGGTCGGTAACGTAGAGGAAGACGGCAGCAGGAACAGTGAGCGGGATATTGGCTGGTAAGGCACAATATTCTGGCAACCAGGAAGTGCAGAGACATGGCTTTTATAGGAAGTTCATGGGAGGAGCAAGGAGTTCAAGGTTCAAGACAAAACAGGGCAAAGGCAGGATCATCCAAAGAATTGTCAAGGGAGTTGTCCAGCATTCCAGGTGGCTCAGCGAGAAGAAACACTGTCTCTCACCGCAGAAGGCCCAGGTTCACATGGTGGCAGGCCCTCGCACATAATTTTAACCTGAGCTAAGCTATCGAATAATAAATGTTAACATTTTCCTACATACATTATAAAAGGTAAAAAATGTCAAAAAATAAAAATAGGATATACAATTGTTATACAAGACGTAATGTAGGTAAATGTTATTTAAAAATAGCTTTCCTTTTCAATCTATAGCTGTCTGGGATCCTGTCACCGTGCATCCGTGCGACGGATCCCCTCGGCCATGGCGGTGTGAGTGCGCAGGTGCGGGAGCGTGCAGGCGCAGAAGCTCGCGCATGCACAGTAGCGTACACGTCACCGCTAGATGAGCTATTTAAACCTGCAGAACAGTAAAATCAATGCCTTCTGGTCTACAACGTTCCCTGCACTTATTACCTGATTCTGTTGCCTGTATCCTGATCTAACCTGACTAAGAAAGAACTCCGCCTGCACCGACCTCGGCTATCCCTGACCATCCGCCTTCCTGCTCCCTTGTACTTGATCTGCTCGCTTAATACTGACCCAGCTTGTCTGACTCTGCTGCACCTACTTACCTGTACCTGCACCTGACTTGCATCCTGACGGCTGCCACACTTACCTGTTGCTGCACCCACGGTCCAGTATCCGGCCTGCATCCTGGTCACAGCCATACCTGTCTGCTGCCGCATCCCCGCTCCTGTGTCCAGTCCAGTCTGCATCCTGATTACCGCCATACCTGCCTGCTGCTGCACCCACGTTCCTGCATCTGCACCTGGCCTGCATCCGGATCTCCTGGGTCCCCAGCTACCTGCTGCCAGCTCCAGATCTACCCAGCACTCATGCCACTCCTGGCTCTGCGCCCTCTGTTCCCACTATCAGGGGCTCCGAGCAAGAGTCGTAAGAGGATGCCTTCTCGCCACATCAGGCTCCCCAACCAGGTATGTGACAGTACCAGAAGACCATGTCAGAGCCTGAGAGAGGGGCCTCTCCTCTGGAGGAAAGCTGTCAGCATATTGCGGCATTGACTCAAGCCGTCAAAGGCCTGCAAGAGAGGTACAAGCATCTGGAGGACCGTTTCCAGGCCCTATCTGCACCCTCTGCTAGCACCACAGCGACACCCACTCCAACTGTTGCTCCAGGAGCCATGGCGAGCGCTACTGTGTTGATGTTGGCCCCTGAGCCTAGAGTACCTACACCTGAAAGATTTTCTGACGACTGCCACAAATTCAGGGCCTTCAGCAATGCCTGTGAACTCTATTTTGCATTGCAACCCCACCTTTTCCTTAGAGGCAACCAAGGTGGGATTTGTGATCTCACTTCTCCAGGGGGAACTGCAAGCATGGGCTCACCATTTGCTGGAGAAGGAAGATGCCAAACTGTCTTCCTTGAATCGTTTCTTTGAGGCTATGGTGCAGCTCTTTGATGATCCCCAGCGATCTGCATCTGCAGAAGCCGCACTGCACTCTCTTCAGCAAGGTCGCAGGGCAGCTGAGGACTATGTAACAGAGTTCTGGCGTTGGAGCGCCAATACTGATTGGAACAATGCTGCCCTACGATATTAGTTTCGCTTAGGTCTGGCCGAACCCCTGAAAGATGAGTTAGCTCGAGTCGGAGTGCCTAATACATTGGAACAGCTTATTAATCTGGCTATCCAAATTGACAGCCGACTTAGGGAACGAAGATTGGAAAGGTCCGCAGGCCAAGTTCACCCCACGTGGATGCTGCCCAGGGTACCACCTCCAGCGAGCACGGCACCAACCAGTCCCGCTGAGCCCAACTCTGACGGATCTGAGCCCATGCAAATCGGTTTGCTACGAACCTCACTCACCCCAGAAGAACGACAGCGCCGCCAACAGGGCAACCTATGCCTCTACTGTGGAGAACCGTGTCACTATGTACGGAACTGCCCTGCAAAATCGCGTAAGTCTCTGATCACCCTGCCTGATAAAATACCAACTGTCAACCCTGCTCATCTCACCATTTCCGCCTCATTCCAGCTTTAGGGAAGAACCTTGCCGGTACCCGCTATCATTGATTCTGGGGCCTGCAGTTGCTTTATTGATGCAACCTTCGCTCAGCAACACCAGATACCCTTAAAAGCCAAAACTCAGAGACTGACAGTATATCTGGCTGACGGATGTAACATTAAATCTGGGGCAGTCACACAGGAAACGATCCCACTCCCTGTGATAATATCTCCATCTGGTCACAAAGAATTATTATGCCTGGATGTTATTGCATCACCCCTGTTTCCAGTCATCTTGGGGATCCCATGGTTACAGGCCCACAATCCCAGTGTAAATTGGGTATCAGGTGAAGTGGACTTTCAATCGGCCTACTGCCATGAGCACTGCTTTCCCGAAAGTCCTGCTCCATCCGGGCCTCTGTTGTGCATGAAAGATGATACCGAAGTAGGCCAAATGGTTCCGGCAGCATACCATGACTTCCTAGATGTCTTCAGTAAATGTGGTGCAGACACCTCACAGGCCCGACGACTGCCCGATCGACCTTCTACCTAGAGCTGAGATTCCCTTTGGTCGGATCTTCCCGCTATCAGAGCATGAGTTGGAGGTATTAAAGGACTACATTGAAGATAATCTCAAAAAGGGGTTCATCTGCCCCTCCACCTCACCAGCAGGAGCAGGAATCTTCTTTGTAAAAAAAAAGGATCACTCCTTCCGTCCATGTGTGGACTACTGGGAATTAAATAATATCACGGTGAAGAATAGATATCCTCTGCCACTAGTCCCAGAACTCTTCCAGAGGCTCAGATCCACGACTATATTCACTAAACTAGATTTAAGAGGGGCCTACAACCTCGTAAGAATCAGAGAAGGGGGTGAGTGGAAAACAGCCTTCCGTACCAGGTTTGGGCAGTATGAATATTTAGTTATGCCCTTCGGACTATGCAATGCTCCTGCAACCTTCCAGCATCTAGTGAATTACATCTTCAGGGATTTCCTAGACATATTCGTGATTATGTATCTCGATGACATCCTGAACTTTTCTGCATCCATCGAGCTTCACCGGGGTCATGTGCAGAAGGTCCTTGGTCGCCTCTGACTCCTGGCTCTGCGCCCTCTGTTCCCACTATCAGGGGCTCCGAGCGGAAGTCATAAGAGGACACCTTCTATCCACATCAGGCTCCCCAACCAGGTACGTGACAATAGCACTGTAATTTACTGTAAACTTCAATGCAATGTGGCAACCTGGGGGTGTTCCGAATACAGTTGGTATACAGAACTTTCCCAAAAATTTAATTTCCTGCTTGTGTGATTGGCTCACTGATTTCCCCTAAAGCCTGCACTAAGTTTCATACAAGTCAGATTTTAGGAATCCTCTGCCACAAAAATGTAATTTTTTGTGAGATGCTCCTACAGGGTTAATTACTTATAAAGTGATGCAGAACCTACACCTTTCTTCACTAGGACCCTGCAAGTGCATCAGCTGATTAATAGTGAAAAGTCACTGTCATTCAGATTCACTCTGCAGACAACAGCTTTTTTTCAGAGCAGAAACAGGTAAGACCCTGCAACATAGTTTGTTAAAATCATTGCAGTTTATATTGATCACCCAGAGGGTTTTTTTTCTCAACAAAAGTGGAGTTACTCTTTAAATATTAAAGGCTCTCCTACAGTAGCAGACATACACTACATTGCCAAAAGTATTGGGACACTCCTCCAAATCATTGGATTCAGGTGTTCCAATCACCTCCATGGCAACAGGTGTATAAAATCAAGCACCTAGGCATGCAGACTGCTTCTACAAACATTTGTGAAATAATGTTTTGCTCTCAGGAGCTCAGTGAATTCAAGTGTGGCACTGTTTAGGTTGCCACCTGTGCAATAGGTCCTTCCATGAAATTTCCTTGCTACTAAATATTCCACGGTCAACTGTTACTGGTATTATAACAAAACGAAAGCAACTGGAAACAACAGCAACTCAGCCACAAAGTGGTAGGCCACGTAAAATGACAGCTC
Organism: Staurois parvus; assembly: GCF_062004578.1. Taxonomy (NCBI): domain Eukaryota; kingdom Metazoa; phylum Chordata; class Amphibia; order Anura; family Ranidae; genus Staurois; species Staurois parvus. Next base: position 6,463,671 of record NW_028318099.1, on the reverse strand, counting down.
ACAGTGCGCAGAAGTCACCAAATGTCTGCAGAGCCAATAGCTGAAGACCTCCAAACTTTGTGTGGCCTTTAGATTAGCATCACCAAGTGCAATGCAAAGTGTTGGATGCAGTGTTGTAAATCACGTCACCACTGGACTCTAGATCAGTGGAGATGTGTTCTCTGGAGTGATGAATCACGCTTCTCTGTCTGGCAATCTGATGGACGTGTCGAGGTTTGGCAGTTGCCAGAACAGTACTTGCCTGGATGCATTGTGCCAAGTGTAAAGTTTGGTGGAGGGGGGATTATGGCGTGGGGTTATTTTTCAGGGGTCGGGCTTGGCTCCTTAGTTCCAGTGAAGGGAACTCTTAAGGTGTCAGTATACCAAGACATTTTGGACAATTTTATGCTCCCAACTTTGTAGGAACAGTTTAGGGATGGCCCCTTCCTGTGCCAACATGACTGAGCACCAGTGCACAACGCAAAGTACATAAAGACATGGATGAGTGAGTTTGGGATGGAGGAACTTGACTGGCCTGACCTCAACCCAGTAGAACACCTTTGGGATGAATTAAAGCGGAGACTGCGAGCCAGGCCTTCTCGTCTGACATCAGTGCCTGACTGCACAAATGTGCTTCTGGAGGAATGGTCAAACATTCCCATAGACACACTTCTAAATCTCGTGGACACCCTTCCCAAAAGAGTTGAAGCTGTTATAGGTGCAAAGGGTAGGTAAACTTAATATTGAACCTTATGGACTTGGACTGAGATTTCATTAAAGGCAGGCATTCCAATACTTTTGACAATATAGTGTATGAACAAATTCAGCCTGTCTGAATGATATTTTATGTGACATCAGTGTGTTCGTACTGAAAACATTGTAACAGCAAGGAGTTAAGGTTGTCGAAAAGGAAAATGGAGAATGAAACATCACAGAATGCTGTACTTCAGTGAATCTAAGGATGAATCTTCATGAGACTCACTCAGATTGGAGCTTCATGGTCGCAGGCTAAAGGTAAAATAATTGTTTTTATATATTAGTTTTCCTTTTTGTTCTTGAACGTAATGCAGAACTGCAAGGAGGCAGTTCTTCACTTGGGACCTACAGAGAATAGGCTGTGCATGCACAATGCCACCAGTTGAGAAAAGGACCCTGTGCTTTGTTTGACCCAGCAAAGGCTACATCTCCTGGATATAGGAGGGAGGGAAGGAGGTATAAAGTTAGCATGGGGAGGGGGATCGGTTATGAATAAGTTATTTAAATGCATAATTATTCTTTAAATTTCTCCTAAATAATGGTGTGTGAGAAGAAGGCTCTATCTTGGACCCATATTGAAGCACTTGAATCATACTGAAGGGTTTATGAGCTACTGTGAACCTAGGGGGTCACATATATCGTTCTATGGTTATGGGAGGTGGTTATGCATTTACTTAAAAAAAAAAAAAATCTAGAAAAATGAACAAAAAATCTTAAAAAAGCAGACTGAAAAATGTTTGTGAGTATCCATCAGACACAAATCCGCTCTCTCCAGAACAATCCTAGTTTAGAGTAGTTTGATTTGCTCATCTTTATATAATAACAAATGAATGTAAGATCTAGGCTGTATATTTCAGCAGAAATTTAGTTTACATCTTTTGGCACATTAAACCGCCAGACTACTAATTCTCATGTGAATGGCTGTATATTAATGGTGTTGTAACGAAGTTTGCCTGGTTCCTATAACTGTTTTGTAATGCAGCAGCTATGAATATTCAAACATATTCTTCCATTCAAGTGAGGAATAAAAGCTCACTTTACTTGGCCTTAATTTTCAGCATAGATTACCATTTCATTAGAAACATAATTCTATGCACTTTTCTGCCATAAAGATTACATGTTATACATAATTCCATACTGATTACTTGGAGCTGAAGCAGACCACAAACAATATTGCTTGATATAGCTCATAAGGGAAATATGCATACAGTAACATTTGGATATACTGATGTGAGCAGTTTTACTCAACATGAATACTTTCTAATAATAAATATTTAGTGGAGGAAGTTTGGTCTTATGGGACAGTAGGATGCTTTCCCTTTTTTAGCAAAGGAAATAACTCATCCTAAAGACCTGAAAGGGCATCTGCTGTTCCGGTAGGAAACAGATCTAGGCTACATATTATTCTTATTTTAAATAAAACTGTCTAGGGATAAAAGAGCTGCTAATGGCATTCACAAATATGTATTTTATGTATGTTAGAGTACAAAACCCAGAATGTTTTCACATGTTTAGTGCATTGCCAAGGTATTTCAGAAATATCACATACTGTACATTATTGATTTCTGAAAAAGATGTGACCAATTTAACGTGGATTTAGTTGTTATTTTTGCCCTAAAAACTTACCTTTTGTTTGAAATTCCTCCTAAAATATAGCAGTACACTTACTGATAGATGAGGCTGCTTAGCTTTCATAGCTACATCTGCAGTTTGAGAAAAGAAAAGTATGGTAAAACAACTGGCCAAGGAACTTGTTTTCCATATATCATGGACCTGCCTGCTAGTTCAGAAAGTTGGTCAGCTTTTTATTCCCATTCCGACTACACTAATGGGACAGAATATTTTCCTTAAGTGTAAATATGGCCTCCTCTACATAAAGCCCCCTGACCTGCTCAAGGTACAGTTTAAGTTTATGATCCATGTCCTCACTGCTGCTAAACAGACAATTGTGGCATGTGTGGAAAAGCCCTACTCTCTCCATAGCCGAAACTAAATCTTGGATTACAGCACACGGACCTATCCAATCACTCTGTATCCAGTTAGACAGTTCCTTGCATTACATAGTGGATGATAGATCTAAAGATTGTACAATGACATTGTATAGTGTATGGTGAGCTTCACAGACTTCACAGACACACTTCACCTGTTTTCAGTACTACAGCTCTGCTCCTTATAGGTGGGTACGTTATTGCTCAGCTCCTGTACATGCTGCTAAATGAAGGTAGAAGAAGGTAAGATGCAAAATGATCAATAAGCAGAGGAAGACACTGGCTGTGTTGTCAGGGAGAATGATGTTCACTGACAGTGCCTGCTTTGGGGAAGCATAGAACCACAGTGGTGTGCGGGAGCAATCTCCTGGAGGAGGAGGACAGGTGCAGGGTGTTTTTAATGAGGTCAGCTGCTGAAGTATGGACGTTTTTCTGTCTTAAAGGACGGACACCGGGAAGTCATAGAGGAGTTTTCTATAGATGAAACTGAAGCCTGAGGTAATGCCTGTCCTAGAATACAGAAAAAGATTTTTATTTTCTGCAACAGGTACATAAATGGTATATTGGTACATAAGGAAGCTGGAATTTAGAGAACAAAAAGGTGAACGTAGTCTTTAAATCAACATATGACAACTCTCTAATATTATAACCCAGGCCTTGAAATTTCCACTCACCAGCTCGCATTGGCAAGTGGAAATTATGGTGGGGGCGAGTGTGTCCCCAGGAACATCTTGCTGAGCAGGTTTGGAACTCAGGGCAGGATCTGTCACTCGCACTGGGAGCCGTCAGACTGCTCAATAGCAAAGGACGCAGTATGTGCTGTGCTCTCTGCCTCCCCCTAGAGTGCAGTACCCAGCTGTGTGAGTGAAGGTAACGAAATACTGCAACTTGTTATAGGGCTGTGTATTTGTAAGTGTGTACATGTGTGTGTGTGTATTTGTATGTGTGTATGTGTATTTGTGTGTGTGTCTGTCTGTGTATTTGTAAGTGTGTACATATTTGTATGTGTGTATGTGTATTTGTGTGTGTGTATTTGTATGTGTGTGTATGTACATGTATCTGTGTGTGTGTCTGTGTATGCATGTACATGTGTCTGTGTGTATGTACATGTGTGTATTTGTACATGTGTCTGCATGTATGTACATGTGTCTGTGTACATGTATGTGTGCATGTACATGTGTGTATGTACGTACATGTGTCTTTGTGTACATGTGTCTGTGTGTGTATGTACATGTGTCTGTGTATGTATGTACATGTGTCTGTGTGTATGTACATGTGTCTGTGTATTTCTGTGTATGTACATGTATGTTTGTCTGTACATGTGTCTGTGTGTGTATACATGTCTGTATGTGTGTTTGTGTACATGTGTCTCTGTGCTTGTGTGTAAATGTTTCTGTGTGTGTGTGTGTATGTACATGTCTATGTGTGTGTACACGTGTCCCTGTTTCTGTGTGTGTATGTACATGTGTCTGTATGTAAACCTACATATATGGGTGGTTTGGTCAGGTTCAGGATTATGTGGTTATTATGGGTGGTAGAGTATGGGACATTTGAGGTATTGCTGAGTTGGATAGTAGGTAGGATATGCTTGGTAGAGTTATGGTTTTGTAAGTGAAAAATTATGGGAGTTATGGTTGTATGATGGAGTATTTAGGGGGACATTGGAGGCCCTGATGTAATGTGGGGGGACTCTGGGGACCCTGATGTAATGTGGGTAACATTTAACAGTGTAATTTCATTAAATAATTTACGAGGGCGTGTTTAGGGGCGGAATTAGGGGAGTAGCAGGGTAAGGGTTGGGTGGGGCAACTGATGGCGAGTAACACTTAAGGCTTGGCTAGTAGCTCAGAACTTGAAATTTTAAGCCCTTTACATCATCATTTGGTCAAGTAATGTACCAAATAATAAAAAATAGTAAAATAGTAGGTGCTTGGTATAGTTTACATACTGTATATTTTCTAACAAGACCAATCAATGACTGCTCTATGTTCTACTGTTCAATGGACACAATGGAGTAATCACTATATTATGCAAAGCAAGGCATCCAAACTTTAGTCAACTAGGTAAAAAATAAATGTTCCGGCAATGCTAAATATTGGTGATCATGGCCAGACTTCACACCACTCAGAGACCTTCCTGTCTAGAGTGTCACTCAAAGGGCTACTGAACAGGATGTCAGTAATGTACAGGAAAATGTCTCTGCTCACAAAAACAACTTTATCTTAACTGTATTTAACTCTGATAATGGTACAAACACTCTGAGAACTGTGGTTAAATCAATGCAACCTGCTTCCTATGATAAAAGGAAATTCTTCAGGAAAAGAAAAATCCATTATTTTTCACTTTACCTTGGTTGAGGATATGGCTCCCAATGGTATGAATTCACATTTAGTTGACATACAGAAACATTTTGTGGCCATATGCTAGAAGAAGTTGCATAGTTGCAAGAATTAATTATAAGATAAACCATTAAGAGAGTGTGTTGTTTTCGAGGTAAGGCTTTGTCTATGAGCTTTGTCCATAGGCTTGCTCTACACTGCTTATAAAAAAAAAAGAAACTGCAATTTTGGCAAGATTTATTTGAGTCAATGAAGAAAACCACTTACCCTTCCTGACCAGGCCAATTTTCAGCTTTCAGCACTGTTGCAATTTGAATGACAATTGCACGGTCATGCAACACTGCACCCAAACTAAGATTTTATAATTTTTTTTAGACAAACAGAGCTTTCTTTTGGTGGTATTTAAACACCACAAGGGTTTTTATTTTTCACTAAACAAATGAAAAAAGACAAAAAAAAATTAGAAAAAAATTTGTAGTTTCTTTAGTTATAAGGTTTTGTAAATAAGTGATTTTTCTTCTTCACTGATGTGCACTGATAGGCTGCACTGATGGGCAATGATAGGCTGCACTGAAGAGGAGGCATTGATGAGGCTGCACCGATATATAGCACTGATAGGTGGCACTGATGGGCATTGTATGCGGCACTAATGGGCACTGATAGGCGGCACTGACGGGCACTGACAGGCATCACTGATGGGCACTGACAGGCATCACTTATGGGCATTGACAGCCAGCACTGATGGGCACTGATAGCCAGCACTGACAGGCACTAGTAGCCAGAACTGAGGGGTACTGATAGCCAGGACTCCTCCCCTCGAGCAGTGCACCTAGAGAAAGCCGCTTTCCCTGGGGCACTGCTGTTGTGCTCTTTCCCGAGCAGCTGCTCTATACGTCCATAAGAAACATAGAGCAGCAGCTTGGCTCCACCCTTCCCTTTCCTCATTGGCTCACTGGCTGTAATTAACTGTCTCAGCCAATGAGGAGGGAGAGTCTCCATACAGCCGAGGCTATTGTGAATATTGCTGGATCAGAGGGTGCTCAGGTAAGGATTTGGGGAGGCTGGGGAGGGGGACCTTTACCCTAATGTATAGAATGTATGAAGTCAAAAAACCTTGAGCCTTTAGAACCACTTTAAGATTTTTTGGGTGTTTTTTAATTATTTAAAAATAAATAATTTTTTTATTCTGACCCTTTGCCCAAATAATGGTCCCACGTTAGCCTCATTATTTTTTTTTTTACATGGGAATTAAAAAATAGTCATCAAAAACAAATATAAAGTACAGCAAATTAAATAATCCTAAACATTTATTATATTGCAGCTTATCAAATTCTTAGATGTGATGGCTACATTCATTACCATTAAGTCTGTTGTTTTTCAACAGAATAAGCTGTCCTACAGATTTAGCATTTAGAGCGTTGAGACAAACCATTTACTATGAACAGGGGTGCTTACAATGATCAGCTGTATTCATTTATGTAAAACCTTTATCACAAAAGGAAAAAACTGTTGTTGTAACTGCTTATAAATTGTGAGCTGGAGTTCAGCTTCAGTGTGTTAGTGTATTTAAATCTACTATTGCATCTAACACTACCCTCCCCCGACTGAGAATGCTGCTGTCCAAAGGTGCCTCTATTGCTCTTTTATCCAAAGTGAAGGCATACTACTGAAAGTGTGTTACTGGCAAGATCATCAAGTGAAAACAGAGGGGAAAAAAGCCTAAAAAAAAAAGAAAATGAATGCAGCCACCACATCTAATGATTGGTAAGCTGCAATATAATACAGTTTTGGTTTGGGGATTAAATATGCTTAAGAGTAGAACTATGACCTCTTTAAAAAATAATAATGTGGCACAATATGTAATTATAAGTGCATCAGCCCTTAGGCCTCGCTCACAGGGGCTGTTTTAATCTATGCCCTGTGCATATTTACAGCTATGGATTAGATTAAGGACAAGTTTGCCTGGAGGAAGCCTAGGCAAAATGTGATGTGGGGACACCATGGATGCCTTCAGCTGCCATTGTGCTCTTGCTGTGTATCCTGTGTGGATCCCTGTGCCTTCAAGGAGCATGCCCTCCAGGCAAATCTTCCCTTAATCTATCAACTGCTATATGTGCTCCAATTTGGGAGACTTTGAAAATGATAGAGTTAGGACCGCAGTACACAGAGGAGCCTTGACATAGGCACTGCAGCTTAGGCATATGTTTGCAAATGTGTGCAAGCAAAACCATATTTCTAATGCAAATTGTTAGATGTTGGTTGTTTGGCAGGCTAGCTGGTAAGTGTGCTGAGAAAGGCTAGTTATAGGTTGGGGTGGTTGCCACTTTTTTCTACAATTGGAAAATATATAACAGGACACTTGAAAGGGGTTAATTACATAAATAAACTGTTTTACAACAAATTATTTGATAGCGTGTACATTGCAGTTCTAGAACTTACTAGCATTAATTAAAAAGAAACTGTCACCACCTGGTGCTCAGGAATTACGGAATCCCTGTCTGCTGCAGTGATGTGCCTCTGATCAGTAGAGCTATAGTATGCTGCATTCTTACAATATATTAGACACTTCCAGGAGTGTCAGAGAGCCTTTCGGGCCCCCTCCCTTAACCTAGTGTTTCAACAACATTAATAAACTATTATAGGATCAGCATGACAAAAACGCTGTATACTAAGCCATGACAGAACATGCAGAGAGAAGAAATCTTTCTAAAGTGAGGAGAAATCACAGTTGTTTTTTTTTGTTACATTAGGTAGAACTTTTTTTTACAGCAGCTAGAAGTATGCTTCTACTGTTCAGGTGCATGTTACTCTAGGCAATCCATCATCACTTAATTCATTTGGCATGTATACACCCTCTTTTTCTTCACTGCTGCTTTGTTGAACTCTAACTGGTGTTGCTTCTTTAAACATTTGAACACTGTATTTTTTATAAAAAAAAGGTTGTCCTTAAAAATTACCCTAGCTTCTGAAAATATATCAGTTGAAAAAGCTCCTGTGACTTCCCGAATGTGACGAAACGTGTAGGGACGGTCACGTTACTTCCGCTGTTTGGAACGCATGCCGGCTTGGAGCTGCGGCATCCCCACAGAAAGCTTTGGGCAGATTGTTCTGGGTGCCAGAAAAGGCACCACAATACGTGAGTGTATTATTGTTTTTTTTCTTTGAAGTTTCAATTAAACAGTAAAACTCTACAAAGTTTTATCTGGCTTCCTCTCTACTTATATGGTATAAGAGTATTGGATAAATCCCTAAAAGCAGCCAGCATAAATTTGATTGATCACAAATAAAACATGATATATATACATATGCAGCGCTCAATAACTAAAGAAAGTCCATATAGTATGAAAATCTCTATCCAAGATAAAGAATAAGTCCCAACACCAACCAACGCGTGGAGATGTTCAAATACTGCACCACAGTGATAGAGCCAAGCAGCTTACAAGATGTTAATACCCTCAAATTATAGAGTGGTTATAATGGATTGATGTATTAGTGAACACCTTGGCTCCATATGGTTTTATCTGTCCCAGTCAGTTGAGAAACCTCCAGTGACCGATCACCAAACTCCATATAATGTGGCCTAGAAATATCACTTCAGAATAGCAATAAGATAGTACCTGAGGGTATGACAACCTCTCGGCGTCACTACCACTCAGCACAGCACACACCTCTTCCTGCAGGGCCTTGTCCTCCTCCAGCACAGCCAGCAGGGTCAGGACCAGCTCCTCCTTGGCGCTCCTCTTCGCTCCCGGCTTCTCCTCTCTACTTGGGATACCAGGCTCTAAGAAGAAGGATATTATACACAGTGGGACTGTGTGAAAGTGCATATTGACCTTTCCTTAGTATGTACTTAAGAGGTCAACAACCTCTGATGAGTTCGGTCCCTGCAGGGGACACGGTGATTGCACAAGGTTGGAGGAGTGGAGTTAATTTGCACCAAGCATGGATCACTGTACTTTGAAGAAGATTTGTGGCACATATGCTTGCACTTTAATGTGGCACTTTAATTGCACTGGCACTTTTTTGGACTTATAAGGAGGCTTTAAAGGCTGGTTCACACCATATGCAGTCCAGTGCGTTTTTTTTTCTGCATCAAAAATGCATGCAGTGTTTTCTGTGTATTCCAATGGCCCTAGTTCACACCAGTGCAGTCAGCTCCAGTCAGTTTCCAGAGCACAAAAAAAGTAGAACATGCTGCATTTTTTTCTGCACAGAACTGTACTGTAACACAGCAAATTGCACCAGAATGGATTGTGGTGTGAACAGCAAGCATAACATATCTGGAACGCATCGGGAGTGTTTTTGTGGTGTGAACTGGCCCTAAAGGACATTCGACTTTTGATTGTACAATGATGAATTTATTGTTGTTGAGATTTGCACTATAATTATAATTTAATTTATTTAGGAGGTTTATAGGGTGAGCACAGACTTTTACTTTATTAAAGCAGAGTTTCACCCAAAAGTGGAAGCTCCACTTGTTTGCCTCCTCCTCCTCTCCACTGCCATATTTGTCACCTTTTGGGGGGGAAGTGGGTACATGGTTTTGACAAGTACCCACTCCCACTTCTGGCTCCGGTGAAGTGAGCCGGAAATTCAGCCCCTCCTTCCCCCTGCAGTCTCCTGGGAACTTTCACAGGTCCCAGAAGACTGCTGGACCAATCAGGATATGCAGTGTAACTTGCACATGTGCAGTGGGTACCCGGCTGTGAACCCACAAGCTGTGACAGCCTGGTGGCTACAGTTGAGATGCCAGCGCCATGGAGGAGAGAAGGGACAGCGCGGGTGAGTACACAGCTGGACCAGGTAAGTATGTGTTTATTAAAAAGTCAGCAGCTACAGTTTTTGCAGCTGCTGACTTTTAATATAATAAAAACAAAAAAGGGTGGAACCCCGCTTTAACATCTAGTGTACATCTAATATACCACTAATACATCAAGCCATAATATATATACTGTATCTTGCACATATTTTGTTCTATTGTATTTTTTGCTCTACAAACATTGCGTGGGTAACTTTAAAATAAAGCTCAAGTATGTCCAAAAATAAAGTATGCCCAATTTCTGGCTGCTGGTAAATCTCTTACTTTTATTCATCCTGCAGTTTGCAGCAGTTGCTCAGCATTGGGAAATATAGCTCTAGCTGCAATACACTGATCTCACTGAGCTGCTCACTCAGAACCTTCTCCATTCATAAAAAGCCGGGCATTCTGTAAATAGAGGAGGGGAGACCATGACATTCAGTTAAACCTCCTCCATTCTGTAATAATAATACAAGGCTTTTTCTGAATGGAGCTTGTGACCCACTGTGACCTGTGTACTGCAGTTGGAAATAAAAGTCCTAGTGCTGGTAAATCAGAGCCGACAGAAGACTGCGGGCTGAGGGATTTACCAAACACTGCAGCATCCAGAGATGGGTCACACTTCATTAGATCTAACTTATTTTTTCTTTATTCTTGGCAAATAGCAATACTGTACAAAAATAGTTTTGGCCATACTGTAGCTTTAATGTAAGTTAATGTCAGTACTTTTTGTCAGTGCAAACATAATTTTATAAACGAAATACTCACATTTTCTATTGAATTAGGCCATAAAACTTGTATTACAAAAGTAGCGAGGGCCTACATGAATGATTCCTGCCATGGACTCAATGCTACTCATATACAATACAATAATATTATTCTTGGATACTAAGACATAACTTGTAACAGTGATAGCTGGTAGTCAACTCCCATAAGATGCACAATTTGGCAGGATAGCATCTCATGTGCTGCATAAAACTCATGCAGAGAATTTCTTGCTACAGCTGTTCTCCAGCAAATATTATTCACCAAGAATGAAATATTTTGTGTATTCATTTATCAACACAGTTTTTAAATATCATTTTGGAATTTGAGTTGTGCACATTAATTTTTACAAATGAAGAAACTGAGACTAAGAAAAGGGAAGTAATTCTTAAACAAAAGCAAAATATTTTTTTGCAGAAATCGATTACTGCCAGCAGCGCCAACATAAAGAGCCATGTGTTTTAATATCATGGGTAGTTAATTAGCATGCTTTCACAAATCAACCACTTAGCTCTTGGCTTCTCATATACATTCCTCTTACAACATAAAATTCAACCCCCTTCCCCTCATTCTTACCATAAATCCTCCTAAATATTTATAGCTAATGTGAGTTCTGCTCTCAGCTCTAGCATTTGTTTTTTATGTGTATGTAAAGCCAAGCTAAAATGTCATATATGCTTTAACTTGTTTGATGTCAATTTATTAAAGTATAACTCTGTTTTTGTTGAGAAGAAAACAATCCCCTCTGGATAGTCAATGGACATTTCAGGGATTCTAATAAACTTTGTTGCAGAGTCCTACCTTTTTTTTTTCTGAAGAAAATGCAATTTGATTCAACGTGCCTTTAACAGACTGATTGTGAATGGGAGGGCCTGATTCATTTTAATCACCTAGTGCACTCTTTGTGTTTTTATTAAGAAACTTGCACAGCGTGCGTCCCTTCAAAACTATTGAACCCTTAAGGAGTATCTCACAAAACTTAAATTATTTTTGCAGAGGATGCCTAAGAGTTGGCTTGTATCATAGTGAAGACTTCATGGGAAAATTAGTGAGCCAATCACACAAGCAGGAAATGACATTTCTGGGGGCATTTGTAGACCAACAGCAAATGTATTGCCTCCAGGCTGTATTTGCATTGAAGTTTACAAAAAATTACAGCGACTACATATTTAAAGGAAATGTATTTTTTTTAAACATGACCCTTTCACTGCCAGGTCCGTATACCATATGAACCTGACAGCAGGGGGTTTCATACACAAATCCAGTGGCTGCAGCCAACAGGATTCTGTATAAATTTGACAGGCAGACTCCTGCTTGAGAGCCGGAAGCAATCAGATGGCTCCATTGCTGCCTATTGCTTTCACATCCCCTGATTCCGGTGCCCCCCCCGCTCCGGGTGTGCTCTTGCTTGCCTATCTGCGGGCCTGGGGAGTGCCATGGCAGGTGCCTTCCCTTCTTTGTGTGCCTTGGAAGGCAACGTCTGCAACCATTCCGGGTCACGGCTGTCACTTTCCTGGCTAAAATTGCTGGAGAAAAATGTATTGCAATGCAGTTTGCATTGGAATACATCTAATGTATCACAGGGGAGGCATGCAGGGTCTTTTAGACCCTACGTGTCCTAATAAAGAGAGCTTGTCACCAAAAAATCATCACATAGGGGACTTAGTGTCCCTTATATAATGAAAAAAAGCAATAATTCTAGCACCAGACCATCTTTTTTTAAATAATGTATTTATTAAATGTTTCTGATACAAAGAAAAACATCTAATACATAAAGCAAAATAAGACAGAAATACACATCACAAGTACATCCCCAATACCTAAGTTCCCTTTGCAACACATTTTCCCTTCCCCACCCTTCTTCCCCCTCCTACCCTCCTCATACCCCTGTCTACATCCTCGTACTTCCATTTTCCTCCCTTATGGTTCTCTATCCATTTCTATACCATCTTACATCCTTTCTTTCTCTTGGGAAATCAGTTAGACCTCCTCTAATATATTCCACCTAGACTGCAATTAATTCCAGATATTTTTTAGATGTTTTAAAATTTAACCAACTACTCCATGTTTTCCTAAGTTTATCTAATTTATCCACCTCAGTATGATGTAACTCCTCCAACCTATGGATATTTTCCGCATTATTTATCCAGTCTTTTACTCTTGGTGGCTCTGAAACTTGCCAAAATTTGGGGATCAAGCCCTTAGCCGCATTGACTAAATGATACAGTTCCCTATTACTGCACAAGTTTATTGAAGGTCTGGTTTATAAAACAAACACATCCATGGATCTCCCTGAACCGTAGTCCCATATATTTCCTGAATGAGTTATATTATTCCCTTCCAATAGTCCTGTATATTCGGGCAGTGCCACCATATTTGTCCCATAATTCCCTTTTTCCCACAAGCTCTCCAACACAATGGTGAAACATCTACTTGTTTATGTGCCTTACTCGGTGTGATATACCATCTCGCCAAGCATTTTTAATCCATCTCAACTGTGCTCATATTCATCACGCCATGTGTTAATTTGAATATTTTATTCATTTGCTGTTCATTCAGTTCTGTTCCAAGCTCCTGTTCCCATTTTCCCAAGAACTGAGGAGGATCAATACACTCCATGTCCATAAGAATCTTATATATCTTAGAGGTAATTCGTCTAGCAACTGTAGCTACGTTTACCAGTTTTTCAAATGAATACAGATCCTCCTCAGTCCTCCAGACCTTATCCTTAATGCTTGTTCTGTCTCTCCAATCTAAGCATTGAAAGTGTGATCTCTGTAACTTATAGTTGTGATGAGATAACGATAACTCCAATCTCAGTTGGATACCACAGTCAGTGACTCAATCAAGACGATATCTTGTAGATCTTGTGAAGTTTATTCCATAAACTGAGAGAATCTTACAACAATGAACATCTGATAGGTCAAAAGATCATAATGTGACCTGCTTCATGACATGAGGCTGGAAGCCACAATGCATTTCTGGGGGAAAGGGTGGGCTATCTATACAGCAATAACTAAACCAGAGGAAAGGGAGGAGCAGAGACAAATTATAGAGAACACTTAAAGGCATATGACAATGGCAACATGACAATGCTACCCTGTAGAGGCTTTTGAAATGTTACCTATAGAAAATATAGGATACTGAAGTTTGTCGCCATTTCACAGGCATACACAAATTTAAGGTTTGGCATGTTGGGTATTTATTTACTCAGCACAACCTCATATTTTGTATTTTACCAAAAATGTGGGTAATATATTGCGATTGTTTGCCCTAAAAGTCACTTTCGTGTGATTTTTACTGAATTCTTGAGTTTCCTAGACCTTTGCAATAATATCGTCTTACATAAAAATATGGAACTACCACTACTTTATTCTCTAGGGTATGTGCTTTCAGAAAATATATAATGTTTGGGGGTTTTGTATAATCTTCAGGCCTAAAATTGATATTTTTAAACGTGTGCAAAAAGCAAAAAAAGCAAAAATAGCTCTGGCAGTGAAAGGGTTAAATTAGAATATGGCTTGCGTATAGATTGTTTGTGCTATATATCTTTTTTATTTGCTATTTTTTCATGAAAGTGGAGTAACCCTTTAAATCTATAGCATTCTTTCATTGCTGTAAATGTACAGTATGTAAAACATAGTGTAAATTGTCAGAGTTACAGTATATAAATATTTGTAATAAATAAATACAAATAATACCTAGTGATTCTGCCATTAAGGTTAGTCTGGAGGAAAGAAGAGAAAATGGAGACACGACTGAAATCAAATAACTCCACTTTTGTTGAGAAAAAAATATTTCCCTGTGGGAGATCTACTGTATGTACATTGCAAAGATATTAACAAACTTTGTTGCAGATTCCTACTTTTTGTTGTTCTGAAGAAACATGTTTTATTTGTCTGTGTTCATTTGCAGAGTGAATCTGTATGGGAGTGGTTTTGTCATCCGCTTCCCGACTGCCCTATAGCAGAAATACTGCTACTGGGCGAAACGGGTGTGCAAAATCACATGTGTATATATACGTGATTTTGCATTTCCGGGTAGGGAGCGCGTGCGCCCCCTACCTGGAAATGCAAAATCACGTACATTCGTGGCCGCGGCTGTCAATCACTGGGTCCCGGCCAGTGATTACTCGCTGGTGCCTGGTGATTACAGAGGATTTCTGACGGGGAGGAGAACTGTTTTGTTTGCTAACAGTCCTCCTCCATGTCACCTCCCAAGATCGGTGTTAGAGATGAGCGAATTATTCAAAAATTCGATTCGGCTGATTCGCCGAATTTGCGGGAGAAATTCGATTCGATGCGAATTTATTTGCTGCGAATTTAACTAATTAAAAGGGTTTCTAGGCTTCAGAGAGCCTTTATATTAGTGCAGAACACTGTACCTTTAATTTACAGTTGCAAGAAAAAGTATGTGAACCCCTTGGGATTACGTGGAGTTTTGCATGAATTGGGCATAAAATGTGCTCTGAACGTCATCTAAGTCACAACAATAGAAGAACACGGTCTGCTGAACATAATACTACACAAACATTAGATGCTGCCGTGGTTTCATTGCACATAACATGTAAACATTCACAGTGCAGGGAGGAAAAAGTATGTGAGGCCCTAGCTTAATGACTTCTCCCAGAGCTAATTGGAGCCAGGAGTGAGCCAACCTTGACTCCAATCAGTGTGATGATATTGGATGTGTTGCTGACAGCTGCCCTGCCCTTAAAAAACACACACCTGTTTTGGGTTTACTGGTTTCAAGAAGCACTGTCTGATGTGAACCATGCCTCGCAGAAAAGAGCTCTCAGAAGACCTACCATCAAGAATTGTTGACTTGCATGAAGCTGGAAAGGGTTACAAAAGTATCTCCTTGAGCCTTGATGTTCATGTGTCCACGGTAAGACAGACTGTCTACAAATGGAGAAAGTTTAGCACTGTTGCTACTCTCCCTAGGCGTGGTCGTCCTGTAAAAATGACTGCAAGAGCACAGTGCAGAATGCTGCATGAGGTAAAGAAGAATCCCAGAGTGTCAGCTAAAGACCTACAGAAATCTCTGGCACATGCTAACATTTTTGTTGACACATCTACAATAAGGAAACCATTAAACAAGAATGGAGTACATGGGAGGACACCACGGAGGAAGCCATTGCTGTCCAAAAAGAAGATTGCAGCACGTTTGAAGTTTGCAAAAGAGCACCTGGATGTTCCACAGCACTACTGGCAAAATATACTGTGGACAGATGAAACCAAGATTGAGTTGTTTGGGAAGAACACACAACACTATGTGTGGAGAAAAAAAGGCACAGCACACCAACATCAAAACCTCATCCCCACTGTGAAACATGGCGGAGGGAGCATCATGGTTTGGGGCTGCTTTGCTGCCTCAGGGCCTGGACGGATTGTTGTCATTGATGGGAAAATGAATTCCAGAGTTTATCAAGACATTTTGCAGGAAAACGTATGACCATCTGTCCGCCAACTGAAGCTCCGCAGAGGATGGGTGATGCAACAGGACAATGACCCAAAGCATACAAGTCATTCAACAAAACAATGGCTGCAACAGCACAGAATACGCCTTCTGGAGTGGCCCAGTCAGAGTCCTGACCTCAACCCGATTGAAATGCTGTGGCATGACCTTAAGAGAGCGCTTCACACCAGACATCCCAAGAATATTGCTACACTGAAACAGTTTTGTGAAGAGGAGTGGTCCAAAATGACTCCAGATCGTTGTGCAGGTCTGATCTGCAACTACAGGAAACGTTTGGTTGAGGTTATTGCTGCCAAAGGAGGGTCAACCAGTTATTAAGTCCAAAGGTTCACATACTTTTTCCTCCCTGCACTGTGAATGTTTACATGTTATGTGCAATTAAACCATGGCAACATCTAATGTTTGTGTAGTATTATGTTCAGCAGACTGTGTTCTTCTATTGTTGTGACTTAGGTGACGTTCAGAGCACATTTTATGTCCAATTCATGCAAAACTCCACGGAATCCCAAGGGGTTCACATACTTTTTCTTGCAACTGTAAATGCCCTTGGAGTCTGCTGGGGAAGAGAAATAATACTGTCAGTCAGTATGACATGCAGATGAGTGCCGTCGATCTTAGAATCACCGCACACTTCACTCATTTGGGCAGTCACGGGGCACGACGAAGAAGAAGAAGAAGAAGAATGAAAAGAAGAAGAAGAAGAATGAAAAGAAGAAGAAGAATGAAAAGAAGAAGAAGAAGAATGAAAAGAAGAATGAAAAGAAGAAGAAGAAGAATGAAAAGAAGAAGAAGAAGAATGAAAAGAAGAATGAAAAGAAGAAGAAGAAGAATGAAAAGAAGAATGAGAAGAATGAAAAGAAGAAGAAGAATGAAAAGAAGAATGAAAGAAGAAGAAGAGTGAAAAGAAGAAGAAGAAGAATGAAAAGAAGAATGAAAAGAAGAATGAGAAGAATGAAAAGAAGAATGAAAAGAAGAAGAAGAATGAAAAGAAGAATGAGAAGAAGAATGAAAAGAAGAATGAGAAGAAGAATGAGAAGAATGAAAAGAAGAATGAGAAGAATGAAAAGAAGAATGAGAAGAATGAAAAGAAGAATGAAAAGAAGAAGAAGAAGAATGAAAAGAAGAAGAAGAATGAAAAGAAGAAGAAGAATGAAAAGAAGAAGAAGAAGAATGAAAAGAAGAATGAAAAGAAGAAGAAGAATGAAAAGAAGAATGAAAAGAAGAAGAAGAATGAAAAGAAGAAGAAGATTGAAAAGAAGAATGAAAAGAAGAATGAACTATATTACTATATCAGTCTCTAATGGATGCTGGAGAGTTAAACCCCCTAACACCTGCTGTGCCCATTATGAGGGGTTCCCACCATCCCTGTGCTGAGGTTCTGGGTATGCACACCTGCTGTGCCCATTATGAGGGGTTCCCACCATCCCTGTGCTGAGGTTCCAGGTCTGCACACCTGCTGCGCCCATTATGAGAAGTTCCCACCATCCCTGTGCTGAGTTCCTGGGTCTGTACACCTGCTCTGCCCATTAGGAGGAGTTCCCACCATCCCTGTGCTAAATTCCTGGGTCTCTACACCTGCTGTTCCCATTATGAGGGGTTTCTACCATCCCTGTGCTGAGGTCCCAGGTCTGCACACCTGCTGCGCCCATTACTAGGGGTTCCCACCATCCCTGTGCTGAGGTTCTGGGTATGCACACCTGCTGTGCCCATTATGAGGGGTTCCCACCATCCCTGTGCTGAGGTTCCAGGTCTGCACACCTGCTGCGCCCATTATGAGAAGTTCCCACCATCCCTGTGCTGAGTTCCTGGGTCTGTACACCTGCTCTGCCCATTAGGAGGAGTTCCCACCATCCCTGTGCTAAATTCCTGGGTCTGTACACCTGCTGTTCCCATTATGAGGGGTTTCTACCATCCCTGTGCTGAGGTCCCAGGTCTGCACACCTGCTGCGCCCATTACTAGGGGTTCCCACCATCCCTGTGCTGAGGTTCTGGGTATGCACACCTGCTGTGCCCATTATGAGGGGTTCCTACCATCCATGTGCTGAGATTCCGGGTCTGCCCACCTGCTTTACCCATTATTAGGGGTTCCCACTGTCCCTGTGTTGAATTCCTGGGTCTGTATGTACACCTGCTGTGTCCATTGTGAGGGATTCCCACCATTCCTGCACTGAGTACCTGAGTCTGTACACCTGCCAAAAGAAAGTTTCAGGATTTTGAAGGAGCAAAATACAGTAATACTGGAACAAAAATGAGCTGCGTGGTGGAGTTGCCAGAAGAAGAAGAAGAAGAAAAGAAGAAGAAGAAGAATGAAAAGAAGAAGAAGAAGAATGAAAAGAAGAAGAAGAAGAATGAAAAGAAGAATGAAAAGAAGAAGAATGAAAATAAGAAGAAGAAGAATGAAAAGAAGAATGAAAAGAAGAAGAATGAAAAGAAGAAGAAGAAGAATGAAAAGAAGAATGAGAAGAATGAAAAGAAGAAGAAGAATGAAAAGAAGAATGAAAAGAAGAAGAAGAATGAAAAGAAGAAGAAGAAGAAGAAGAAGAATGAAAAGAAGAATGAAACGAAGAAGAAGAATGAAAAGAAGAATGAGAAGAAGAATGAAAAGAAGAATGAGAAGAAGAATGAGAAGAATGAAAAGAAGAATGAGAAGAATGAAAAGAAGAATGAAAAGAAGAAGAATGAAAAGAAGAAGAAGAATGAAAAGAAGAATGAAAAGAAGAAGAAGAAGAATGAAAAGAAGAAGAAGAAGAATGAAAAGAAGAATGAAAAGAAGAATGAGAAGAATGAAAAGAAGAAGAAGAAGAATGAAAAGAAGAATGAAAAGAAGAAGAAGAAGAATGAAAAGAAGAAGAAGAAGAATGAAAAGAAGAATGAGAAGAATGAAAAGAAGAATGAAGAAGAATGAAAAGAAGAATGAAAAGAAGAAGAAGAATGAAAAGAAGAAGAAGAAGAATGAAAAGAAGAATGAGAAGAATGAAAAGAAGAATGAAAAGAAGAAGAAGAATGAAAAGAAGAATGAAAAGAAGAATGAGAAGAAGAATGAGAAGAATGAAAAGAAGAATGAAAAGAAGAAGAAGAAGAAGAATGAAAAGAAGAATGAAAAGAAGAAGAAGAATGAAAAGAAGAAGAAGAAGAATGAAAAGAAGAATGAAAAGAAGAATGAGAAGAATGAAAAGAAGAAGAAGAAGAATGAAAAGAAGAATGAAAAGAAGAAGAAGAAGAATGAAAAGAAGAATGAGAAGAATGAAAAGAAGAAGAATGAAAAGAAGAATGAAAAGAAGAAGAAGAAGAATGAAAAGAAGAATGAAAAGAAGAATGAGAAGAATGAAAAGAAGAATGAAAAGAAGAATGAGAAGAATGAAAAGAAGAATGAGAAGAATGAAAAGAAGAATGAAAAGAAGAAGAATGAAAAGAAGAAGAAGAATGAAAAGAAGAATGAAAAGAAGAAGAAGAAGAATGAAAAGAAGAAGAATGAAAAGAAGAAGAAGAAGAAGAATGAAAAGAAGAATGAAAAGAAGAATGAGAAGAATGAAAAGAAGAAGAAGAATGAAAAGAAGAATGAAAAGAAGAAGAAGAAGAATGAAAAGAAGAAGAAGAAGAATGAAAAGAAGAATGAAAAGAAAAAGAAGAAGAATGAAAAGAAGAAGAAGAATGAAAAGAAGAATGAAAAGAAGAAGAAGAAGAATGAAAAGAAGAAGAAGAAGAATGAAAAGAAGAATGAGAAGAATGAAAAGAAGAAGAAGAAGAATGAAAAGAAGAATGAAAAGAAGAAGAAGAAGAATGAAAAGAAGAAGAAGAAGAATGAAAAGAAAAAGAAGAAGAATGAAAAGAAGAATGAAAAGAAGAATGAGAAGAATGAAAAGAAGAATGAAAAGAAGAAGAATGAAAAGAAGAATGAGAAGAAGAATGAAAAGAAGAATGAAAAGAAGAATGAGAAGAATGAAAAGAAGAATGAAAAGAAGAAGTATTCCAGTACAGCAAAAAGTGTATCTGCAGAGAGCTCCGCTATTTCTGACAGTTCTCTGACAGTTCCTTCACATTTACAGCGGTTGAAACATTGTATCTGTTTCCGAATAAAAACATCTGTATCCTAAATGGAAACAAATAGATACAATGTTTCAACCGCTGTAAATGTGAAGGAACTGTCAGAGAACTGTCAGAAATAGCGGAGCTCTCTGCAGGGACACTTTTTGCCGGCTGATCGGGAAAAATCCGATTCGCGCACCCGAAGTTGGCTAATATTCGGATTCGGCACGAATCGAATTTTTCCTGAAATTCGAAACGAATTCCACTTCGCCTGGTTCGATTCGCTCATCTCTAATCGGTGTAATCAGATGCTTTCCCAAGCATTCAGCGAAACGGAAATGATGAAATGCTTGTAGCTTCCATTCCCTTAGACCATAGAGATGACTGGAGGCATTTCAGTCTCCGATCAGCTCTATGGTCAGCCAGCAGAATTTCCAGCTGCATTCTCAGGTTCCACGGTGGGACAGGAGAGCCCAAGAAAACCATGGAAGACAGCGGGGGGGAAGTCCGTTTTCACTGCTTGTCAAAGCTATCTAGTAGCTAGTTAGCTACTAGGAAAAAAAGATACCAGGATGATGCCTGCAGCTGCAGGCATCATCCTGAGGGGAGGGTTTTGTGCTCGCTTAGGTGCACAGCGCTCCCCCCTGTGTTTTTACAGACAGAGTGGTATTTAATGACCACAAGGTTTTTGGTGGTATTTAATCACCACAGGGTTTTTTAATTTTTGCTAAACAAAAAAAAGTGTTATAAAGTTTAGCAAATAAGTAATTTTTTTTTCACTGATGTGCGCTGATGAGGCTGCACTGGTAGGTGGCACTGATGGGCACTGATATGTGGCACTGATAGGTGGGACTGACTGGCACTCATAGGCGTCACTGGCTAGCACTGATAGGTGGCACTGATGGGCACTGATGAGACTACACTGATGAAACTGCACTGATAAGGCAGCACTGATAGGCAGCACTGATGGGCACTCTTAAGCTGCACTTATATACACTATTATGTTGCACTGATGGGCACAGATTGGCACTGATGGGGATGCACTAATCAGGGCACTGATGACCAGGAAAATTGATGAACACTGATGATCAGGATGAGGAAAGGAAAAGCCGATACTGGGCATTTGTTTACATGTGAACAGCTGTGATTGGATACAGCTGATCACATGGTAAAGGGTCGCTGTGAGTGGCCCTTTACTTCGATTTGTGATCAGCTGTGTCCAAAGTGATCACAAAGTGTGCCCCAGAGGCACCAAGGGGGTGGGATTCTGGGAGGACATCTATATATGCCCTCCCAGAACTGGATGGCCACACTGTAGCTGTCTTTCGGCTATAGCACTGTTGACAATTGGTTAAAACATGCTTGGGGCAAAGATCTATATTTAGGCAAAAAAGAAAAAAAAGAAAATATACAAAGAAAAAAAATGGGGAGACTCAATGGACCACGTGTTCTTTTTTCTTCTGTCACTCTTCTATGTCCCTATCAGGGGCAGACTGACCATTTGGAAACTCGGGCACTGCCCGAGGGCCCAGGGTCAGTAGGGGGCCCCATGAGATACCCCTGGTACCTTTTTCATAGGCTTTTTTGAGAAGAAGAAGAAGAATGAAAAGAAGAAGAAGAAGAATGAAAAGAAGAAGAAGAATGAAAAGAAGAAGAAGAAGAATGAAAAGAAGAATGAAAAGAAGAAGAAGAAGAATGAAAAGAAGAAGAAGAAGAATGAAAAGAAGAATGAAAAGAAGAAGAAGAAGAATGAAAAGAAGAATGAGAAGAATGAAAAGAAGAAGAAGAATGAAAAGAAGAATGAAAGAAGAAGAAGAGTGAAAAGAAGAAGAAGAAGAATGAAAAGAAGAATGAAAAGAAGAATGAGAAGAATGAAAAGAAGAATGAAAAGAAGAAGAAGAATGAAAAGAAGAATGAGAAGAAGAATGAAAAGAAGAATGAGAAGAAGAATGAGAAGAATGAAAAGAAGAATGAGAAGAATGAAAAGAAGAATGAGAAGAATGAAAAGAAGAATGAAAAGAAGAAGAAGAAGAATGAAAAGAAGAAGAAGAATGAAAAGAAGAAGAAGAATGAAAAGAAGAAGAAGAAGAATGAAAAGAAGAATGAAAAGAAGAAGAAGAATGAAAAGAAGAATGAAAAGAAGAAGAAGAATGAAAAGAAGAAGAAGATTGAAAAGAAGAATGAAAAGAAGAATGAACTATATTACTATATCAGTCTCTAATGGATGCTGGAGAGTTAAACCCCCTAACACCTGCTGTGCCCATTATGAGGGGTTCCCACCATCCCTGTGCTGAGGTTCTGGGTATGCACACCTGCTGTGCCCATTATGAGGGGTTCCCACCATCCCTGTGCTGAGGTTCCAGGTCTGCACACCTGCTGCGCCCATTATGAGAAGTTCCCACCATCCCTGTGCTGAGTTCCTGGGTCTGTACACCTGCTCTGCCCATTAGGAGGAGTTCCCACCATCCCTGTGCTAAATTCCTGGGTCTCTACACCTGCTGTTCCCATTATGAGGGGTTTCTACCATCCCTGTGCTGAGGTCCCAGGTCTGCACACCTGCTGCGCCCATTACTAGGGGTTCCCACCATCCCTGTGCTGAGGTTCTGGGTATGCACACCTGCTGTGCCCATTATGAGGGGTTCCCACCATCCCTGTGCTGAGGTTCCAGGTCTGCACACCTGCTGCGCCCATTATGAGAAGTTCCCACCATCCCTGTGCTGAGTTCCTGGGTCTGTACACCTGCTCTGCCCATTAGGAGGAGTTCCCACCATCCCTGTGCTAAATTCCTGGGTCTGTACACCTGCTGTTCCCATTATGAGGGGTTTCTACCATCCCTGTGCTGAGGTCCCAGGTCTGCACACCTGCTGCGCCCATTACTAGGGGTTCCCACCATCCCTGTGCTGAGGTTCTGGGTATGCACACCTGCTGTGCCCATTATGAGGGGTTCCTACCATCCATGTGCTGAGATTCCGGGTCTGCCCACCTGCTTTACCCATTATTAGGGGTTCCCACTGTCCCTGTGTTGAATTCCTGGGTCTGTATGTACACCTGCTGTGTCCATTGTGAGGGATTCCCACCATTCCTGCACTGAGTACCTGAGTCTGTACACCTGCCAAAAGAAAGTTTCAGGATTTTGAAGGAGCAAAATACAGTAATACTGGAACAAAAATGAGCTGCGTGGTGGAGTTGCCAGAAGAAGAAGAAGAAGAAAAGAAGAAGAAGAAGAATGAAAAGAAGAAGAAGAAGAATGAAAAGAAGAAGAAGAAGAATGAAAAGAAGGATGAAAAGAAGAAGAATGAAAATAAGAAGAAGAAGAATGAAAAGAAGAATGAAAAGAAGAAGAATGAAAAGAAGAAGAAGAAGAATGAAAAGAAGAATGAGAAGAATGAAAAGAAGAAGAAGAATGAAAAGAAGAATGAAAAGAAGAAGAAGAATGAAAAGAAGAAGAAGAAGAAGAAGAAGAAGAATGAAAAGAAGAATGAAACGAAGAAGAAGAATGAAAAGAAGAATGAGAAGAAGAATGAAAAGAAGAATGAGAAGAAGAATGAGAAGAATGAAAAGAAGAATGAGAAGAATGAAAAGAAGAATGAAAAGAAGAAGAATGAAAAGAAGAAGAAGAATGAAAAGAAGAATGAAAAGAAGAAGAAGAAGAATGAAAAGAAGAAGAAGAAGAATGAAAAGAAGAATGAAAAGAAGAATGAGAAGAATGAAAAGAAGAAGAAGAAGAATGAAAAGAAGAATGAAAAGAAGAAGAAGAAGAATGAAAAGAAGAAGAAGAAGAATGAAAAGAAGAATGAGAAGAATGAAAAGAAGAATGAAGAAGAATGAAAAGAAGAATGAAAAGAAGAAGAAGAATGAAAAGAAGAAGAAGAAGAATGAAAAGAAGAATGAGAAGAATGAAAAGAAGAATGAAAAGAAGAAGAAGAATGAAAAGAAGAATGAAAAGAAGAATGAGAAGAAGAATGAGAAGAATGAAAAGAAGAATGAAAAGAAGAAGAAGAAGAAGAATGAAAAGAAGAATGAAAAGAAGAAGAAGAATGAAAAGAAGAAGAAGAAGAATGAAAAGAAGAATGAAAAGAAGAATGAGAAGAATGAAAAGAAGAAGAAGAAGAATGAAAAGAAGAATGAAAAGAAGAAGAAGAAGAATGAAAAGAAGAATGAGAAGAATGAAAAGAAGAAGAATGAAAAGAAGAATGAAAAGAAGAAGAAGAAGAATGAAAAGAAGAATGAAAAGAAGAATGAGAAGAATGAAAAGAAGAATGAAAAGAAGAATGAGAAGAATGAAAAGAAGAATGAGAAGAATGAAAAGAAGAATGAAAAGAAGAAGAATGAAAAGAAGAAGAAGAATGAAAAGAAGAATGAAAAGAAGAAGAAGAAGAATGAAAAGAAGAAGAATGAAAAGAAGAAGAAGAAGAAGAAGAGGAATGAAAAGAAGAATGAAAAGAAGAATGAGAAGAATGAAAAGAAGAAGAAGAATGAAAAGAAGAATGAAAAGAAGAAGAAGAAGAATGAAAAGAAGAAGAAGAAGAATGAAAAGAAGAATGAAAAGAAAAAGAAGAAGAATGAAAAGAAGAAGAAGAATGAAAAGAAGAATGAAAAGAAGAAGAAGAAGAATGAAAAGAAGAAGAAGAAGAATGAAAAGAAGAATGAGAAGAATGAAAAGAAGAAGAAGAAGAATGAAAAGAAGAATGAAAAGAAGAAGAAGAAGAATGAAAAGAAGAATGAAAAGAAGAAGAAGAAGAATGAAAAGAAAAAGAAGAAGAATGAAAAGAAGAATGAAAAGAAGAATGAGAAGAATGAAAAGAAGAATGAAAAGAAGAAGAATGAAAAGAAGAATGAGAAGAAGAATGAAAAGAAGAATGAAAAGAAGAATGAGAAGAATGAAAAGAAGAATGAAAAGAAGAAGTATTCCAGTACAGCAAAAAGTGTATCTGCAGAGAGCTCCGCTATTTCTGACAGTTCTCTGACAGTTCCTTCACATTTACAGCGGTTGAAACATTGTATCTGTTTCCGAATAAAAACATCTGTATCCTAAATGGAAACAAATAGATACAATGTTTCAACCGCTGTAAATGTGAAGGAACTGTCAGAGAACTGTCAGAAATAGCGGAGCTCTCTGCAGGGACACTTTTTGCCGGCTGATCGGGAAAAATCCGATTCGCGCACCCGAAGTTGGCTAATATTCGGATTCGGCACGAATCGAATTTTTCCTGAAATTCGAAACGAATTCCACTTCGCCTGGTTCGATTCGCTCATCTCTAATCGGTGTAATCAGATGCTTTCCCAAGCATTCAGCGAAACGGAAATGATGAAATGCTTGTAGCTTCCATTCCCTTAGACCATAGAGATGACTGGAGGCATTTCAGTCTCCGATCAGCTCTATGGTCAGCCAGCAGAATTTCCAGCTGCATTCTCAGGTTCCACGGTGGGACAGGAGAGCCCAAGAAAACCATGGAAGACAGCGGGGGGGAAGTCCGTTTTCACTGCTTGTCAAAGCTATCTAGTAGCTAGTTAGCTACTAGGAAAAAAAGATACCAGGATGATGCCTGCAGCTGCAGGCATCATCCTGAGGGGAGGGTTTTGTGCTCGCTTAGGTGCACAGCGCTCCCCCCTGTGTTTTTACAGACAGAGTGGTATTTAATGACCACAAGGTTTTTGGTGGTATTTAATCACCACAGGGTTTTTTAATTTTTGCTAAACAAAAAAAAGTGTTATAAAGTTTAGCAAATAAGTAATTTTTTTTTCACTGATGTGCGCTGATGAGGCTGCACTGGTAGGTGGCACTGATGGGCACTGATATGTGGCACTGATAGGTGGGACTGACTGGCACTCATAGGCGTCACTGGCTAGCACTGATAGGTGGCACTGATGGGCACTGATGAGACTACACTGATGAAACTGCACTGATAAGGCAGCACTGATAGGCAGCACTGATGGGCACTCTTAAGCTGCACTTATATACACTATTATGTTGCACTGATGGGCACAGATTGGCACTGATGGGGATGCACTAATCAGGGCACTGATGACCAGGAAAATTGATGAACACTGATGATCAGGATGAGGAAAGGAAAAGCCGATACTGGGCATTTGTTTACATGTGAACAGCTGTGATTGGATACAGCTGATCACATGGTAAAGGGTCGCTGTGAGTGGCCCTTTACTTCGATTTGTGATCAGCTGTGTCCAAAGTGATCACAAAGTGTGCCCCAGAGGCACCAAGGGGGTGGGATTCTGGGAGGACATCTATATATGCCCTCCCAGAACTGGATGGCCACACTGTAGCTGTCTTTCGGCTATAGCACTGTTGACAATTGGTTAAAACATGCTTGGGGCAAAGATCTATATTTAGGCAAAAAAGAAAAAAAAGAAAATATACAAAGAAAAAAAATGGGGAGACTCAATGGACCACGTGTTCTTTTTTCTTCTGTCACTCTTCTATGTCCCTATCAGGGGCAGACTGACCATTTGGAAACTCGGGCACTGCCCGAGGGCCCAGGGTCAGTAGGGGGCCCCATGAGATACCCCTGGTACCTTTTTCATAGGCTTTTTTGAGTTTAGGCAAGGACACAGGGGCCCCTTGATCCCCTATTGCCCGGGGGCCCCATGAGTTGTCAGTCCGCCCCTGGTCCCTATGGTAGTAAGAACAACCTGAGTTTGGTATATGTGTCAGTTCTTAAGTATGTAGTTGTTAAGGGAACTACCACTAGAAAACTGTTGTTATGGCCATTTTGAATCCCCCTAACAGTGCAGTAGCAAGCTAAGCATCATTCAGTAAGGGTTGCATCTACTTCAACAAAAATAAAAAAAAATAAAAAGGTCATGTGCTTGAATATGCATGAAATTTCCAGCTTGCTAGAAAATTTCTGCAAATAGCAGTGCTGACTTTCTTAACTTTGTTGAACTTGTTAACTCTTATTTTTCAGTACAACAATCAACTTATAATGAACATCACAAGAGTTTTTGCTCCTTAAAACGCCACTAGCTTCACACTAGCAATAACATTGATTTTCTCTGAGGTGTCTATTGACGAAAGCAGGAAAGCAACATGTGGAATGATGATAAAATAATGCCTCATGAAATAAAATAATGATTCGATGATGTAATGAGATGATAGGGATTTCAAAAGTTAAATGTTCATTTCATGTGAAAAATATCAGATTCAAATCTATGCAATGTTTATATTTGTGTATTAAAATTTTTAAGAGAACATTTCTAACAGAAATTTAGATTGAATAGTGTACCCTTTCCTCCTCTCCCCCACCTGGTTGGTCCCCCCTTTTAGAACCCCTACAGAGTATTGCAATGGGGCAGGAGAGGATTCCTATTGACCATCAGAGTCAAGAGGCTTGCATGTTAAGCCTGGCCACAGCTCTTGAGTCAAAGGGGAGATTGATCAGAAACCATGAGCTGATAGGGGTGCCCAAGGGTGCTAAGTGAGCCTGGAGACAGAGCACAGGACTTTGCTGCTGCTGCTGCACCTGGGGCCGTGAGTGCAATGAGCCTAGGGCCACATGAGGTGCTGCTGGCTGCAGATTAGGCTGCAAGACACCGAGGCTTCTGCTGTATTATGAGACGTTCTGCTGTATAGAGACTGACTGCAGAGATTGCAGAACCACAAGAAGGATGGCTCAGGAACTGCACATAAGTTTAAGTCCCATTCCATCCTGACTGTGGGAGTGACCATCTAGGAAAGGATAGCCCCTGAGAGAACTTCACTAGAACACTGGAGTGGTGAGAGTTCTGTGGGCCATCCAGGTGTGTTTATTTGGCTGTTGTTGCCATCATTGCTACCATCAGCGGAGATCTGTCATGGGCGACTGTTTTTCTGCCTTGCTATGTGGGATCACTAAATTTCACTTTTTCATTAAAGCCCATTCAAAATTTCCAAGTGTGTTTGTCACTCGGGTCCAGGTACAGGGTATAAGGACCCAAACAAACTAGAGACTCCACTGGTGGTAGTACTACAATAACCCAGTTAAAAAAATATTGATTCATATTTCTGACTTTCCTTTTGTAACTATGGGCCACATGGGCCACAGCAGTACCTGCTCACTGAAGGCTCTAATCAATATACAAGTTATTCTTCTTGAAGCTATGTCATAATAGGGGTGCAGCACCTTCCTAGTTAAGTGCTAGGATGTGTATAGTTAGGTTAGGCATAGCTGTGTTTCTCTGCTTACCAGAGAGGCTATCAGATAAATTCAGTGTGGTATTATGCTTAACAGAGTGCTGTGATCAATTAGGTAGGTCTGCTGATGATGCTCTGGTGCTGTCTGAGTTCTGCCCACCTTTAGGAAGAGATGACAGCCTTCCAGTAGATGGGAAGGGGCTAGGCCGGGTGACGGCAACCCGTGGCTCCGGAGCCGCATGCGGCTCTTTTTCACCTTTCCTGCGGCTCCGGAGCACACTGCCCACCAGGTGACAGGCAATAGGGTCGGCAAGCCGTGGCTCTTTTAATGCAGCTCTTCTGTGTGCCGGGCGCCCGCTGGCAAACATTGGCTGTCAGGATGTAGGCGGGGCAGCGTGACGAACTCCTCTCCTCTCACAGTCCGCCCTGAAGACCAGAACGGCGCGGGAACACAGCGAGAGGAACGCGCGGAGCAAAGGTAAGTGAATTGACACAATATGGGGAATGAATTACTATAGGGGGGATGAATTACTATATGGGGGATGAATTACTATATGGGGGATTAATTACTATGGGGGATGAATTACTATATGGGGGATGAATTACTATGGGGGATGAATTACTATATGGGGGATGAATTACTATGGGGGATGAATTACTATATGGGGGATGAATTATTATAGGGGGGATGAATTACTATAGTGGGGATGAATTACTATATGGGGGATGAATTACTATATGGGGGATTAATTACTATGGGGGATGAATTACTATATGGGGGATGAATTACTATAGGGGGGATGAATTACTATGGGGGATGAATTACTATATGGGGGATGAATTACTATATGGGGGATGTATTTTTAGTTTTAAAAATGTTTCTCTCAAAATAAATTTCAATCGTGGTTTTGGTGAGATTTGGCTCAGTTGAAAAAAAAGGTTGCCCACCACTGACCTAAGGCTATGATTGTGATTATGACGATACACTGTGGCCCTGATTAACCCTTTGCTTACTGGGCCCTTAAACCCCCTTCATGACCAGAGCGCTTTTTGCAATATATGCAGTGTCGGATTTGTTTTAAATGTTGCAATGGTTTTGCGGCTCCCAGTCTTTTTTTCCCTCTCGGAAACGGGTCCAAGTGGCTCTTTATGTCTTAAAGGTTGCAGACCCCTGGGCTAGGCAAACAAACAACATGAATATGGAGACAGCCCTGGCCAATTACAAAGGAAGGTTGCCCCATTGAGTGCTGGGAGTGCTATTTATATTTTGAGAGCACATGAGTTCAGTGTCTTTCCCAGGAGTGCATTGCACTAGCCAGGCTGGAGGCAGGCTGCCATGTGGCCTCAGGTGGGTCGACCTGAGGGCTTGAAGCCAGAGAGAGAGAGAGAGACCCTGATCTGCAGGAAGCTGACTGAGAGGAGCTGTCCACCAAAGCTTTGCCTGGACGATTGTAAGAGGCAACCATTCTGTCTGTGAACCTTCTGAGTACTGACATTGAGGAATCTGGGAACGTTATGTGCTTGTTACCTCCCCTGGTGTTTGATAGTCAGTGTGGGTCTGCAAAAAGGGAACACTGGCTAGTATCCTGAAGAGATTAGTATAAGTGCTACTACTGCAAAAGGACTTTACCTAGCTACATTACCTTTGGGTTGTCGCAGTCTGTTGTAACTGGCTTATTAGTTGAGGAGCTCAACTAACTACTACTACTGCTAAAGCGACTTTGCTCACTCCTAAACTACTTGCTGCTATCTATGTCAAAGGGAAGTCTGTTATCTACAGTCAGTCAACACTTCTGCAGTGTTCAACTAAGAGATCAGCTAGATGTCCTCAGTGTGTATAGTTCTAATTTTGGAGTATCCTACTACAATTCCCTATCCCCAGTTACAATAAAAGCCAAAAAACCAAAACATTCCCTAGACTGATCATTGAAGACAACGAGCTGAAGTGTGTGTGAGTGTATTACGCTGCGGAAATACACTGTGCCTGGCTGCAGGGCAAAGAAAGGGAAAACCAGGGCATCATACAAGTGGCTCCTGCGGAGGTAGCGGTACAGGGGTAACCTTCAATTCTTATTTGCAGTTTGTGTAATAGCTAGTATCTCTAGAAACCACAGAAACAAAGAATAAGCTTGATTTATTAAAATCTAAAGTCAAAGAGCAGTGAAATATTGTAAGAGATATAGTACTTTGCCACTAAGAACTTGCTTGGGTGCATGTAAAGTTAAGAATTTGGGAAACATAGGTCCACCATGTACAATATCAATATAGATGTAATCCACTCAATGGTGTAGGTACACTCCTATTCTACACCTGAGCAATACTTTCCCATTTTTAACTAAAAATCTTTTTATCCAGTTCACTGACAGCAATAAAAAACATATGCAGTATATACTGTGTACAGTATGTATGTGTATATGTGTGTGTGTGTGTGTGTGTATATATATATATATATATACAGTATATATACTATATATATATATATATATATATATATAAATATAATAAATATAAAAAGTGCACAAGTGTGCAGGACTCCAAACTGCAGTTTCCAAACAATATGGATAGAACAATATTCTTTTGAGTACTGCTTCCAGTGAAAATATTATACTTATAATATAATTATAATAGGGTTTACACAGTGCAAAATACCATGAAGAGAACAAAGAAAATGTTCTACAAGCATTTTTGAAATCTACAAAATGAAGAAATGATCATGGTAAATGTAAAGCTATTCTAGCCATACCAAGGAAAATTCAATACCCGTTCAAGGTGGAACTGGGTGGTATCTCTTCTCTCTTATGGTACCCTAATAAGCACATAGGCATGGCCAGGGGCGGACTGACCATTTGGAAACTCGGGCACTGCCTGAGGGCCCACTGTCAGTAGGGGGCCCCATGAGATGCCCCTAGTACCTTTTTCATAGGCTTTTTTGAGTTTGGGCAAGGACACAGGGGCCCCATGATCCCATATTGCCCGGGGGCCTCATGAGTTGTCAGTCCGCCCCTGGACATGGAGGGGTTTATTTACTAAAGCTGGAGAGTCCAAAATCAGACTCCCTTCTGCATAGAAACCAATCAGCTTCCAGGTTCATTGCCAAAGCTTCATTGAACAAGCTGAGGTTAGAAGCTGATTGGTTTCTATGCAGAAGGGAGTCTGATTTTGGACTCTCCAGCTTTAGTAAATAAACCCCGGAGTGTCTGGGCTGTGATGGATTCCACCTCCATGCTCACACAGAACCAGGGTTTGAGGTGATTTCTGGAGTAATTATAACATAGTTTCTATGAGCAGCATTTAGCTACCAGACAATATTACCAACCTGCAGGGTGTAAAACCTTGCATTATTATTGTTTAGTATTCATTTTCATTTCACACATACTTATCAAAGTGTAACTTGTCCTTAAAATCCAATAACATATTAGCTTACCTTACACTCATTCTAGCAGTGTCATTCGAATGTTTGTGTGATAGTGCTGGACCAGTGTATGGTCTGGGTTTGACAGACGTAATCAGGGCTGTGTTGTCCATGCCGGTACAATCTGACAGCACCAAACAAGCCATACTCTTAGCCAATTCCTGGTTCCAGGTCTGTTCTGACCACTTCTACCATCACAGCCCTAATGAAGGAAAGGGGGGGGTATTTCCCCCAAAATGCACTGGCTTTACTTATCACCTGTGAACTGTCATCTTCAATAAACTTCTAAATATAAGCTGTGACGAAATTTTATAATGAGCTTGTTTCTACAACCATCCAAATGTCATTCTTTCCATCTTCTTTATTTCATTTTTGTTTTTTACCTTGTGATCATGCCAGCCTCCATACTTTTGGGTTTAGGATGACCACATTTCCTTGGTAAAAAATGTAAAAATCCTCCTGCGCTATTATGCATAACGAGCTAATAAGCAGCTAGCACTAAAATGCCACAATCTCGGCACCAATAGGGGATGCAATATGATATAAGTGCAGTGCAGCGCTACAGAACATAAACAAAATGAAAACAATATACATGAAAAGCACAGATATAACACATCAATGTGCAACAGGAAAAAAATATACACTTGCATAGAGCTGACCCCTTGTGAAGAGGATCCTCAATTGAGGGATCAATAAGTGCAATCAGTGTGTGTATCCCTTGCCAGGAATAAATAGCATGCAACTAGGTGTATTAAAGGATAAAATATGCGGAAACACCATGGGCAGCCAGATAATAAATAAATGTCCATAAAATGGAAAAAACACTCCTCATGCAGGTGTGAGCAAATTCGTGCCAATCCTCAGTGTCTGGGGTGCCCCCACACCTTCCTGCCCAGGCCCCTCAGGACCAATGAGCCTATCAAGCAACACAGTATTCCTCCAGGACGATAAAGGGTCTCCTCAGCAGTAGTGGTGGGACTCCCTTCTCCTCTAAAGGGTAGGCATCCAATGATAGGTGATATTGTTGGACATTTGGTACTCCATACAGGTCCCCAGTAAGGCAAAAGATAACTAATCTGCCTGCCAGTACATGTAAGAATTAAAGTCTCCTTTTTGTTCCTCTTCTTAACAAAACACTTTCATCATGTCCTGTCTTCTGGCAGGGCAAGGTTTGGTTCATTAACCACCTGGTGACTTCAGGGCTATTTCCTTGGTAGCTCCCTAAACAGAAGTAACATTGTCACCCTAAAATGTGTACGGCCTGTGAACTCCAAGCTAATGATACATCATGCACCAGCACTTAAATCTTGGTGTTCACAGTGAGCACAAGATATTATGGGACATTGACACCATCAGAGATGGAGGTGCAACCATGTGTATGGTGAACCCATGTGTATCAGAAAGCCACCAAGTTGAGCATGTTTGACAGGCATGGAATGTGGACTTTTAAATCCAAAAAGGTAATAATTGAGTAAATTAAAAAAAATATCTAGCACACAACAGCTAGGCATAGTTTCCAACAGGACAGGATAGGCTTATGTTAATATCTTTTAAGTCTTGCAGATTCAGATCCAGTTACAAGTGTATAGTTTTTTTAATGTCAAGGCTGAGAACTAACTAAAAGACTGACTCATTACAATACATGTAAATAAAAATCAACTATAATTTAGCTTGCTGACAGTGGTTTTGATTAATCTTGATGGTTAGGTACAGCATCTGGTGTGTATGTTGTGATAATTGTCTTCAGGCTATAAATCCTGTCAGCTTTCTGAATATGTGTGACCCTTCTGCCCGACATTACTTGACTAAACTGCTTAAACAAGGAAATGCATTACTTGTGAATAATGAAAAATCACCCGATGACCTTAGTAACTTGAAACTCAGAGGTGTGGGATCAAGGACTGTGTGTCTGATAATAGTTCAAAAAGAGAGCTATTTAGAAACCTTGTGTATCCATTTAACCACAAAAGTGTTGGGTTAAAGCCAACATAAATTACTGAAGATACAATCCAGATGTTATTCATGTATCCTTTATAGATAGGGCTAGATATATAATTACTTTTTTTTTAAATGTATGCTTTAATTTAAATCTAGATAACAAACACATCAGGCTAGTTAAAATGTACATACTGAATAAGAAGGGGTGAACTTCACGTTTGTGTCAACCATACGTTGAGCTTTTTCAGGGAGAGATTTACTTCTATACACTCATACATAGTAGTGCATACAAAGCTTTACAAGGCTGTATTGTGCTAAATAACAATGAATTTTAGTGTGGTCGGCTACAAAATGTGAAGGTTATTACCTAGTATATACTGTTCTGTAAAATGCTACATTATTGTGAATATTATTGAATTGAATTATTATTGTGTACTCTGTATTACTTATAATCTTTGTAGAGGTATTTATTGTTTTTTTTTTAACCACTTCAAGTCCGGACACCCCCTTACTGTCCAGGCCAATTTTCAGCTTTCAGTGCTATCACACTTTGAATGACAATTGCGCAGTCATGCAACACTGTACCCATATGAATTTTTTAGCATTTTTTTGAGACAGATAAAGCTTTATTTTGGTGGTATTTATTCACCACTGGGATTTTTTATTTTTTTGCTATATAAATGAAAAAGTCCAAAAAGTTTGAAAAAAAAGTGTTTTTCTTATAAAATTTTGCAAATAAATAATATTTCATCATAAATCTTGGCCAGAATGTATTCAGTTATTTTTTTAGAATATTACTTTTTTTTTTTTTTTTTTACATATGTCACCCTAGCAGTACAGTGACACCATGGTGACACTGTACTACTTGTGGGGGGTGATGAAGATTTTTTTTTTTTGTACACTGATTGCTTTTACACCCATACAAGCTGTAAAAGCAATCATTTCTCCTTCTCTCTGGCTGCATTCTTGCAGCCATTGAGAAATACTGTGTGAGCTGTGATTGGTCACAGCTTGTCACATGGTACAAGGCTGTTGTGAATAGCCTTGTACCATGTGACCTCTGTGATCATTCACAGATTTCACACGAAGTAAGCAATGATGTCAGAAGTGACATCTTGCTTACTACTCTGTATGTGATCACTGATTGGCCAATCAGTAATCACATGATCAGGACCTCGCACAGAGGTCCCGGATGACATTCGGTGTTCCACTGTGTTCGGAGGACACAGCGGGCACCGGATCGCAGTGCTGCGCGCTCCCAGGGAGCACGCACAGTCCAAAATGGCGAGAACCGTTTATGAACGGCAACCCGCCCCTGGACTGCCATCGTCCGGCCGTTTATATATACTGGACAGCAAGTGGTTAAACTGTTTTGAGAAATAATACTTTTGTATTTCACTATAAAACCTTCCTTTTCTCTCCCTCTTGCATTGTGATTTACTAAAATGCTTTCATGATATGCAGCAAGCCTGTGTATTACTTCTGCCTGTTGTCTCTGACATATAACAATCCCTGCCTAGCTTCTCCCTCTCATATTATGGCCTAGTAAAACCTCTTACATAATGTGCAGCAAGTTTGTGCAATATTTCTTGCAGTTTCTTTCCAAAATAATACACTCACATTTTAATTTCACAATAAAATTTGCCTCATCTCTCTCCTACATTTCGACCTCGTAAAATATTTGCATGATGTGCTCTGAATTTGAGCAATATTTCTGGCTGATGTCTCAGACATAACACACTCTAATATTTATTTCACAATAAAAAGCAGCCTTGTATACTTCTCTTACATTGTAGTCTTGTAAACCCAATTACATGATGTGCATTGAGTCTGTGCAATATTTATGGCTGTTCTCTCAGACATACTCTTATATTTATTTTACAATAAAACCTGCCTTATGTCTCCCTCTTCCATTGCAACCAATTTCTTACATAATGGGCAGAAAGTCTGTACAATATTTCTGGATGCTTTCTCTGAAATAGTGCACTTAATTTTTTTTTTTCATGATAAAAACCAACCTAGTCTTTCCCTCTTACATTGCAGCCCAATTATGGTGCCTACATACTCTCCAGCCACTACATACAGTATCTACCTATTGTGTCTAAAATATGACACTGTAATTTCAGCATAACAATTGCCTTTTCACTTTAATATGGGGTAGTGGTTGAAGTGTTTTTGTTCACTCTGTGTTGACATCTTTTTAATTACCGTATTTTTCGCACCATAAGACGCACTTTCCCCCCCCCCCCCAAAAAAGGAGGGAAAATGTCAGTGCGTCTTATGGAGCGAATATGGAGTGGCCGGTCCGGTATTTCCACTGTGTCAGAATACCAGGCCGGTCGCTCAGCTCTTCACTGCACCAGGACCTTACCTGTTCCTCGGTCCAGCGCTGTACAGTCTTCCCACGCCGGCATCTTTAGTGTGGGCACCCGGCTGTGACAGAGATTCTCGCGCATGTGCAGTGGGCACCCGGCTGTAAGCCGGGTGACCACACTAAAGGGAGGACAACTCCGCAGAAGTGGGAGCAGGTACCTGTCAAATTCAGGTACACACTCCCCCTCCCTTGCCAAAGGCCCGCAGTCTCTTGGTCATCCCCTGTACTGTCTGCAGTCTCTGGTCATCTCCTGTACTGTGTTTGCAGTCTATGGTCATTTTCTGTACTATGTCCAGAATGTGTTCATTGGTTCAGAATATTTTTTTTCTTGTTTTTCACCTCTAAAACCTAGGTGCGTCTTATGGTCAGGTGCGTCTTATGGAGCAAAAAATACGGTAGTTTCAAGTGTCCCTTTTGAACTTTCTATATATGCAGCTTTTAATATAAAAATAGCTGATGATCCTGCCATTAAATTCTCTGTTTAGGTATTTATTTGTATAGGGTGAGATTGCTCTGCCCCTGTTTCACAATTCTTCCCTGTGTGTAACCCTATCACTCCACCAGATCTAGCCATACTCTGCGTCACCTCTAAAGTTTCAAAAACCAATATTCACAAATTTGCTAAAATGCCTAGGACTTTAACAAAAACATTGAAAGGAAATACAATAGTTGTATCATGAAACATAAACAACAAGTACAAATGTAAATGCAATGATGAAATAGCACAAAAAGCACAATGGCACAAAAATATATACAACATATTTACTTTCTCATAATGTAAGTTAATACAATTTATTACATACCATTTACATCTATCACCAATGAAAAAAAAAAACCCTGCTATTAGCCCCAGTGCATCAACCCGGTGACTCCAGACACAGCTGGGAGCTAGTTTTTAAAGGGCCCATCCAGCCTGATCAGACAACCTGTCAAAAAAAACCCCACCAATTGGCTGATGACAATTTCAATACAGTAAAAACACCATGCTCCACAATATCATGGAGATATGAAGTCACAGTTAGGATATTAATAAGCCCCAACGAGTTTCATTTTATCAACAATCTTTAACAGGGGAACAAAGCAAGGTGGTTAATAAAGCATACATATTTATTTAAAGAGAACAGAAAAGAGGGTGACTTATAATCAGTTTAGCCTACTCACTTGTTCAGTGTTGTCAGAACAACCAAAAATAGTATACAAAAAAATGTCCTAGCCAGAGGTGAAAGCCCCCTGGGTAGGCGAAGAAGTTACATTACCAGCAAACAAGGTTTTTCAAAAGCCTTGTTTGCCGGTAATGTAACCTCTTTGCCTATCCGGGGGGCTTTACCTTCTGGTTAGGATTTTTTTTGTATAAAGCATATATAACATCAATTGCTAACATCAAAGTGTGTGTAATCAGCCGATGGTCTGCAAAGTATGCAGCTAAAGACGTACTAGGGGCATCAAATCATTCCCAGAATGACCAATAAGAAAGTCAATGATGAGAGGAGGTACTGAAGTATTCCTAACTAAGTTCAAAAGGACTGACTTATGGAACACACAACTACACACAAAAAGGGATAAAGCCCAGTCTGGCCCACAGACAGGAAACCTTCCTCAAAAATGGTGGTCACATCGCCACACCTTCTCCCAAACTATTAATATACACAGTGAGGAACAGAAGTATTTAAACACCCTGCTATTTTGCAAGTTCTCCCACTTAGAAATCATGGAGGGGTCTGAAATTCACATTGTAGGTGCATTCCCACTCTGAGAGACAGAATTAAAAAAAAAAAAATTCAGGAAATCACATTGTATGATTTTTAAAGAATTTATTTGTCTTGCACTGCTGAACATAAGTATATGAACACCCGAGAAAATCAGTGTTAATATTTGGTACAGAAGCCTTTGCTTGCAATTACAGAGGTCAAACGTTTCCTGTAGTTCTTGACCAGGTTTGCACACACTGCAAGAGGGATTTTGGCCCACTCCTCCACACAGATCTCCTCTAGATCTGTCAGGTTTCGGGGCTGTCGCTGAGCAACACGGAGTTTCAGCTCCCTCCAAAAATGTTCTATTGGATTTAGGTCTGGAGACTGGCTTGGCCACTCTAGAACCTTGATATGCTTCTTACGGAGCCACTCCTTGGTTATCCTGGCTGTGTGCTTCGGGTCGTTGTCATGTTGGAAGACCCAGCCACGACCCATCTTCAATGCTCTGACTGAGGGAAGGAGGTTATTGCTCAAAATCTCACAATAAATGGTCCCATTCATCCTCTCCTTAATACAGTGCAGTCGCCCTGTCCCCTTCGCAGAAAAGCACCCCCCAAGGCATGATGTTACCACCCCCTTGCTTCACAGTAGGGATGGTGTTCTTTTGATGCAACTCATCCTTCTTTTTCCTCCAAACACGATGAGTGAATGTCAGGGCTCCGGGGATGACCAGAGGTGTGTGGACCGACACAGGGAAACACAGACTTCAGGTATAGCGTGTAAAACAATATAATTTATTAAGGGCAACACAAACATAAATGCAGTGCAACAACCAAACCCAAAACTAACACAAATACGTACAACAAGGTACAACAAACCCAAACCTTAACTGATATATATATAATAATATGGAGCACAACGTAGTCAGGCGGGCCGGGTCGGAAGCTAACGGGCAGACAAGGTACAAGGAGTAGGCAGAAGATTGGTCAGGAGTAGCCAAGGTCGGTGCAGGCAGAGTTCAAGCAGAGTCAGGATCAAGCAGAGTCAGGATCAGGCAGGAAGCAGACAGGATGCAGGTACAGGGGCTCATGGGAACAATACACCAAGGCCCTGACTGCAGGCCTGGCCATTCCTTAAATACACCTCCTGCAATCATCCTCAGGTGATAGCTTGATTGCAGGAGTGAGCTTCTGGCTGCTGAGAGCACCCGCTGACCAGCCCTGGTACTGCAGCCCACAAGGCAGTTGAGTCCCACCACCATTGGTGAGTCCATTCCTGACAGTGAAGTTTAGACAAAAAGTTCTACTTTGGTCTCATCTGACCACATGACATTCTCCCATGCCTGCTCTGGATCATCCAGATGGTCATTGGCAAACTTCAGACAGGCCTGGACATGTAATGACTTGAGCAGGGGAACCTTTCGTGCAATGCATGAGTTGAAACCATGACGGTGTAGTGTTATACCGACAGTGACCTTTGAAATTGTGGTCCCAGCCCTCTTCATGTCATTGAACAGCTCCTTCCTTGTAGTTCTGGGCTGATTCCTCACCTTTCTTATCACCAGTGATATCCCACGAGGTGAGATCTTGCATGGAGCCCCAGTCCGAGGGAGCCTGACAGTCGTCTTTAGCCTCTTCCATTTTCCAATTGCCCCGTAGCCTTTTCCAGCCTTGTGGAGGTCCACAATTTTGTCTCTGGTGTCTTTTGACAGCTCTTTGGTCTTGTCCATGGTAGTAGTTGGCGTCTGACTGACTGTGGGGTGGACAGGTGTCTTTAAAGAGCTCAGACAGGTGCTACTAAGTTAGATTTTATGAGTGGAGTAGAGGTGGACTTTTTAAAGGCACACTAACAGGTCTTTGAGAACCAGAATTCTTTCTGTTTCTTAGGTGTTCGAATACTTATGTTCAGCAGTGCAAGACAAATAAATTCTTTAAAAATCATACAATGTGATTTCCTGAATTTTTTTTTTTCCTGCTAAATTCTGTCTCTCAGAGTGGGAATGCACCTACAATGTGAATTTCAGACCCCTCCATGATTTCTAAGTGGGAGAACTTGCAAAATCGCAGGGTTCCTCACAACCCCCTGTGATATCACAACCCCCTGATGAAGCCGCGTGACCAGCGGCATAACGCGTAGGGGAGGGGCTATGACGTCACTGGCCATTCGAGGACGACAGGTTCACATCAGGCATACGGTGTTTGGCATGCTGAGGATGCAGCTCTGTATACACAAAAGCGGTTTTTTACTTTTTTATATGTGAGTGTAATTGGGTACCTTATTAAAGTTTTTTATAAAGGATAAA
The DNA here is from genome assembly GCF_062004578.1 of Staurois parvus. Classification (NCBI taxonomy): domain Eukaryota; kingdom Metazoa; phylum Chordata; class Amphibia; order Anura; family Ranidae; genus Staurois; species Staurois parvus. Next base: position 6,423,694 of record NW_028318099.1, on the reverse strand, counting down.
GCACTATCTCTAGAATTTTCTCTTTCCACCGAGGGCATATGCAGAAGAGAGGAAAGCAGAGGAGAAGCAGCGAGAGAGTAAGATCCAAGCAGGGATAGGACACGGAGAGCCGGCTGAGAGGGATCCATCATGCCTCATATGGTGCAACACACTACTGTTCCATATAGTGAACACAAGCGTTATTAGCCTAGTATAGGCTATCTTGGAGGTGAGCGCACAACTTAATCTCACTAAGGAAGTCACTTGGATTTATTTATTGATTTGAATCACTGGGATTTGTCACCACTTATTCACAGAGACTTATTATTATTTGCAAATGATAAGCATGGGATGTCATATCTTATTTTGTTGATCACATGTTTTTTTCTATATTGATATATTTTTGGTTTATGATATGGTTTCTTTGGAAATATGAATTGATTTTTAGTTTGATATTTTTCACTTGGAGGAGTGCGGCATTTTTTATACTTGTTTCATTATGGTATAGATACTGCAATTTCCGCCATTTTTTTTGCTATACAGCGCTGCGCTAGTTTAACGGACAATTTCACAGTCATGCAATACGGTACATAAATGAAATTTACATCCTTTTTTCCCACAAATTGAGCTTTCTTTCGGTGGTATTTGATCGCCTGTGCTTTCTTTTTATTTTTTGTGCTATAAAAAAAAAGGCGGACAATTTTGAGGAAAAAAAACAATATTTTGGACTTTTTGCTATAAAACATGTCCAGTAAAAAAAAAAAATGTAAAAATCAAATTTAGTCATAGATTTCTGCCAAAATGTATTCTGCGACATGTCTTTGCTAAAAAAAAAAAACCCAATACGTGTAAATTAATTGGTTTACGTGAAAGTTATAGCGTTTACAAATGGCGGGAAAGATACTGGGATTTTTAATTTTTTTTACACTAATAATGGCGGCGATCAGCGACTAATGGCGGCGATCAGCGACTTATGGCAGGACTGCGGGACTGCAGCGGACATTCTGACACGGGGGGGGAACTGACTTGGTCACTGACATCGCCAGTGACACCAATACAGTGATCAGTGCAAAAAAAAAAAAACACACTGACACTACTAATGGCACTGGGGAGGAAGGGGTTAACTTTTTTATTTACTGAAAGGGTTAACTGTGTGAGGGGAGTGTTTTACTAGTGGACGGGGGTGTACTGCTTGGGGACACGCTGATCAGGAGAGATAAACTCTTCTCTCCAGATCAGCGTGTCAGGAGCTGTCAGGGAACTGACAGAAAGCAGAGCTACTGCAGCCCTGCTCTCTGTCAGTGATTGCCGCTAATTGGCGGGACACCCGTTGCCACGATCGGTGGGATGGGTAGGGCGGGCGCGCGCCCCCTACCGGTTTGCAAATGCACGTTTTAAAACGTACTTTTGCCCAGCCGTGCTGACCTGCCACCGTATTTCTACAGTGGCTGGTCGGCAAGAAGTTAATGGGGGGCACAGGCAGCAATAAAATCAGACAGGTGTTCTTATCCTCCTGCACTCTATCCAAACCTAACATTTTTACCTTTATTTATACTTTAATATAAGATAGAGAGAGTAAATACTATTGTCCAATCGTCTAATTAACAATGTCACAAAAATTACTGCTGCACGACAAACACAAATAAAAACAAAAATGAAAAAAAATATAAAAATTTAAATTGAGAAAAAAAGATTTGAAAAATAGGTCAGCTGCGAGGTTGCTTTAAAAGTATTCTACACTTTCAAATGTTTTCATTGTTTTATCCAGGTCCTAGTGTTGTTATATTGCCTGTATTGCTGTTTGCCTTACCTTGAAATGATCACTGCAGTATGTAGAGTCATGTCTGATCGATACCCCATGTCCATGTATTGATTCAGCTAGTTTGTCCCTGTTCGTCAGAGGGACAGGATAACGTCCTTTTTCAGGTCACAGAGTGTCTAATGCATGCCTTGCCATCTGCTCTGTGTCACATCACAAACGTGGGAGTGCCAAGTAGAAAAAAAAAATCTTCCAGCTGCAAAGTAAACTATCTGTGTGTTGGTGAATACTCTGCCTGTTTATGCCCATGCTGAATGTAGCTACTATGTAGTTCTCATCTACACTAGCACTAGCATGAAAGACCCAGTTAGTATGGAATATGTTGTTTCTTCACAGGAAATGTTAATTCCCAGACTACAGACAGAGGTCATGCACTAACCTGTGCAGAGCCATGCTGAATACCTCATATTTCTACACAAACAGAAACTGCTGTTCAAGGGCGGACTGACAACTCATGGGGCCCCCCGGGCAATAGGGGATCATGGGGCCCCTGTGTCCTTGCCCAAACTCAAAAAAAGCCTGTGAAAAAGGTACCAGGGGCATCTCATGGGGCCCCCCTACTGACCCGGGCCCTCGGGCAGTGCCCGAGTTTCAAAATGGTCAGTCCGCCCCTGCTGCTGATACAGGAATGTTTGCATTTACTCTTCTATGGGCTGTGCATGCACAGAAACAAATGAAACCATGAAACTACATGATCAATGCACATCTTATGCAGGTGAAAATCAAAAGGTGCAAGTAGGAATGTTTACAATGCCTTAAATTGACTTTAGTTGAACTTTCCTTTTATATTAGCTAAATACGTGGGATTGTAGGCCACACGCACTCACACAAGCAATTAATACTATTCCTCGAATTCAGCTAAATAATTAGACAGAAACCAAAAATGGCAAGAAAATGGACTCAGGACTTTATTGGTTTACAAACTATCATATAATAAACCATGAATAATCTCTTTATTCACTTAAATTAATAATCCATTAAAGTACAAATCAAAATTCCGCTCAGTTATCATAACTTGAGCAATAATTAAATATAATTTTGAGCAAAATGCCCCCCCCCCCCCAGAATCTGGGGTGATAAAAAAACCACACAAAATAACCGCGACAAGGCAGGAGGGAGGGAAGCTCTTTTGGAAAGCTGACCAAATGCCCAGAATGATGTTCCAGCCAATCCTTATATAGGGATCCCTGACATACAGAACGTTCCAATAATTCCTATTGGACCATTTCTTTCCCTCAGCCCGGAATTCCAGAAATTTAAAGAGACAGTACACCAAATTACAAAGAACACTGATTATGCCAAAAAACATGTTTTAATAACTAGAACAGGTGTAAAGAGGCATCCACAATCCCATGAAAGTGTGCCCAAAGTGTTGTGCCCACTTTAAACATGGGCATTTAGACCACACGCACTCACAAGCAATTATTACTATTCCCCGAATTCAGCTAAATATTTGGACAGAAACCAAATATGGCAAGAAAATGGCCAGGGCACTTTATTGGTTTACAAATTATCATATAATACACCATGAATAATCTCTTTATTCACTTAAATTAATAATCCATTAAAGTACAAATCAAAATTCCGCTCAGTTATCATAACTTGAGCAATAATTAAATATAATTTTGAGCAAAACGCCCCCCCCCCCCAGAATCTGGGGTGATAAAAAAACCACACAAAATAACCGCGACAAGGCAGGAGGGAGGGAAGCTCTTTTGGAAAGCTGACCAAATGCCCGGAATGATGTTCCAGCCAATCCTTATATAGGGATCCCTGACATACAGAATGTTCCAATAATTCCTATTGGACCATTTCTTTCCCTCAGCCCGGTATTCAAGAAATTTAAAGAGACAGTACACCAAATTACAAAGAACACTGATTATGCCAAAAAACATGTTTTAATAACTAGAACAGGTGTAAAGAGGCATCCACAATCCCATGAAAGTGTGCCCAAAGTGTTGTGCCCACTTTAAACATGGGCATTTAGACCACACGCACTCACAAGCAATTATTACTATTCCCCGAATTCAGCTAAATATTTGGACAGAAACCAAATATGGCAAGAAAATGGCCAGGGCACTTTCTTGGTTTACAAATCATCATATAATACACCATGAATAATCTCTTTATTCACTTAAATTAATAATCCATTAACGTACAAAACAAAATTCAGCTCAGTTATTAGAACTCGAGCAGTAATTAAACATAATTTTCAGCAAAATGTCCCCACCAGCCGACACTTTTTTGAAAGAAACAAGTCCGACCTACCTCATACCCATGGCCATTTCTATGCACGATTGAAGCCCTAAGTTAAAAATATCAATACCCACATCAGAAAGGTGAATCCCATCTTTTCTATACAGATCTGTAAGTCTGTAAGTCCACCCTCCAAATCTGTGTGGTGACAGGAAAAAACACCTATAGAGGCAAACATTTTTCCATTGCTGTGTTGATTCTCTTACAAACCTTCTCCATAGCCTTGTATTGTGCAGAACACAATCAAGATAAATGGGAAACTATTTTGGAAAATACCAACATTTTATTAGGGGAAGACAACTTAAAACAGCACAAATCCTGCTTATTTCTGAATGATAACTCCAATGTTCTCATCCTACCAATGTCATTACTGCCAAGGTAAATGATCAGGACTGACGGGGGAGGCCAAAAATGATACAACCTTGCTAAAGTAAAATAAAGCTGGAACCATTAGAGGCTTCTGATACCTTTCCAGAACACAGTAAAGGATACAGGGTTCCTTGACAAATTCTCAGAATATCTTCTATGAGCCCCTCTCTTGCACACCTAATAAATAAATGAGTGCCCCACAATCCATATACAGCATGCATTGCCTGTGAATTTAAATAAAAAGGTTAGGGCGACCATAAACCTGAAAACACTTGGATTCTCACCCACCCAACTTTTTGACAGATTCAGCGGACATCCCCAGTCTTACAGCCTCAGAGGCAGCACCAATTCGGCAAGAGTGGGATGTACATTTCAAGTGCTGCAACCCAAGTCAAGCAAAACATTTCTTTAAAACATAATTAATTTGGTATACAGTCAAGGGGGAACCATCAACATGTAGAAACAAAAGATCTGCTTGGTAAGGACGAAGTGAAAGGTATTGTTACATGGTCCTGACTGGGCATACACTGAAGTCCTGGGCTAACAAAAGGGTAATCCAAAAACCTCTACCTAACTGGTCAGCCTTAGATTGTTGAATAAAAATATGGAGCACTGAATCCTCAAGAGAAATATTGTTGAAGAATAAACCAGACTTTCTATTCCCGTTTGGAGAAATTAACTTGGAGATTCGTAATACTCCAAAAAAGGCAATAACGAATGATAAACAAAATAACATAGCTTCATAGGCAGAGAAACAAACTGAAGTCGTAGCAATACAGAGTTGAACCACGATATCCCTAGATATAGGCCTTCTACCATCCGGAACAAAGCGATCTCCCTTATATCCCTTTAGGGCTTGTTTAACTGCAAAAAAACTAGAACAGGCTGGGAAAGAAATTCCCTTCAACATCTTAATGATATGACTGTGCGAAAGGCGAAGCTGCATTAAAAAAGCTAAAAATGCAATACTCAGTCAGATTATGCAATTTAAAGTATGAGAAGAAACTGAATTCTGGATAGTCTGTAAAGCAATCATCAGATTAGGTCCCATAAGTGAATTGGACACCTAACCATTGACATCCGCACTGGGAAAATGTTGACGAAAATAATCCATCTGAAATCGAGATAGGGAGTCAGCAATAATGTTAGAGCTGCCTGGAGTAAATTTTAGCTTTTAACCAAATATTGTAATATAAACACAAAAAGACCAAATGACGCAACAGCTGCTTCTGTAAAGAGTTTAAATTCATCCTGAAAAAAGGACCTACTATTGGAAGAATTCAAAAATGTTTACAGTCTCTTACAGAAAATATGACCCATAACTCTGCAGGTGAATGCTAAGAAACCTAACAATGATTGCATTTTTTTCAACAAAACTTTTTTTCGTCTTAAAAAGAGAGCAATCAAATGCTGTAATCTCTCAATTTTTTGTAAAGGCAATCTGAACTCCATAACAGGCGAGTCAAAGAGAATGCCTAAAAATTCTAGGCACACAGATAGAAACATTGTTTTATCCTCCACTAAAGGAATGCCGAAGCAGGCAGCAATGTAAAAAACTAATGAAGTAAATAAGAACAAGTACTAGAATCAGGTGGGCCTATAAACAAAAAAATCACCCAAGTAGTGAATAATTCCATCCCAACCAGCCTCATGGCAGACAACTCAGTTCAAAAATGAAGAAAAAGCTTCAAAATAAGCACAGGATATAGAACAGCCCATAGGAAGGCACTTGTCAAAAAAAATAAAAACCTTCAAAACAGAAACCTAAAGAATTTGAAAGCCGAAGGGTCAATTGGCAAAAGGCAGACTTTATATCAGCTTTTGCTAATAAAGTCCCTTTGCCAAAAGATTTAATCTGCAAAATGTAGAATAAGATACAGAACATAAAGACTCATCTATAACATCAATCAATGAACTCCCCCTGGGAAAGGAAAGATGGGGTATAATACTAAATGCATTCAGTTCCTTTTTAGGTAGCACACCCAAAGGTGAAATCCTAAAATTGGAAAAGGGGGGGTGAATAAAAGGACCCACAATATGGTCTGCCAAAATTTGCTTAGCAATTTTGTCTCTCACCATTTCAGGAAATTGCATGACAGATTTTAAGTTATCAACCAGCTCACAGCCCGTTCCGCAAAACAAAGGGAGCGGAAAACCTTTGCTAAAACCATTAATTAGTAAAGTTGCCATTACCCTGTTGGGGAACAGATCAAGCCATGGACGCATTTTTTCCATCCTCACTGGTGTGCAGGCTTTTCTGAAAAATATCCTTCCAATTTTGAACAGAATTATTCTTTTTATAGCATTTGTCAACAGGATGATTACCAGTACAAAACGCACATTCATGCCTATACAGTATTTGCATGATATATTCCACTTGCATCGGGAATCATTGTAAGCAAAACAAACACTCTTATGATATGCTTAAGAAACTGGATTAATATTAAGTTGCCTACTGTAAACAGGTCTCTGAGGTGAAATTAAATTAAGCCATGAGCCCACATCTTTCATACCCCATTTCAATGAATGGACAGCTTTTGACAAAAAGGTTCATCATATTGGAACCACCCAAACCCACCAAAGCTTTTGTAAGCCTCCAATATATGTTCCAAGTGTTGAAATACCCCCCCCCCACACACACACACACACAATTCAGGGTGTTTTTCAGTCAAAACGCTGGAAGAAATGCAATATGCCTGAAGCCAATTACAAAATGACCTAGGAATTGGCCTTCACCTGTCATCCTCTGACTTATCCTTTGATTTTTTTGTATAACCTAGAAGTGGACTCCTTTGCAGAGGAGAGAAGAGATAACATGTTAATGAAATCACCTCTTCAAATGTTTTCTTTCACGGAAGCAGGTAAGTGATAACCTAGCGGAGAAACTTCACAGGGCATGGTTTCTTTTAAACAAATTTCAGGTATGCTAGGTCTAGAGGAAAGATTAGATACAGATGCCGGAGGAATCACAGCAGCAGAAACACCTGTTACATTAGCATCAAAAGAAACAACAGCACAGCCCTGTAGAGAAGACAGCATTGGAATTGGAAACAGTATTCACAGGAGGATTAGACATTTATTGAACAAATTTTGACAAAGAGCCAACTAATTCAGACAACACTGAAAATTCAGCAAACTCACCCTGAGGCAGCTGTAATGCACCTGAATGATCTGTAGGCTGAGCACTGCTCTCAGAAGACTGAGCTGCAACACATATGGAGCCAGTAAGCCAGAGCCTGAGTGCTTGGCCAGAGAGGAGGGACAGAGCAGCTCCTGCAGCCATTGTCCAGGAGTTTGAGCTTGACTCCTTTGTTTAGTAACCATGGGGGGGGAGCGGCCCCCACCTACCTCTTCTCACAGGTGATGGAGAAAAGGACCTTCTCTTCTTCCTTTGACAGCTGCTTGTTCCTGCCTCTTCCATGACGCCATCGTGCCTGACCTCCTGCTGGTGAAGATCCTTCTCAGGACCAACCATGAAAATCCACTGCAGGGGGCTGGCTGCGCTGAAGATGGCAGCGGTAAGCTGTCCGGTCTGGTGCCGCAGCTAACGGCGCCTGTATGTCAGGTGAGTCCTCCATCATGGTTCCCACAGTGTCACTGTCCTGTACACGCCGGGCACCGGCTTCATCCTCTAAAGCAAGGGCTAAGCAGTGCCGTAGCCAGTTCTCTCCACCGCTACTCTCAGCCTTCTTCAGGACTTTCATCTGTAAAGTTTTCATGGTCAGCAAGGACAGAGCTCTTTTGGAAAGCTGACCAAATGGCCAGAATGATGTTCCCGCCAATCCTTATATAAGGATTCCAGACTTCCAGAAAGTTCCAATAATTCCTATTGGATAATTTCTTTGCCTCAGCCCGGTATTCCAGAAATTTAAAGAGACAGTATACCAAATTATAAAGAACACTGAATATGCCAAAAAATATTTTTTAATAACTAGTAGAACAGGTATAAAGCGGCAGCTACAATCCCATGAAAGTGTGCCCACTTTAAACATTACACTTGCATTAGAACATAAAGTGTTTAGCCACTTCTGGACTATCCACTTGCAATGTACTGCAGAAGGGAGGCCTGTGCAGGCAAAGCAACATACTGGTACCTGTTTCCTTGTTTAGAGCACACCCATTAACTTACACCTACTGTGATTGTACACAGTGGGAGTCTGTCAGCAGGTCCCGGCCAATGATTCATGACCAGGACCTGCTGAACAGCTGTGTCCAATCACAGCCCAGAGCCCTTGTGTGGACAATCAACACAGGGTTCTGTACAGAGGGAAAAATCTCTCCGTTTCTTATCCTTGCAAAGCAGGGATGAGATTCAAAGAGATACCTTTAGTAAAAGCAGCACGATTAACCCCTTGATTGTCCTATATGTTAAATCCCTTCCCAGCCAGTGTCATTAGTACAGTGACAGTGTATAGTATTATCCAGGGCTTGTTTTCTCAGAGAGTAGGTGCAGGAGCTCCCCACCGTTTGAGTCACCCCTTGTCTTTGCCCCTACACACCTCCAAGCACCGTCCCTTGGTTCCACCTCCTATCCACCTCCCAGTACCACCCCCTAGAGAATACAGAACTAAGTATCATTTTGTAGTGCTAAGTAATTTGTACGTAATGTGTTAATGATAACAAAAAAAGAAGCAAAATACAGTAGATCCCATGCAACCAGCAACAACTGATCCCCCACGCAATAGACACCCCCCCCCCAGCAACAATGGATACCCCACAACAAAATACCACCCCAGCAGCAGCAACAGATCTCCCAGCAGCCAGCAACAATAGACTCCTCCCACAACAGGAGATCCCACTGAGCAACAACTGATCCTGCAGCAACATAAGACCCCTCCCAGTAACCAGTACCAATAGACCCTCCAGTACACCTCAGTACCCCTTGCCATTACATACATTCAGTGCTGGAGGTGCCAGAACTACATTCACCCACATTCCAGCTGAAAAAAAGCCCCAATATTATCACTGATCACTGTATTAATGTCACTGGTGATATCAGTGGCAGTTAGTTCTCCTCAGCATCAGGTAGCATCAGAATCTGCACTGGTCCAAATGAAACAAAAGCTGTCAGCACTATATTCCGATAAAAAGAAGCCAAAATATAAGTTTTAAAAAAGTGCAGCGCTTACAACGTGAATAATAACTACAATTATATAAATCAACAAAAAAACTCAAATTCAGGTGCAGAAAAACGTGGTGCAAAAGTCATTGAATGTGATAACTATCGTCAATCACAGAAAATGTTCTTGTATATCCAAGTGCAGCCTTTTCCACCCCACTCAATGTGAAATGTCCTTGGGTACAATCATAAATGATGGAAGTGTGAAAGTGACCAAGCACAATCAACTGCAATATGTGTCACCACACACAGTGCTTAACCACTTCCAGACCGGACACTTTTACCCCCTTCCTGACCAGGGCAATTTTCAGCTTTTAGCGCTATCACACTTTGAATGACAATTGCGCGGTCATGCAACACTGTACCCAAATGAATTTTTTACCATTTTTTTTAGATAGATAAAGCTTTATTTTGGTGGTATTTATTCACCACTGGGATTTGTATTTTTTTTGCTATGTAAATGAAATGTCCAAAAATTTTTGAAAAAAAGTGTTTTTTTTATAAAATTTTGCAAATAAATAATATTTCATCATAAATCTTAGCCAAAATTTATTCCGTTATCTTTTTAGTAAAAAAAAAAAAATCCAAATTAGTTTATAAGCAAAAATTATAATTTTTAAACATTTTTTTTTACATTTTTATTTTATTTTTTTATATTATCATTTTTTATTTTTTTATTTTTTTTTTACATACTGTCACCCTAGCAGTACAGTGTCACCATGGTGACACTGTACTACTTGTGAGGGGTGATAACGATTTTTTTTTTTTTTTTTACACTGATTGCTTTTACACCCATATAGGATGTAAAAGCAATCATTTCTCTTTCTCTCTGTGTGCATTCCTGCACTCATTGAGAAATACAGAGTGAGCTGTGATTGGTCACAGCTTGTCACATGGTACAAGGCTTTTGTGAATAGCCTTGTACCATGTGACCTCTGTGATCATTCACAGATTTCACACATAGTAAGCAATGATGTCAGAAGTGACATCTTGCTTACTACTTTGCATGTGATCACTGATTGGCCAATCAGTGATCACATGATCGGGACCGTCCGACGATCGGTATTTCACTGTGTCCGGAGGACACAGCGGGCACTGGATCGCGGTGCTGCGCGCTCCCAGGGAGCGCGCACAAGCAGGGTGCGGGGAGGCCATTTATAGACGGCCACCCGACCCTGCAGTGCCACCGTCCGGCCGTTTATATACAACGGCCGGTCGGGAAGTGGTTAAGGGAGGTTTACCGGAAACATTTGACCATCATGTTGTAGAGTGGTCAAAAAAGGCATATAGGTGATCAAAAGGCAATCACTCCAACCTCCTCCAAAGCCTCCAGATTTCTTTAAAAAGACATTTCCAGACTCCACATGGATCATCGATATCAAGAGTGCAGTGGGCATAAAGATGGAATAAAAAAGCTTCCCATAGTGTAAAATCCTTTACAACAATTATCAAAATATTGCACTTACATGTAAGAAGATAAAAAACAAAACTGTACAAATGTGTGCCCACTTCCAAGATGGCTGCGAGCGTCCGCGCATGCATGGTGACGTCTGTGTGACGATCGCGGCGTCAGACCCCAGTCCTTCTCACCAAACTCATGACCGAAGGACTAGCCAATCTAAAACCACGTTGTCAAGTACGTAACAATGCCACACCCAGCTGCACCCTGCACACAGATTTTCCAGCTAATGGTCCACAACCCGTGTATTCGCAGCCTGAGCGCGATTGTTACTGGGTCAGGTTAATTGCGCAAATAAACCCTTCACACTGCCACCACCTCCTTTTTGTACAGAGAAAGAGGAAACTAGGCAATATAAGCAGTAACAATAGGATGATTAGATAATCGTCTGTATACCACTGTTACCGCAGACAGGTTATACTCAGAGCCACAGGAAGAGGCAAGTCCTCGAAACGCGTCAGCCTTTTGGATGTCTAAACTCCCTATTGCGGACTGTTACTCAGCGCGGTGTTGACCCAGCTGTTCTTTTATGATGTGCCTTGACTATATTGTTGTTTGTGAGTACAACACATACTTTATTTTTTATTAAACATTTTTTATGGTAATGCACTAGGCCTGTGCGCCCTCTCTTTGTTCTTTCCCCATTCAGTATATTTGGATTCCCCCGGTCCATTTGAGGGCAGCAAGGTGTGCATGTTCCAGGACATTCTTAATGTGGTTGTAGCCTGCATCGAGTCCATCCCCAAGCGCAGGAGCATTTGTGTTTGCTGGTTCTTTGTTCCTGACTAGTGACAGGGGCCCAAGTTGCTCTTCCCAGACCAGGCCGAACACTGCAAGGCCCCAAAAGTGGGCAACTGCACACAGTTCCACTCCACATTGTAGGTCATACCTGACCCCTGGGTAGGTGGTTGGTGCGTTCTCAACCCCCACTAGCTTTCCCGTGAATTCAGGCAAGCCACATGGGGTGGTGAAGGCTGACTCGTCCTGAGCCTCCTGGGTTAGAGATGGTGGCCCATACCCTCTGCTCAGGTCCATGATGGTTAGACAGTGGGCACCTGCCGGATGCTTCATTACCTCATGGCTCCTGGGCATGGGGTAGGCCACAACCACAAGGCTGGCGCTCAGTTTTCCAAGGTCCTCACAAAGCCTGGTCATCTGATCCTGTTTGGGGACCGAGACTACCGGTGATGCCCAGACTCTGCAGGACCCCTGGATTCCTGACTGAGAATTCCCTCTGTCTCTTCGGCCCATTCCGTCTGCACCTCCTGTGAGATGAGGTGGGCCAAAGGCATGAGGGAAGGATACACCCTGCCGTCCAACTCATGAACAGCACGGTGAGCTCTCCCTGGGTTTCCCTGAACCCAGACACCATCTATCATAGGCCTTGCTAGCAGCTTCTGTACCTGAATGGAAAGGAGAGGTGATTAGAGCTGAAGGCCACAGCCCCTTCTCTGAGAGCCGGCTATTAACTCCAATGAGGCCCCTTGCACTTTCAATCCAGGTGTGCTGTCCCTACCTCTGACATGTGTTTGTTTGCCTATTGGTGGGGGAGGGAATCTAAGCCAGAAATAGTTGGAGGGGCTTTCCTCCCTAGCTTCAGATTCTCTCCACACAGGTTGACAGGCCAGATCAGGTGACACTCTTTCAGTCCCCAAGCCCCCTGCTGGTAGACCATTCATTCCACCATCCCTGTCAAGCCATTGTTTACCTTTCTCAGCAGGGAAGCTCACAGCTAGCTGGCTGTTGAATTCCACGTGTTGATCACTTTTCAGTGCTGACTTGCTTGTGGAACTACAAGTACCAGCCGGCTGTGGTGTACCTTTCTCAGCAGGGAAGCTCACAGCTAGCTTGCTGCTGAATGCAAAATGTTGGTCAGCCCTCAGTGCTGCCTCAGCCGTGGGACTACAAGTACCAACCGTCTGTCCAGTACCATGCAAGGACAACGGCTGGGTGATTATCAAGGTAGAATCCTCTGTGCCTGGGCAAGGAACAGGCCTATCCAGACCATCCCTTTGCTCAGCCCCCAGAGATTGTACCTCTGCCCACTTCACAGCATTGTGTGTGACCCCAACGATGAAAATGCATCATTATTATCATCATGACCATCATCATCATTATCATCGCTATCATTGACAGTATCAACATTATCATCAACATTATCAATGTCAGCATCATCGTCATCATTATCATTAGAGATGAGCGAATCGAACATGGCGAAGTGGAATTCGTTTCGAAGATTAGGAAAAATTCGATTTGCGCCGAATCCGAAAATTAGCAAACTTCGGATGCACGAATCGAATTTTCCCAAAAATGGCGGCGACATGTGTGGCGACGGAGCGGGGATCTCTGGGAAGGCGCGCAGACAAGGCGCGCTGACCCATAATGCATTCATTCATGACATGTATTTATTTATTTATTTATCGAGTTTATATAGCGCCAAAGGGTTTGCCCAGCGCTGTACAATAGAGGGGGGACAATACATGAAACAGAACAGTATCATCAAACAGCACACGAGGGGTTAGAGGGCCCTACTTTTTCGAGCGTACAATCTAGGAGGGAGGGGGTAGAGGCACAGGAGGAAACGGCTGTGGGGGATGGAGTGGTAGGAGGAGGGAAGGGCAGCGGCTGTTAGGTGAGGGTGGGGTAGGCTTCCCTGAAGAGGTGGGTTTTCAAGGAGCGCCTGAAGGTGAGGAGGGAAGGTGACAGTCTGATGGATTGGGGTAGTGAGTTCCAGAGGATGGGGGAGGACCTGGAGAAGTCTTGCAGTCGTGCGTGGGAGGAGGAGACCAGGGAGCAAGATAGAAGGAGGTCCTGTGAAGAGCGAAGGGTACGGGTAGGGTGGTACCTGGGAATCAGGTCGGTGAGGTAGTTAGGGGCAGTGTTGTGAATGGCCTTATAGGTCAGGGTGAGCAATTTAAATTTAATGCGTTGGGCAATGGGGAGCCAGTGGAGGGAGAGGCAGAGGGGGGTGGCAGAGGTGGAGCGGCTGGTGAGGTGGATGAGTCTGGCCGCTGAGTTCAGGATGGTCTGAAGCGGGGAGAGCCTGCACTGGGGTAGGCCGGTGAGGAGGGAGTTGCAGTAGTCCAGGCGTGAGATAATCAGGGAGTGTACTAGTAGTTTAGTGGTGTCTGGGGTAAGGAAGGAGCGTATCTTGGCGATATTGCGGAGGTGGAGTCTGCATGTGTTTGTGAGAGATTTGATATGAGGTTGAAAGGAATAGTTTGAGTCCAGAATGACGCCAAGGACTTTGGCTTGCTGGGCGGGATAGATGGTGGTGTTGTTGGTAGTGATGGAAAGGATGGGGGGGGGGCGCGGGCTGGGGGGAAGATGAGAAGCTCGGTTTTGGAGAGGTTGAGTTTGAGGAAATGGAGCGACATCCAGTCAGAGATGTCGTTTAGGAGGTGAGTGATGCGGGCGGAGAATGTGGGGGTGAGGTGAGGGGTGGATAGGTAGATTTGAGTATCATCGGCATAGAGGTGGTAATTGAAGCCGTGGGAGTGTATGAGTTTGCCAAGGGAGGAGGTGTAGATGGAGAAGAGAAGGGGTCCAAGGACAGAGCCCTGGGGGACCCCAACAGAGAGGGGGAGTGAGGAGGAGGTGGCACCGTTGTAGGAAACGCTGAAGGAGCGTTGGGATAGATAGGACGAGAACCAGGAGAGAGCGGTGTCTCTGATGCCAAGGGAGAGTAGTTTATTAAGGAGGAGGGGGTGGTCGACTGTGTCAAAGGCCGCGGAGAGGTCTAGGAGGAGGAGGACAGAGTAGTCGCCTTTGGCTTTGGCGGTTAGTAGATCGTTGGTGATTTTGAGGAGGGCAATTTTGGTGGAGTGTAGGGGACGGAAGCCGGACTGTAGTGGGTCAAGGAGGTTGCTGTCAGTCAGGTGGGCGCTTAGGCGATCGAAGACCAAGCGCTCAAGGAGCTTGGAAGTGAGTGGCAGCAGGGAAATTGGTCTGAGGTTGTTGAGGTCAGTGGGGTCCAGGGAGGGCTTTTTGAGTATGGGGGTGATGTGCGCATGTTTTAGGGGGGAGGGGAAGACGCCAGTAGAGAGGGAGAGATTAAAGATGTGGGTAAGGGAGCGGATGAGGGAAGAGGGGGGTGACCGGAGGAGTTGAGAGGGGATAGGGTCCAGGGGGCAGGTAGTGAGGCGGGCTTCTGAGAAGACTCTGCTGACTTCCTTAGTGGTAGTAGGGCTGAAGGAGTGCAGTGATGGGGGGGTTACGGTAGGCAGGGCCTTGGGTGTGGTGGGGGGCAGTGCCGTTGCGAGGTCAGAGGAGGGGAGAGATGAGGGGGTGATGGAAGGGGGGAGGCTAGATGGGGAGGTAGATTGCAAGTTGACTATGTCCTTGCGGATTGCGTCAATCTTGTTGTGGAGATGAGTGGCAATTTCGTGGGCGGTGAGTGAGGTACTAAGTGGAGGAGGGGGGGGAGAGAGCAGGGAGTTGAAGGTGGAGAAGAGTCGGCGAGGGCAGGTGGAGAGGGTGTTAATCAGGTTAACAAAGTAGGCCTGCTTGGCGGCGTGGAGGGAGGAGGTGTAGGTGAGGAAGGCAGATTTGTAGAGGGAGAATGCATGAGGGGACCTGGTTTTGCGCCATAGTCTCTCCAGCGCACGGCTGCGACGTTTGAGGCATTTAGTGTGGTCTTTCTGCCATGGTTGGAGCGGTCTGGGTTTGATGTTGCGTGTGGTTAGGGGTGCCAGAGAGTCTAGGGTAGCTGATAGTGAGTCGTTGTACGTGTTAGTGGCTAGGTCAGGACATGACAGTGGAAGGATGCTGTCGTGTAGGCGGTCGGCAGCCGAGTGGAGGGGGGCCGGGTGCAGGTTGCGGAGGTTGCGGCTGGTGATGGTTTGGCGCACTGGGGGGGGGAAGTTAGGGGAAGGGGAGATGGAGAACGTGAGGAGGTGGTGGTCGGAGAGAGGGAAGGGGGTGTTAGAGAACTGGTTAAGGGTACAGAGGTGGGAGAAGACGAGGTCCAGGGTGTTCCCATTGATGTGGGTGGAGGATTGAGTGTATTGTGTGAGTGTGAAGGAGGAGGTTAGGTGGAGGAGTTGGGAAGTAGCTGGGGTGTTGTCATTGATGGGGATGTTGAAGTCCCCGAGGATGATGGTCGGTAGCTCAGAGGAGAGGAAGAAGGGAAGCCAGGCGGCGAAGTCATCCAGGAAGCGGGCTATGGATCCGGGGGGCCTGTAGATCACTGCGATCCTTAGGGGGGTGGGTGAGAAGAGCCGGATGCAGTGAGCCTCGAAGGAGGAGAAGGTTAGGGAGGGGGGGTTAGGGAGGACCTGGAAGGTGCTCAGCGGTGATAGGAGCAGGCCGACACCACCACCTTTGTGACCGCCCAATCTAGGTGAATGGGACCAGATGAGACCTCCATGGGAGAGTGCTGCAGGGGAGGTAGTGTCAGTGGCCTGTACCCAGGTTTCGGTGATGGCTAGGAGGTTGAGGGAGCGGGAGATAAAGAGGTCATGGATGGCAGTTAGTTTGTTGCAAACCGAACGGGCGTTCAGAAGTGCAACCGAGAGAGGGGGGATGGATGCGGGGAGGAGGTGCACAGGTATGAGGTTGAGGGGGTTGCGGCGGCTGGCGGGGGCAGGGGGGTCCCTGGAGGGGGGGAGAGGTGGTGAGGGGCCAGGGTTCGGGGAGATGTCCCCGGCGGATAGGAGAAGGAGAAGGGTGAGGAGGGTGGCATGGGAATGGGAGGTGTAGGAGCGTGTGGGTCTGGTAGTGGTGGCACGTGGGTCGACCGGGGAGTGGAGTACCAGGAGGAGGTGGTGAGTGCCGTAGTGGGGAGAGGGCAGAAGTGAAGGGGCAATGTAGAGCTGTTTTGGGGGGGTGGGCGGGTAGAGGGAGGCGATTTTTGGGATGGAGGAGAGGAAGACGAGGAGGAGAAGTGCAGGTGGCATGCTGGGGTGAGTGCAGTGCTGTTCGGGTCGGGGGAGGTGAAGGGATATGGGTCAGGGCGAGGTGATGTGGAGAGTCTGTATCACCGTGGAGGAGTCCACTAGAGTCCTTCTGTAGCTGCAATCTGTGAGTGCAGTATGCTGGCGTCCGAGGGGTCTTCAGTGGGTCTGGTGGATCGGCGAGTGGAGGGGTCGTAGGGTGCGATGTCTGGGGGTGTTGGTAGGCACAGCGTCTGGTGATGTTGGTGGCTGGAGATTCGCTGGGTGGTCCGGGAGATTCGCTGGGCGACGTCTTGATTCGCTGGGTGGTCCGGGTGTTGGGTGTCCAGAGGTGGTAGCTGGGTGCCCGGTAGCTGGGTGCTGGGTGTCCAGGGGTGGTAGCTGGGTGCCCGGTAGCTGGGTGCTGGGTGTCCAGGGGTGGTAGCTCGGTGCCCGGTAGCTGGGTGTCCAGGGGTGGTAGCTGGGTGCCCGGTAGCTGGGTGGTAGCTGGGTGCCCGGTAGCTGGGTGGTGGGTGTCCAGGGGCGGTAGCTGGGTGCCCGGTAGCTGGGTGCAGGGTGTACAGGGGTGGGCCCAGAACCGATGTATGGGTTGGGCAGCGGAGCAGCGATCAGTGGGCCTGAGCTGATTCCTGGTGGTCAGGGATGGACACAGGGCTAGTGGGGAGGGCCCTGCAAAGGCTGGCAGGTCTGTGGGGATCGGTGGTGGCAGCTTACCCGTTCTGGTGGTGCTGCCGTGCAGGTATCCTGGGGTGGGCCTGGGCTGCTGTCAGCTTGGTGGTCCTTGCTTGCTGTTCCTGGTGGTCCAGGGTAGTCAATGAGGACCCAGGGCTGATGGGGAGGGCCCTGGGCAGGCAGGCAGGTCGGTGGTACCTGGTGATCAGAGCGGAGACGGTCCAGGCGGATGTCCGGCGATGCGGTCCGGTCGCGGCAAAAATTGAGGCCCCGACTTCAGGTGCGCGGGTAGGCCGCGATTCCCGGAGCTCCGGGAAAAGGTCCAGAAGCTTACCCTGGTGGTCGGGCTGGGCCGGGAGTGTCTTAGGGGCCCCGCTGGGGTCCGCTGCGGGCCGGATGGCAGCGGATTGGGGCTAGGAGCGCAGGAGCTCCTAACACATGTCTTCTCCCGCCGCCATCTTGGAATGAGAGTGATCGCATTAGCCAATCAGCAGCCAGCCAGCCAGCACTGTGTAATGGTGGAGCTATAAATCGCGGCCATCTTAGAATTCTCCATTAGCCTCCGGTCATTCAAGACAGACCTGTCTGTATTAGGGACAGAGTTAGGGCCACAGAGACTTTAGGGCCACAGAATCGTTACTCAGGGACACAGAATCGTTACTCAGGGACACAGAACTGTTACTCAGGGACACAGAATTGTTACTCAGGGACACAGAATCGTTACTCAGGGACAGACACAGAATTGTTACTCAGGGACACAGAATCGTTACTCAGGGACACAGAATTGTTACTCAGGGACACAGAATCGTTACTCAGGGACACAGAATTGTTACTCAGGGACACAGAATTGTTACTCAGGGACACAGAATTGTTACTGAGGGACACAGAATCGTTACTCAGGGACACAGAATCGTTACTCAGGGACACAGAATCGTTACTCAGGGACACAGAATTGTTACTCAGGGACACAGAATTGTTACTGAGGGACACAGAATCGTTACTCAGGGACACGGAATTGTTAGGGGAAAGAACAAAAAGAGGGCGCACAGGCCTAGTGCATTACCATAAAAAATGTTTAATAAAAAATAAAGTAGGTGTTGTACTCACAAACGACAATGTAGTCAAGGCACATCATAAAAGAACAGCTGGATCAACACCGCGCTGAGTAACAGTCCACAATAGGGAGTTTAGACATCCAAAAGGCTGACGCGTTTCGAGGACTTACCTCTTCCTCAGAGCCAACTGACCAAATGTCTGCTCCCTCTTTTATATGCTCACTACTAGTTAAACCAAAGGTCACATGGGCCATCCTGGACACTCCCCTGTGCAGGTGGAGGAGTCACAGGGGCAATCGACATAGTGTAAGTAAACACGAAAGGTCTATAAAAAAAAATAATAATAATAAAAAAAATATATATATATATATATATATATATATATATATGTGTATAAATAAAACCATTGAAACGATTACTATAGTATCATCTTTTGTACATACAATTATTAATTTTATATATTTTTTTTTTCTCTTTTCCTATATATTTATATTTCTTATGCTTCCATAATGCTTCCATGTCTATGCATACACACATATACCATACACTACACTATACCAATTTTACCAGATATTATACTATATTGTAACAATACTTATTTAATTTTATTTTATTTAAACTTTGTGAGCCATATTAAGAAGTTTTTTGTAACGTTTTATATCAACATTTATGTTTTACTAGTGATTTATCTCCTTTGTTCTTGTATATAGTATTGCATATGCATATCCATCCATGGTGCACTACATTGCCACACATGCCTACGTCTCATCATATGACTGTACTAGAATGAGAGGCACACACCCTGTAGGTTGCATCTCTATGAATTAATAAGTGTCTCTGCTGGGTTTCAGATCTACTCTCTATATTAAATCCATGTCCCATGGTTGTCTATGGCAAGCAGAGCACTAGGCAGCTTCGTAGCGTTGCTCATCCATCCATCCATTTATTTAAAGGCGAGCAGTGCAGTGCATCACCAGGGAAGGATTTTTATTACTTTCCATTTATTTATTCATTTTTCACTGTGCACACTTCTTATGGTTCATATGATTTTATGATTGTCACTAGTTTCAATGGTTTTATTTATACATATATATATATATATATTTTTTTTTTTTTATAGACCTATGTCGATTGCCCCTGTGACTCCTCCACCTGCACAGGGGAGTGTCCAGGATGGCCCATGTGACCTTTGGTTTAACTAGTAGTGAGCATATAAAAGAGGGAGCAGACATTTGGTCAGTTGGCTCTGAGGAAGAGGTAAGTCCTCGAAACGCGTCAGCCTTTTGGATGTCTAAACTCCCTATTGCGGACTGTTACTCAGCGCGGTGTTGATCCAGCTGTTCTTTTATGATGTGCCTTGACTACATTGTCGTTTTTGAGTACAACACCTACTTTATTTTTTATTAAACATTTTTTATGGTAATGCACTAGGCCTGTGCGCCCTCTTTTTGTTCTTTCCCCATTCAGTATATTTGGATTCCCCCGGTCCATTTGAGGGCAGCAAGGTGTGCATGTTCCAGGACATTCTTAATGTGGTTGTAGCATCGAGTTCATCCCCAAGCGCAGGAGCATTTGTGTTTGCTGGTTCTTTGTACACAGAATTGTTACTCAGGGACACAGAATTGTTACTCAGGGACACAGAATTGTTACTGAGGGACACAGAATCGTTACTCAGGGACACAGAATTGTTACTCAGGGACACAGAATTGTTACTGAGGGACACAGAATCGTTACTGAGGGACACAGAATTGTTACTCAGGGACACAGAATTGTTACTCAGGGACACAGAATCGTTACTGAGGGACACAGAATTTTTACTCAGGGACACAGAATCGTTACTCAGGGACACAGAATCGTTACTCAGGGACACAGAATTGTTACTCAGGGACACAGAATCGTTACTCAGGGACACAGAATCGTTACTGAGGGACACAGAATCGTTACTCAGGGACACAGAATCGTTACTCAGGGACACAGAATTGTTACTCAGGGACACAGAATTGTTACTCAGGGACAGACACAGAATTGTTACTCAGGGACACAGAATTGTTACTCAGGGACACAGAATCGTTACTCAGGGACACAGAATTGTTACTCAGGGACACAGAATCGTTACTCAGGGACACAGAATCATTACTCAGGGACACAGAATTGTTACACAGGGACACAGAATCGTTACTCGGGGACACAGAATTGTTACTCAGGGACACAGAATCGTTACTTTCTGCTTCACAACCACTATTGAATTAAAGAGTATGTCAGACAACACGCAGAGGAGTGGCAGAGGAGGCAATGTTTCAGGAGCGAGCAGACGTGGCAGCAGAGGAAGGGATCGAGGCAGCACTAGTCGCAGCCAGAGGCCAGTGCTCCCGGTGTCATCCAGCGGTCGTGTCTCCACCGACAACCCTGCCGTCATCGATTGGTTGACTCGGTCGTCTTCCTCTTCCCAGGTCACCTCTGACACCTACAGCCAACGGTCGGTGGGTACGTCAGACACAACCGTTAGTTGGCATGGCCCGGGAGCAAGCCCACTGAAATCACGTGTCCTCTACCTGCCCCTGTCCTTTGGTGTTCCCTCACCAAGCGAAGTATCGCATGCTGTGGGCTCAGCCCCACTGTACAGTGAGGAAGAGCTAACAGAGTGCGGTCAGGAACGGGGGGAGACATCCGCCTCTTCAGCAGCCAGGCGAAGAAGTACTGGCGAGGAGAGTGGCTCGGTAGCCGGTCTAGAGACAGGTCTGTCTCCTGACCCACACGCAGCCGAGGGGGCTAGTAGTGAGGCGGAGACCCTAATTGATGATGATGAGGCTGATCGCACTTGGCAGCCTCGTCGTCATCAGGCTATTGCTTCCGCATCATCAGGAGAAGAGGGTGCCAGCTTGGCAGCGAGCAAAAGAGTCGGTGGGTTGCCCAGGAGGCAGCAGGGTCGCAGCAGTGTCAGTGGAGGCAAACGGCCACGGAGTAGAGCACCAGCTCCACTGCAGCCTACCACCACGGCCAGTAGTGGTGCCGGTGTGCACGGAGGAAGTAGCAGTCAGCCAGTGAGGAGTAGCGGGGGCAAAGTTTCCTACTCGGCGGTGTGGCAATTTTTCGTCAAGCCGCCCGAGGAAGTAAACGTAGCCGTATGTCGACTATGTGGCCAGAAAGTCAAGCGTGGCCAGGGGGCCCATGTTGGGACTACAGCGTTGCGTCAGCATATGCAGCATCGCCATTCGGTGGCCTGGGAAAACCGTGATAAAGATACGGCGGTTCTGCCTGCCCCAGCCCCCGCTCCATCACCCGCTCCGTTACTTGCTCCGTCACCCGACGTCAATCGCCCTCTATCAGCCAGTCAAGGCTCCAACACCTCTGCTGAGGGGAGTTGTTGCTTGTTGGCATCTTCCGCTCGTTCAGATGCTCCTTCTCCTGCTACTCCTCTTCACGGATTCCGTCAGCAGTCTTTCTTGGAATCCGTTTCCAAGAGACAACAGTTTGCGAGCACGCACCCGACGGTGCAGAAGCTGAACGTCCTCCTGTCCAAGTTGCTGGTGCTGCAGGCCCTCCCTTTCCAAGTGGTGGACTCAGCACCTTTCCGAGAAATGATGGCTTGTGCCGAGCCGCGGTGGAGAGTTCCAAGCTGGCATTTCTTCGCCAAAAAGGCAGTGCCAGCCCTGCATTCACATGTAGAAGAGATGGTGGGCCAGTCTTTGAGCATGTCGGTCTCTGCCAAAGTGCACGGCAGCGCCGACGTGTGGAGCTGTAACTACGGTCAGGGACAGTACATGTCATTTACGGCCCACAGGATGAACGTGGTGCCGGCACAGCCGCACCAGCAACTTGGACAGGTCACGCCGCTTTTGCCTCCACGTTTGCACGTCCTTGGTCCAGCAAAGATGTCCGCCTCTACCACCTCTTCTTCCGCCGTGTCCTCAGCCGCCACCCCCGTGCCAAGTCCCATTACCCGACCGGCATATCACATGTGCAGGGCGCAACGGTGTCACGCTTTGCTGCACCTGGTATGCCTTGGCGAACGTAGTCACACAGGGGAGGAACTTCTGAGTGTAATGAACAGAGAAATCGACAGATGGCTGTCTCCGCGCAAACTGAAAATCGGAACCATGTTGACCGACAACGGAAAGAACATGGTGTCTGCTCTGCGTCAAGGAAGGTTTTGCCATGCGCCATGCATGGCTCACGTGTTCAATCTGGTTGTCAAGCGGTTCCTAAAATCCACCATCCCACTGCAAGACATCCTTAAAATGTCACGTAAACTTTGCATGCATTTCAGCCATTCCTACACCGCAAAGCACACCCTCCTTGAGCTGCAGCGGCAGAACGGAATTCCACAGCATCGCCTGATCTGCGACGTTGCAACAAGGTGGAATTCAACCCTACATATGTTAGACCGCCTTTACGAACAGCGAAAGGCCATCACCGATTTCCTGATGTTACAAGCGGATAAAGGTACTCCCCTGTGTAACTTAGATGTCAGCCATTGGCAGCTCATGCGTGACACCTGCCGCTTGCTGAGGCCCTTTGAGGAGGCCACGCTATTCGTGAGTCGGCAGGACTATGGGATGAACGACGTCATTCCTCTGTTGCACGTCCTGGAACAAATGCTGTTAACAATGGCTGGTCAGGGTGCGGTAGACGTGGCGCACAGATCTCAATGCCACATGACCCCTGTGGGGGCAGGACAGGAAGAAGAGGAGGAGGTAGAGGAGGACATTGGTGCTCAGGAATTATTGAGTGAAATGGGTGGTTTTTCCACTCAGCGGACAGGAGTGGAGGAGCAGGAGCATCTGGTAGAGGAGGAGGAGGAGACAGAGGACAGAGGAATTAACTGTGAGGGACTTTTAAACCTAGGCCTGTGTATGGCCTAGATAGTCGACGACTATCAAGAGTCCAATGGCAGAGTGGCGGAGCAGAAGCAGCTTCAATTGAAGGCCATACACAGGCCTAGGTTTAAAAGTCCCTCACAGTTAATTCCAATAACGAACTCTACTCCTCCGTGCAATCTACTTACGAGACCCTGGGCAGGTCTGGGTCCAATTTGTGGAAGAGACTGGTTTTGTTCAGCCATGCTTGAGCGAGTAATAACAGGTCTGTGCGGCCCTTTGGTGTCTGGCATAATGCGCACAACACTGAACGTCCCAGCGTTTGTCAAAGATTTGCCGTTAAGTGATGCAAACCCGCTGAACCACGTTCATGAGGAGCCGGTACAGGGGGCCATGAATCAGTATGGACCTGGCAGCAGCGTGAGCAGACGACAGAGGCACATGGCGCAGGGTGGCGGTGTAGGCAGCATTATTCTGAAGCCATACACAGGCCTAGGTTAAAAAGCGGAAGCCGTCAGCAGCGTGAGCAGACGACAGAGACACATGGCGCAGGGTGGCGGTGGATGCAGAAGTATTCGGAAGCCAAACACAGGCCTCGGTTAAAAAGCGGAAGCCGTCAGCAGCATGAGCAGACGACAGAGGCACATGGCGCAGGGTGGCGGTGGAGGCAGCAGCAATGGAAGGCCATACAGCACCCTATCACAAAATGGAACCCACCAACAGTGTAAGGAGACCTGAAAGTGGCACATGGCAGAGTCTGGCGATGAAGTCAGCAGCAATGGGAGGCCGTACAGGGACCCATGACACACTCTGGACCTGGCAGCAGCAAGAGGAGGCGGTACAGGGGCCCATGGCAGAGTGGCGAAGCGTAAGCAGCTAAAATTGAAGGCCATACAGAGGCCTATGTTAAAAAGTCCCCCCAGCAGCAGCGTGGGGAGACGACTAGCTGCTGCTGGGGGGACTTTTTAACATAGGCCTCTGTATGGCCTTCAATTTTAGCTGCTTACGCTCCGCCACTCAGCCATGGGCCCCTGTACCACCTCCTCTTGCTGCTGCCAGGCCCGTAATCTGCCATGGGCCCCGTACCGACTCCTCATGCTGCTGCCAGGCCCGTAATCTGTCATGGGCCCCTGTACCGCCTCCTCATGCTGCTGCCAGGTCCAGAGTGTGTCATGGGTCCCTGTACGGCCTCCCATTGCTGCTGTCTCCATCGCCACACTCTGCCATGTGCCACTTTCAGGTCTCCTCACACTGCTGGTGGGTTCCATTTTGTCATAGGGTGCTGTATGGCCTCCCATTGCTGCTGCCTACACCGCCACACTGTGGCTCCACACTCTGGTTTTGGCCCCGTGACTGCCCAAATGAGTGAAGTGTGCGGTGATTCTAAGATCGGCGGCACTCATCTGCATGTCATACTGACTGACAGTATTAGTTCTCTTCCCCAGCAGACTCCAAGGGCATTTAAATTAAAGGTACAGTGTTCTGCACTAATATAAAGGCTCTGTGAAGCCTAGAAACACCCTTTTTATAAGTTAAATTCGCAGCTAATATATTCGCCTCGAATCGAATTTATTCCGCGAATTCGGCAAATCAGCCGAATCGAATTTTTGAATAATTCGCTCATCTCTAATTATCATCATCATTATCAACAGTTACGTTTATAATATCAATGACACATGAGTTTATTACCTCCCCATGCAAGGGGATTCCATCTCCTTCTCCAACTAATGGAGAATCCTGTAGCCCCACTGTATTCCCAGCCCCCTCCCTCTGTCATCCACAGGTTGCCCAGACATTACCTCAACATCTGCACACAGTACCTTGGCATGTCCAGAGAGTTCCAGGGGGGCCTTGAGGGTATACTGGGCAGGGGCATAATAGGACACAAGATTACCCAAATTGGCACCCAACAAAACAGGTGTGGGAATTTCATCCAAGACCCCCACCTCCCTCATCCCCCTTCCCGCACCCCAATCTATGAATACCTTTGCACAGGGTATGCGTGAAAGGGTCCCCCCAACTCCCATGAGGTTAAGGAAGGAACTTTCCTGGGATGAGGTTCCTTTGCTCAATCACCTCTGGCCGGATCAAGGTGACTTCTGCCCCAGTGTCACGGAAACCAGTTAGAGACCGGTTGCCCACAGTGACTGGCTGCAAGTTGGCGGGGGTTACCCACATCTTCCTGCGTACAAACAGCACTGAAGAAGAGTTGCTGGCCGGCTGGCTAGGTGATGTCATCTGCTTCTGCTCAGGACACTGCGTCATGAGATGTCCGGATTTCCCACAGGTGAAACATCTGCGGTTGTCAGTCAAGAATGGCTTGGCCCCAGGTGCTGCAGGTGTTGGTTGCGGGGGAGCTTGACTCACCGGCGTAGGAGGGGTTGTATGGGCGATTTCCCTCCTTTCCAGCCATTTGGAGGAGCCTTGCGATGATCAGACACCCGCATGTGGACATAGGTATCTGCCAGATCGGCTGCAGCTTTGGCAGATGCTGTCTCTCTCTCCAAGACAAACTGTCTGACGTCTGCCGGGAAGATATGCAGGAGTTGATCTCATATCATGAGATCCTCCAAAGACTTGTAGGAGTCAGCTTTCAGTCCTTTAGTCCACTGCCGGAATGTGGTGCGTAAGCGACTCTCCACATCCGTGTTAGAGTCTCCAGGTCCCTTTTGCAAGGACCTAAACCAATTGCGGTACACTTTCAGGGTCATCTGGTACTTCTGGACGATGGCATCTATTAAAGCTTCATAATCGTCATCCTGCCCCTCTGGCAATTCAACAAATGCATCCAGGGCCTTGCCTCGTAGCCCTGGTGTCAGGTACCGAGCCCATTGGGCTTGGGGCAGATGGTACTGATGGCACGTTTTTTCAAATGACAGTAAATACGTGTCAATGTCACTATTAGAGATGAGCGAATCGAAGTAGCCGAAGTGGAATTCGAGTCGAATATCGGAAAAATTTCGATTCGCGCCGAATCCGAAAAATAGCCTAATTCGGACGCGCGAATCGAAATTTTTCCGAAAATGGTGGCTGACATGTGCGGCGACGGAGCGGGGATGTCTGGGAAGGCGCGCAGACAAGGCGCGCTGACCCATAATGCATTCCTCAAAGACATGTGATCGCATCAGCCAATCAGCAGCCAGCCAGCTAGCACTGTGTAATGGTCGAGCTATAAATAGCGGCCATTTTGGAATTCTTCATTTGCCTGCAGTCATTGAACAGAGGCAGACCGCTCTGTATTAGGGACAGGGACAGAGTTAGGGCCACAGAAACGATACTTGGGGACAGAGAAACGATACTTAGGGACAGAGAACTATTACTCAGGGACACAGAATTGTTAATTAGGGCCACAGAATCGTTACTTAGGGACAAAGAAACGCTAGTTAGGGCCACAGAATTCATACTCAGGGACAGACAGAATTGTTACTGAGTGCCAGAGAATTGTTACTTAGGGCCACAGAAACGTTATTAGGGCCACAGAATTGTTACTCAGGGACAGACAGAATTGTTACTGAGTGCCAGAGAATTGTTACTTAGGGCCACAGAAACGTTATTAGGGCCACAGAATTGTTACTCAGGGACAGACAGAATTGTTACTGAGTGCCAGATAATTGTTACTTAGGGCCACAGAAACGTTATTAGGGCCACAGAATTGTTACTCAGGGACAGACAGAATTGTTACTGAGTGCCAGAGAATTGTTACTTAGGGCCACAGAAACTTTAGTTAGGGCCACAGAATTGTTACTCAGGGACAGACACAGAATTGTTACTGAGGGCCACAGAACTGTTACTTAGGGCCACAGAATTGTTACTCGCACAGACACAGAATTGTTACTCGCACAGACACAGAATTGTTACTGAGGGCCACAGAACTGTTACTTAGGGCCACAGAATTGTTACTCGCACAGACACAGAATTGTTACACAGGGACACAGAACTGTTACTGAGGGCCACAGAACCGTTACTTAGGGCCACAGAATTGTTACTCGCACAGACACAGAATTGTTACTCGCACAGACACAGAATTGTTACTCGCACAGACACAGAATTGTTACTGAGGGCCACAGAACTGTGTTAGGGCCACAGAATTGTTACTCGCACAGACACAGAATTGTTACTCGCACAGACACAGAATTGTTACTGAGGGCCACAGAACTGTTACTTGGGGCCACAGAAACGTTAATCAGGGACACAGAATTGTTACTGAGGGCCACAGAACTGTTACTTAGGGCCACAGAATTGTTACTCGCACAGACACAGAATTGTTACACAGGGACACAGAACTGTTACTGAGGGCCACAGAACCGTTACTTAGGGCCACAGAATTGTTACTCGCACAGACACAGAATTGTTACTCGCACAGACACAGAATTGTTACTCGCACAGACACAGAATTGTTACTCGCACAGACACAGAATTGTTACTCAGGGACACAGAACTGTTACTGAGGGCCACAGAACTGTTACTTAGGGCCACAGAATTGTTGCTCGCACAGACACAGAATTCTTACTCGCACAGACACAGAATTGTTACTCAGGGACACAGAACTGTTACTTAGGGCCACAGAACTGTTAGTTAGGGCCACAGAATTGTTACTCGCACAGACACAGAATTGTTACTCGCACAGACACAGAATTGTTACTGAGGGCCACAGAACTGTTACTTGGGGCCACAGAAACGTTAATCAGGGACACAGAATTGTTACTGAGGGCCACAGAACTGTTACTTAGGGCCACAGAATTGTTACTCGCACAGACACAATTGTTACTCAGGGACACAGAACTGTTACTGAGGGCCACAGAACTGTTACTTAGGGCCACAGAATTGTTACTCGCACAGACACAGAATTCTTACTCGCACAGACACAGAATTGTTACTGAGGGCCACAGAACTGTTACTTGGGGCCACAGAAACGTTAATCAGGGACACAGAATTGTTACTGAGGGCCACAGAACTGTTACTTAGGGCCACAGAATTGTTACTCGCACAGACACAGAATTGTTACTCGCACAGACACAGAATTGTTACTGAGGGCCACAGAACTGTTACTTGGGGCCACAGAAACGTTAATCAGGGACACAGAATTGTTACTGAGGGCCACAGAACTGTTAGGGCCACAGAATTGTTACTCGCACAGACACAGAATTGTTACTCGCACAGACACAGAATTGTTACTGAGGGCCACAGAACTGTTACTTGGGGCCACAGAATTGTTACTCGCACAGACACAGAATTGTTACTCAGGGACACAGAACTGTTACTGAGGGCCACAGAACCGTTACTTAGGGCCACAGAATTGTTACTCAGGGACACAGAATCGTTTAATTAAAGAGTATGTCAGACAACATGCAGAGGAGTGGCAGAGGAGGCAATGTTTTAGGAGCGAGCAGACGTGGCAGCAGAGGAAGGGGTCGAGGCAGCACTATTCGCAGCCAGAGGCTAGTGCTTTGGTGTCATCCAGTACAGTGAGGAAGAGCTAACAGAGGGCGGTCAGGAACGGGGGGAGACATCCGCCTCTTCAGCAGCCAGGCGAAGAAGTAGTGGCGAGGAGAGTGGCTCGGTAGCCGGTGTAGAGACAGGTCTGTCTCCTGACCCACACGCAGCCGAGGGGGCTAGTAGTGAGGCGGAGACCCTAATTGATGATGATGAGGCTGATCGCACTTGGCAGCCTCGTCGTCATCAGGCTATTGCTTCCGCATCATCAGGAGAAGAGGGTGGCAGCTTGGCATCGAGCAAAACAGTCGGTGGGTTGTCTCCATCGCCACACTCTGCCATGTGCCACTTTCAGGTCTCCTCACACACTGCTGGTGTGTTGAATTTTTTGACATAGGGTGCTGGCAGATTACGGGCCTCCCATAGCTGCTGCCAGGCCCCTAATCTGCCATGGGCCCCTATACCGCCTCCTCATGCTGCTGCCAGGTCCACAGTCTCTCATGCCATGTGCCACTTTCAGGTCTCCTCACACTGCTGGTGTGTTGAATTTTTTGACATAGGGTGCTGGCAGATTACGGGCCTCCCATAGCTGCTGCCAGGCCCCTAATCTGCCATGGGCCCCTATATACCGCCTCCTCATGCTGCTGCCAAGTCCAAAGTCTCTCATGGGTCCCTGTACGGCCTCCCATTGCTGCTGTCTCCATCGCCACACTCTGCCATGTGCCACTTTCAGGTCTCCTCACACACTGCTGGTGTGTAGAATTTTTTGACATAGGGTGCTGGCAGATTACGGGCCTCCTATAGCTGCTGCCAGGCCCCTAATCTGCCATAGACCCCTATATACCGCCTCCTCATGCTGCTGCCAGGTCCAGAGTCTCTCATGGGTCCCTGTACGGCCTCCCATTGCTGCTGTCTCCATCGCCACACTCTGCCATGTGCCACTTTCAGGTCTCCTCACACACTGCTGGTGTGTAGAATTTTTTGACATAGGGTGCTGGCAGATTACGGGCCTCCCATTGCTGCTGCCAGGCCCCTAATCTGCCATGGGCCCCTATACCGCCTCCTCATGCTGCTGCCAAGTCCAGAGTCTCTCATGGGTCCCTGTACGGCCTCCCATTGCTGCTGTCTCCATCGCCACACTCTGCCATGTGCCACTTTCAGGTCTCCTCACACACTGCTGGTGTGTAGAATTTTTTGACATAGGGTGCTGGCAGATTACGGGCCTCCCATAGCTGCTGCCAGGCCCCTAATCTGCCATGGGCCCCTATATACCGCCTCCTCATGCTGCTGCCAGGTCCACAGTGTCTCATGCCATGTGCCACTTTCAGGTCTCCTCACACTGCTGGTGTGTAGAATTTTTTGACATAGGGTGCTATCAGATTACGGGCCTCCTATAGCTGCTGCCAGGCCCCTAATCTGCCATAGGCCCCTATATACCGCCTCCTCATGCTGCTGCCAGGTCCAGAGTCTCTCATGGGTCCCTGTACGGCCTCCCATTGCTGCTGTCTCCATCGCCACACTCTGCCATGTGCCACTTTCAGGTCTCCTCACACACTGCTGGTGTGTAGAATTTTTTGACATAGGGTGCTGGCAGATTACGGGCCTCCCATAGCTGCTGCCAGGCCCCTAATCTGCCATGGGCCCCTATATACCGCCTCCTCATGCTGCTGCCAGGTCCACAGTGTCTCATGCCATGTGCCACTTTCAGGTCTCCTCACACTGCTGGTGTGTAGAATTTTTTGACATAGGGTGCTGGCAGATTACGGGCCTCCTATAGCTGCTGCCAGGCCCCTAATCTGCCATAGGCCCCTATATACCGCCTCCTCATGCTGCTGCCAGGTCCAGAGTCTCTCATGGGTCCCTGTACGGCCTCCCATTGCTGCTGTCTCCATCGCCACACTCTGCCATGTGCCACTTTCAGGTCTCCTCACACACTGCTGGTGTGTAGAATTTTTTGACATAGGGTGCTGGCAGATTACGGGCCTCCCATTGCTGCTGCCAGGCCCCTAATCTGCCATGGGCCCCTATACCGCCTCCTCATGCTGCTGCCAAGTCCAGAGTCTCTCATGGGTCCCTGTACGGCCTCCCATTGCTGCTGTCTCCATCGCCACACTCTGCCATGTGCCACTTTCAGGTCTCCTCACACTGCTGGTGTGTAGAATTTTTTGACATAGGGTGCTGGCAGATTTTGGGCCTCCTATAGCTGCTGCCAGGCCCCTAATCTGCCATGGGCCCCTATATACCGCCTCCTCATGCTGCTGCCAGGTCCAGAGTCTCTCATGGGTCCCTGTACGGCCTCCCATTGCTGCTGTCTCCATCGCCACACTCTGCCATGTGCCACTTTCAGGTCTCCTCACACACTGCTGGTGTGTAGAATTTTTTGACATAGGGTGCTGGCAGATTACGGGCCTCCCATTGCTGCTGCCAGGCCCCTAATCTGCCATGGGCCCCTATACCGCCTCCTCATGCTGCTGCCAAGTCCAGAGTCTCTCATGGGTCCCTGTACGGCCTCCCATTGCTGCTGTCTCCATCGCCACACTCTGCCATGTGCCACTTTCAGGTCTCCTCACACACTGCTGGTGTGTAGAATTTTTTGACATAGGGTGCTGGCAGATTACGGGCCTCCCATAGCTGCTGCCAGGCCCCTAATCTGCCATGGGCCCCTATATACCGCCTCCTCATGCTGCTGCCAGGTCCACAGTGTCTCATGCCATGTGCCACTTTCAGGTCTCCTCACACTGCTGGTGTGTTGAATTTTTTTGACATAGGGTGCTGGCAGATTATGGGCCTCCTATAGCTGCTGCCAGGCCCCTAATCTGCCATAGGCCCCTATATACCGCCTCCTCATGCTGCTGCCAGGTCCAGAGTCTCTCATGGTTCCCTGTACGGCCTCCCATTGCTGCTGTCTCCATCGCCACACTCTGCCATGTGCCACTTTCAGGTCTCCTCACACTGCTGGTGTGTAGAATTTTTTGACATAGGGTGCTGGCAGATTACGGGCCTCCTATAGCTGCTGCCAGGCCCCTAATCTGCCATAGGCCCCTATATACCGCCTCCTCATGCTGCTGCCAAGTCCAGAGTCTCTCATGGGTCCCTGTACGGCCTCCCATTGCTGCTGTCTCCATCGCCACACTCTGCCATGTGCCACTTTCAGGTCTCCTCACACACTGCTGGTGTGTAGAATTTTTTGACATAGGGTGCTGGCAGATTACGGGCCTCCCATAGCTGCTGCCAGGCCCCTAATCTGCCATGGGCCCCTATATACCGCCTCCTCATGCTGCTGCCAGGTCCACAGTGTCTCATGCCATGTGCCACTTTCAGGTCTCCTCACACTGCTGGTGTGTAGAATTTTTTGACATAGGGTGCTGGCAGATTACGGGCCTCCTATAGCTGCTGCCAGGCCCCTAATCTGCCATAGGCCCCTATATACCGCCTCCTCATGCTGCTGCCAGGTCCAGAGTCTCTCATGGGTCCCTGTACGGCCTCCCATTGCTGCTGTCTCCATCGCCACACTCTGCCATGTGCCACTTTCAGGTCTCCTCACACACTGCTGGTGTGTAGAATTTTTTGACATAGGGTGCTGGCAGATTACGGGCCTCCCATAGCTGCTGCCAGGCCCCTAATCTGCCATAGTCCCCTATATACCGCCTCCTCATGCTGCTGCCAGGTCCAGAGTCTCTCATGGGTCCCTGTACGGCCTCCCATTGCTGCTGTCTCCATCGCCACACTCTGCCATGTGCCACTTTCAGGTCTCCTCACACTGCTGGTGTGTAGAATTTTTTGACATAGGGTGCTGGCAGATTACGGGCCTCCTATAGCTGCTGCCAGGCCCCTAATCTGCCATAGGCCCCTATATACCGCCTCCTCATGTTGCTGCCAGGTCCAGAGTCTCTCATGGGTCCCTGTACGGCCTCCCATTGCTGCTGTCTCCATCGCCACACTCTGCCATGTGCCACTTTCAGGTCTCCTCACACACTGCTGGTGTGTAGAATTTTTTGACATAGGGTGCTGGCAGATTACGGGCCTCCCATTGCTGCTGCCAGGCCCCTAATCTGCCATGGGCCCCTATACCGCCTCCTCATGCTGCTGCCAAGTCCAGAGTCTCTCATGGGTCCCTGTACGGCCTCCCATTGCTGCTGTCTCCATCGCCACACTCTGCCATGTGCCACTTTCAGGTCTCCTCACACACTGCTGGTGTGTAGAATTTTTTGACATAGGGTGCTGGCAGATTACGGGCCTCCCATAGCTGCTGCCAGGCCCCTAATCTGCCATGGGCCCCTATATACCGCCTCCTCATGCTGCTGCCAGGTCCACAGTGTCTCATGCCATGTGCCACTTTCAGGTCTCCTCACACTGCTGGTGTGTAGAATTTTTTGACATAGGGTGCTATCAGATTACGGGCCTCCTATAGCTGCTGCCAGGCCCCTAATCTGCCATAGGCCCCTATATACCGCCTCCTCATGCTGCTGCCAGGTCCAGAGTCTCTCATGGGTCCCTGTACGGCCTCCCATTGCTGCTGTCTCCATCGCCACACTCTGCCATGTGCCACTTTCAGGTCTCCTCACACACTGCTGGTGTGTAGAATTTTTTGACATAGGGTGCTGGCAGATTACGGGCCTCCCATAGCTGCTGCCAGGCCCCTAATCTGCCATGGGCCCCTATATACCGCCTCCTCATGCTGCTGCCAGGTCCACAGTGTCTCATGCCATGTGCCACTTTCAGGTCTCCTCACACTGCTGGTGTGTAGAATTTTTTGACATAGGGTGCTGGCAGATTACGGGCCTCCTATAGCTGCTGCCAGGCCCCTAATCTGCCATAGGCCCCTATATACCGCCTCCTCATGCTGCTGCCAGGTCCAGAGTCTCTCATGGGTCCCTGTACGGCCTCCCATTGCTGCTGTCTCCATCGCCACACTCTGCCATGTGCCACTTTCAGGTCTCCTCACACACTGCTGGTGTGTAGAATTTTTTGACATAGGGTGCTGGCAGATTACGGGCCTCCCATTGCTGCTGCCAGGCCCCTAATCTGCCATGGGCCCCTATACCGCCTCCTCATGCTGCTGCCAAGTCCAGAGTCTCTCATGGGTCCCTGTACGGCCTCCCATTGCTGCTGTCTCCATCGCCACACTCTGCCATGTGCCACTTTCAGGTCTCCTCACACTGCTGGTGTGTAGAATTTTTTGACATAGGGTGCTGGCAGATTTTGGGCCTCCTATAGCTGCTGCCAGGCCCCTAATCTGCCATGGGCCCCTATATACCGCCTCCTCATGCTGCTGCCAGGTCCAGAGTCTCTCATGGGTCCCTGTACGGCCTCCCATTGCTGCTGTCTCCATCGCCACACTCTGCCATGTGCCACTTTCAGGTCTCCTCACACACTGCTGGTGTGTAGAATTTTTTGACATAGGGTGCTGGCAGATTACGGGCCTCCCATTGCTGCTGCCAGGCCCCTAATCTGCCATGGGCCCCTATACCGCCTCCTCATGCTGCTGCCAAGTCCAGAGTCTCTCATGGGTCCCTGTACGGCCTCCCATTGCTGCTGTCTCCATCGCCACACTCTGCCATGTGCCACTTTCAGGTCTCCTCACACACTGCTGGTGTGTAGAATTTTTTGACATAGGGTGCTGGCAGATTACGGGCCTCCCATAGCTGCTGCCAGGCCCCTAATCTGCCATGGGCCCCTATATACCGCCTCCTCATGCTGCTGCCAGGTCCACAGTGTCTCATGCCATGTGCCACTTTCAGGTCTCCTCACACTGCTGGTGTGTTGAATTTTTTGACATAGGGTGCTGGCAGATTATGGGCCTCCTATAGCTGCTGCCAGGCCCCTAATCTGCCATAGGCCCCTATATACCGCCTCCTCATGCTGCTGCCAGGTCCAGAGTCTCTCATGGTTCCCTGTACGGCCTCCCATTGCTGCTGTCTCCATCGCCACACTCTGCCATGTGCCACTTTCAGGTCTCCTCACACTGCTGGTGTGTAGAATTTTTTGACATAGGGTGCTGGCAGATTACGGGCCTCCTATAGCTGCTGCCAGGCCCCTAATCTGCCATAGGCCCCTATATACCGCCTCCTCATGCTGCTGCCAAGTCCAGAGTCTCTCATGGGTCCCTGTACGGCCTCCCATTGCTGCTGTCTCCATCGCCACACTCTGCCATGTGCCACTTTCAGGTCTCCTCACACACTGCTGGTGTGTAGAATTTTTTGACATAGGGTGCTGGCAGATTACGGGCCTCCCATAGCTGCTGCCAGGCCCCTAATCTGCCATGGGCCCCTATATACCGCCTCCTCATGCTGCTGCCAGGTCCACAGTGTCTCATGCCATGTGCCACTTTCAGGTCTCCTCACACTGCTGGTGTGTAGAATTTTTTGACATAGGGTGCTGGCAGATTACGGGCCTCCTATAGCTGCTGCCAGGCCCCTAATCTGCCATAGGCCCCTATATACCGCCTCCTCATGCTGCTGCCAGGTCCAGAGTCTCTCATGGGTCCCTGTACGGCCTCCCATTGCTGCTGTCTCCATCGCCACACTCTGCCATGTGCCACTTTCAGGTCTCCTCACACACTGCTGGTGTGTAGAATTTTTTGACATAGGGTGCTGGCAGATTACGGGCCTCCCATAGCTGCTGCCAGGCCCCTAATCTGCCATAGTCCCCTATATACCGCCTCCTCATGCTGCTGCCAGGTCCAGAGTCTCTCATGGGTCCCTGTACGGCCTCCCATTGCTGCTGTCTCCATCGCCACACTCTGCCATGTGCCACTTTCAGGTCTCCTCACACTGCTGGTGTGTAGAATTTTTTGACATAGGGTGCTGGCAGATTACGGGCCTCCTATAGCTGCTGCCAGGCCCCTAATCTGCCATAGGCCCCTATATACCGCCTCCTCATGTTGCTGCCAGGTCCAGAGTCTCTCATGGGTCCCTGTACGGCCTCCCATTGCTGCTGTCTCCATCGCCACACTCTGCCATGTGCCACTTTCAGGTCTCCTCACACACTGCTGGTGTGTAGAATTTTTTGACATAGGGTGCTGGCAGATTACGGGCCTCCCATTGCTGCTGCCAGGCCCCTAATCTGCCATGGGCCCCTATACCGCCTCCTCATGCTGCTGCCAAGTCCAGAGTCTCTCATGGGTCCCTGTACGGCCTCCCATTGCTGCTGTCTCCATCGCCACACTCTGCCATGTGCCACTTTCAGGTCTCCTCACACACTGCTGGTGTGTAGAATTTTTTGACATAGGGTGCTGGCAGATTACGGGCCTCCCATAGCTGCTGCCAGGCCCCTAATCTGCCATGGGCCCCTATATACCGCCTCCTCATGCTGCTGCCAGGTCCACAGTGTCTCATGCCATGTGCCACTTTCAGGTCTCCTCACACTGCTGGTGTGTAGAATTTTTTGACATAGGGTGCTGGCAGATTATGGGCCTCCTATAGCTGCTGCCAGGCCCCTAATCTGCCATAGGCCCCTATATACCGCCTCCTCATGCTGCTGCCAGGTCCAGAGTCTCTCATGGTTCCCTGTACGGCCTCCCATTGCTGCTGTCTCCATCGCCACACTCTGCCATGTGCCACTTTCAGGTCTCCTCACACTGCTGGTGTGTAGAATTTTTTGACATAGGGTGCTGGCAGATTACGGGCCTCCTATAGCTGCTGCCAGGCCCCTAATCTGCCATAGGCCCCTATATACCGCCTCCTCATGCTGCTGCCAGGTCCAGAGTCTCTCATGGGTCCCTGTACGGCCTCCCATTGCTGCTGTCTCCATCGCCACACTCTGCCATGTGCCACTTTCAGGTCTCCTCACACACTGCTGGTGTGTAGAATTTTTTGACATAGGGTGCTGGCAGATTACGGGCCTCCCATTGCTGCTGCCAGGCCCCTAATCTGCCATGGGCCCCTATACCGCCTCCTCATGCTGCTGCCAAGTCCAGGGTCTCTCATGGGTCCCTGTACGGCCTCCCATTGCTGCTGTCTCCATCGCCACACTCTGCCATGTGCCACTTTCAGGTCTCCTCAGACTGCTGGTGTGTAGAATTTTTTGACATAGGGTGCTGGCAGATTACGGGCCTCCTATAGCTGCTGCCAGGCCCCTAATCTGCCATAGGCCCCTATATACCGCCTCCTCATGCTGCTGCCAGGTCCAGAGTCTCTCATGGGTCCCTGTACGGCCTCCCATTGCTGCTGTCTCCATCGCCACACTCTGCCATGTGCCACTTTCAGGTCTCCTCACACACTGCTGGTGTGTAGAATTTTTTGACATACGGTGCTGGCAGATTACGGGCCTCCCATAGCTGCTGCCAGGCCCCTAATCTGCCATAAGCCCCTATATACCGCCTCCTCATGCTGCTGCCAGGTCCAGAGTCTCTCATGGGTCCCTGTACGGCCTCCCATTGCTGCTGTCTCCATCGCCACACTCTGCCATGTGCCACTTTCAGGTCTCCTCACACACTGCTGGTGTGTAGAATTTTTTGACATAGGGTGCTGGCAGATTACGGGCCTCCCATAGCTGCTGCCAGGCCCCTAATCTGCCATAGGCCCCTATATACCGCCTCCTCATGCTGCTGCCAGGTCCAGAGTCTCTCATGGGTCCCTGTACGGCCTCCCATTGCTGCTGTCTCCATCGCCACACTCTGCCATGTGCCACTTTCAGGTCTCCTCACACACTGCTGGTGTGTAGAATTTTTTGACATAGGGTGCTGGCAGATTACGGGCCTCCCATTGCTGCTGCCAGGCCCCTAATCTGCCATGGGCCCCTATACCGCCTCCTCATGCTGCTGCCAAGTCCAGAGTCTCTCATGGGTCCCTGTACGGCCTCCCATTGCTGCTGTCTCCATCGCCACACTCTGCCATGTGCCACTTTCAGGTCTCCTCACACACTGCTGGTGTGTAGAATTTTTTGACATAGGGTGCTGGCAGATTACGGGCCTCCCATAGCTGCTGCCAGGCCCCTAATCTGCCATGGGCCCCTATATACCGCCTCCTCATGCTGCTGCCAGGTCCACAGTGTCTCATGCCATGTGCCACTTTCAGGTCTCCTCACACTGCTGGTGTGTTGAATTTTTTGACATAGGGTGCTGGCAGATTATGGGCCTCCTATAGCTGCTGCCAGGCCCCTAATCTGCCATAGGCCCCTATATACCGCCTCCTCATGCTGCTGCCAGGTCCAGAGTCTCTCATGGGTCCCTGTACGGCCTCCCATTGCTGCTGTCTCCATCGCCACACTCTGCCATGTGCCACTTTCAGGTCTCCTCACACTGCTGGTGTGTAGAATTTTTTTGACATAGGGTGCTGGCAGATTACGGGCCTCCCATTGCTGCTGCCAGGCACGTAATCTGCCATGGGCCCCCGTACCGACTCCTCATGCTGTGACGTTGCAACAAGGTGGAATTCAACCCTACATATGTTAGACCGCCTTTACGAACAGCGAAAGGCCATCACAGATTTCCTGATGTTAAAAGCGGATAAAGGTACTCCCTGTGTAACTTAGATGTCAGCCATTGGCAGCTCATGCATGACACCTGCGCTTGCTCAGGCCCTTTGAGGAGGCCACGCTATTCGTGAGTCGGCAGGACTATGGGATGAACGACGTCATTCCTCTGTTGCACGTCCTGGAACAAATGCTGTTAACAATGGCTGGTCAGGGTGCGGTAGACGTGGCGCACAGATCTCAACGCCACATGACCCCTGTGGGGGCAGGACAGGAAGAAGAGGAGGAGGTAGAGGAGGACATTGGTGCTCAGGAATTATTGAGTGAAATGGGTGGTTTTTCCACTCAGCGGACAGGAGTGGAGGAGCAGGAGCATCTGGTAGAGGAGGAGGAGGAGGAGGAGACAGAGGACCCAGACGCACCGTGGCAGTATGCTGTGGAGATGGAGGCAGGGAGTCCCTCGCATTCCTTGGCACAAATGGCCCATAGCATGCTCGGTTGCTTGCGTAGCGACAGCCGAATAATAACCATCAGACAGAGGGATGACTTTTGGCTGTCCACCTTGTTGGACCCTCGCTACCGTTCAAAAATGGTGGCCTTTTTCACACCTGCTGAGAGGGAGGCCAAAATAACGTACTATAAAAACCACCTATGTAGTCAGCTGGTCTCTGCCTGTCTGCGCCAACGTCCATCCTCAGACACTGTGGGCCCTGTGCGCTCGCGTTCCGCTGCCATGGCAGCAGGGGAGGGGTGGGGTGGTAGGAGCAGTGGCAGCTCCACCAGCAGCGGCTGCCTCAGTCTGCAGTCGATGATGAGTAGCTTTCTTCACCAGCGCAGTGAGGAAACTACTAACCAGCCGCAGCAGCAGCAGCAGCAGCAGCATCAGGTGGACCTGGAGCAGGACCTCAAACAACAGGCTTAGGCCTACTTGGACAGCACCCTGCCAACCGAGGTAGACAATCCCCTTGACTACTGGGCAACGAAACTTGACCTTTGGCCCCAACTAGCTGAATTTGCCCTTGAAAGGCTGTCATGCCTGGCCAGTAGCGTGGCATCGGAGCGCGTGTTTAGTGCGGCAGGAGGTATTGCAACTCCGCGGAGGACACGACTGTCCACCCAAAGTGTGGAGAGACTGACGTTTGTGAAAATGAATCAGGCGTGGATTAGTCTGGATTTCAAACCACCAGTTCCTGACACAACTGACTAAATCCGCCATGAATCATGCCCCAAACATGTGCCACTTTCAGGTCTCCTCACACTGCTGGTGTGTTACATTTTTTGTCATAGGGTGCTGGCAGATTACGGGCCTCCCATAGCTGCTGCCAGGCCCCTAATCTGCCATGGGCCCCTATACCGCCTCCTCATGCTGCTGCCAGGTCCACAGTCTCTCATGCCATGTGCCACTTTCAGGTCTCCTCACACTGCTGGTGTGTTGAATTTTTTGACATAGGGTGCTGGCAGATTACGGGCCTCCCATAGCTGCTGCCAGGCCCCTAATCTGCCATGGGCCCCTATATACCGCCTCCTCATGCTGCTGCCAAGTCCAAAGTCTCTCATGGGTCCCTGTACGGCCTCCCATTGCTGCTGTCTCCATCGCCACACTCTGCCATGTGCCACTTTCAGGTCTCCTCACACACTGCTGGTGTGTAGAATTTTTTGACATAGGGTGCTGGCAGATTACGGGCCTCCTATAGCTGCTGCCAGGCCCCTAATCTGCCATAGACCCCTATATACCGCCTCCTCATGCTGCTGCCAGGTCCAGAGTCTCTCATGGGTCCCTGTACGGCCTCCCATTGCTGCTGTCTCCATCGCCACACTCTGCCATGTGCCACTTTCAGGTCTCCTCACACACTGCTGGTGTGTAGAATTTTTTGACATAGGGTGCTGGCAGATTACGGGCCTCCCATTGCTGCTGCCAGGCCCCTAATCTGCCATGGGCCCCTATACCGCCTCCTCATGCTGCTGCCAAGTCCAGAGTCTCTCATGGGTCCCTGTACGGCCTCCCATTGCTGCTGTCTCCATCGCCACACTCTGCCATGTGCCACTTTCAGGTCTCCTCACACACTGCTGGTGTGTAGAATTTTTTGACATAGGGTGCTGGCAGATTACGGGCCTCCCATAGCTGCTGCCAGGCCCCTAATCTGCCATGGGCCCCTATATACCGCCTCCTCATGCTGCTGCCAGGTCCACAGTGTCTCATGCCATGTGCCACTTTCAGGTCTCCTCACACTGCTGGTGTGTAGAATTTTTTGACATAGGGTGCTATCAGATTACGGGCCTCCTATAGCTGCTGCCAGGCCCCTAATCTGCCATAGGCCCCTATATACCGCCTCCTCATGCTGCTGCCAGGTCCAGAGTCTCTCATGGGTCCCTGTACGGCCTCCCATTGCTGCTGTCTCCATCGCCACACTCTGCCATGTGCCACTTTCAGGTCTCCTCACACACTGCTGGTGTGTAGAATTTTTTGACATAGGGTGCTGGCAGATTACGGGCCTCCCATAGCTGCTGCCAGGCCCCTAATCTGCCATGGGCCCCTATATACCGCCTCCTCATGCTGCTGCCAGGTCCACAGTGTCTCATGCCATGTGCCACTTTCAGGTCTCCTCACACTGCTGGTGTGTAGAATTTTTTGACATAGGGTGCTGGCAGATTACGGGCCTCCTATAGCTGCTGCCAGGCCCCTAATCTGCCATAGGCCCCTATATACCGCCTCCTCATGCTGCTGCCAGGTCCAGAGTCTCTCATGGGTCCCTGTACGGCCTCCCATTGCTGCTGTCTCCATCGCCACACTCTGCCATGTGCCACTTTCAGGTCTCCTCACACACTGCTGGTGTGTAGAATTTTTTGACATAGGGTGCTGGCAGATTACGGGCCTCCCATTGCTGCTGCCAGGCCCCTAATCTGCCATGGGCCCCTATACCGCCTCCTCATGCTGCTGCCAAGTCCAGAGTCTCTCATGGGTCCCTGTACGGCCTCCCATTGCTGCTGTCTCCATCGCCACACTCTGCCATGTGCCACTTTCAGGTCTCCTCACACTGCTGGTGTGTAGAATTTTTTGACATAGGGTGCTGGCAGATTTTGGGCCTCCTATAGCTGCTGCCAGGCCCCTAATCTGCCATGGGCCCCTATATACCGCCTCCTCATGCTGCTGCCAGGTCCAGAGTCTCTCATGGGTCCCTGTACGGCCTCCCATTGCTGCTGTCTCCATCGCCACACTCTGCCATGTGCCACTTTCAGGTCTCCTCACACACTGCTGGTGTGTAGAATTTTTTGACATAGGGTGCTGGCAGATTACGGGCCTCCCATTGCTGCTGCCAGGCCCCTAATCTGCCATGGGCCCCTATACCGCCTCCTCATGCTGCTGCCAAGTCCAGAGTCTCTCATGGGTCCCTGTACGGCCTCCCATTGCTGCTGTCTCCATCGCCACACTCTGCCATGTGCCACTTTCAGGTCTCCTCACACACTGCTGGTGTGTAGA
Organism: Staurois parvus; assembly: GCF_062004578.1. NCBI lineage: Eukaryota > Metazoa > Chordata > Amphibia > Anura > Ranidae > Staurois > Staurois parvus. The sequence goes on along the minus strand of NW_028318099.1, from coordinate 6,381,930 downwards.
ATTTTTTGACATAGGGTGCTGGCAGATTACGGGCCTCCCATAGCTGCTGCCAGGCCCCTAATCTGCCATGGGCCCCTATATACCGCCTCCTCATGCTGCTGCCAGGTCCACAGTGTCTCATGCCATGTGCCACTTTCAGGTCTCCTCACACTGCTGGTGTGTTGAATTTTTTGACATAGGGTGCTGGCAGATTATGGGCCTCCTATAGCTGCTGCCAGGCCCCTAATCTGCCATAGGCCCCTATATACCGCCTCCTCATGCTGCTGCCAGGTCCAGAGTCTCTCATGGTTCCCTGTACGGCCTCCCATTGCTGCTGTCTCCATCGCCACACTCTGCCATGTGCCACTTTCAGGTCTCCTCACACTGCTGGTGTGTAGAATTTTTTGACATAGGGTGCTGGCAGATTACGGGCCTCCTATAGCTGCTGCCAGGCCCCTAATCTGCCATAGGCCCCTATATACCGCCTCCTCATGCTGCTGCCAAGTCCAGAGTCTCTCATGGGTCCCTGTACGGCCTCCCATTGCTGCTGTCTCCATCGCCACACTCTGCCATGTGCCACTTTCAGGTCTCCTCACACACTGCTGGTGTGTAGAATTTTTTGACATAGGGTGCTGGCAGATTACGGGCCTCCCATAGCTGCTGCCAGGCCCCTAATCTGCCATGGGCCCCTATATACCGCCTCCTCATGCTGCTGCCAGGTCCACAGTGTCTCATGCCATGTGCCACTTTCAGGTCTCCTCACACTGCTGGTGTGTAGAATTTTTTGACATAGGGTGCTGGCAGATTACGGGCCTCCTATAGCTGCTGCCAGGCCCCTAATCTGCCATAGGCCCCTATATACCGCCTCCTCATGCTGCTGCCAGGTCCAGAGTCTCTCATGGGTCCCTGTACGGCCTCCCATTGCTGCTGTCTCCATCGCCACACTCTGCCATGTGCCACTTTCAGGTCTCCTCACACACTGCTGGTGTGTAGAATTTTTTGACATAGGGTGCTGGCAGATTACGGGCCTCCCATAGCTGCTGCCAGGCCCCTAATCTGCCATAGTCCCCTATATACCGCCTCCTCATGCTGCTGCCAGGTCCAGAGTCTCTCATGGGTCCCTGTACGGCCTCCCATTGCTGCTGTCTCCATCGCCACACTCTGCCATGTGCCACTTTCAGGTCTCCTCACACTGCTGGTGTGTAGAATTTTTTGACATAGGGTGCTGGCAGATTACGGGCCTCCTATAGCTGCTGCCAGGCCCCTAATCTGCCATAGGCCCCTATATACCGCCTCCTCATGTTGCTGCCAGGTCCAGAGTCTCTCATGGGTCCCTGTACGGCCTCCCATTGCTGCTGTCTCCATCGCCACACTCTGCCATGTGCCACTTTCAGGTCTCCTCACACACTGCTGGTGTGTAGAATTTTTTGACATAGGGTGCTGGCAGATTACGGGCCTCCCATTGCTGCTGCCAGGCCCCTAATCTGCCATGGGCCCCTATACCGCCTCCTCATGCTGCTGCCAAGTCCAGAGTCTCTCATGGGTCCCTGTACGGCCTCCCATTGCTGCTGTCTCCATCGCCACACTCTGCCATGTGCCACTTTCAGGTCTCCTCACACACTGCTGGTGTGTAGAATTTTTTGACATAGGGTGCTGGCAGATTACGGGCCTCCCATAGCTGCTGCCAGGCCCCTAATCTGCCATGGGCCCCTATATACCGCCTCCTCATGCTGCTGCCAGGTCCACAGTGTCTCATGCCATGTGCCACTTTCAGGTCTCCTCACACTGCTGGTGTGTAGAATTTTTTGACATAGGGTGCTGGCAGATTATGGGCCTCCTATAGCTGCTGCCAGGCCCCTAATCTGCCATAGGCCCCTATATACCGCCTCCTCATGCTGCTGCCAGGTCCAGAGTCTCTCATGGTTCCCTGTACGGCCTCCCATTGCTGCTGTCTCCATCGCCACACTCTGCCATGTGCCACTTTCAGGTCTCCTCACACTGCTGGTGTGTAGAATTTTTTGACATAGGGTGCTGGCAGATTACGGGCCTCCTATAGCTGCTGCCAGGCCCCTAATCTGCCATAGGCCCCTATATACCGCCTCCTCATGCTGCTGCCAGGTCCAGAGTCTCTCATGGGTCCCTGTACGGCCTCCCATTGCTGCTGTCTCCATCGCCACACTCTGCCATGTGCCACTTTCAGGTCTCCTCACACACTGCTGGTGTGTAGAATTTTTTGACATAGGGTGCTGGCAGATTACGGGCCTCCCATTGCTGCTGCCAGGCCCCTAATCTGCCATGGGCCCCTATACCGCCTCCTCATGCTGCTGCCAAGTCCAGGGTCTCTCATGGGTCCCTGTACGGCCTCCCATTGCTGCTGTCTCCATCGCCACACTCTGCCATGTGCCACTTTCAGGTCTCCTCAGACTGCTGGTGTGTAGAATTTTTTGACATAGGGTGCTGGCAGATTACGGGCCTCCTATAGCTGCTGCCAGGCCCCTAATCTGCCATAGGCCCCTATATACCGCCTCCTCATGCTGCTGCCAGGTCCAGAGTCTCTCATGGGTCCCTGTACGGCCTCCCATTGCTGCTGTCTCCATCGCCACACTCTGCCATGTGCCACTTTCAGGTCTCCTCACACACTGCTGGTGTGTAGAATTTTTTGACATACGGTGCTGGCAGATTACGGGCCTCCCATAGCTGCTGCCAGGCCCCTAATCTGCCATAAGCCCCTATATACCGCCTCCTCATGCTGCTGCCAGGTCCAGAGTCTCTCATGGGTCCCTGTACGGCCTCCCATTGCTGCTGTCTCCATCGCCACACTCTGCCATGTGCCACTTTCAGGTCTCCTCACACACTGCTGGTGTGTAGAATTTTTTGACATAGGGTGCTGGCAGATTACGGGCCTCCCATAGCTGCTGCCAGGCCCCTAATCTGCCATAGGCCCCTATATACCGCCTCCTCATGCTGCTGCCAGGTCCAGAGTCTCTCATGGGTCCCTGTACGGCCTCCCATTGCTGCTGTCTCCATCGCCACACTCTGCCATGTGCCACTTTCAGGTCTCCTCACACACTGCTGGTGTGTAGAATTTTTTGACATAGGGTGCTGGCAGATTACGGGCCTCCCATTGCTGCTGCCAGGCCCCTAATCTGCCATGGGCCCCTATACCGCCTCCTCATGCTGCTGCCAAGTCCAGAGTCTCTCATGGGTCCCTGTACGGCCTCCCATTGCTGCTGTCTCCATCGCCACACTCTGCCATGTGCCACTTTCAGGTCTCCTCACACACTGCTGGTGTGTAGAATTTTTTGACATAGGGTGCTGGCAGATTACGGGCCTCCCATAGCTGCTGCCAGGCCCCTAATCTGCCATGGGCCCCTATATACCGCCTCCTCATGCTGCTGCCAGGTCCACAGTGTCTCATGCCATGTGCCACTTTCAGGTCTCCTCACACTGCTGGTGTGTTGAATTTTTTGACATAGGGTGCTGGCAGATTATGGGCCTCCTATAGCTGCTGCCAGGCCCCTAATCTGCCATAGGCCCCTATATACCGCCTCCTCATGCTGCTGCCAGGTCCAGAGTCTCTCATGGGTCCCTGTACGGCCTCCCATTGCTGCTGTCTCCATCGCCACACTCTGCCATGTGCCACTTTCAGGTCTCCTCACACTGCTGGTGTGTAGAATTTTTTTGACATAGGGTGCTGGCAGATTACGGGCCTCCCATTGCTGCTGCCAGGCACGTAATCTGCCATGGGCCCCCGTACCGACTCCTCATGCTGTGACGTTGCAACAAGGTGGAATTCAACCCTACATATGTTAGACCGCCTTTACGAACAGCGAAAGGCCATCACAGATTTCCTGATGTTAAAAGCGGATAAAGGTACTCCCTGTGTAACTTAGATGTCAGCCATTGGCAGCTCATGCATGACACCTGCGCTTGCTCAGGCCCTTTGAGGAGGCCACGCTATTCGTGAGTCGGCAGGACTATGGGATGAACGACGTCATTCCTCTGTTGCACGTCCTGGAACAAATGCTGTTAACAATGGCTGGTCAGGGTGCGGTAGACGTGGCGCACAGATCTCAACGCCACATGACCCCTGTGGGGGCAGGACAGGAAGAAGAGGAGGAGGTAGAGGAGGACATTGGTGCTCAGGAATTATTGAGTGAAATGGGTGGTTTTTCCACTCAGCGGACAGGAGTGGAGGAGCAGGAGCATCTGGTAGAGGAGGAGGAGGAGGAGGAGACAGAGGACCCAGACGCACCGTGGCAGTATGCTGTGGAGATGGAGGCAGGGAGTCCCTCGCATTCCTTGGCACAAATGGCCCATAGCATGCTCGGTTGCTTGCGTAGCGACAGCCGAATAATAACCATCAGACAGAGGGATGACTTTTGGCTGTCCACCTTGTTGGACCCTCGCTACCGTTCAAAAATGGTGGCCTTTTTCACACCTGCTGAGAGGGAGGCCAAAATAACGTACTATAAAAACCACCTATGTAGTCAGCTGGTCTCTGCCTGTCTGCGCCAACGTCCATCCTCAGACACTGTGGGCCCTGTGCGCTCGCGTTCCGCTGCCATGGCAGCAGGGGAGGGGTGGGGTGGTAGGAGCAGTGGCAGCTCCACCAGCAGCGGCTGCCTCAGTCTGCAGTCGATGATGAGTAGCTTTCTTCACCAGCGCAGTGAGGAAACTACTAACCAGCCGCAGCAGCAGCAGCAGCAGCAGCATCAGGTGGACCTGGAGCAGGACCTCAAACAACAGGCTTAGGCCTACTTGGACAGCACCCTGCCAACCGAGGTAGACAATCCCCTTGACTACTGGGCAACGAAACTTGACCTTTGGCCCCAACTAGCTGAATTTGCCCTTGAAAGGCTGTCATGCCTGGCCAGTAGCGTGGCATCGGAGCGCGTGTTTAGTGCGGCAGGAGGTATTGCAACTCCGCGGAGGACACGACTGTCCACCCAAAGTGTGGAGAGACTGACGTTTGTGAAAATGAATCAGGCGTGGATTAGTCTGGATTTCAAACCACCAGTTCCTGACACAACTGACTAAATCCGCCATGAATCATGCCCCAAACATGTGCCACTTTCAGGTCTCCTCACACTGCTGGTGTGTTACATTTTTTGTCATAGGGTGCTGGCAGATTACGGGCCTCCCATAGCTGCTGCCAGGCCCCTAATCTGCCATGGGCCCCTATACCGCCTCCTCATGCTGCTGCCAAGTCCAGAGTCTCTCATGGGTCCCTGTACGGCCTCCCATTGCTGCTGTCTCCATCGCCACACTCTGCCATGTGCCACTTTCAGGTCTCCTCACACTGCTGGTGTATTCCATTTTTTGTCATAGGGTGCTGGCAGATTACGGGCCTCCCATAGCTGCTGCCAGGCCCCTAATCTGCCATGGGCCCCTATACCGCCTCCTCATGCTGCTGCCAGGTCCAGAGTCTCTCATGGGTCCCTGTACGGCCTCCCATTGCTGCTGTCTCCATCGCCACACTCTGCCATGTGCCACTTTCAGGTCTCCTCACACTGCTGGTGGGTTCCATTTTTTGTCATAGGGTGCTGGCAGATTACGGGCCTCCCATAGCTGCTGCCAGGCCCCTAATCTGCCATGGGCCCCCGTACCGACTCCTCATGCTGCTGCCAGGCCCGTAATCTGTCATGGGCCCCTGCTGTCGCTTGTTGGCATATTCCGCTCGTTCAGATGCTCCTTCTCCTGCTACTCCTCTTCACGGATTCCGTCAGCAGTCTTTCTTGGAATCCGTTTCCAAGAGACAACAGTTTGCGAGCACGCACCAGACGGTGCAGAAGCTGAACGTCCTCCTGTCCAAGTTGCTGCTGCCAGGCTCGTAATCTGTCATGCGCCCCTGTACCGCCTCCTCATGCTGCTGCCAGGTCCAGAGTGTGTCATGGGCCCCCGTACCGACTCCTCATGCTGCTGCCAGGCCCGTAATCTGTCATGGGCCCCTGTACCGCCTCCCCATGCTGCTGCCAGGTCCAGAGTGTGTCATGGGTCCCTGTACGGCCTCCCATTGCTGCTGTCTCTATCGCCACACTCTGCCATGTGCCACTTTCAGGTCTCCTCACACTGCTGGTGGTTTCCATTTTTGTCATAGGGTGCTGTATGGCCTCCCATTGCTGCTGCCTCCACCGCCACACTGTGGCTCCACACTCTGGTTTTGGCCCCGTGACTGCCCAAATGAGTGAAGTGTGCGGTGATTCTAAGATCGACGGCACTCATCTGCATGTCATACTGACTGACAGTATTATTTCTCTTCCCCAGCAGACTCCAAGGGCATTTAAATTAAAGGTACAGTGTTCAGCACTAATATTAAGTCTCTCTGAAGCCTAGAAACACCCTTTTTTAAGTTAAATTCACAGCGAATATATTCGACTCGAATCGAAATTTTTCCACGAATTCGCCGAATCAGTCGAATCGAATTTTTGAATACTTCGCTCATCTCTAGTCACTATCTTTTTCCATCACTGGAAATTTGGCTGCTGTGCCCCCAGCCAGAGAGGCATCCCTGTGTTCTAAGGAACTGAGGTTCTGAACCTGTCAATGTGGCTGGAGCCTCCCCATCTCCAGCTCGTGCCGACGATCAGCTTCCCTCTGCACCGCCTCTCTGGCAGCAGCTGCCTGGCGTTTCTCTCTCTCAGCCTGGCTTTCTGCTCTCTCAGCCGCTACTTGGTGTTCCGCAGCCTCTCTGCCAGCCATTCTCTCAGCCTGGCGGTCAAGGAACTGCAAGTATGCCATAGGATCTGTCTCCATGATGCGTTTCAGGGCTTCCTGCATCTGAGGAAAGTCTCTGCTGGTTACAGGCACTCCGGTACTGACCCGCTCAGGCGGTGGTGTGACGATAAGATTCGGTGATACTCCAGTGTCAGTCTCTGTATGCCCATCCTGTGAGGCCGTCTCTGAGCCACTGGGATCAGAGGTAGCGAGAACCCCTTCATGGTTAAGTTCCCCCGAGTTCTGGTCTGCTCGGCTATCATGCTCCTGTAGTCATGAATCAAATTGTCATGAGTTTTGCGACCTGACGTCAATTCCTCGTGAGGTACATTCAGTACTCAAATCACTTTTGCTCATGTTCCTGTATTCTGCGTCACCAGGCGTAATTGCAAGCAAAGATAGAATAGAAAGTAGAAAAAGGAAGGAGCTGTTGCTATATGTCTCTCTCTCTATATATATATATTAAAAAAATATGTACCGCTTGTTTCTAAGGACTGTTTCCACAAAGGGTACAATCCTTCAGTGCAGAACTAATTCCTGACAATGCACTGAAGCTCTAACGCAAACTATCCCACGTACGCTGCCAGCCAATATGTGATTGCGGCGTCAGACCCCAGCCCTTCTCACCAAACTGGTGACCGAAGGACTAGCCAATCTAAAACCTTGCTGTCACGTGCGTAACAATGCCACGCCCAGCTGCACCCTGCACACAGATTTTCCAGCTAATGGACCACAATCTGTGTATCTGCAGCCTGAGAGCGATTGTTACTGGGTCAGGTTAATTATGCAATTAACCATTCACACTGCCACCACCTCCTTTTTGTACAGAGAAAGAGGAAACTTGGCAAAATCAGCAATAACACTATGATGTTTGAATAATCGTTTGTATACACAATGTCACCGCAGACAGATGTATGCAGATGTTTAAAACACACAGTAGCATTCTTCAGAGACAGTGGTGCTTTAGTTTGCATTAAAGAGCTGTAGAAACAGTTCAACACTTTCAGAAAGTAAGATTTATTACTAAATGGTCAATATATATAAATATACAGAAAATAATAGCACAGCAAAGAGATAACAGAAAGGAGTTTAGAGGGTTAAAGTACTTGCCAAATGTCCTGGTTTAAGCAGATCAGGTTTCATGAGCCAAAAGGATGCCTTATCTCCCAACCTTAGTTCCGATGTTAAAAAAGGGAGAATTCTTCAACTTCCACACAACTCAGCTTAGCTTAGCTTTTTCTAGCAACTCCACAGGGTGTCTCCCTGGAGCAGTAAACCAATTTGGGGAGGGAGTTGTAGATGGAGACCTCAGACTATGACCAAAGCCTGCTCAAATTATATTATGGTTCATAACTGACCCTGGATACATACAACATCCTATCCATGAGTAGATTATTACGCAGAATCTTTGGCTGAACGGTTAGATATGAAATATCCGCTTGAATCCGCCAGCTAGGGGGTGTAATATACCAGGAGAATTGTCTTAACTTGAGCCGTCCTAATATGGACTCCATGTTTAGGTAATTATGTCCTATTTGAAGATATGAACTTATATGAAAAAGTGAGTTTTTAAATGTAAGTCTGTTTTTACGACCCCTTGGAATGTCTTTTGAACTCAGTGAAGGACTTGGTTTATGGCTTTACGAGCCCAGATTGTGGAAGTTAACAGACATCTACATCTAGGCCCCAGCTCAGTTGTGGGATTTATAGCCATGATGCCCTCCCATGGAGTTTGCTGCCTGTGATCTGCATCAAACAGACCACATGTCACTCAACAGAGAGGGAGGGGGGATGAGGAAAGCTGATTTGGGAGTAGGACATGAAAGAAGATGGAAGACCCTTAACAAGATGGAGGACCGCGTCCATCTCTGTATGCATGATTGCTACAGTCTGCCCTAGCTCCATCCGACACGTTTCATCAGAAATTACGTTATCAAGGGTCTAGGGTGCACGTCCGTCACCATGCTCTTATAGGAGGATCACAGAGAGAGCTGCAATGATTGGTCAAGCTCCAAGATTGATAAGGATGTCAAAACAGAGCTGATTGGTCAAGCTCCATGATTAAGGATGCCACAGCAGATCCTTAAACACCTCAGAACATATTAGATGTAACCAAATGATGAACAAAAAACGTCTCACAAAGATCTAAAAAAAAGACCTAAATTATTACAGAGACCCAGACCAATAGCCAGGTCATCATAGTGAGATAAAATTAATAAAAATATACAACCAAATCATCATAATCATATGAAAATAAATGGTTAAAGGCAATGATATGCCCCCCAGAGGTGAACTACATGATTAAACCCCTTGGAAATTTTTATTTAAAAATGGGTTGATCATATCATTATAAGGCAATATAGATAAAAAGTTGTGATAAAAAATATATATGTTGAAACCCATCCGGCCATCTCAGTTAACAATCCATACAAAAACAAAGACTTAAAATAACATTATTAGCTATTATTAATAAAACAATTAATATCCCAGTCGACATTGGAACCGACATTGGAACCATATGGAACATAAGTCTTAAGGTCATAAATCCACTTGACCTCAAGACAGGATATCTCTCTCTTAGCATTGCCTCTTCTCCAATGAGGAATGCGTTTATCAATAGCAAGGAAAGCAGTTCCTTGAGGATTTTTATTATGGAAAAGTGCATAGTGACGTGAAACACTGCCATTTAAAACCCTTCCTAATGTTCGCAATGTGCTCATTAAGGCGAATGTGTAATTCCCTAGTGGTGCATCCAATATATTGCTTACAATGAAAGAGAAGCAAATAAGCTACATTTTTAGTATGGCAAGTAATAAAGGAGTGAATATCATGTCCTCAAAGTGTGAGTTGAGTGAGATTTAGAAATCTTTTTATCACTGAGTCTGTTGATCTTACACATATTACTTCCTACAAGGAAAAAAGCCTTTATAATCATGAAAAAAAGTATGACGTATAGGGGAATCATAGCTGTTAGGATCCACCCTATGTCTGAGTGATGGAACCCCTCTGAAGATAACTGAAGGTTTTTCTGGCAAAATTGGACCCAATAATCGGTAATTTTTCAAATCCGGCCAGTGTTTTTTGATAATTTATTTAACTTTGTAAAGTAGATCAGAAAAAGAAGTAATAAGTGAAAGACCAAAAGAGCTGGATTCTACAGGTGCCTTAGGTCTTTCTGTTAGTAGAGAGTTCCTGTCTATCAGTCACCTCTGATATGACCCTATTCAGATTATCCTCATCGTAGCCCTTTTCTATAAATCTAGATTTAAGAAATTTGGCCTGTTCCAAAAAGTCCTGAGTACGTGTGCAATTACCCCTCAGATGCAAAAATTTACTCTTTGGTACTGAGGCCAACCATGAGGGATGGTGACAACTCCCCTTTGTAAGAGGCTATTCCTGTCAGTAGGTTTGAAAAAAGTGGAGGTGTGAATAGTTTCATTCTGTATACTAATCTGAAGATCAAGGAACGTTAACTGGTTGGTACTAGCCTCATAAGACAAGGATATACCCCTATCATTTACATTAAGAAGATCTATATAAGAGCTTAAGGAGTCTAAATCACTCTCCCAGATCAAAATTACATCATCGATGTAACGTTTCCACAGTATAAGTTCCGATCTCCTGTCTTTAAATACTGTATCTTTCTCCCACATGGCCATAAACAAATTGGCCATGCTGGGGGCAAATTTACCCCCATAGCTACACCCTTACATTGTAGGTAATAGGAGTCAGCAAACCAAAAATAGTTGTGGCTCATGGAAAATTCTAACAGACGTAGGATAAATTCTTTTTGTTCTAATGGAATGGGAGAATGCTGGTACAGATGATGATATGCCGCTTCAAACCCATGTAAATGGGAGATAACAGTATAAAGTGATGTCACATTGGCTGTGGCTAATATATAGCTAGACTTCCATTGTATCTCACCCAGAATGTTGATTATATGTCTAGTGTCATTCAAGTTGGCCGGGGTATCAAGCACTAACAGCTGCAGATAGTAATATATATATCTCCCAGCTCGGGATGTGATGGAATCTATCCTGCTAATGATGGACCTGCCGGAGGGGTGAGATAAAGACTTGTGTATCTCTGGCAGGCTATACAGTACATCACTGGCACCCTGGGGGCCAAGGGTACCAGGAATGCCCTGTCTTTCTTATTAAGGATGCCCTCTTTAAAACCCGTATCTACCAGAGCTTTAAGATCCTTTTTTATACTTATATGTGGGATTATGTGATAGTTTAAAGTATGTTTCCGTATCTGCCAAAATTCTAGACATTTCCATATTATAATCATACTTATCCAAGATGACTATGCCACCCCCTTTATCTGCGGGACATATAACTATATTCTTTCTGGCACATAATTGATCTATGCCCAGCATAATATCCTTCTGCAGTCTAACATGTCTGAATTTTAACATATCTAGATCTTTCAAGACCAGATCTTTAAACACAAGTAATGAGGGAGATAGGTTAGTCGGGGGATTGAATAAAGAGGCATTGGACAAATTAGAATGCGTAATCTGAGATGCAATCTCATTGGAGTCTCGAATGGGATTTGAGACTCAAATATCTTTTAACATTTAACTCTTGTACATACTTTTGCACGTCTATGAATGTCTGAAACTTGTTAAGATTAAGTGGGGGGCAAATTTTAATCCTTTATTTAGAGTAGCCTCTCCTTCGCATAAGAGGGTCACCCCACCAAGATTATAAATACCATTGCTTATCACATCCTAGTCTTTTGGGACTCAACCCTCCTCCCCTATCTGGTCCCTCTCTTATGTCCATTACTCTTTTTGTGCCATATCCCACTACTCTGTGAAAATCCTGGTGATTGTTATATTGTTCATATCCTTGACCCCTATTTTGAGTGGGCCAGGACAAGGGGTATCTTCCGTTACCATTATAATTACCCCCATAATGGTCATTGTGTAAGGGTTCATACCTATTGTAAGTGGGGACATTATAGCCAGTGTCTGTCCCTCTAGGGGGTAATTACTTCTAAAGGGGAGAAGCTCTTTCCAGGGGGATGGAAATGATCAATTCCCACCCATCAGGTAACCTTGAAAATTATTTCCTCTGGATCCTTGATCACCTCCTCTAGATGGTGTGAACTGCCTCACTGTGCCATAGGGGGAGGAATTATGCCCCTGTAGGGGAAATCACCCCCTGGAGTTGTTTCGCTCCTTGTTGACCGGAAAATGCCTATATGTAGGTCTCCCATTACCTTTAGGGCCTTATCCCCTGGGAATTGGGTTATCATGTGCCCTCTGAGGAAACACACTAGAATTACTGTTCCCCCGTGGGGGTCCACTGGTGTTCTCCCCACCAGGTTGTGTTTCACACCCATTATTTACCACTTGTAAGGGGTGTGGAGTCTGTCTACTAATATCAGAACTTTCAGGAAATTGCCATTTGAAGACTACATTGTTCTAACATTCTCCTCAGCATCAGTTTGCCCATTACACTATTGCAGTCTTCTTGCAGTCACTGATTACCACCAATAGTAGTGTTAAAAAATCAATAAATAAATAAAATTCATATATAGTTATACACAGATCTATATATATTTGGACACAGGCACAATTTAGTTTTTTACAGGTATTTACCAAAACATATTCAAGCTATAGTTATATAATGGATATGGGCTGAAAGCGCACACTCTCAGGTTTAATTTGAGGGTAGGTATATCTAAATTGGAGGAAGGGTTTAGGAATTACAGCTCTTAAGAGTAGCCATCCCCCTTTTTCAAGGGACCAAAAGTAATTGGACAATTGAATCAAAAGCTGTTTTGTGGCCAGGTGTGGGCTACTCCTGCGTTATTTCTTCGTCAGTATTTGCATTTGGAATCTATTGCTGTGAACTTACTGTCAGGAATGGACTTGCCAATAATGGTGGGACTCACCTGCCTTGTGGGCTGCAGTACCAGGGTTGGCCAGTGGGTGCTCTCAGCAATCAGAGACTCAACCCTGCAGTCAGCCAAACACCTGAAGCTGATTACGGAGGTGTATTTAAGGGATGGCCAGACCTGCAGTCTGGGCCTTGGTGTGTGTTTTTCCATGGGCCCCTGTATCTTGTTACCTGCATTCCTGTTCCTGTTCCTGTTCCTGCCTGACTTACTCGTTACCTACCATGCCTGATCCTGACCTCTGCTGTCTTCTCCTGTTTGATCCCTGGCTTGTGACCCCGACCATTCTCTGCCTGACCCCCTGTACCTACCTGCCCGTTAGTTGCTGTACCCGGCTCGTGACCTGACTACTCTCTGCCTGCTCCTCCTGTTCCTACCTGCCCGATTGTTATTGACCCGGCCTGCCTGACTACTCTTGCATTGTATGTATTGTTATCTGTGGGTGGTTTGGTTCGTTTGCACTGTGTTTATGTTTTAGTATTGCACTGCGTTTTGTATTGTTAGTATTAATAAATTATGTTGTTTATAACATATCTGAAGCCTGCGTTTCCCTGCGTCAGTTCACATACCTCTGGTCATACCTGGAGCCCTGACATTACACCAAGGCCAATCCTGACCAGAAGTGGCTGCACAGGGAAGCCATCTTGGCTTGTTGCTGGGAAGGATGGATCTTGATGAGGTTGTGTATTTGTCTCTGCTGGTTTTTGATGACAGAGAATATGCTTATCAGACTCTGAGGGAGTATACCCGGGATCAACTGCTAGAATGTATACGGATCGCTCATGTTCTAGTAGATCAGGGCACAGAGTTCTCTGAGGTGCAACCTTTGATTCAGGTTTGTGTAGAGTTGGCTTCATCTGGTACCCCTGAAAGCAGGAATGACTTTTTGCCACCATTTAGTGCAGACCAGGTAGAGTCCCTGGTATGGTTATTAGAGGATGATGTGGATTGCTTCTTGGAGCATTATGCTGCATGTTCACCACAGGTATTAAGGGATTGTATAAATGCAGTGCAGTCTTTGACCAGACAGGCTTTGTGTAAGCTCAGCTTTGTTCAACCCATACTGCAGACATGGTCAGACTTGTTGCACCCAGCCTCAGTCAGCTTGCAACGTCATTCCTCTGCTCAAGGCACTCTTCCTGCATCCCCGACAGCACCCCCAGTGACGGCCCAGTATACTCTCCTAACTACCACATACCAGTCCCCTGCTCCCACTCGCTGCACCTATCCTTTCTTTGGCCCTGTGGAGAGGTCCGCTGTGGCGGCTGCTCCCTCCTCTGTTCCATCTTCCAGCTCTTCTCTGTCCTCAGCTGCTCCATTCGTTTGCAGACCTGCGTTTACTTGCAGTGCTCCAGTAGTTAAAACCAGAAAAAAGCGAAAATTCTTTCCAACCAGTACCATCCTGCCAGTATCCAAACCGGTGAGCCTGCCGTCTGAGAACCTACCTTCCGTGGTTCAGCCTGGTGCCTCGGCACCCGCACTTCAGCCTGATGTCTGTACCCAGCCTGATGAACTGATCCAGCCTGATGATCCTATCACGCCTGATGACCCAGTGCCCGCTGTCATACCTGGTGACCCGATGCCCGCTGTCGAGCCAGACGATCCAATGCCTGATGACCCAGTGCCCGCTGTCATGCCTGGTGTCCCGATGCCCGCTGTCGAGCCAGACGATCCAATGCCTGATGACCCAGTGCCCGCTGTCATACCTGGTGACCCAATGCCTGCTGTCGAGCCAGACGATCCAATGCCTGATGACCCAGTGCCCGCTGTCGAGCCAGACGATCCGGTACCTGATGACCCGGTGCCCGCTGTCATACCTGGTGACCCGATGCCCGCTGTCGAGCCAGATGATCCAATGCCTGATGACCCAGTGCCCGCTGTCATGCCTGGTGACCCGATGCCCTCTGTCAAGCCAGACGATACAACGCCAGATGACCCGGTGCCCGCTGTCGATCCAGACAATCCGGTACCTGATGACCTGGTATGTATATATATATATATATATATGTATATATATACAAACACACACTATATTGACAAAAGTATTGGGACTCCTTGTCTTTACACGCACATGAACTTTAATGGCATCCCAGTCTTAGTCCGTACGGTTCAATATTGAGTTGACCCACCCTTTGCAGCTATAACAGATTCAACTCTTCTGGGAAGGCTGTTCACAAGGTTTAGGAGTGTGTCTATGGGAATGTTTGACCATTCTTCCAGAAGCACATTTGTGAGGTCAGGCACTGATGTCGGATGAGAAGGCCTGGCTCGCAGTCTCCGCTCTATTTATCCAAAAGGTTTTCTATGGGGTTTAGGTCAGGACTCTGTGCAGGCCAGCCAAGCTCCTAAACCCCAAACTCACTCATCCATATCTTTATGGACTTTGCTTTGTGCACTGGTGTGCAGTCATGTTGGAACAGGAAGGGGCCATCCCCAAACTGTTTCCACAAAGTTGGGAGCATGAAATTGTCCAAAATGTCTTGGTATGCTGATGACCTAAGAGTTCCCTACACAGGAACTAAGGGGCCAAGCCCAACCCCTGAAAACCCCACACCATAATCCCCCCACCATCACACTTTACACTTGGCACAATGCAGTTTGGCATGTACCATTCTCCTGGCAATCGCCAAATCCAGACAGATCCATCGGATTTCCAGAGAAGCTTGATTTGTCACTTCAGAGAACACATCTCCACTGCTCTAGAGTCCAGTGATGGCGTGCTTTACACCACTGCATCCGACGTTTTGCATTGCACTTGGTGATGTAGGCTTGGATGCAGCTGCTTTGCCCTTGGAATCCTGAGCTCCTGAGAGCGACCCATTCTTTTATAAATGTTTTGTGGAAGCAGTCTGCATGCCTAGGTGCTTTATTTTATATACGTGGGCCATGGAGGTGATTGGAACACCTGAATCCAATGATTTGGAGGGGTGTCCCAATACTTTTGGCAATATAGTGTATAAATGTGTATATATATATATATATATATATACACACATACACCATAGTTTTTAGGCACTCTAACTTTCTTTTTTTTTCACCAAAGGTGTAGCAGAATACATATTGGCAAAATTTATGAATTTTTTTTTCTTTAATTGTATGTTTTATAGCAGAAAGTAAAAAAACTTTTTTTTACATTTTTGTTCTTTTTTCATTTATATCACTAAAAATAAAAAAAAAACAGTGGTGATCAAAATACCACCAAAAGAAAGCTCTATTTGTGTGAAAAAATGATATAAATTTAATTTGGGTACAGGGTTGCAGGACCATGCAATTACCAGTTAAAGTAGCACAGTACTAAATAGGAAAATATGGCCTGGTCATGAAAGGGGTAAACCCTTCCAGAGCTCAAGTGGTTAAACTGTAATCTGTAGTTATACTGCGGGCGGGAAGAGCAGGCTGGATCACATACATGTACGCCATTCAGCCGTCTCGGGTTTAGGAGAGCACTGTGTGCTTCCTGGGGCTCGAGGAGCACCCCTCCTGTGACCACTGTGTCTCCCACACAGTGACCACTGTTACTGGTAACCGGGCATCATGTGATCGCTATGACTGGTCATAGCGATCACATGATAACAATGTAACCAACCTGACATGAATGGCTTCACCCTTTTGTATCGTTTGAAAGACACAAGATGCCAGCTGGAATTCTCCTTTAAGAGGCTTTATAATCCATCAACACACAAAGTCCTATTATAACCAAAATGTTATTTTTGTCTAGAATTGATAAGTTAGAAAAATAATATTGTATTTCACTTAGCAAGAACACAATGTTTTAGGTATACAGAAGATTTGTTTGTAGAAGTTACAGACACATAGTCACTAGCATAGGCCAAGGTCAAGATTGCAGCTCCAAGTTAATGAAGGATGAGATTGCAGAAATTGTGTAAATCAGTTAAAATGACTAATTTCACATTTCTTTTGGCATGAATACAGTAGAGGCATTGTTGCTCACAGAGCTGAGATCTGCACATTCAGGATTCAACCTAATTATGTTACTTTGGGTTGTTTGTGTATTTTGCTACAAATGTCCAACTTTTGCTTCTGCGTATTTGTAACTACCTCTTCAAGGCCACATGTGCCAGGGAACAGCTTTAAAAGTCCTGGAAAGCAGACTCTAAATTTACTTTATATCAAAACGCTACCAATACTGTAAATAAGTGCTTATATTGAAGTTCACATAGATTCTTGCTGCTACAGAAACTTGAAACTGTAATAAGTTGTGCCAGTTTGTCAATGCAGCCTATTGTTCTATGTTGTAGCTCATCAAAAGAGCCTGGGGTCCAGGTCAACAAGAACATAGCAGGATGTCACACTGTTTTGTGCTTCATTAATTTTTCATGCATCTTTGCTTGACTTCAGGGAGAGCAATAGTGAGAAATATATATGTTGTCTTGTTAAAATAAAACTCCAGCCAAATCCTTTATTTTGTATTGTTTGAGTGGGGAAGAATTAGGAACTCATTAAGTCTTTTTTTTTCGTTAGAGAGAATTCCCCTTTCTTTTCATATAGTGACCAAAACAGGAAAGAAGGGCAAATCTCCACAATTGGGACCCTGGGAATAAAAACCAAAGGCTCAAACCTTCCACGATATATAAAAAAATGTTTTGGCTGGAGTTCCAACTTAACTGAGGTGTATGAATTTATTCACTAAAAAAGATTTGCTGTCATAGTGGCAGGAACAAAAAAATATGTCCAGGAGGAGAACATAATTGGGGTCCAGCCCTAGTTGTCAGTAGTGATGAGTGAAAGGTTTTCAAAATCATACAATCTTCACTTCTTTTGAATCACCTAAATATATGATATGTGCAAATTTCTCTAGTCTGCAGCAAATCATACAGTTCATAAATCACAAATGTATGGATTCCTAAACTGCATAATTCTCTGCAAGTCATGACTTTAATTAGTATTATTAGACAGGAAGTCAGCTATGAGTCCAAGATCTGTGACAATCTATACAGGACAAAAAACATCTGAATAATAGTATTATCATACACTGTACTGTAGAATAACTTGTGTATTGTGTTTCATCTGTTCTACACATGTTACAAGATCCATAAAGGCATCTGGCCTTGACATGAAACATTCTCTGTATATAAATTACATATTATTTATCAAGATCAGAAATTAGATATCACAAAGTCAAATGAATAAGCATAGTTACAAAATACTAACAGGTTTATTCAACATTAGTTTGTATGGGACGCTGCTGCAATTCTTCATCCTTGACAAGGAAGAAACAATTGCTTAATGCAATCATGCATCCTGAATAATCAGCCATATGAAAAATTTGGAAAAATAAAAAAATAATAAAGTAAAACATGCAAGAAAGCGTGCACATCAGTGTGAATCAAAATAACAATTCAAACCCAGTGGGTGTAAAGTATTCAACATCGGAATCCAAAAGCTTATTTACATTTAAGTAGACATGTAATTCCCTCCTCATGTCAACTTTGGAACTTAATAAGCCATTACATATATACCTGTAATACTGTATGAAAGTTATAAAATTTCTTTCAAGAGGTTGTTCAGTTTGATTATTTTTATTAGTATATCTGGATCTAGCTATCCTTTTCCAAATGTTGCAAAGTGGACCTGAACTTATAAAGTGGATTTGGAAATGTTAATTGTGCCAAAGCTGCATTTTAAAAGATAAAATCTCTCTCTCTCTCTGTATATATATATATTGAGAGAGAGAAAGATCCCCATATATGGCTAATGTGTAAGATAAAGTCTACGGGCTTGGAAAAATCTGTATGTAAAAGGATAGAAATCTGGTTAAAAGATCGTATTCAGAGAGTAGTGGTTAATGATTCATACTCTGAATGGTCTAGGGTTGTCAGTGGTGTACTCCAAGGTTCAGTGTTGGAACCCTTACTTTTTATTATATTTATAAACCATACAGGGTCTGGGATTAAAAATCTAATTTCAGTCTTTGCAGATGACATCAAGCTTTGCAGTGGAATAATGTCCTTACAGGATGTCTCCAATTTACAAGCCGACCTCAATGCACTGTTTAATTGGGCAACTATGTGGCAAATGAGGTTTAGAGTTGATAAATGTAAGGTTATGCACTTGGGAGCTAAGAATATGCATTTGTTAAGCCCACAATAGAGGAATGTTTCCCCGCCTGCTTTCTTTCCCGTAAAACCTTACCAAATCCTGTTACCTCTCACCCCTCCTACAACCTGCTGTTTTCTTATCTGTCTTCTTACTTCTAATTACAATCACATAATTGGTACACCTAAGACTGACAACCAGCCTCTTTTACGTGTGGGTCTTTTTTGTGTTTCTCTCGAAAGGCTTGAGGTGATTGTAGCCGTATTAGTGCATTTGCGACAGGAACAATTGAGTACTGTCCGTGATACTTTTTTTATTTGCACTAACATACAATTTTGAGGACAAGCTTTCGGGGAATGTCTCCTTCTTCAGGTCTAAGCAGTATTGAAACAAAGATTTAGCAGAATGTTAGAAGAGATGTAGGGGATGGGAAAAAAAAAACAGAGATAAGACACAGCAAAAGCAAAGTTTGGGGGGGGGGGGAGAGACAACACTAGCAGAGGCAGTCATGCTTGAGCTGATAGTCATAAAACTGTTGGATAATGATTGAGGAATCCCATGTCCAAAGTCAAGCCGTTATCTCTTGTGTCAAACAGAATTATCATTCTTAGTTCAAAAGTTTTTCTTTCCTGAATGGATTTGAAATTTCCTTTAAGAACAAAAATATTGAGGTCTCCCAAAGTGTGGTCTGGTTGTGCGAAATGGTGTCCCACAGGTGTGCAAAAGTCATCTTCTTTATTTTCCTTGATGTTATGTCTGTGCAAATTCATCCTTGTTTGCAACTTCTGTCCTGTTTCGCCAACATAAGATCCTTTGCTACATTTTCTGCACTGGATAAGGTACACAGCATTACTAGAGGTGCAGCTGTATTATCCAGAGATACTGAAGATCCCTTTTGAGTGTCTGACACTTTTTGATGGATTGATTTGGTTGCACAGTTTGCAGCGTTTCTTATTGCAGGGTTTGCTTGTCTGAAAGCTAGTATTGGCGGTTGCTGGAATATTCTCTGTTATGATGGGTTGTAAGTCTTTGATTATTTTTCTTATCCCTTCTAGTGCTGGGTTGTATGTGGTTACTAGAGGTACACGGTTGTTTGTTTTTTTCTCCTTGTACTGAAGTAGATTTTCTCTTCGTGTTCTCAAGGCTGTGTTTATGCTGGTGTTGATAGTTTTGTCCTTGTAACCTTTCTTATGGAAGGAGTCTGCTAGTGTCTCGATGTTTATCTCTATCTCTTGGGTCAGAACATATTCGGTGGTATCTAATAGCCTGACTGTGTATGATGGCACGTTTTGTGTGTTGGGGGTGGAAGCTAGAACCTTGGAGGTAGTTGCATCTGTCAGTAGGTTTCCTGTATATTGAGGTGTGAAGCGTATCACCCCTGATGTATACTGTGGTGTCTAGGAAGTTGACCTGTGTGTTTGAGTATTCCATTTTTAGTTTGATGGATGAAAAGTGTTGATCAATGAGTAACATTGTTTTAGGTATTCTTCACCTTCTGTCCATATGATGAAAATATCATCAATATAGCGATAGTATCTGTATGGTTTTTGTTCCATGCTGTTTAGGAATATTTCCTCCAGGTCAGCCATAAATAAATTGGCATGTTGGGGTGCCATTTTACTTCCAATTGCAGTACCCATACATTGAAGATAGATGTCTTTATTGAAAGTAAAGTAGTTGTGTGTAAGTATGAATTCAATGAGCTGTGTAACATCCTCAGCAGTGTATTTGTAGTTTGGTGAGGATGATAAGGATCTGTGACATGCAGCTAATCCATCCTTGTGAGGGATATTACTATACAGGGATACTACATCCATAGTCACTAGAAGTGTATTAGATGGTAATTTCTGTATGTTGTTGATCTTGTTCAGAAAGTCAGTTGTGTCTTGCAGGAAACAAGCAGTATTCTTGGCTAACGGTTTTAAAATTTTTTCTACAAAGCCTGAGATTTGTTCGGTGAGTGTATTCATACCTGTTATGATGGGTCTGCCTGGATTTCCTGGCTTTTGGATTTTGGGCAGCATGTAGAAGTCCACGATTTTTGGATGATCCGGAATCGCATTTATAAGTTCTGAATGTAGGTGGGCTGGAAGTGTTTTAATGAGACCTTTTAATTGCTTTGTAAAGTCCTGGGTCGGATCATAATCCAGTTTCTTATAGTAGATGGCAAATTTTCCAGCTGCCTCTGGCCTTCTTGTATGTATTTGTTTGTATCCATCACAACAACTGCTCCCCCTTTATCCACTGGTTTGATGGTGATGGCCTGATTATTGCGCAAATCGTGTATAGCCCTTCGCTCTAGTGGAGGTGTGAAGCAGCTGTTCTTTTTCCTTGTGTAGCACAAAGGCAAATATCATTGAAAGGCAATATCATTGTCAGCATGGGGGCACCCCTTTAGTACCATTTCCCAAATATCCAACAAGAAGTAGAATTCTGCTCATTTTGAATGTGCCCCCCAACTTTCTATGCTCCTAGCTATCACATCTTTAATTGTATATTTACAATTCAAAACTACTTTCGTTCACATTTCTATCAAAATGTGAACCTATATATTTCTGTGTTGTGGACTTAAAATTGTAACTCTAATGCTGATCACTATACAATGTGCCTTCTGTATTTTCTTTTGGTCTGCATTCTCTCTTTTTGCTATGTAATGTCAAAACAAATCCTACAAATAAAGAATGCAAAAAAGAAAAAATGCACAAACAGAGAAAAAACTAAACCAAGATAATATATGTTGGGTCCTCCCCCTACCTATGAAACAGCAAACATTTTCCATGGTTAATTTGTGTACAGGTAGGTTGTCCCAAACATCTAGGTGTCACGTACCTTGTCTGAGGCCAATTTGACAGGAGAGCTTCCCTTGCAGCTGAGCTCTGAACACCACTGCAGTTGAGAACAGGGAGTGCAAGGCACAAAGAAGCATGGATGCATTTAAGTAGCTCTGCTATAGGTTGCTTGCAGCAGAGTCCACCAGATAGCAGTCAGCTGGTCTGTCAGGATTGATGGCAGGACATCTGTTGCCCTTGGAGATACAGCAGGACCAAGGCAGTGGCCACAAGTAAGATGTCACCCAAGGTAGAAGCGTGGTCAGACTGGCAGGGCCAGGCTGAGGAAGTGTAATCAAAATGGAATCCGAGGTCAGACACGGAGAGGCAAGTCATGGAGAATACTGGAGCATGGTTAGGAACAGTAGCCAAAAGTCCTACGCAGGAATCAGGTGGAGCTGGCAGAAGAGTAGTCAGGTAGCAGGTCAGAGTCATACACAGTAAGAAAGGAGAAGCAGAGTACTTTAGAGCAATCTGGGTCAAAACCAGTAGTCAGACAGCATGAAGGTCCAGATGCACCAAGGTCGGTTACAAACTGATGACGAGGTGGCTTGTTTCTACTGGTGACACACATACCGACATGGATTAGATGTGTGTGGATATCCATATCGCCATAACTGATATTTTGCAATCCTCAAGCCAACTGTCTTTAGCAGTACATTAGAGACTATACATCCCCTCTTACTGCTTCTATCAGTTAGGATCTCCTCCATTGACCTGAACAGTACATTTTTTCATAGCTTTATTCATGGACTTGGATCATGTACAGTATTCGTTCCAGGAATTCGTTATCAAATTGACAACTTAATACCCCTCATCTTCAGGCATCATATCCCATTTTTGATTTATGGACTTATCTCATCCCTATAGCTATCCTCATTAAAGGAATTATTCCATGCATTACTACCATCCATGTACACACTTGGACAAGTGTATGGGCCCTAGGCTGTATATGTGTATGCATACATAATTTGTGGAGCTGTAAACTATAATTATCAATGTCAGTTCATCACACCCAAAGGGTCAAGCTTCCACAAAATCATATACATATACTATACTTGACGTCCAGACGTCCACATTGACATTGGTTTTAACTGTATTTTGCATGTTTACTTTTTAGTTGTGGTTACTGAGCACTGTGTGGTACTCTATGTGGTTATAGTGCAAATGATATGCTCTAATTGAATAAATAAATATTTAATTCTCCAAAGTCTGATACAAGTCTTGTTTGCTGTCTTATTAATCACTTGTTTCATGGGATGGGCTATACTCATTCATGCAATATTTTTGTTTTTGTATAGTTTTACAGTTTTGATAGCAACACTTTAAAAGTGAAGAGGCAATCAGTGTTTTTTGAAATTACCCTCTAATCTTTTTTTGTTTATTGTGAGTTCCCAACATAGCTAGAGCACTGACCACAGTGTGTTCTCCTGTTTAGTGTACTCAGTTTTTAATAGGAAAGTAGAGGGACTGGTAGGAACACAATGGGATTCACACAAAGGAAGCAGTACAGTGGTACATGTCAGGAATATGAAATGTTGGGTTTTCATACTCTTTAAAGGATAGGTTCACCTTTCATAACATGTTACATCCATATTCAGGGTATAACATGTTACAATTAGATTGGCCCCCACTCCCCCCCTCCTTGACAGCTAGAGGGGGATCTTTTCCCCCCTTGCTAGCTGTCAAATTTTATATTTCAATGGTTTTTATTGAATAGTTCTACAAAAGAAAGACAAACAATATCAATGAATAACGTGCCATCGTTTCCACCTATCATCGTAGTCATGTGTTTCCTCTTGCAAAATGGTACCAAAATGGCTATACTTTTGTAATGCCTGATTGAGCCTGCAGACCAGAATACTGTATTTAACCACTTCGAGTCCAGACACTTTCACGCTCTTCGTGTCCAGGCCAATTCTCAGCTTTCCGTGCTATCACGCTTTGAATGACAATTGCAGGGTCATTCAACACTGTACCCATATGAAATGTTTAGCATTTTTTTTGAGACAGATAAAACTTTATTTTGGTGGTATATATTCACCACTGGGATTTTTTTTTTTGCTAAATAAATGAAAAAGACCAAACATTTTGAAAAAAAAGTGTTTTTCTTATACAATTTTGCACACAAATACCGTATTTTTCGCTCCATAAGACGCACCTGACCATAAGACGCACCTAGGTTTTAGAGGCAGAAAACAGGAAAAAAAAATTCTGAACTAATGGACTGCAGACACAGTACAGGAGATGACCAGAGACTGCGGAAATAGTACAGGAGATGACCAGAGACTGCGGACACAGTTCAGGGGATGACCAGAGACTGCGGCCACAGTACAGGAGATGACCAGAGACTGCGGACATAGTACAGGAGATGACCAGAGACTGCGGACACAGTTCAGGGGATGACCAGAGACTGCGGCCACAGTACAGGAGATGACCAGAGACTGCGGACATAGTAGAGGAGATGACCAGAGACTGCGGACACAGTTCAGGGGATGACCAGAGACTGCGGCCACAGTACAGGAGATGACCAGAGACTGCGGACACAGTACAGGAGATGACCAGAGACTGCTGACACAGTACAGGAGATGACCAGAGACTGCGGACACAGTACAGGAGATGACCAGAGACTGCGGACACAGTACAGGGATGACCAGAGACTGCGGACACAGTACAGGGATGACCAGAGACTGCGGACACAGTACAGGGATGACCAGAGACTGCGGACACAGTACAGGGATGACCAGAGACTGCGGACAGCACAGGGATGACCAGAGACTGCGGACAGCACAGGGATGACCAGAGACTGCGGACAGCACAGGGATGACCAGAGACTGTGGATAGTACAGGGGATGACTGCTGACCTTTGGGGAGGGGGGGGAGCGGGTACTTGAATTTGACAGATACCCGCTCCCACTTCCGCGGAGTTGTTCTTTCATCTTACCTGTTCCTCTATCCAGCCGCGCGCTGTCTTCCCGGCTTCTGTAATGGCGCTCGGCATGACAGCCGGGTGCCCAGTGCGCATGAGCGAGAAGCACTTGCGCTTTGTGATTGGTCCGGCGGCTTCTGGGATCTGTCATGTGTCCCAGGTGCTGCCTTACCATTCACAAAAAGCACCGCTTCCTGCGCATGCGCACTTGGCACCCGGCTGTCATGCCCACACTACACAAGCCGGGAAGACCACGCCGCTGGATAGAGGAACGGGTAAGATGAAAGAACAACTCAACGGAATTCAGGTACCCGCCCCCCCCCTCCCCAAAGGTCAGCAGTCATCTCTATAAGGTCCCGCTGTAGAGCTGAGCGGCCGGCCCGGTATTCTGACACGGCGGCAGTGAAAATACCGGACCGGCCGCTCCATATTCGCTCCATAAGACGCACTGACATTTTCCCCCCTTTTTTGGGGGGAAAAAAGTGCGTCTTATGGTGCGAAAAATACGGTAATCTTCACAAATCTTGGCCAAAATGTGTTGAAATATCTTTTTGGTAAAAAAAAAATAAAATAACCCAAATTAGTTTAAAAAAATATATATATTTAAAAAAAATGTTTTACATTTTTATTTTATTTTTTTTATATTATTATTTATGTATTTTACTTATGTATATTATGTATTGATTAGTCACAGCTTGTCACATGGTACAAGGCTGTTGTGAATCGCCTTTTACTATGTGACCTCAGGAGGTGATCATTCACAGATTTCACAAGTAGTAAACAAAGATGTCAGGAGGTGACATCTTGTTTACTACTGTTCATGAGGTTTAGAAATGTCCTCCCGCATCTGCAGTGCAAATATGTCCCCTCGCAGTGGTTAAGTCAAGCAAAACTATAACAGTGATAAAATCAAATACACATGTAAAATATGTAATGCCATAATACAATGTTGCTGTATTACTATACACAGCTTAAAGGCATCTCACAAACATGTAATTTAAAGGATTGGTGTTTTTCCCACATCATCTTTAAAATCTCATTAGAGAAGTTGGGCCGTTTCACTGTACAGTAATTTTTTTTTTTTGTATTGGTATGTGATGGACTGCCTGGCACCCTGACTGGGTGCTTCCACCAAACAGTGCTTCCTGCCCTCCAAACCCTACCAGCAGACCGATAGCTAATACCAGTCCTTTACCCCAAGCCTCATGCATAGACAAAATGTTGAGGTAAAACCAAAGGAATACCTGTTTATTAAAACCCAGACACATACTTTATACCCTCAGGAGGACATTCCCTTTTGAGAATATTAGCATAGATAAGATAAGACGTGCAACCAGTAAAAACATGACAATGCAACCTTTAAAAATTAATCTAAAAGGAGCATAACACTTAAATTGTTACTATTCAGAGAGCACTATTGTGGTTCCATTCTGTTTTTGCATGTGATGTTTCGGGGTGATGAATGCTGAGTACGGAAGGAGCGAGAGGAATAGCTGATGCCACGTATGCCTAAGGTGGGGCAACAAGTGTGTTATGACCTTGATGTGTATTGAGGTTCATTGCACAAGGCAAGTGCACATTATCACTGGGTATTTACATGTGTCACAGAGCTTGAGAAAGAGGAAGGAAGAGATAAATCACATCACGGTGGTGGAGGAAATACAGCTTTATTGGATATTGAAGAACTGTTATATTGTTTTGAATTAAAGTGGAGCTCCACCCAAAAGGGGAAGTTCCACTTTAAGGCTTTGTCCCCCTCTCCCTGTTAAGGATTGGCACCTTTGGGGAGCGGGGGGGGGGGTCAGGAGGAGCCGACAGCACATGTGATGTCATACGCCGCTGTGATCACGAGGAGGTCCGGCGGCCTCTTGGTGTCATTACACTATCCATGTCTATTTATACTTGACATACACCTGTACTTGTACCCATTCTACCAATTTTTTCTGGAATAAAGCGTTACCTACTACACTATGGGCACTCCCTCTTTGTTTTAACCCTCTATATTGAGGGTCTCAGATCCACAGCAGCACCTGTATCCAGAGGATAAATCCATCCATCCAGGCTGTTCATCCGGCATTAAGGAGACCTCTGAGCCCTGCTGCATATCACTTCACCCAAGCTGGGTGATCCATTTCCTAGAGGGGGTCCTGCTATCCATCCGGTGTCATCCACCTCAATTGATGATTATTCATATGCCCATTCCCAATGCGCGGTTGGTGAGTGCGCATTTCTGCTATTTTTACCAGCCACACATATTACAGCAGAGGAAGTTTTTTCTGGTGCCGCACAGTAGATGTATTATATAAACTTTTACATCTTTTCACTTGCTGACCTATCATTGACGCTGGTTTTGAGATATACCACATCAATTTCTATTATTGAATGACTGTATCACGATTGATAGCGCTGCACTGTTATTTTATTTATTATTATGGCCCTCTAGCTGTTGAAGTACTACAAGTGCCTCTGCCTCTGAGAGTTTTGTCTGTGGCTGTCAGAGTCTTGCAAGGCCTCATGGGACTCAGCACCGGGAGGGCCATAGTTTGGAGACCCCTGGCCTAGGCGATCGGAATCAGAAGTTGTCCTCCCCCCCCTTCCTCCCCGTAGTCTTCTGGGACACAATTGACAGGTCGCCAGCGCCGAGGAGACAGGACAGTCAGTCAACTCGGCCGGTGTAAGGACTCTGTAGGATCGTGGGACAGGTGAGTGTCTGTTTTTTAATAGCTTAATTTTTTTTTGTATTCCGACTGGACCTCACAGGATTGTCACATTATTTTATGGGACTGCATTGCATCATGGAGAACATTATACATTTTGTTGAAGTGTGGTGAATTTTTAATGCATATATTTTGTATTTTTCATGCATTTTTGAACTTTTATTATTAACTGTGCAGATTGTTAACACTGTTTTTAGGTAAGTATGACATGTTTGTTATTTTTTTTCACCTTTACTATTACTTTAAAACATGGCTTGTGCCTATCATTATGGAAAAACAGACAGGGGGATAGATAGATACAGGGCTTTTTTTCAGTGGGAACATGGGAGAACGCATTTCCGGCAGCTATTGCACTAAATTTATGTAATGGCATGGGGTGGCGGGGTGTGCTGGATGGTCTATTGATGCTGGTTGCTGGAGTATCTATTGTTATTTTAAGGGATCTAATTTTGGGGGGGTCTATTGTTGCTGGGGACTACTGTTGGTGGGGGATCTATTGTTGCTAGAGGTAGGTCTTATGTTGCTTGGGGGTCAATTGTTGTCTACCTTAGAGGGAAGGGTCTAATATTGCTAACTGCTGAAGGGTCTATTGATGCTGACTGTGGGGAGATGTGTTGTTGCTGCCAGTAGTCTATTGTTGCTGAAGGGATATTTTGTTGTAGGTGGTCCATTGTTGCTGGGGAGGACTACTGTTGTTGGTGGGGGGATCTGTTGTTGCTAGGAGTAGGTCTTATGTTGCTTGGAGGCAATTGCTGTCTACTGTAGAGGGAGGGGTCTAATATTGCTGACTGCTGAAGAGTCTATTGATGCTGACTGTGGGGAGATGTGTTGTTGCTGCCAGAGGTCTATTGTTGCTGAAAGGGTATTTTGTTGTAGGTGGTCCATTGTTGCTGGGGAGGACTACTGTTGTTGGTGGGGGATCTATTGTTGTTAGGGGTAGGTCTTATGTTGCTTGGGGGTCAATTGCTGTCTACTGTAGAGGGAGGGGGCAATTGTTGCTGACTGCTGAAGAGTCTATTGATGCTGACTGTGGGGAGATTTGTTGTTGCTGCCAGAGGTCTATTGTTGCTGGAGGGGTATTTTGTTGTAGGTGGTCCATTGTTGCTGTGGAGACCTATTGTTGCTGGTTGCAGGGGATCTATTTTACTGCTTTTCTTGTCATTAACATATTCCATACAAATGACTTAGCACCACAAAATGATACTTGGTTCTGTATTCTTTAAAAGGGAGGTACTGGGAAACGGGAAGGGGTGGAACCAAGGAACAGTGCTTGGAGCCTGGCAGGGGCAGAGACAAAGGGTGATTTGGAAAGAGAGTTTCAGTACCTATTCTCTGAGAAAAAAAGATAGATAGATAGATAGATAGATAGATACTGTAGATAGATAGATAGATAGATAGATAGATAGATAGATAGATAGATAAAATAATATTGAATGGATAGCTATAAATAATTTTTACTGTCAAGTGAGCTAATTATTAAGCAATCTGTTGGCTGGAGTTTTCTTTAGTGCCAACTAAATTTATTGTTCTTTTAATGATTTATACTATGTTTTTGCAGCACCTCTAAAAGTGATCCGCAAATACTTAAGAATTACAATGCTATGTTCTTGGCACTCGGATCAATAAGTGCATTTAACCCATACTTAAAAACATGAGAAGTATTTTCCTTTGCTCTCCTGGGAAATTTTATTTGCATCAATGTGTAGTTTATTATTCACTGTGTTGTGAATTATTCACTATATAGACACTTGAGAGTTATAATAACACTTAATGTTTCAGTTGTGCTGGAAAAGTTGTGCCATGTTGGAAGTGTTCATTTTCAAGATATTATTGCATCATATTCACTTTTCTGGAATAATCTCTTCCTATTTAAAGTTATTTAAAGTAGATGTAAACTTTAACTGGATATGATTTTGCTAAAATGCTTTGCCATTCTTTTTCTTTTAGAAAATATTGTTTTCACTTTTTTTAAATATTTTTCTTTCTTTTTTTCTTGTTCTCTGCTGATCTGCTCCAGCACCTTTGCACCTGCTTTCTATCTATATGTGTTTGGCGTTGTGGACGCATGCCATTGTTGAGGGGAGGCTTCCTGATGATGACAACAGCAGGACATGCCTGTGCATTAAGCGTTGCAGTAGCTGCTTACAGGCTCCAATGAAGGAACTTGTAAAAGGGTGGCATTGCGGGAAGACTATTGAGAAAGACAGGGACAGAACCATGTCACCCCATAACAGGAATTGCCTGTACAAGGACCTGTAATGGCAGGATCAAATGAAATGTTATTTTAATGAGTGCTACAGATTTAAAAATTGAAAAAAACACTTTTGAAATTAAATAGCATGTTACGATTATAGTAGAACTTTTTTTTAAAATGTCAATACATTTTTATTTGTAAAGTGAATAAAGCAAATACAATAATCAGAACACAAGCAGTGACTAGTTAGTGTACTCCTGCCATAATAAAATAAGTACAATACAAGCATGAACCTCACACATTGTAAGGATCAGAACAGAATAATGTGGCAGTGTACATCATGTAAAAGCAAGATGGAAGACATAAGGGGGAAAAGAGGGGAAGGGGGAAAAGAGGGGAAGGGGAAAACACTTAAAAAGGGAGAGGCGATTTAAAGTGTTACTAACCCAGGGCGTGCATTCACTATATCTGGTCTCCACAGTACACAGAACATGGAAATGCAATTATTTTAGTAAATGTAAACTGCTAAATACCTTTTCTCATCAGAAGTTAAAGCAGTCTTGTGGCTTCTATCAGTGTTCAGCCCAGCACTAGCTACAGCTGGTAGAAAGAGTTTGTTTTCTGCTCTAGGAGGATGCAAAGCCCCTGACCTCTGTCTGGACAGTGCTGACTGGCCCTGTGCTGATCGCATGCACTCTCCCAAGAAAATAAAAAACCTCTCTAGCAATGCACACTAAACTGAGCATGTGCAGAATGGCTACGGGGTCAGTCTGTCTTCTCAGGAGATAAGATGTGGACATTTGAAGAAGAGGAAGGGCAGAGAAGTCAGGGTCAAGCGGCCTTTTTACACAATACAGAGGATTAACCCCTTAGGTTCCTCAGTGAGTATAACAAGCATGCTTTACTGCATATACAGACTGATTTTACTGTTGTGGGTTTGTAACACTTTAAGTAAGCCAGTATGTAAATGCAGCCAGTATGTAAATGCAAGTCCAATCAAAATCAAAACCATAAAAATCAGGACAAGGGTCATAACTTACAATCAGCAGGCTGTGTCCCTTGTGCTGATTCCTCATCTGTTAGTAGTAATCTTCCTTCTTCATTCCCCTCACCCATATCCCTGCTGCCGATACCTTTTGTTACAGTGGGGGTTAATACAACTAAGAGGCTGTCACAGGCTTTCATCAAGACAGCCTTGCTATGCCCACCCTTTCCTCCCAGCCTTCCATTAATAAAATCTTTACTACAGCTTCTATGAATGAAACATGATCTAAGAATACAGGACAGGTGGATGATTAATAGCTTCACCTCCTCCATTCATAGATTCATTTTCATTCATATAAGCTGTAGTAGAGCTTCTATAAATGGAGCAGTTAGGGAGCAAGGGCGGGCATACTCAGGCTCTCTTGATGAGAGTCTGTGACAGCCCCCTTACTTGTATTAACCCCTGCTCCAGCAGAAGATTACAGCGGTCGGTGTGTGTGGGGCGGGTGCAGTCTGGAAGAGGATTACTACTAACAAAAGAGAAATCAACACAAAGGACACAACCTGCTGAATGTAAGTTATATCCCTTGTGCTGATTCTTCCGTTTATTCTGCAAACAGTGATTCCAACTCCATCTCCTGAAACTCCTACTCTCAGCACATTTGTAATTCAGAGAACAGGCTCTGTGAAATGTGTGACACATCAGTGCCTACTCACAGTGCATAGTGATTATATGTCACAGAATTCAGGGAAGTAAATGTGAGGGGATCCTCACAAAGTAGGTTTACAAATGTCAACATCCTTCAGAATAATAGTAGGCTAGAAATAATTGAAATACAATGTGGAAATGAATATATGAATTACACTGTGACCATAGATACACTTTAAGTGTCTGATGCCTAAGACAATCTTCTAATTCAGGTTGTGGATGACACAAATACTCAGGATAAAGAGCAGGGGTTGCCCAGTAGTAGGTAAGTAGGGTGAGTGTGAAGTCATGGTTGAGATTATGGACAAGAATGTGTACTATAAGTGGGTGATACACATGATTTAATTGTACATATGGTACTTAAATGCTCAATGGCTCTAACTGACACATTTTGGGAAACATGGGGCTATTAGATGCTGGCATCAATTTACGTTTATTTCTCACCCTTTAGTATCAGAATACTGTGTAGGTGTTTTTTTTTTTACTTATTTATTGATCTCACCTAAGAATGGATTTGTAAGCCATGTACCGGGGTGGGCTCCCCAGGATACAGTGAAGTCACGAACGAGGAAAGCAACCCCAACACCAGCTTTTGCCACAACAGAATTTTACTTAGATATGGCAAATAAACACAACCACAAATGCTGGAAACATACAATAAATTTACATACACCCAGCCCAAAGGCTGAGACCCTTGTGCTGCACAGCACGGTGCCTTCTGATGGATGAAGGTAGAAAGTGTAGTAATTTACCTACTGGCGGGCACAACTAAGCTGCCACACCTTACCTATTACCCTAAAAGAGCAGGAATCAGTGTATGGGTGTATGGTATGGGCTAGCCTGCAGTGCAGCACAACAGCTTACAATCTTACACAAATCTACAGTATTCCCCCTCCCATAACTGGTCCTGTAGCACGGGCCTGAGTATTCCTTCTAAACAAAACACCAGTCTGGCTTGAGTTTGTAGGATTTTATCAGCTCTCCAATGTGAAATGTCACTTTAAGTTGTGGAGTCCTTCCAATATCAGTAACAACACTTGTGGCCTGACACAAACAGAGACCCTAACTAACTAACTATAGACCTGGACTCAGTCTCAAGGCGCCAACACTGAAATGAGGTGCGTGCACGATCTTACCGACCCGGGTCTGCTTTGCATCCGCTGGTGACTCTGAACAGAACAAATGTCTCTCAAACAAGCATGCGGTCTCGCTGTATATGTTGCTTAGTTCCTCTGACCTCATCAGCCTTCCTGGCAGCAATCTCATCAGCATTTATGGCAGCAATCTCATCAGCTTCCTGGCAGCAATCTCATCAGTTTCACTTAGCTGCAGCTCTGGTTACGGAGGGACGCTTTCACACCTGGATGTCATCAGATTCTCAGCTCACAGGGCCCCTTATTCACCATGCTCCAAAACATGGCTTCTCCCTGTCTTTCCTGTTCTCTCCAACTCTGTGTGCAAAAAACCCCACCTCTTCATGAATATACAAATATCTATGCAGTCTGAGGCTGTGTTAGAAAAACAGTGACATCTTGTGGCTAAACCACAGAATGTCAGTCAAAACATTAATTTACTTGCACAAACAGTGTTCAAACAATGAGAGCTGTTTCCCCATCTCACAGATTTACAAATTTTTTACATTTCTCAGCCTCCCATGTCATTATCCACACCAGTCAAAGAAATATAGACCTAATCTGCCTACTATTCAGTGGAGAACCCTGTCCAGGCACTCTGAACCTCTTATGGGAATGTTCAGATTGTTCAGATTGCCAGATTTTCAAAACATTAACCACTTGCTGACCCCGCTATAGCCGAATAGCAGCTGTAGCGTGACGTCCTTCCAGAACCACACCCCCCACACGCCCGCTGTGGTGTGCACCCAGCGCGCTCTGTGATCGCTGTGTCCATCAGACACACCTGATCACAGATCTCGGTAAAGGGCCAATCACAGCTGCCCTTTAACACATGATCAGCTGTGTCCAATCACAGCTGACCAGGATATAAACACAGTTGCCGGTTACCAGCAGCACTTTCCTCACGTTGTCACAGCGTGAGGGGAGGAGAGCTGGTAACTGGCAACTGTGAAAGGGAACATTTACACTGATAATCAGGGCACCTAATCAATGTCCTGATTATCAGTGCAGCCCCAACAGTGTCCATCAGTGCCCCCAGTCAGTGATACCTATCAGTGAGCTTCAGTGCTGCCTATAAGTGCCCTTCAGTGCCACCTTTCTGTGTTCATCAGTGTTGCCTATGAGTGCCCATTAGTGCTGCATATCAGTGCAGCCTCATCTGTGCCTCCTCATCAGTGCCCATCAGTGCTGCCTATCAGTGTCCATCAGTGCAGTCTCATCAGTGCACATCAGTGAAAGATAAACATTTTTTGCAAAATCTTAAAACAGAAACTAAGAAAAAAAATTTTTTTTCAAGATTTTTTTTTTCATTTGTTTAGCAAAAAATAAAAAACCCAGTGGTAAATAAATACCACCAAAGGAAAGCTCTATCTTTTTCTGAAAAAGTATAAAAATGTTGTTTGGGTACAGTGTTGCATGACCATGCAATTGTCATTCAAACTGCGACAGCACTGAAAGCTGAAAATTAGCCTGGGCAGGAAGGGGGTGAAAGTGAGGTTCTCCTTCCAGCAGGGCAACTACCCTAAACATAGAGCCAGAGTTACAATGGAATGGTTTAGATCAAAGCATATTCATGTGTTATAATGGTCCAGTCAAAGTCCAGACCTAATTCCAATTGAGAATCTGTGGCAAGACTCTCTATACAATCTGACAGAGCTTGAGCTATTTTGCAAAGAAGAATGGGCAAAAACTTCACTCTCTAGATGTGCAAAGCTGTTAGAGACATCCCCAAAAAGACTTGCAGCTGTAATCTAGTGAAAGGTGGTTCTAAAAAGTATTGACTCAGAGGATCTGAATACAAATGGACATCCCACTTTTCAGATATTTGTTTGTAAAAAAATTTTGAAAACCATTTATCATTTTCCTTCCACTTCACAATTATGTGCCACTTTGTGTTGGTCTATCACATAAAATCCCAATAAAATACATTTACTTTTTTGGTTGTAATGTAACAAAATGTAGAAACTTTTTAGGGGTATAAATACTTTTTTAAGATACAGTATGTACTTCCAGTCCGGTATCACTCCTCTTAGGCAACTCCCATGAGAGAGCTGCTGATAACCTGGGATCATGCAGCAGCATGGCATCAGCACTGAGACTCCTTGGAACTCTGCTGTTGCCTAGAAGGAGTGATGCCAGAGTGGACCTGCATACACCTGGTGGAGATTTGTGCCTGAGAAACATGCTGTGTCTGCTGTACCTGTTACAACTTATGTCTTCTTGTGTTTTTGTAACACTACAAGGATCTGCTGGATGGTGGAAGATCTTTT